>NC_139354.1:36238989-36838989 GCF_055883805.1 Amblyomma maculatum | reverse complement strand
GCATCCGGAAGGTTCGCGAGAGGTTTGACGGTAACCTTGTCCCGCGAATGGGGGCGAAACGGAGAGGCGCCCGTGTGCTGTGCGATGTCAGTACATGTTAAAGATCCCCAGGTAGTCAAAATTACTCCATAGCCCTTCAATTCGGCTCCTCTTTCTTTTCACTATCACCCCCACCTTCCTTCTTTCCCTTAGGGTGCGGTTGAGGTGTCCACAGAATAAAATCTCACAGATAATGCGCTTTTCCTTTCCTGTTTCTGTAAATTCATCATCAGCATCATCATCAGCCTGACTATACCCACTGCAGGGTGAAGGCCTCTCCTATATTTCTCCACTTAACCCGGTTCCGTGCTAGCTGCATCCACTTGACCCATGCGAACATCTTAACCTCATCCGCCCACCTAACTTTCTGCCATCCCCTGCTACGCTTTCCTTTAAATTAATTGACACCAATTGGGTTTGACCGATATTGCTTGAGATTCAATAGCCACATAAAAATAGTTCGCATCACGACTATTAGACAAGAATTAATAAGGCTATCTTGAACCACTTTCAACATTAAAATTTAACATTAAAGCTTTAGGAAACGTTACCCGTTGTAGATGTCCCCTTTACTGCCAACGAAGCTGCACTCCTAGCATGTTCCAATGACAACATTCCTTTCACATTCCTTCTTCCCCAGTGACAACATGGGGAAAATTGACCCTGGGCCATCAGATATGTAGGTACAGGTGTGTAAGGCAGGGGTGCTTGGGCCTTGGCCATGCAGGATCATGCGTGCTGTAATAGGTAACTGCGCTTCTGGCACCTCTCCTCCACCCTCGCTTTGGCAGGCCCGATAGTAGAAGCGCAATGATCTATATAGCGTGCTGAGCAGAGAGGTGTGTATAAACACAATTAGCTATTACAGTGCGTACGATCATGATTGGGGTAGGCGCCCGTGCTATTCGCTGTACTGTGAAAAGTATCTTAGACGGAGCGGACCATGCCGCCATCAGAGAATGAGCCAGGCTAGTGATGCTGACAACTATGTCACTTAAACGCGTAAAACCGAAAAATTCTCTGCTGCGATCTTTCCTTAATTGCTTTGAAACACAGCATAAGGCGCTCAATTATGTGCCTGATTTCGATAAATATGCACTATTTCGCGGTGGTTCCACTTAATTCCATGACCCCGTTTGCCGCAGAGAGTGACATCACCATTGTGTGCCGGCCGGTCGTGAAGACGCAGAGCCTGTGGCGGTGCTTCTACGCCCTCTGGATTAAGAGGCTCCTCTACGTGGCGCGAAGCTCGGGACTCATGCTGTCCGTCATCGTGCTGCCTTTGCTGCTGCTCCTCTTTGTGACGGCCATTGCGCCGGTACCATACGGGAGGCCCAAGCAACTGGTGCCGGTGGGCACGACGCGGCCCATTGAGTTGAGCTTGGCCACCCATTTCCCCAACAGCACCGTAATCGTCGAGCAGGCACCGGGTCAGATTACTTTTAGCGCTGCTCTACGGGCGCTGCTCGAGTCTCAAGGCTGTAGAGTCCGCTCCGTCGCCAACATTACCGCGGAGCTGCGCCAAGAGCACAAACTCGACTTCGGCCACTATATGAGCACCTACCCAATGGCTGTCGCTTTCGAGTCTGACGTGTGAGTCACCCTGGCTTGTAGTGCGTTGTTATTTCCAGACTTCCTGGCTCCGTATTCCGAGGCTGCGTCGTATTTAAAAGGGTCGTTATATCCCCGACCTCCAATTATATGGATTGGTGAAAACGCCAGAAGTGGAAGTGGTACTGATTTCCGGTTCCGGCGTTGCCACCATTCAGATGATTCGAGGTCAAGGGGATAACACTACTGAAAAGGATGAAAACTCGGAATACGGACCCTGCAGTGTGCGGAGAGATTAGAGAGCGTTATTCGTTCGCATCCGCCTGGGCGTACTCTTATGGTCCCAAAGCTAACTTACAAAGCTTTTCGAAAGTATTGCAAACTAAGGAAAAGATGTCCATCATCCCGAACGTACTCCTTAATGTCTGTATCCGCCCAGCATCTATGCAAAATGGGCGTCGTAGTGCAGGCTTGAAAGGTTTAACACGACATAACTAAATGCCCCGATCTCCGCAAGATCCAACGTAGGCGTTGTGAGCGAAAGATCACATGTGTGCCTATATAAGGACGTATATTGGCAGTTGACACGGCCAGGCACTGATTGGTCAGCGAGTTCTGTGACGTCACAAAACCACATGAGAGGACCGAGTTGGTAGGTGTTGCCCCCTGGTGTTTACATTGGATATAAGAGGGTGACTAGTCGCGGAACCCATTCTTCGAGGACCCTTGGAAACCAAGTTAGGCACGCTTGCTCTATGCCATGGATAGCACTTCGTACGACTTGGTTTAGGCGCATGTATCCCTAACTACGCTAAAAAGAGGCACTGGATTTACATAGGAGGCGTGTATTTTGTAGCCGCACACACAGTCTCATTCATTTTACGCCGCCGGAATAACATATGCTCAGCCTATTTGACACACAAAACATGCTTTCATACTTACTCTTTCTATTAATCTTACAGTATAAACGCGAATAAGCCCATAAGGGAGTAAAAAGAGGGTGGCATCCTCTATAGCGCACATTTTTGTAGAACACGGTATTCTCTCAAAGTCCTGGGGTAGAATATCATCAATAAATGTACGGAATGCTATGCTCTTCTCAACATTGGCGTATATTTTTTTCATGAAATTAGCAATGGCAGAAGACTTAATGGCTGCCCGAGGCATTGTGAAATTAGCAATTAGAATTCAAAACCTCAGTGAAAATGTTGCTAACTGCTAGATGCTAGCCCGTTTTTCATCAAAAATCAGCTTCCGTTGCGGGCCACAGGTATTCTGTATTTCTGAAGATAAAAATCTATATACACCTAATCTTTGGAAAGAATGTCGTGGTCCTACAGGGTAGCACGCTAGGGGGCATGCTACTCTCTTTTTACTCTCTTATGAACTTATTTCATCTACGAGTGTAGAGCCAACTCGTTCTACAAAGAGTTGACAAAGCATTATGTAAAATTTAGTGTTCCGTATAAACGGCCCGATCAATCTGTAACTTGGCATTGTTCATGGCCAGATGTATATGAGCTGCAGATCTCGTTTCGTACGTATGCGTAACCCTTCAACAAAACACAAATAGAGCCGACAACTTGGAGTGCATGAGCCAAAATGGGAAGAATATCGTTCCCCAAATAATGGGACAGATAGCTTCATGCCTAACAGAGAGCAAATGAAGTGCTCGTATCAATTGGTATAAATGAACTGGACATAAACTAAGACTACAAGTTGCGCCCTACATAAATCAAGCTAACCAGCAGGACTTGTGTACCAAAGATTACAGCTAGAACGCAAGTGTAACTGCGGCAGGCAATGCGGAGCAGAAAATAAACTTGTAAAATCAAAACTGTATGTATGAGAGCAGACGCGAACAGGTTGAAGAAGGAATAAAAAAGGATAGCTGTTTAAATTTTAGCCAAGGAGTTGCGTGTGAAGAAGGTGAAACGTGTTACCTAAGAAATGCACGTTTTCTTAAAACCGGCTAACTTTATGACGAAACTCAAGGATCTTCGAACCCTAAGATCACATTCCACGTGGCCCTCACGCTAATACCGTTTTTTTTTACGTCCACCCTTATGGAGGAGGGTGCACGGCGCCGACGATAAAAAAAATTACAGGATTGCATTTAGTTTCCCTTAAGAGCTTAATGGCAAAAGCTTTTCCTCCTCCTTTTCTTATACATCTCTACCTCTTCTTTCTACACTTTCTCTTATACCTCTATATTGCGTATTTGTGTACTTGTTATGATTTCATTTTTTTTTTGGCGTCGTCTTCAGCGACATCGGCATCTCAGGACTCCTCTCATGTCGATATGCAAACATTGAGGCCTAACTACCCGAAAGGCGAAATTATGTCGACGCCAGTACATATTGCGACATCTTGACCATGGAAGTAATGTCGACAAACGGAACCTATTGCGCCATCTGCCGGACACATCTCGCGGAATGTCGCGAACAACATCTCGCGAATGCGAGATTTTAACCATAAGCTTAAAACGACTTTCGCCTTAAAAGCTAACACGCACCACATAAATACCCACGAAAATAGATTATTAGACAGCCAGCGCGAAATTCAGGTCAGAGTTTCAAATCCAATCAGCGCCATACAATTGTCACTTCTTTATAATAAATCATTTTTCAAGCGTAAACATATTGGTAATATTATACCCTAAACAGGACAAATCAATAAAATGAAAAGTCAGGAACTTCTCCGAATGCTTTGCTTGATTTTTCATACCGTTGGCTTCTTCAAAGAGCCCTCGAATTCCTTACACGTCTCGCAGCAATTGTAGGACGTCGCATGTCCGCTGCTTATAGCCACTGGAGTACATGTGCAACCAAGAGCAGCAGAAAGCAAAGCTGTCTGATTGCTAAAAAAATTATAGCGTCTCATAGATGTCTCTAAATTGGTTCACAGGAAGGGAAAGGCGCAGTAACTGTCACACTTGCTCTGTGGACACCCGAACCGCGCCGTAAGGGAAGGGAGGGAGGTGGGATGAAAGTGGAAAGAGAGAGGAGCCGTAGTGGAGGGCTACGGGGTAATTTCGACCACCTGGGGATCTTTAACGTGCGCTGACATCGCACAGCACACGGACGCCACTTCGTTTCGCCTCCATCGAAACGCAGCCGCCGAGGCCGGGATTCGATCCCGGGAACTCCGGCACAGTAGTCGGGCGTCTTACCACTGCACCACCCCGGCGGGGCACATAGATGTCTCTTAAGAAGACAATTACGAAAGCCTACCCTTCCACTCCTATCATTTGCCTCTCATTGTTTGCCTTTTATCGGCGTTCGTTGCAGTGCTACAAATAATTGTTATAATTAGTTTACAGGAGAGGAAAGGCGCAGTATCTGTCGCACTTTCTACGACAAGTCTGCATTTGGACGGTACACCATCGCTCCTGTCGCGTGGCTTCCCTTTGCGCGCGTTCAAGTGTGGGATTGCAGTTATTGTGGCTGTACGAAGAAGGAAAATAAAACGCACGGGCCTGCTACTGGCTCTGTAGTTGAGCCACCTCCACCGCCTGATTGCTTTATAGGAAGGGAAAGGCGCGCCAACTGACTCACTTGTTTTCTGTGGACACCTTAACCACGCCGTAAGGGAAGGGAGGAAGATGGGAGTGAAAGTGGAAAGAGAGAAAGAGGAGCCGTAGTGGAGGGCTACGGAGTAATTTCGACCACCTGGGGATCTTTAACGTGCGCTGACATCGCACAGTACACGGACGCCTCTTCGTTTCGCCTCCATCGAAACGCAGCCGCCGAGGTCGGGTTCGAACCCGGGTACTCCGGCACAGTAGTCGGGCGTCTTACCACTGCACCACCCCGGCGGGACTCACACTCTGTGGACATCTCAACACTCTGTGGACTGATTTATTTATAGGACATCTGAACCGCTCTGTAAGGGAAGAGAGGAAGGTGATAAATGAAAGGGGAAAGACAGAAAGGGCGCCATAGTGGAAGGCTACGGAGTAATTTCGACCACCTGGGGATCTTTAACGTGCGCTGACATCGGGGAGGGGGACGTGGTGAAGGGTGGCTGTTCCTGGCCCTACGGGCCTAGGACGGTAGGTCAACGCCACTTGCGGCGAGGGTTAGCCAGCCACCGAATTTGTCTGTTGTAGGCCGTCATTGCACCCGCCACCGCTTAGGTGGTGGACGGCGGTTGTTGCGGCGCGTTCTTTCTCTCCCTCTTCTTTTTCCTTCTTCTATACGTGCTCCTTTCTGTCCGCCCCGCCGGGGTGGTGCAGTGGTAAGACGCCCGACTACTGTGTCGGAGTACCAGGGTTCGAACCCGACCTCGGCGGCTGCGTTTCGATGGAGGCGAAACGAAGAGGTGCCCGTGTGCTGTGCGATGTCAGCGCACGTTAAAGATCCCCAGGTGGTCGAAATTACTCCGTAGCCCTCCACTACGGCTCCTCTTTCTCTCCTTCCACTTTCACTTCCACCTTCCTCCCTTCCCTTACGGCGCGGTTGAGGTGTCTACAGCAAAACAATAGTGAGACAGTTTCCGCGCCTTTCCCTTCCTATAACTCAATCCATCCCTTCTGTCCGCACGAGGCAGCTGAGGTGGCTCAGCTACAGAGCCAGTAGCATGCCCGTGCATTTTCTTTTCCTTCTTCCTACAGCCGCAACAACCGCAACAACAACACCATGATTACTTTGAGATCAAAACTAATGAGACATCAAGGCATCGTCATAGTAGGTTCATCCCATTGCCGGCTATAAAAAATAATTGCTTCAAGTCTAGTTATTTTCCGCGAACTTGTAAAGACTAGAGCTCTCTTCCAGATTCTGCTGTTCGATCTTCTTCATTATGTGAATTTGTACGCCATTTAGAAAATTTCATCTATAGCACTAGCACAGCGAGATGAGGTCATATTGCTGTTGTGTAAGATGGCTGTTCCGATTTCTGTGTGATGCATTTTTGTTTTGTTTGTGTGTATATTCAGAGACAATACTTGATTAACTATTGATTTTCATCGTGTTCTGTATTTCTTATTTTTTCGTTTTGTATTTTCCACTACTGTTGCAGCCCCTTATGGTGGCTGACAGTATTATTAAATGAAATGACATCGCACAGCACACGGACGCCTCTTCGTTTCGCCTCGATCGAAACGCAGCCGCCGCCGTCGGGATCGACCCCGGATACTAGCCCACACAGCTATAACTACTATTCCTAAGACGCCGATGGTTTTTCAGTGGAACGAGATCAATAAGCAATCGCTACTGCGTGTCCGTGTTCGCAGGGTGCGGGTGATATCCAATCCGACAATGCCTATAACGCTACCGCTGGCGATCAACCTCGTTGATTCGGCGGAGCTTCGCTCGAGCACGGCCCAGCCTCTCGCGCGCATCGATGCCACCATCGCGTATCTCATGCTCCCGGAGGCCATAAACCTGTTCGAGGCACTCTTCATGCACGTCGTGGCCATTATGTACTGGCCCGCGTTGCCGGCCATCTCGTACGCGCTGGTGTTCGCGGGCCTCGCCGCCTTCCCGGTCGCTGAGCGTCTTGGCGGTGCCCGAGACGTTCAGCTGATGACTGGAATCTCGGGAGCCTTCTTCATCGGCACGCACGCCCTCTTCGATCTTCTGCATTACGTCATCGTCATGGGCCTTTGGTGTCTGCTGCATTTTTCTTTCTCGGGCTACGGGCTCAGGACGGCTCGTACGTCAGCTTTTCATGCCTTTGTACCGCACTATTTCCTTTCACTTTGAAGCGGAACGGCCATGTAATTTTGTCAAAAGCTGTGTTGCTTTATATCGCTATTTTAACACGTTAGCTCTAATGGCTTCCTGTCACTGAAAAGTCGGTTTCGGCGTTTTGGTTGTAACGCGATAATCAGGCGAAAGTAAAGAAACAATTTTTTTTCAGAAACTCTCGGAGTTGAATACTGTTCCTTCACAGCAGCTCGTCGGAAGTCCATCCCGCCGCTTCATAGTCTGGGCTCCGGCCCACTCGGGGCTAGGAGGAAAGGAGACAGCAGATGCCGCCGCCCACGTGCTTTCTAACCGGGCAACCTCGTCCCCCTCCTCCTCAGAAGAAGAATTCACACCAGCCTACACTTTCAGAGACACTCAGCTCTACCCAACCAGACACAATCTTTACCCTCACCCGTGTAAAGGGTTAACGAGAGCGGAGGAAAGCGTGTTTCTTTGCCTCCTTACGAACACCATGATGTGCCCGGCATCACTTAAAAACTTTGACAGTGCCTTCTCCGGGGAGTGCCCGCACTGTGGGGAAATGCCCTCGGACCTCTTCCACATGGTGTGGACGTGCCCCTCGTATCCTGGTATCCTGCCTTTGCACCTAACCTAAACCCCACTGGGGAGGACTGGGAGGCGACCCTACTCGCCTGCTCCGACCTGAAAGCCCAAAAGGCAGTGGTCAAACTTGAAATGGCGGCAGCGGAAGCCACTGGGGTCCCGTACTAGGGCCTCCACCTAGTGTTTGTGAGGGGAAGGGCACTAAGCCTGACCCCCAGAGCAACCTCCATGTAATCACTTTTAATAAACGCTTTCACCACTACCACCACCACCTTCGCAGTGCGAGGCGCAGGAGAGGGTGGCTGGACTAGTCGTGATAGCGCTGGGATAGGTAGGTCAAGGCCGCTTGCGGCGGGGGCTAGACAGCCACCATGTTTTTATCTGTTGTAGGCCGTGGTTGCGCCCGCCGCTGCTTCGGTGGTGGACGACGGCTATTGTTGCGGCGCGCGTCTTTCTCTCGCTCTTCTTTTTCCTTTCTTTATTTTCTCTTCTGTCCGCACGAGGCAGCGGAGGTGGCTCAGCTACAGAGCCAGTAGCAGGCCCGTGCATTTTTTTTCCTTCTTCCTACAGCCACAACAACAACCACCCAGCCACAAAATTTTTTTTCTTTGTAACTGAGCCACAGAGCCACATTACTTCTCCCCGAATAAAGGTGGACCTATGTATGGATTGCATTACGACTGTCGGCAATTGTGTAGGTGCATCATTAGAGAGAAAGTAATTACGGAAGTAATGGTTCATCATCAACATCATCATCATCAGCCTGACTATACCCACTGCAGGGCGAAGGCCTCTCCCATATTTCTCCACTTAACCCGGTTCTGTGCTAGCTGCATCCACTTGACCCCTCCGAACTTCTTAATCTCATCCGCCCAACTAACTTTCTGCCGCCCCCTGCTACGCTTTCCTTCCCTTGGAATCCAGTTTGTTAGCCTAAGCGACCATCGGTTATCCTCTCTTCGCACTACATGTCCTGCCCATGTCCATTTCTTCTTCTTAATTTCCACTAGAATGTCGGTAACTTGAGTTATTTCTCTGACCCACTCTGCACGCTTCCTATCTCTTAATGTTACCCCTACCACTTTTCGTTCCATAGCCCTCTGGGTTGTCCTCAACTTAAGTAGAACTCTCTTGGTTAGCCTCCACGTTTCAGCGCCATAGGTGAGTACAGGTAAGATGCAACTGTTATATACTTTCCTCTTTAGCGATACCGGTAAGCTGCTAGACATAATCTGCGAGTGCTTCCCAAATGCGCTCCATCCCAATCTTATTCTTCTTGTTATTTTCTTTTCATGGTCCGGATCTGCGGTTACTACCTGTCCTAAGTAGGCATATTCGCCTACTACTTCCAGTACTTCGCTACCTAATGTAAACTGCTGTTCCTTCCCGAGGCTGTTGAACATTACCTTAGTCTTCTGTATATTGATTTTCAAGCCTACCTTTCTACTTTTCCTGTCTAGGTCATCAATCATTATTTGTAGTTCATCTCCCGAGTTGCTTAGCAAGGCAATGTCATCAGCAAATTGCAGATTACTGAGGTATTCTCCATCTAATCTTATCCCTAACTGCTCCCATTCCAAGTCTCTGAATACTTCCTCTAAGCAAGCTGTGAATACTACTGGGGAGATTGTGTCCCCTTGCCTAACACCTTTCTTTATGGGAATTTTGTTACTTTCTTTATGCAGAACTATGGTTGCTGTGCAGCCACTGTATATATCTTCCAGCACTTTCAAGTACGGCTCGTCTACCCCCTGATTTCGCAATGCCTGCATCACCGCCGAGGTTTCAACTGAGTCAAATGCTTTTTCGTAATCAATGTATAAGTGCTGGTTATATTCCGAGCATTTTTCTATCACCTGATTGATGGTATGGATATGATCGATAGTAGAGCACCGTTTCCGAAACCCTGCTTGATCCTTTGCTTGATTGAAGTCTAAGGTTGTCCTGATTCTATTAGCGATTACCTTAGTAAATACCTTATACGTAACAGACAGTAAGCTAATTGGTCTGTAATTTTTAAGGTCCTTAGAGTCCCCTTTCTTGTGAATGAGGATAATGTTTGCATTCTTCCATGGTTCCGGTACCGTCGATGACACCAGGCACTGCGTATACAGGGTGGCCAGCTTTTCTAACACAATATCCCTTCCGTCCTTCAGCAAATCTGTAGTTATCTGATCCTCTCTAGCTGATTTCCCCCTTTTCATAGTTTCTAATGCTTTCTTAACCTCGTCCTTCGTAACTGGTGGAACGTCTGACTGTTTTTCCCTACCGTCAATCTCCTTACGGTCCTGACTACTTTGGCTACTGTAGAGATCTGTATAGAACTCCTTGGCTACTTTGACTATCTTGTCGATATTCGTGATGACGTTGCCCTCCTTATCCCTTATCGCATACATCTGTTTTTGCCTATGCCAAATTTCTTCTTTACCGCTTTAAGGCTTCCCCCGTTCTTTACAGCATGCTCAATTTTCTCCATGTTATACTTTCTTATATAGGCCACCTTGCGCTTATTGATTAGCTTTGATATCTCGGCCAATTCGATTCGGTCTGTTGGATTGGAAGCTTTCATTCTCTGGCGTTTTTTAATGAAATCTTTCGTCTCCTTAGAGAGCTTACCGGTATCCTCTCTAACTGTCCTACCGCCTACTTCTACCGCGCACTCAGTAATGATATCTCTGAAATTATTGTTCCTTGCTTCTAGGGTAATGTCGCCATCCTCGGTTAGAGCTGAATACCTATTCTGTAGCGAGATCCTGAACTCTTCTGCCCTCCCCCTCACCGCTAATTCGTTGATGGGTTTCTTTCTTACTAATCTGTTGCGTTCCTTCTTCAGATTTAGGCTAATTCGGGACCTTACTATCCTGTGCTCACTGCATCGCACTTTCCCGATTACCTCTACATCTTGCATAATGGCGGGGGTTGAACACATTATGAAGTCGATTTCATTTTTAGTCTCCCCGTTCGGACTTTTCTGTTCTTCCGTTTGCTGAAGAAGGTATTCATGATTCGTAAGTTATTGCGCTCTGCAAACTCAACTAGTAACTCCCCCCTGCTATTCCTAGAACCAATGCCATAGTCACCTACTGCCTTGTCTCCTGCCTGCTTTTTCCCTACCTTGGCATTAAGTCGCCCATTAGTACAGTATACTGCGTCTTTACTTTTCGCATTGCCGATTCTACATCTTCGTAGAAGCTTTCAACTGCCTGGTCATCATAACTACATGTAGGTGCACAGGCCTATACAACCTTCAGTTTATACCGCTTATTAAGCCTGATTACGATGCCTGCCACCCTCTCATTAATACTATAGAATTCATCGATATTACACGCTATATACTTATTGACAAGGAAACCTACTCCTAGTTCTCGCCTCTCCGGTAAACCTCGATAACACAGTACATGCCCATCCTTCAGTACAGCATATGCCTCATTCGGCCTCCTAACCTCACTAAGCCCTATGACATCCCATTTTATACCTTCTAGTTCCTGTAAGAGCACTGCCAAACTAGCTTCACTAGCTAGGGTTCTAGCATTAAACGTTGTCAGGGTCAGTTTCCAATGGCGGCCTGTCCAGCGGAGCCAGGCTTTCTTAGCACCCCCTGCTGCGTCACAGGTCTGACCGCCGCCGTGGTCAGTTGTTCCGCAGCCGCTGGTGACTGAGGGTCGGGGTTTTGTGGAGCTTATCACGAGAGGTGCGGCCAATTACTGCACCAGGGTGGCCAACTCCTGTTCTGGTGAGGGAGTGCGTTGTCGGAGGTGTTCACCGGCATCAGGTCGCACCCCAAACAGCGAGCTGCAAAGAACATTGCAATTTCCTCGTTGCTTACCCGCTATGTGGCGCTCACTGGAAAATTCATTCGATTGTACGGCGCTACCGCAAAAGATGGCGCGCTCCGCCGCATGATTCAAAGCTTTATACGTCCATCCATTGTCTTCAAGGCATTGGGGTTTAAGGACAGCAGAGGAAATCACGCTGCATATTTTAGGTGGGGGAGAACTAACCAAACGGAGGTTGTCTAATTAGTGGTTAAAATCATGGCAAGAGTGAAAGTTCACTCTGCATTAAATATATATACAAAAACGAGGGGTGTGTAATGAGATGTATGTCGTTTTTGAGGCCGAAGAGCATGAGAAGGCAATACGAAGGGGGGCGATAACGCTATCGCATCGAACTCTTCAAATTTTGTACTTACTTGGCGCCTCTTTCTTTTAATGTATCTTTATTGCTGCTTCAAATAGGAATGACCTTTAGGCAGAAATGAGGTGCTCTAAGTAAGTGGAGTAATTTGACCGGTAACCTCTTCATCAGGGCTTCGCACCTTAGTTCGGAGCCAATTTAGGGAGGGAAAATAAAAAGTACACACAATAGGAAATAGCCAGATACAAAGAGCGGCCACGAGATGGCGCAGTGCTTACGGCGCTAATGTAGTAATGTAGAAGCAAAAATCCAATAAATAGAATGATGATATAGCTAATCAATCTAAATCAATAATTAAGATGTAGGGGGAAAAAGTGAGCATGATAGCAACTGCTACCACCCCGTTTCAAAGTGGACGACCCTATATTCCATCCATTCATCCATCGACTACCTGCCCAAGGATGCGGGATAGAATCCCGGCCTCGGCACCCGCTTTTCGGTGGAGGCAACAACCTCGGCGCTCGTGCGCTATGCGATGTCAGTGCACGTTAAAGAACATCAGGAAATAGAAATTTTCGGAGCCGTAGCTTCTCTACGGCGTCTCTCATGCCTGAGTCTGTTTGGGATGTTAAACCCCAAAACCTAACCAAACCAAATACAAAGAAATGCATTCACACATTTGAATACAGGGCGTTCTGTAGCGAAAGCTCGGCTCTTTAGGCTGCAACTCCCGAGTTCGCCATATGACAGCTAATGACCTTCAAGGCCGCGCAAGGTCAAACTATGATTTAGTCATTTTGATGATTTGGCTAAACCACATGTATTATTTTCATTTTAAAACGCAACACCGAAGCTAAGCGGCTTCCAACCGGTCGCGTTAGAACCTGGGTACTCAGGGTTAGTAGCCAAGTGTCTTGACGACTGAGTCACGCCGGTGGGCGATTGGGCTCGTATAACAATGAGTAGGCTTAAACCTCCACCACTTCTGTTGCGCTCCGCGTGCAATAACTACACGACCTACATGCGACCATCATCCCAGTGCCTCTACTCCTTACTTTGCTTCATACACAATTAAATTTTCCTTTTTTCCACGTACCATATAGCAGAGTGAAATTTTCCTGCACAATGACTGAGAGCGCATAGTCATGCTGCATGTTTCATTTTGTTTATTTTGTTCATTTTAATTTGGGATTTTGTATTCGTAATATCTACTTGAGTATTTGTTCTGCTTAGATCTGTACAATTATCTGCAGTGTGAAATAAAAAAATAAAAAATTCGTCCATTACTACGGTTCCGTTAAAATCTAAGCTTTTGGCGCATGTGAAAATTAATCGCTAAGGACCAGGGATGGCCAATTTTAGGTGTGGCAGTCCCATACAAGCCATGTATTTCTTGGTATGTCGTTCTGCAAGGAAATGAGGCCAAACAAGGTTTTGCCAGGTGAAATTTCTCGTCATTAAGATGCGCTACACTGCAAACCACCGTCACCCCCCTCCCGCCACCGCTTCAATCATTTCCTTCTCTGAACCGCAGCCTCGTTGGTAGCTCCTTTCAGCGCAGTGTTTACCAACTTATTCATTATATAAGGCCCTTATTCACTGACAACTTCGTACGCCTACGCTAGTCATTAGTCACGAGGCGGTACATTATAGTCTGCATGGAAATTAGTGCGCTATTTTCTCATAACTCGTGCTGGTGGGTTGTAAGCGCCGATCGCGGATGCGACTGATCAGTAGACTATATGTATTTGCTTACTATACGCCCAGTGCAAAGCGACGGCAGTGCCACTGCTGGCGGAATTGATAAGTGAATCCGGGAATGAAGCCGGCCGCGTGGTCAGCTCGCTGCGTGTTTATATGCAGTCATCGCGTCGTGAATTCGTTATCCCACGGCATTTGCATCGTTGCATAAACAGCATCTGTATGTGATTTTATTGCGATTTGAATGAGACTGTGTGAGAAATAGTGAGGTATTTCTCATACAACGTTTTTCACTATGTTTGAGCCACGGTTATTTCCCTTGTTTGCAGGCTACATTGCCCTGACGTTCGCCTGCTTCGCGCCGTCGGCGATCGGCATGAGCTACCTATTCGCTGAGTGGGCGCTTTCAACCGGAAAGGCAATGGGCTACATGATGGTCGTGGTGTATGCGGGTGGTAAGACCACTGTTGCATGTCGAGCTTTATGGGAACTCCTTTTATTGTACGAAAAACGCAGGATGTGGTAAGGTACTGCTAAGTACAGGTTGATGGAAATTAATTAAGCTTGCGATGCGGACGAAAAATTTGTTTTTAAGACGAAAGCCTTTAATGGGTCATGCTGTCGTGGGCAAAATGTGTCCCGTTTTTTGTGGCGGCTCTGATTGGCCGAGGCGGGATGATGTCACTGGGGTTTCGACCAATCACAGAGCACCACCACAGTATGCGCGAATGCGTGCCTTATATAGCCATATACCAATTAATGATCAATTGCTAATTAGTGACTGATTATATATTTATTGGCTACTAATAATGACTGATTAAGTCAATAAATAACTACTGGCAACTTAATTAATCAATTATTCACTGCCTACGTAATGCCTAACTATTTATCAATGATTATTTAGTTGATTAATTAATTGCTAATCAGTGACAGTTGCGTAGCGGAATACAGCACTCAGGCTTTCGCCTTTCACTACTTTAGTCGCTAAAGACCCTCGTATTTTTTTTTAAATCGTTTACGGCGCTCCTAGTTAAATCTTTCTTAGATGGATGGAAAAACTTTATTAATTTTTTCTTAGAGATTCAATGCCCCCCCCCCCCCTATTTTAAATATACATTTCAGGCCACTGAGGAATATTGTAGGAGACTTTTATGAGCGTATTAATAAATATGGTCGAAGCTTCCAATGCCTGGAATACTTTTACCTCTGCAGCTTGTCCTGCTATCACAGTGAACAGTTGGGACTTTCAAAAAAAATAAAAGAAAAGCATTGGGGCGCATTTTTATATAGTTCCGAGTCTAATGAACACTACTCTATGATAATGTCGCGAACACACGAATATAAATGATCTAACATTCCAATGCGTACCAAAATTGGGCTATTCGTGTTTATCCCGAACTCGGAACGAATAATTCATGCTGCCATAAATAAAGAAAACTAATCGTGCGTGTTTTTGAAATTTATGAACAGATAATTTGATCATCACTCTGTCTCTCTTTCATCGCGTATATACACGCGTGATATTTTTCGCTCGCCCGCTATGTCAAGAATCTGATGAATGACGAACAGCTGTCGGAAACTGCGGGAAGAATAGGCTGAGATAATAGGAAAATTACAGATAAACGCCGCCAAGGACGATAAATACAAGTAGGCTTCGTGCGTCACTTCCTTGCTGTACGAATTTATTCGCATGCCTTTCAGGCTGTGCACTTGTCCCAAACTCCCAAGCGCGCTACGAACTTTGTGGTCGGCTCACTCAGAACTCACGCTTGCGTGATCTACTTGAGTGACATTTTAATTCGGCAAGAGCCAACTCCGTAACCTGAATAATGACCTTGGGAGACGGTACGAAGCTGGCTTCCGGCTGAACTTCGAGGAATACCTGTTTGTTCTATCTAAGATGTGTTTGGGTTGTAAGGTTCCTGCAGACGGTAATCATCCACTTTTCTGAATAAATAACAGCCATCATAAACTACCCCGTACCCGCCAATGGGAAGCGGTTGCAGATGTTCCTTGAAATAGCTTCCCTTCTTGTTGAATTTGTTGCCAGCTTTGCTGCCACTCACAAATTTGTTGAAGGGGAGCGAGAATTTTGTATGAGGTGAGAAGCAGCAAAAAGTTTTTTCCGAACTCTCAATGATCAGCTGACTTGATGCCCTCTGCTAAGCTGTTTTCACAAACCATAGCGCACAGAAGTGCACAACGACGCTAGCCATGTCAACCTTGGGGCGAGTTTTCCCTTCAGCTTGGCTCTCAGTGACCAGATTTGATTGCAATAACCAGTAATGCGCTATGACAGCATTGATATAATGGTTTATTTTACCGCAGAAAACACGAGAAAGATGATTTCGTAGCAGTCCATAATACGATATATTTTTCGAAGCGGTATTGCTATAAGCGGGTTTGACTATATATATTATGTCAAATGCAGGAATGATGTCCATGACCGTTTTTTATGCCATTGTCTCTGCCCTGGACGTCGAAACTCATTGTTACGCGTTCTATCTGTTCCCGCCTTTCGCGTTGATCCGTGCCCTGGCTAAAATCACGAGTGCCGACTTGATCACCGGATCGTGTCAGGAGTTCATGGCCGAGCTGGCAAAAACAAACAAAGGTGAGTGGCGCAGTGTTCTAGCTAACCTTTATAGCTTTTGCGAGAGTTACTCAACCCGGACTTGCTCCCCTCATTATGCGTACACATACACACCCAAATATGAGTCAAGCTTTCCAATTACTCAAATCACATTCCCCGCCGCCCACGTTCGCTGTAGGCGCTATTCATCATCATCATCATCATCAGCCTAACTATACCCACTGCAGGGCGAAGGCCTCTCCCATATTTCTCCACAACCCGGTTCTGTGCTAGCTGCATCCACTTGACCCCTGCAAACTTCTTAACCTCATCCGCCCCCCTAACTTTCTGCCGCCCCCTGCTACGCTTTCCTCCCCTTGGGATCCAGTTTGTTACCCTAAGCGACCATCGGTTATCCTCTCTTCGCACTACATGTCCTCCCCACGCCTATTTCTTCTTTTTGATTTCCACTAGAATGTCAGTAACTTGAGTTATTTCTCTGACCCACTCTGCACGCTTCCTATCTGTTAATGTTACCCCTAATATTTTTGTTCCATAGTTGTCCTCAACTTAAGTAGAACCCTCTTGGTTAGCCTCCACGTTTCAGCGCTATTCAGGGAACGAGAAATATTCCAGCATGTTTTGTAGCGTCTCCTTTCCATAAATATACATGTTAATCATTTTCCACAATCACAGCAGCGCTGGCGCCTATAATGCAAAAAAAATCAAGCCAAAAAACTGGCCTACCTAATTTTGCTCCAGCGCCTGCAAACGCCGCGTGTCTCAGTTCTTCGACGTTCGCTTAACACAGCGCCGTGCTGATGTGTCAGCATACAGTGATGTCACTCGTGACGCCAATGCGACGCGCCTCGGTGATTGCTGGGAACATAGTGACGTCAGACAGCATATCGACGTCGCCCGAACTCCATACAAATAGCAAATAATCATGACCAAAAACTTACTCACCAATACACAGAGTTGTTTCTGATTTCGCGTGAGGCAGTCGTTTTTTTTTTTTTTTTTTACTTTGATCGAAGCCATGACCCGTATAGTATCCATGCCTGGCTACGCCGGATGGTGCAGTGGTAGGACGCTCGACTACTCTGCCCAAGAATGCGGGATTTTATCTTGGCCTCAGTGGTCGCTTTTCGCTGGAGGCGAAAAGATAAGAGCCCGTGTGCTCAGCGATGTCAAGGCACGTTAAAAACCTCCAGGTGGTCAAAATTCCCGGAACCCTCCGCTATGAAGCCTCTCATAGTATTAGTCGCTTTCGGAAGTTAAGCCCTACAAACTACAAACGAACCATTATCTATGCCTGGTCATATGTGCAGAGATCAAAAGTTTGGTTTGTTTTAAGGGGTTTAACGTCCCAAATCGACTCCGGCTATGAGAGTCGCCAAGAGCGAAGAATACCGACCGTCGCATTCAGGGCCAAGGCTGAAGAAGTAATAGTGTTCCTTCGACGCGCCAGCACTGCCGAGGGGTAGCGACTACAAGTGTGCGCTGCCAGTAGCAGCACGTCGTTTAGAGGCGGGTTTAAGCTTTCCACCAATTCTATAGTCATTCTTACGGTGAAGCAGCAGACTCACTAGAATTTCGTGACCTGTGTCAGCAATAAATCACCGCAATACCTGCTCTTCTAAACACCTTATTCTAAGCGAGTGGAAGCTTTCGTGCCGTTTCTTACTGTCTAAAAATTTTATTCTAACCCAGAGACTCACGTCGCATGCTTGAACAGTTAAGGATTCAGACTGCACCGCAGCAGAATTTATGATGGAGTGCCTCATTTGGCAAAGAGCCATTTAGTAACTTATGTCGCCGACAACAATGCCTGGTTGCATGATCGGCAACTAAGCTGAGAGGATATGGCGATATGCAGCACCGGCTCGCACATTCTCTTCGACTGTAATAGTAAATGTCTAACTCGATGAGTTGTCTTGAATACTTTGTGCATTTGAGTACAGCACGGAGGGCATAATTATATGCTCAAAAGCAAGAAGTGGTTTGTATGGCTACGCGCCCTGCAAAACGTTATACCGTTCGCCAGCGCTCCTGCTGACGCAACCCGAAGCTCACGGTTATAAAGAGTCAGGCCGCCAGCCTAAACAGATGGTGCATTATATTCGACCCCATTCGCTGCAACAGTTACGGAAAGTTTTGTGGCGGTGCCGCTAGCGGGCAGCGCCAGTAACGGCAATCCAAGCGCAGAATCGGCACGGGCTGCTTCCTAAACAAATGGCAGAGCGCAGGCCTCCCCGTCTGCAGAATGTGGGGCCCTAGTGGGTACGATGTAGGCAAGTAGGACTGGGGCATTCGTCATGGTACCTGCATCAGTTCTGGATGGGGCAAAAGTGGGCAAGCTCAAATGGGGCTTCCCCTGTTTCTGCTTCATAAGTCCCATATCGGCGTTGCTCGGGCTAACACAGAACACAATCCTGCATCCATACCGCTAGGGCCCCTTGTGAGACATTTGAGGGCAGATCCAACCTACATGTGGGCTATTTGTGTTAAAGCCCTCATACACCCACCTGAAATGGGGCTGTGGGTCCTTCGTCGGTCGTAGTGAGCTAAAAAAACGGGCATGCCAAAATGCTGCCCCACGCGGTCTCTTGTAGGTTAATTGACGACATTGGGAATTTGAATTAGAGCTCAATTTGGGCAAGCCCTCGTGAAACCGAAATAAGGCCGCTTTTACTAAACCACTGTAGGTTCAACATCAGCCATAATGGGACTGGAAGGCGAGCGTGCCCGCATGATACCAAAATTGATTTCTTGTGGAGCATTTGAAGGTACATGTAACAGTAACTAGCCTGTAGGTTCAAAAACAATACCTCGCCCAATTTGTGCTGCCCACACAAAACCGCTTGAGGCCCCACATGGACATTGGCGGGGATAGAAACTCGCACGTCCGCATGTTCATCAGAGTTATGTGCCCTCTGGCAAGAGGGCCCATATGCACGTTCGTACGGCTTCGGTTTAAGAGGGGCTTTGTATATGTGTCGGGTGCTATCACATATAATGCGGTGACTTACGACTTTATTCTAATTACTATGTGACAGAGGCGGTAATTAAGGGTTGTGGTAAATAAGCGGGCAGCAAAGTGCGGGTAGGCTAACGAGGATCCGCAAGGGGAGTTAAGAACTCCCAGGTTTTTTATGACAACCGAGTTGTTGCTTTATGCGATATTTGGTAATAGTTCTCATGTGACAGGCCAGTTATCCAAGAGCGTGTTGCAGCAAAAAAATGCAACAGGATAAAATTACGGGTTAATGAAAAACATAGACAATGTAGGCTTCATGTACTCCGTAAATGAAGACGTCAAGCTTTGTCAGCTTACGGTCACCTCCTTTAAAGGATAATGAAGGCTCGAAAGGTGCGGCGAAGCAGCAAGCTGGTTAAACTTTTGATTGCAGCATTGCTTCCTCCCTGTACGCAGTGCCTGCAGCTAATCTGTGAAAACACGCTAATCTGTGAAACAGCGCAGAGGAGCTATGCAAGATATTTTTAAGTAAGTTGCTGCCCCCACTGATAGAGAACTGGGCCGAAAATGTCAACTCAACCGTAAAGCGACGTTTAAGGCTATGGCATAAACCTCTCTCAAGAAGCTCCTCCGTCTGTTCTTTCTTTCTTCTTTGTTTCTTTCTTTCTTTGTTTGACCATGCAATAAACGTACCTAGCGGCTCCCTGAAGCTAGGCTGCAGTTGCGCTCAGAAGCATTCCACAACTTCGCAATACTAAATATATTTTTCTAACTTATGACAGTTGACATACTTGATGTTCCATGGAAACGTGCTGAATATTACATTCTTTCATCGCAGGTAAGAATTAGTTTCACAACTGGAACACTCGATACGCGTTCTTCCATTGAAAATTACAAACCAGCAATATTATATGGGTTCGCGAGCATATATTAAATATAGGAATAAAAAGCATTCGGCACATATGCATAGCACCTTGAGGCAGACCGGCACTATGAAGCGCACTTGCTTTGACCGGTCGTGCGCAATGCAGGCAGCCATGATGGATAGCGTTCTGGCGCACAAAGTCTAAGGTCTCCAAAGAAGTCGAAGGTGCCAGGTTATCATCTAGATTTTATCTAATAAACGCCTTCCTACTTCCACCGTAACATTTGTCAGATAATGAGATGAGAAAGGTTGGCTACAATTCGCATTCACAGAGGTTGCTCACAGTATAAGGACTACATTTTTTTATTCGATAGCGCTGGCAGTTTAGAATAGGCTGACGTCAATTTGGTGTATACAAACTGTATGCAGGAATGAGTAAACTGTATGAAATTGACACGCGCGGATTTCACGGCATAGTGATTTAAAGGGTTATGCATTGGGCTACCGTGGCTGCTGAATAGCCTACGAATTGTTCACAGCCGGGCGACATTCTCTTGTGACAAACACCTTGACCCGAATAAATCACGGTAATGCGAGCACACCAAACGAGTCGCCTTGAACTACCGTCACATTAAGTTTTTCGCTTTACACTCCAGTATACATCCTTGCCGAGCGGTGCTAAGTGTTGACATGCTCCCACCGGACATGAGAGTATATACGAATTCGTGTTGCTAAATTCTGTGACACGAAGCTCTTATATCTTTAACATAACATGCTCCTACCACGCCGACGCCTCACTTAAAGCGCTGCCAGGCGCAGCTCTCCTCGAGCCATGGCGCCGCGTCGGTAGCGACGGGAAGTAGGCGCCTCCCGCCGGTTTCGGGTGGCGCAGCAGGCCGCAGCTAGTGCGCTTCATCAAGTGGCCGTGGTACATGTGACGCGCGCGACAGTCATACTTTGCATCCTTTTTGGCGAGTGCACGGGCGCTGCTAGTTAAAGGCTCGAAAACACACCGTTGAGGATGCTTTTTTTTTTTTTTTTTTTTACAGTGGATCAGAGCCACTGCAACATAATGCTTCCTCCAATCCGATTACCACCAACTCCATTGGACTTGCAGGAGCTCGTGTCATAGTGCCGGCGAACGATGTTTGCCGATCCATCGACCTGCTGTCCTTCAACATGATTCGCGGCATTGCTGCAGAGCTGATTTACATGGTTGGCATAGGTATGACCATGCTCGTCGCCATGAGCTTCTTGGTATCGGGATACTTGGTCAAGGAGAGAAGCTTCACGCCCACTGAGTCGAAGCTCGACGACGATGTGGATGAGCACAGGACACTGGTGAACGAGCTTAAAAAGGAGGGAGACTTCTCCGAACAGGCACTGGTTGCTTGGAGGCTGCACAAGCGCTTCGGGGCGCTGCATGCCGTCAAAGGACTGTACCTGGCATTGAGGCCATCCGAGTGCTTCGGCCTGCTTGGAGTCAATGGCGCCGGAAAGACCACCACGTTCCAGATGCTGGCCAAGCTGATCAGCGCCTCGTACGGTGACGCCTATACCGCCAAGGCCCGGCTGAGCGGTAACACACGCAAGGTTAGCCCAATGTGATCATGGGATACCTGGAGATGGAGGAGAGTTCAAGCAAATGAATCATTTATCTGCACGTCTATTGACCACTGCCACAAGGCGACAAAGAAAAGTTCTTTCTACGCGAAGTTTCGAAGAATAAAATTGCCGAGGCCCAAAAATTAAATCCAGGACCACCCGGTGTTCAGGGCAGCCGGCCTAGCAACTAGTAAAACAGGGTGGAAAGCTTGGTATAAAAGCAAGGCTGAGCGGATCAGCTCCAAGCGAGTAAGATGTTAGTACAGTGTATTCAGCGTCATCCTCAGGATGTGTAAATTCGTGTAAATTAGTGCATAAATTCGCATTGGTCCACCTGATCGCAACCATACGGATCTACAAAAATGGCATCTATAGCTTATTCAGAAACTTCCCGGCCGAAATAGTTCGCCTTTGTTAGAGGTACCTCGTACTAACCCCGTTTGAAATTAACATTTTTTGTTCATTCTGCATGGCCGTATCATCCGCTAGAAAACCTAGTTAGCTTTATTAGTATAGAGACTGCCCCGGATCGGCTTAGGGTGCACTTCCGTTCCCTCACCAGGATAGATTCTCGTCCACTCAACGTCTGCGAGGATGCCGTAAAATTCTCGTTAACAGCCGGTTTGATGCTGTCAGGAGGGTGGTTTGGCGGCAGAGGCGAAGGGCGTAGTTCCAGGCAATTTCACGGGAGGGTGCTGGCTGTTAATCATCATCATGGAGTGACAGCACGTCTCTAGTTTAGTTGAGGTCACGTGAGCGGGGCAGACACGCTCAAACGAGGGAACAAGGAGAGGAACGACATGGAATGAAACATGGCGCTGTTGGAGCACGTGTGTTATGACTAGTCGTTGGCGCGTGACATTGGTGAAGTGCGACACAGCTTATAGGGAGCTTTGCAACCGTTAATGCATCACTGCACTTGGACGTGTACGTTTGTCTCTATTAAGAGTTGGTAGATTGGATAAATTTCTCTATTTATTGACAGGAGATCAACATCTGGTCTAACCTACATCAATACGTGGTGCTTGAATGCGTTAACAAGTATTTTGGAGCTCCGTGCCTTGTTCTGTTTATGATCATGGGGGACATTGTTGTGGCGACCTTGGAGCTTTTTCTAAACGCGTGCCATTCCTACCGGTGCTTCATTTGCATTAAACTGTGCGATGTCAGTGCACGTTAAAAACCCCAGGTGGTCGAAATTTCCGGAGCCATCCAACTACGGCGTCTCTCATAGCCTGAGTCGCTTTGGGGCGTTAAAGCTACCAAAAACTAAACCTAATTTAGTATCATTGCATGATATTCAAATAGGGTGATTGTTTTATGCCAGCAGAAGACTCGGCAAGTATTGTTTCTTAAAACAGCGCGTACGGTGCCATTTTTTCTTAATTTTCATGAAGGCGAATTTCATCATCAAAAGGATGCATAAACATTACTGCGTCAAGCTCGACTTTGAAAGTGAGAGAGTATGTAGGGTTCCTCCGGTGTTTGACCGATCCTGGGATTTCTTTAGTGAAAATTTCAACTGTAGGCTCCGTTCATATCTAACTCGAGTGATGTGCGCGTCATTGTGGCCACTTCAGCATACATGTAAAGAAGCGTCTTTAAATTATTTTTATGAATGTATTTTGCACCTCATGTCCTTTAAGAAATTCGAATGCACCTAACAGAACACTAAAGTATGAAGCGTCATTTCGAAGGCTATTTGGAAGGGAAAGCTTCACTACACCTTGTACAGCCAAAGTCGCCGTGCGGGACCGGAGCCGCTAGTGCGCATGCGTCGTAACCATGACAACCAGCTTCGCCGTTGCACTTTTTGGCTGATTTATTTATTTATAGGAAGAGAAAGGCGCGGTAACTGTCTCACTTGTTTTTCTGTGGACACCGCAACCGCGCCGTAAGGGAAGGGTGGGAGTGAAAGTGGAAAGAAAGAGGAGCCGTAGTGGAGGGCTACGGAGTAATTTCGACCACCTGGGGATCTTTAACGTGCGCTGACATCGCACAGCACACGACGCCTCTTCGTTTCGCCTCCATCGAAGCGCAGCCGCCGAGGTCGGGTTCGAACCCGGGTTCTCCGGCACAGTAGTCGGGCGTCTTACCACTGCACCACCCCGGCGGGACTTGCACTTGTGCTCCGCGGCTGCGCTCGCTACAAAGGGGAGGAGAAGGGCAGCGTCATCCTAGCAGACGCACGCCCCGGCGCAGTTTCTGTCAGGAATATGTCCATCTTCACAACACATGCTATTGTGCCATTTTAAAACTATAGCTTCAAAACGCAATCACATTTTATATCGGAGTGTTCTTCAAGCCCACAACAATTATGAACAAACTGCTGCCTATATGCGTACAGGATGACACAATAAAACTGTTAGAAAAATTTTGTTCTGTCGGTACTTGCTTCAGTACTGTGTCGGCCCGCCGGGTAAGCTCATACGCGCACATATCGGGATAGTTTTAAAAAATGTTGTTTCATACTTTTTCAGTCCCTTATAGTGTGCATTCGGCCTTCCTTTGTGAAAGTCCATGGTCGAAATACAACGCAGACCTCCACTACGATACCTCTTCCTGTCTCACCTTGTTATACAGCTGGCTAAGCTGTCCATAGATGTAGGAAAGATGCTGCACCTTTCTATTCCTGTACATCAATTTACAATTTACGCAGTCTGCAAGGCTCCCGTGGGCTGTGTGATGTCAGTGCACGTCCAAGAACCTCAGGTGGTCCAAATTTTTAGAGCCCTCTACTATGGAGTCCCTAATAACTCGAGTCATTTTGTGACGTTAAATTCTATAAACTAGGTTAAATGCAATTAGCTGACTTGTTTTGGGGGAAAGAAAAGCGCAGCATCTGCCTCACTCTGTGGACACCTACACGAAGCTGACACGACAACTTTAGACAATTGCGCTAGGTTCTGAACCTCAGGATTAGTGCTTTTGCCCTGCCATTGGTCAGAAAATGACCTAAAGTTGGCTGAGAACAGTGTAAACAGTTTAAGGAGAGACGACAACACGCCGCGGTTGCTCAGTGGTTAAGACGCCGGTGCTTGCGTTCTGATGGAGGCGAAATCGAGAGGCGTCCATCTTCTGTACGAGGTCAGCCCACATTAAACACCCCAAAATGGTCGACAATTGCCCTCAGCAGAGACTAAATGAAGCCCAGCAGCAGTGGCGCTGTGGTTAACATGCCCGACAATTGTGCCGGAGGACATGGGTTCGATCCCGACTGCAGGCTGCAGCGTTTCGATGGATGAGAAACTGTGTGGGATCCGGTGCTGTGCGATGTCAGCGCACGTTAAGAACCCCAAGTGGTCGAAATTTCTGAAGTCCTCCACTATGGCGTCTCTCATAGCTCTAGTCGGTTTAGGAGGTTAAACCCTACAGAATAAACTATTTGAGGTGAAAAGCTAGATGCCCGTGTCCTGTGCGATTTCAGTGCACGTTAAAGAACCCTAGGTGGTAGAAATTTCCGGCGGCCTCCACTACGGCATCTCTCAAAGCCTGAGTCGCTTTCGGACGTTAAACCTCATAAGCAAATATTCCGGAGCTTTGTGCTAGGCAACCTCTCCTCTTTCATTTTTTCCCTTCCGTCGTCTCCCTTTCACTTAAGGCACCATTCAGGTGTCTGAACCGAGATGTTTGTTGTTGCAGGTTCGTGCAGACATCTTCAAAAAGAATGATGAGTAAGACAGGGTTTTGGACTGACAGCGCGCGGTAGACTCGGCGCCACGTTGCGACATTGACAAACGTGGAGAAAGCCGGGGAATAAAAGCAGTAAAAGGCTGCCTGCTGTATTCCCTCCTTCTATATTTTGGTGCCGAAATCCGGCAAGGTATTGTGAGCTCCTCCGTCGATCATTTCTATAGGTTACAAGACAAAATCCAACGACCTTCCAGGAAGATACCAGGAGCTCCGCCAGCGAACTTCACCGGAGAGAGACGAAAAGGGGCTCATCGAGACAACATGGACCACACCAAAAGGAAGCGCGTCGTTCAAGCTTTTCATACCCGGCTCTGCCACGAGGCAAATGAACTATATAAATCGAACGAAATGAATATTCTCTATTAAAACTCATTCACGCCAGACAGAAAGCCGGTAACGACAGTTTACGCATGTTAAATGAGAAGATGCAGGCTTTTAGAGTCAGTAACGTCTGTGCAGTAGAAGTAACAGCAGTAGAAGGGTATGAGGAAACTGCCACGCGGACAATGACGCTTCTCTGCCATCACATCGAGGCCTTTAAGTTCGTGCTCCTACTGCCCATAGCCATTGTTTTATGAAGACAGCAGTTGAGCTCACTGCAGCAGCTGCATTGTCTACGAAAGCAACTTTACCGAATTGTTTCTCGGAATCACCTTTCGGCACAACCGCCTGTTCTGAAATTGAACTTAAAGAGACGCAAGTTGTAAATGCCACCGTTCTCACAGCGATGCCTAATTTTATTCGAGATCACCTCCAAAGGCATTATCGGAGGAATCCTAGTACACCGAGACATTGCGGGGAGTCACTGATAAGAGCGACGATTATAAGTTGGTCCAGAGCGATGTCAGCAGTCACTAAGGAACTGCTGCCATGCTGTGCAACCACTTTTGGAAGATACGTATTGCAATGAGGGGCCGATATAGATGGGGCTATTCAACAGTAAAGAAATCGTCGGGCCAGTAACGCACTTTAAATGTCAGGCAGAGGAATCTAGAGTTTGCAAGCAATATTGTATTCGGACCGCCAGGGAAAGAAGACTCTCTTTCTGACAACATGGCCACAGAGCGAGCTTCCAAAGCAATCCAGAAGCCAACAACAGAGAACGATGGAAGTGCATGCGCTTTGAGAAGACAAGAAAAAGACCGAACAGCAAAGATCTTAGCCTTCATCGAAGAGATCACAAGCGCAACATGTGAAAAAACAATGCGAGAGACAGACGCCTCAACAGTGATTCTAGCAGACACGCCAACGTCTGTAACCTTGCGAAAGGTATGCCGAGGTGCAAAGCGAAGAGTTTGTTTCCGGTTTTATTACACAGGTGCAACGACAGAGTCGTGCAATGCCGCAAGCATTTGTGTAGTGCGGAAGGGTGGTGAAAAGAAAGAGTGATCAAAATGCCTCGAAAAGTGACAGCAAGTGTTCCACTAGTACAGAACGAAACAAAGCCAGTGCGCCGGAAAAGAACATGGTGGAAACCGGTTGTTGTGTTGTATCAGAGTGTGAGTAGTGGCAGGGCGTTGACGTCAAAGGTCAAGGATGTGCGTTCAAAAATCGAACTGGAGCTATGAATTTCCAGTCCTGTGCTCAGTTCCCGGCACGCCAGCGTTTCCACGTTCGCGCCACAAAGCACCACACTGGGGTCACCAAGAAGTCGTAAGAGCAAGCTGGAGCCTTATGACGTGAGTCTCAAGCCAGAGGTCCAGCAGTAACTGCATAAAACGATCAGTACTCTAGGCAACAACTGTGGTGCCAATGCTGATACAAGTGGTGGCAAGCTGGTCTCCATCCAACAAAGTCGGAACATCTGGACATCGTGCAACATTGACGAGGTCCCATGGCTATGATGATGCTCAGGTGATGCTATGATGATGATGAGCAGATCAACGATGAATCCGATGATATCTTGAACGACTGCAACCAACAGGTGGACCACGATGAGAAAATGAAGCAGATATGCTTCACGAGTCCCAGCAACTTCCAATGTACACCCCTTAGGACGAACCTCTTGGACGCCATCTATTAGTCACAGGTAGCTATCATAAGAGGCGTCACAGGCTGGTAAAACTACCCAGGTGCCACAGGACTTGCTGAACTCCTACATGACCCAAGGGATTCACGTCGAGCGTTGTATTGCAGTCACCGAGCGCCGACGAATCAGCACAGTCTGTTGCCGTGCGTATATCAGAAGAATATTCGGAAGAATGTGGACAGAATGTAGGCTACGGTATGTCATTTGAATCTGTGCTGCTACGGCCCTATGGGTCCATCTTGTTCTGCCCTGTTGGTGTCTTGTTGCGAAGGTTACAAGCCGGTTTTCGTGGAGTGTCTCATGTCATCATTTTCGAAATTCACGAACGAGATATCAGTATGGACTTCATCATGGTGGTCATCAGATACTATAATATGAGACTGCTCCAGCTTCGAGCTACGTTTCGCCTTTGCAAGGATCATGAAAAGGAAGGCGGGGTTTTAGACAAAGCGCGCAGCAGAGACTCGGCGCCATGTTGCGACATTCACAAGCATGGGGACAGCCGGGGAGTAAAAGCGATCAAAGGCGGCCAGGGGTATGCTCTCCTTCATCTATATGTGTGTCAAATACTGCACCTTTTCTTTCCTATAAATAATAATATAATTATAATAGTTGGTTTCCAGAAAAGGAAAGGCGCAGTGTCTGTCACATTTGTTCTATGAGCACCTAAACTGCGTTGTAAGGGAAGTTATCCCGCCGCAGTAGTGCAGTGATTAAGATTCCCGACTACTGTGCCTGAGTACCCGTGTTCGATCCTGACCGCCGGCGGCGGCGTTTCGATGGAGGTGAAACGAAGAGGCATCCGTGTGCTGTGCGATGTCAGCGCACGTTAAGAATCCCCAGGCGGTCGAAATTACTCCGCAGCCCTCCATTACGCCGCCCATTTCTATCTGTCCACTTTCACTCCCTTCCGTCCCCTCCCTTACGGCGCGGTTCAGGTGTCCACAGAAACAAGTTTAATAGATGCTGCGTCTTTCCCTTCTTGTGAACAATCAGGGAAGAGGGAAAGGTGGAAGTGAAAGTGGAAAGGAGGAAAGATGTGCCGCACTTAGTGGAAGGCTGAGTAGTAATTTCGATCACCTGGGGGTCTTTAACGTGCACGGGAATCACTCGGTAGACAGGCGCCATCGAAATGAAGCCGCCAGCAGTCGGGATCGATCTCGGATACTCCGGAACAGCAGTCGGGCAGCTGAACTACTGGACCACCACGACGGGGCTATAAACAACTTTACATTTACATGCATGTGGCACTACAGTCTGAGAAGAACCAGAGACCAAGCATATCCGCTTATGCAGCGTTCGTGACGGACTGCATGAAGATTGCTGGCAATAAGGAAAACAAAAGATCTGCGTCAATTGGAATGGCAATGTACGCGAGACACGTTGCGCATATAGCCGCTAGCAAAGCGGCGCGCTAGGCCGATTGTGTAGAGTGTCCCAAGACGTGTACCCTAGAGGTAAAGGCGAAATCCTTAATAGAAATGTTTCTCGCCAAACACTAAGGCCAAAGTGCGAGTGCAAGAACTGAATCGATAATGTGTTGGTGGTAATTGTTATGATAGCATAAATAGTGGAAATGTAAAGACATGTGATGAAAACGTGCAATATTAGTGATAATGAAATGGTGATAATTGTCATACGGAAAAAAATAGTGGTACAAACATTAGGGACAAGGAAATCAGCGATGAGCAAATTATTGATAATAATACTAGTAAGAAAGAAATCAGTATAAGGACATTAGTGACGAGATAATTTCTGGTAAGGATATTAGAAACAAACAAATTACTAATAAGGTTTAGTTTGGTTCGTGGGGTGTAACGTCCCAAAGCACCTGAGGCAATGTGAGACGCCGTAGTGAAGGACTCCGGAAATTTCGACCGCCTGGGGTTCTTTAACGTGCACTGACATCGCACAGCACTCGAGTGTCTTGCTTTTCACCTCCACTGAAAAGCTGCCGCCGAGCTCTGGATTCGATCCCGCAACCTTGGAAACAGTAATCGAGCGCTGTAACCTACAGCGCCACCCCGGTGGGGTCCAATTACTAATAAATAATGATAAGGATTTTTTATAAGAAATATAGTGATAAGGATGCTTTCGTATTTCTGCAATGCGGTTTACAGAAGTATTCAAAGTTTTTTCATATATGGGAGCGGGGCGGCGTTTACATCTCCATTGCTTTTGGTAGTGGCAGTCGCAGATCAACTACTGCTTCCAGCTGGGAGGGCTGCTGGACAGACTGAACTCGTACGAGTACCTCTACCTGGTCGGGCGGCTTCGCGGCATCAGCGACGCCGACCTTGAAGCAATGGTCGACAGCGTTTTGTCCGTCGTCGACTTGAAGGAGTACGCTGGCAAGCCGTGTGGAGTTTACAGGTGCGCAGTGGCCTTAATGAGACAGGGCTCTTTCAGAATGCGCGCAAGTCGCCTAAGGGTGGCGCAGATGCTATCTTCGGCGCTCTAAAGTCTTATTCCTGGCAGTGTGTTGTACCTAGCAGATGTAGGCAGGTAACGACACATACTCGCTGCCCATCTGGGGTTTCAAGTTTCCTCTAAACACAATTGCAAGCTCAAATATTTTCCGCTGCGCGAAGCGAAAGCTGCAACTCAAGAATAATTTTAAGCACGATTTATGCAAAATTACGTGCAGCTTTACTGCATTGCGGCACGTACAACCGCTCCTTCAAATTTTGTGGTGTATGAGTGCTGCTCAACACTAGCTGCCGGTCCTAATCTAACGATACACCGGTAAATAACTCGTTACTAAGGAAAGCTACTTTAGTGATATTTTAATATATTTTATTAAATCTTGGTTGCCCTATAGCGGCCACGTGGGCAACGCGGTGTTTGCGTTACTGAAGTTCCCTTTAACAACGAATACAAAAAGCCTCTACAGAATCCCCCAAAGTATGACAGGTCAGAATTAGGTCAAGGTTCGAGGTAAAGTCCTCTGTCATAAAAAGTACAAGCAAAAGAGGTGTCCGTTTCTAACCGTACAGAAACGATATATCGATAACGTTATTCGATGTCACTAAGGTCTTACATGTAAAAGAAATATCACCAAGTATAGGGACCGAACAGACCGCTTGTTGGCGCCCCGTCCAGGAAAGCGGAACAGCGGACAACCGCTAGAGTGGCTAGCGAGTGCTTTGCCTGAAGCGCCGGTTGAGTTGTACGTGCTCTCCTCGGCCGACTGTGGATCTGCAGTCTTAAAAACAAATCAGGGAATCAGTGTCAAAGTACATTCATTGACTACATATGGCACGTACTACATGTCCTCCCAACTTCTGGTACCAACGTGTGCTCACCTGTTGGTACCAGCGAGAGGGGAGGGACATGCTCCCCGGATGCAGCAGGAGCCTGCTTTTGGCTGACATGTTTATAGGAACAACGTTAGCACGCCCTGTTCTGTAATCATCTCGCCAGAGTCACTTCGCTTCCACTGCGTGAGGTCAGCGACCTTTACAATGACTTACTGAAATGTGCTTTGCTGTATCGCAGCGGAGGCAACCGGCGCAAGCTGTCTATCGGTTCTGCGCTGCTGGGACTCGCTCCGCTGGTGTACCTGGACGAACCTTACGCCGGCGTGGACGTGGTGGCGCGAAACAAGATATTCCGCGCCATCGCCACATTACGCAAGAACTCGAGCGCCGCCTTCGTGCTAACCTCGCACAAGTGGGTGCCCCGGTTTTAAGCGTGTCAAGCAAAAGAGCCTTTCGAAGAAATCCGCATGCTACCATTGGCGTTGATCTGATACAGCAAGGTTCGCGGTAAACTGCATTGCACCTGGCGGTTTACCGCGACGTTGCTGTACTGTAATAATACGCTCTATATCGCTGCGCAAAATGGTTGATTGCGGCGTCATCAGATATAGTTTGGAGGGCCTTCTTTCATCGGCATTTGCTGTCGTGGGGTGGTTGATCTGTAGCCGTCATTAGTTTAAACTGACATACAATTTACACTTTTCGCAATCACAAGGACGTTTGTTCGTGGGAACTGACAGATATGGGCGGTCCCAATCTGCACCCTGTGATTAGATTTGATTTTACTAATTATTAGAATGTTTGAAATGCACTCTGCTTAGGGTGCCTATATGTGCGCGCTCCCCTCCACCGTTCCGTTCCAGTGGCTAGAATAGGGGAAGTACGCGGAACGTGCTGCCGACTCTGAAGCCCTTCCGCGATGCTCCGGAGCGGGAGGTCCAGGGGGCGATGACGCCCGCTTACACGTCCGCTCAATGCATGTTGTCTGTTCGCCGCGCGGTTAATCAGCCGCGTTTGAGACATCCCTTCAAGATCCGCTGCATACTTTCTGCTCTTACTGCGACCACCACTTTTACACGGCATTTAATTTTTTTGTCAGCTATCTAAGTCATGCCGATGTAATTTTATTATTCTGTACAATGGTTATTTTTAGGCGGAAGAATTACAACCCGCATTCTGAGCGGAATTTCGCCGGGGAGGTTTTGAAACCTCTTTCGAGGAGGAGGAGGAAAAAACTTTATTAAATGAGCGAGTTTGGACCCTTCAAGGGCCCAGGGCCACCGCACGGCCCTCACATTACGTGCATGTGTCCAGGTCACGTAGGGCCATGGCACTGGCACCCCGGTCCACACAGAGAAGTTGTATGTCCAGGTCCTGCGACGTAAGGAGGGCCTCCCATTCCTCCCATGATCCGATGGCGGGCTGTCCCTGCGGGGGAGGATCGGCAGGGCAGCCGAAAAGAATGTGGTCTAAGGTGGCGTGCAACTCTCCACAGAGAGTGCACTCAGGGGAAACGGGTCAGTAGTAGGATAGGCGTTGAGGGATGAGAAGCGTTCGGGTTTGAAGACGCCTCCAGAGGATTTGTTGGGAGTGAGACAGCTGGGGGTGGGGAGAGGGGTAGAGTCGACGGGCAAGGCGTGCTTGCTGTGTGAGCTCAGAAAATGTATGTGCCCGCTCCCTCGAGAAATCCCGGCATGGGTCGCCATTTGCCCGGCTAATAAGTCCTCGGGCTATGTTATCGGCGGCCTCATTTCCGGGATTGCCAGAGTGAGCCGGCACCCATATAAGCTCAATACGCCTGTCAGAATTCAGGGTGCACATTCTCAATATTTGCCACGCGGGAGGATGGACGCGTCCGCGGACGCGTCCGCGGGCAAAGTTAAGTATGGCTGTTTTGGAGTCGCTAAGTATGTAAGCCGCATCCGTTTGGGCGATTGCTAAGGCTATAGCCACTTCCTCTGCTTCCTCCGAGTTACAGGGAGGGTCTATGAAGTGATTGAGTGGGGGGGCTGTTGGATTGTAGGCCACAGCTACCGAACGGTCTGAACCACATGCGGCGTCCACCCAGCGGACATACTCTGCAGTCCCATAGTGTTTATGGAGAGCTTTGGCTCGCGCGACGCGGCGGGATTGATGGTGTTCTGGGTGGACGTTCTTAGGAAGAGGTTTGAGGATAAGCGCTGAATGCACGGCCTGAGGGAGAGGGTTTAACTCTTCAGCATGTGCGGGTATGCGAATGCCGAGAGTATCCAGTATATGTCGTCCTGTTTGCGTGCCAGCCAACCGAAGGTACTGTGTGTACCGATGTGCCTCTATAAGTTCTTGTATATTGTTGTGCATTCCTAGTTTTAAGAGCCTGTCCGTGCTAGTGGTCTTCGGTAGGTTGAGCGCTGCTTTGGTAGCCATGCGGATTAAGGCATTGATTTTATCTTTGTCTGCACAGGAGAGGTTCAGGTAAGGAGAGGTGTAAAGAATGCGACTGAGCACAAAGGCATGTAGTACCTTTAAATTGTCAGCTTCATCTAGGCCGGCTCGCGAGTGTGAAACCCTTCTCAAAAGATGGATGACGGAGTAAGTAGACTGTTTTAGTGCCTTCAGGGTAAGGTCGTTTTTCCCCGTATCCTGTAAGTTCAGACCAAGAATGCGGAGGTTGGGAGTTTGTGGTATGGGAGTATCGTGCAGATAAATTGTTATGGGGGCGGTAGGAACACGCCGCGGCCGGAGTAGAAAGAGTGCTGACTTTGTCGGGGAGCATTCAAGGCCAATTTTTTCCGTGTGGGTAGATATAGCTGTGGCCGCTTCTTGAAGTGTAGATTCTATGTCTCCATCCGAGCCGTATGTGGTCCAAACCGTGATATCATCCGCGTAAATGGTGTGTCCCAAGTGTGGGATACTGCTTAAAGCCTTTGCCAGCGGGATCATGGTAATATTAAAAAGGAATGGCGACAACACTGCGCCTTGCGGTGTGCCAATGTTACCAAGTGTGGAAGAGGGGGTCTGTATATCATCTATATGCAGGGAGGCGGTGCGTCCGTTCAGGAAGGCCCTGATATAGTTATAGGCCTTAGGCCCTAGCTGCAGCTCTTGAATGCCTGCCTTGCAGGATAGCACTGTGCGTGACCTTATCAAATGCTTTGGTGAGGTCAACTGCCAGTATTGCTCTGGTGTGGTGTGGCATATCATTGAGGATAGCATTTGAAATCTGTAGTAGGGCGTCCTGCGCCGATAAATGAGCTCGAAAACCTAGCATGCTATGGGGATACAGTCCATGGGATTCCATGTGTTGCGTAAGACGGGTGAGGATGACATGCTCAAAGAGTTTCCCCAGACATGATGTCAGGGAGATGGGACGGAGATTTTGGGCATTTATGGGCTTGTTTGGTTTAGGAATGAATATTATTTTACCGTGCTTCCATTCATCCGGCAGCTGCCCCGCTTCCCAGCACTCGTTAAAGTATTCAGTGAGCAGGGAAATAGAACGGTCATCTAGGTTTCTGAGCATTACATTGGTGATTTTGTCCTCTCCAGGGGTTGAGTTGCGTAGCTTAAGGAGGGCTGATCTAACTTCGATCTCCATAATGGCGGCATCTAGGGAGGGTTGATCAGGGCCTATGTAGTCTGGATAGGATATTGCTTGGCCCACAGTAGTATAATTTGATTGCAGTTGGGCTAAGAGCGATTGCTGACTATATCGATGTTTATGGATAAGCCTTTTGAGGGTAAGCCGAGTTTCCTTTTTATTTTGTGCGGGGTCTATCATGTGTCGAAGAAGATGCCAGGCCCTGGAGGAGGAGAGATTACCTCGCAACCCATCGCATATTTGGTGCCAGTTATGTTTACTGAGGGCGGCGCTGTGCTCCTCTACTTGCTTTTGAATTTGCGCCAGTTTAAGTTTAAGTTTTCGATTATGCTTATGTTTTTTCCAGCGCGCAAGGATACTCTTCTGTGCTTCGAGAAGGTGCATTAACCTACTATCTGCAATGGGAGTCTCGGGGGTGGTGTCTAAAGTTTGCGTGAAAGCCTGGACATCCTCCTTGAGCCGTGTCATCCATGTGTGGAGGTTAAAGGGGGTCTTTAATGTTCTGGCCTCTCTGTGCTTACGCAGATTATCCCAGCTAGTTTGCCGGACACGGTAGATTTTAGCTTTTTTGGCAAAGTCAAGCTCTATAGTTATTATATAATGGTCACTGCCCAGGGTCTCATTCGAGTTGCTCCATACCAGTGTTGGAAGGTTTCGGCCGAATGTAAGGTCAGGGCTAGTATCGGTGGTGACACTATTGCCGATTCTTGTAGGTGTGCTGAGATCATTATATATAGAGAGGCCCTGCATCTGAAGGGTGTTGTGTAATTCCGCTCCTCTCTTGTTGGTGCGCATGTAGCCCCAGTCTACATGTGCGCATTTAAAGTCGCCTATAATAATGAGGGGGTCCTTTCTTGCCACTGTGGATGCAGCTTTAATGAGAGCAATTAATTCGGCGACCGGCTGTCTCGGAAGGAGGTAACAGTTAAGGATGAATAGGGGATAGGATGTCTGAGTAGACGGGATTAATTCTAAATATGTGTGAGCCACCGGAGAGTGTATTTCGTGACAAGTGTATGGCATTAAGTGTTGAACATACGTGGTAACCCTAGGGTTGGGAGTGATGTCAGAGGGTACCAGAGCGTATCCTGGCAGTGATACATTTGTTCCAGCATCCTGGAACGCTAATATATCGGGGTGTGTGGAGGAAGCAGAGAGTAGTTGCTGCAGGGGGTCTCGTTTGCGGCGAAACCCCCTGCAATTCCATTGCAAAATGCGTAGTCGGGGGTTACTGCCCCCTGTCGACAGGGCCATGCTGGAGGGTAGGAGGGCGAAGGATGGAAGTTGGTGTAGGGTTGTCAGCTGGGGTGTTCGAAGGCATTCCAGCAATCATTTTTGGAATCTGTTGCATAATGGCTGTGGTTACTTGTCTGATAATTGTTTCTGTAAGCCTAGCCATGGCGGTTTCAATGTACGTTTGAGTCTGAGCCAGAATCTTGGCTTCTAGGTTTTGGGCAAAGTCTTTGAATTTGGAGTCAATGTCTGGAACGTCTCCTGGTCTCCGTTTTTTTGGGGAGGGGGTGTGAACGATTCGGGTGTTGGCGATTGAGGGGGTTGGTTGGATGTGGAAGGAATAGAGCTAACGGATGCCCTTAAATGCCTTACCTCTTCCCGCAGGAGTGCTATCTCTTCCTCCCGCCGTGATGTTTGGGGTGTACTGCTGGGTTTGGTCCAGGCTGGCTGGCGATCCTGACGAGGCACTAGGGGTGGAAAGTCCTTTGCCGTGGGCACTGCTGTTTTGGGTTTCGGCGCTGTCCGTCGTCGAGGCTGGGGGGTCCTGGCTTTGCATGAGCCTGTACCGGTAAGGTGGTTCCCACCACAAAGAATGCATTTCGGCGTGCAAGTGTCTTCTTGCCTGTCGTGATTCTCTCCACATCGGGGGCAGAGTCAGCTTCTTGGGAGAGGGCACACATCGTACCTGTGACCAGGTTTCCGGCAGTTTGTACAAGCTTCAGGGCTGCCCTTGTATTTGGTGCATCGATGTACAACACACATGTACTTGATGGTGTGGGGTACCGGACCAGAAGCAAATGTTATTAGAATTGACGACGTTTTTCCCATGCGTCGAGCCGCTATGATATTGGCCTCCGGGTTGCGATACTGCAAGTCCTTTAGTATTTCATCTGGTGCTTCATTCCAGTATGCACGGGAAATAACACCCTTGACTGCCGCTGGAGGTGCCGCGATATACGCGGCTACCGGGAATTTCTTTCCATCTATAGTGATTTCCTGCATGTTCACTAAGGCGAGAGCTGTTGCCTCCGCCACCGTCGCTACCGTGAAGGTATTGTTTGTGGGATGAACTCTGATGTGCAGTTCGCCCATCACTGAGCAGCTCGGAGTTGCATGCAGTGCCTGCAAGAGACTTGGAGCTGGAAGCTTTTCCAGGGAGAGCCCGCCTCTCGGGCGAAATACGACTCGGATCGTGCCTGCCGGCAGCGCGGCAAGTTGTTTACTTTTGTGCACAACCGCGCGCGTCATGCGTAGTAAGTGCGGCGTCTCCTGGAGCGGGGCTCGAGAGGTTCCAGGTGCAGCGTCCGACGGCGCGCCGGCGTTGCTTCCGTTAGGGTTGACGTGAACTGAGGCCGTTGATGGGTTTTTTGAGGCCGCGTTTGAATCTGAGGTTTGAGCTCGATAAGCACGTAGGACAGTTTTCCACTCACCAGGGCGATAGTCTTGTGGGTTGGGTATCTCTGCATCCACTGGTTCCTCCATGGTTGTTGGGGACTGAGGAACGCGGTGCGCCGGACAGGGTCGCCTCGATGAGGCGAGGCCTAGTGCGGCGGCGTGGCTGTCAGAGGCGTTTTCACTGGATGATTCTCGAAGACAGCGGGGCACATCCAAAAGATGGCAGTGGTTAGGGTCCGTGTACCTTCCTGGATCCGTTGACCGTTTTGACGTGTCACAGGAACGATTGGCTGGGCACAAGAGCCAGAAATTGGCTGAGCTGTTGCGAACCGCACCCGCTCCACAGCACACGGACGCTGAAAACCCCTCTTTCGAGCAATCGCTGCAAGAAAAACTTGCCGGCAGTAAGAAAAACTTGCCGGCAGTAAGTGCCATCAAACACGGGCCGAGGTGAAAAGATTAACTTTGCTGGCCACAGTGCTAGATAGACCACTCCGCAATTTCGGTGCCCAGTTTGTTTGTTATTTTTTTTATTTTTTTTTTTTCAGGTATTAAGGTATGAAAGGAGCGACCCTAGTTGGCAGCTCCTGCCCGCGGCATAGGGGTAACGTGAATTCAAATCTCATGGCAGGCTGATTCAAAAGTCAGCCTCTCAAATGAAAAGAGAGAACCGAGTTGGCGCTCTTTCAGGCACTCACCAACACTGCCCTACTGAAAAAACTGTATGAGGCAATAACCTCATATTTTCTCATACAATCTCAATCAATTCACATAATAAATGACATACAAGTCGCATATAAATGCGTAAGGTCTTATAGTATTTTATGATAATGATGTGCACCGTATGAGAGTCTATGCGATTAGATGAGATTTTATCAGGTTATTGTCAGGTAAAACTTTTGGTTTTTCAGTGGGGTTACGTTGAAGGCTCGAGTTGGCTGCCGTAGGAACGCTTCGGTTTCATTAACCACCATAGAACAGGCAGGAAAAGAGGCCCCTAACCTAATAAAAACATGCCGTTTTATAATTTGCGTCATCTGCCTTCCATTCATATTGACACATGGCACCTCATGAGCAAAGCAGCTTTGTTTCGAGGAAGCGCGTACGACCAACGTGCACGCTTCAGAAGCGCTATGAGAAGAGGGTCAAAATATGGGAGGCGCCAGTAACAGACAACGTGATTGTCTCTACCCTAGGAGAGGGCACGGGCATCGAGGCGGCCTAACTCAGCTCATTGCCACCCATGGGGAAAGGAAACAACTTAGGAGAGGCTCTTGCCATTTCCAATGCAATGGAGAAAGTGTGGCGGAAGTGACGTCAAAATTTAGGGTTAGACAAGTCGGGCCATTAGCAACGGCATCGCTGTTGCTATAAAAATTGGGCCACTAGCAGGCCCCAGGTACAGGGGCGTCGCAGAGAAAGAAAATGCGGAGAGTAAAGGAGAAGAAGAGACGGTGCAGTGTCCGGTCGCGGCGCGGCAGCGCCGGCTTCAAAAAAGTGACGCCAGGGCCTCTCCTAAGTTCTTTCCTTCCTCCATGTTGTCACCTAATAAAATTCAATGACCATGATTTCTGACACTGACCACGGCAGTCATAATAAAATTTACATTACTGACCTTTCCAGTATTTCCACGCGCAATGGCCACACCTTGTGCCCCATCCCTGCTTCTGCTCCCGTACTAGCTGGCAAGGTGTGGCCACTACACATTCGTGAGAGGCGTCCGCTTAACCATATTACGTCTAAGCTAGCACGCCTCCAGTTTGCAAATTTCTGTTTAGTGTTTCTCATATCCTGTTAGTGATGGCAAAGTAACAATTACGGATGACTCCATGATGTCTCTTCTTAGGGATGCGCGTAATAACTGCCAGCATCGTGAATACCCGCCTCATAGTGCGTGGCGTGAGAACCCATTATAGGGTGCCCATTGATTGGTAATCTTTAGACAGTCTTGTTTAGGATAGCTCTAACCGCCCACAATAGGCGGCACGCTTACGAGGCAGTGACAAGTGGGTGCCCACAAAGCCATTTGCGCATGCGTAATCAGCGTCCTGCGCGCTCCAACTGGGACAATGGGTGACGGAAAGCGCTACACTACAACTCCCTGTTTTCTTGAGAAGCTGGAAACTAGAATTTCGATATATAATGTCGTCTCTGTTGCCACCATTGTTTTGACGCTGGTACATGTACCAGCGTCTCTGTCATGCATGACAGAGACAAGGTTGACGTCACTGTACATGCTAACGCATTGCCGGAGGCCCCTCTTCCAGCAATGCAAACACGGGGGCCAGTTGGTTGATCATACTGGGGAATACTGCGCTACTTGATAGACAGAGACAAGTGAAAGACGACACACGAATGAGGCGCAGAAATTGCGCCTCATTCGTGTGTCGTCTTTCACTTGTCTCTGTCTATCAAGTAGCGCAGTATTCCCCTCTTCCAGGTCATTATATTATTGTGGCTCATGTCTCCATTCACAGGGCTAGGTAGCAGTGGACAAATATTCAAATTCCTCAGGTCGGCGCTCAAAAGCACCCACAGTAAAACATCTGGGTGTTCAGAGCTCTTGATACACCCTGCATTAAAACAGCGATTGTCTTGGCTGAATGGCTGTGAGAACCCTACTGAAAAAATTGTATGAGGCAATAACCTCATATTTTCTCAATCTCACTGAATTCGCATAAAAAATCACATACAAATCGCATATAATTGCATTAGATCTCATAGTTTCTTGAACATTATCATAAATTATGCGAAATATTTTATGATAAAGGTGTCCACGATTGAGAGAGTCTATGCGATTTGGTGAGATTTTGTGAGGGAATTGTCCGGTAGAACTTTTAGTTTTTCAGTAGGGAACGATTTAGAGAAAAATAAAGCATGTCTCATCCTCTACGACGCAGCATGGAGGAGTGCGAGTTCTCCTGCGACCGTCTCACCATCATGGCGGCGGGAGAGATGAGGTGCCTTGGGACGCTGCAGCACCTGCGCGAGAAGTTCGGCGCAGGCTACCGGCTCGAAGTGGTTTTGAGCCCCGACAATGCCGCGGCTGCCGAGGAGGTCACGCAGGCCGTGCAGCGAGAGTTCCCAGGCGCCATAATCACCGAAAAACGCGAGGTATGCGCAAGAAACGCGACCTCTTTTTCGTAATGCCTATCACATGCGACGAAGCTGGGGAGGCTACAGCATGTCCAGTGTCTCACAGAGAGCGCAAACGGGAACGAGGAACGACAACGATGTGAAGGGCACAGGCACTGACTTGTAGATAAGTCTTTATAACAAAAAAACGGCTCAAACATACAGGGTCTTAAATATTTGGGGGCTGGGATTTAAAAAATTCCTATGCAAAATCTACTGCCCCATTCGAGCTGAAATAACGTTCACAAAGTAGCAAAACATAGTCTACGTTATCTGATAAGTGATTTAACATCGGTACTTGCCTAGATTTCCCGAAATCGAGAAAAACCTGCTCTCGGCGGCGTGCACAATTTTCGCAAAAGAGAGTCGAAAAGCTATTTTGACATGATACGTCATCTTTCGAGCTGTGAGACAAGCTCCATCCCGGCCGTCGGTGCGCTTGCCTCGCTGCCCGACAGATGACGCACCATGTCAAAATAGCTTTTCGACTCTCTTCTGCGAAAATTGTGCAGGCCGCCGAGAGCAGTGTTTTCTCGATTTCGGAAAATCTATGCAGGTACCGATGTTGAATCACTTATCAGATAACGTAGACTATGTTTTGCTATTTTGTGAACGTTATTTCAGCTCGAATAGGGTAGTAGATTTTGCATAGGAACTTTTTAAAATCCCAGCCCCCAAATATTCAAGACCCTGTATATACAGGCAGAACGTGTTAGTAAAATCAATAGAAATGACGATGCAGTCGCAGTGATAAGCGGCGCGCGGATCAGGGACCCCAAACGCCATTAAAAATTGGGAGGACAGTTAAATTCCCTTTTAAGAGTAAGAGCCGACAATGTTCATTGTTCTTGTGTGCCAGCTTCCCTGTGCGGGCCAGGCCCTCCTTCCGGTATATGCGCTTTTCTACTTGTATAGCACTCATCTTTCACTCATCTTTAAATGTGGGCCTGTATTCCCACGCATGCATGTTAGCGTACAGTCGTAGTTAAATTACCAGATCGTATGTCACAAGCTGTTTCACATATAGAGCGGAACTTACGGGACCTCCCCGCTCCTCCGGGCATGCTTTGACATGACATCCCGGGGCAGCGACCGGCAAATGCGCGTCCTTGACGATGGGCTGCAGCGCAGAGAGAGAGAGAGAGAGAACAACTTTTATTTAAAATGCCTGCAGAATCGGTTAGGCTCCCTCCAAGCAGGGAGGACAAGCTTTTACCGTGACGCGGCCACTACGTCAGTCTCGTGCGTTGTGCTCCTTGAGGTCTTGTTACGTCCCTCGCTACTTCCGCGGGTTCGAGAGGGCCGCCGCCCCCTTCTTGGGGGTGCTGCCCCCCCTCTCCTCGGTTTCGCTCGGTCGCTGCCTCTCTAGAGCTGCCGAGACCTGCTGGACGGCCTTGAGTTGTGTCTCTTGATCACAGCTCCTCGTTGCAGCCTCTAGCTGCGGCGGGATCGTCGTCTTCTGCAGCGCAAACAGCCGAGAGTATAAAAGGCAGACCGCAGCATGCCCGCGGCAGTGCGCTCTGCGAAGATTCCGTCTTGTGGGCCTCTCTCGCGGCGGCTCGCTCTAGTAAAGTGTTTTGGTTTTCACCGAGCCCGCAACTAATTCGTTCTCCTCATCTGTACGGCTGCCGCCACTCATCAGCTCTGCGACTTCGATGCCTCATCTAACAAGAAAGCCGTGAGAATTGCGTTTTTGCCAAAGACAGTCGATTAATAGAATATTGTTTTCGCCTCTGTTTAAACCTTGATGTCGCTTAGTATTTTATGCTGTGTTTGCTGTGTAACTGTTGCCCCTACTTATCATATGTTACAATACTTGCTTTGCTATCTTTAGAGTCTTCTTTTATCGCAGTGTTTTGTTCATTGTCCAGTTCCCCTGTTATTTACCGACTCGTTTTTGATCAATTTTGTGTCGTGGCGTTTCTCTTTTTTTTTTCGTTATTATGCAGTGTAATTTGGACTACTAGCTATCAATATCCCATTGTTTGCAAACAAGAAATTGATTTTCTTGGACTAATCCCTGAATCATGCACCGACACAGGTACTTCACGTGTTGGCCGGCCTAAGCTTAACTGTGTTCTCAAACCTCATAGAGGGATGACGGGTAACCGTAAAGGGGATCCCGTATCTCTATTGACTGTGAAGGCGGGGTTTCGTGACATAATATAAAACACCATCCGACGAAGATACAGATCCCCACTTCAACTAAGCATGGGAACGTGCCAGCAGCGCATCTAACTCAAGTAACAAGGGTATTGAGAGGCTGGAATCCAATCTCACCATCCCATCAGGAAGGAGAGGCTTGAGTTGGCAGGTGCCATATCATGCTGCTTTTTAATGTCACATTATTCAACGACCATTCGGTGCATGGCCATGTCACTGCCAACTACCACTGCTAGTTTTATGCCAGCGATGTTTCGCACGACGCTGAATTCAGTTTTCTGGAGCGGGCCTTTCAACGCCGTCGTGTTCAAAATATCCTCCCACAACGGGCTGAAACGTAATGCTCACTTTCGAAGCCCAGCAAACCGCCGTAAACTTGAAAGGTCGAGCGTATTTTTTGTGAGCTCTAATATTATCCACTCCAGTATTTTATTACGAGCTGCGCGAGCAACGAGAAGGCCGTATACTATTTCCCACGCCAGCATATATTAACACCTATCTGCCTTGGTTGTGGAGTTGCAAAAGTGTAGAACTTCCCTGCCTAGCGTCTTTATATGCTTCAGATTGTTCTTCAGATCATTTATTAAAAGAATATTCTGCTGCGAAATCCACTGTGCGATGTCAGTTGGTTGGTTGGTTGGTTCATAGGAAGGGAAAGGCGCAGTATCTGTCACACTTGCTCTGTGGACACCTGAACCGCGCCGTAAGGGAAGGGAGGAAGGTGGGAGTGAAAGTGGATAGAGAGAAAGGGGGGTCGTAGTGGAGGGCTACGGAGTAATTTCGACCACCTGGGGATCTTTAACGTGCGCTGACATCGCACAGCACACGGACGCCACAGGTCAAAAAACCCAACGTGGCTGTGATGTCCAGAGGCCTCCGCTAAGGATCCGGCCCATTTCTCATAATAATAATAATAATAATAATAATAATAATAATAATAATAATAATAATAATAATAATAATAATAATAATAATAATAATAATAATAATAATAATAATAATAATAATAATTGGTTTAGAGGAAAGGAAAGGAGCAGTATCTGTCACACTTGTACTGTAGACACCTGAACCACGCAGTGAGGAAAAGGAGGAAGGTGGGAGTGAAAGCGGAGAGAAAGGGGTACCGTGGTGAGAGCTCCGGAGTAATTTGTTAGCGTTTTTTTAATATAGCCTTGAGGTACAATTTCAGACAATGGCTTGCCTGTAGTAGCTTGGAAAGTTATGGTGAAACCGGAGGAGCAGCGCAATCTAAATAAGACAGCCTTAGAAAGAACACAGAGGGGATGCTATGGACGCAGGAAGTTATGACGAGTGCTGAAGAATTCGCAGTGCAAAATTAGCTCCACAAGAGAATAAAGTGGTGCATACTAAACCTTAAAAGGGCTCATGAAAAGCTATTTTTGAAAACTAGAAAACGCGCACCTGCAATAGCGATCCCATCAATCGTCACCGCAACGCAACGCAGCAGGACCGTGTATCTTTTAGATGGAGGCGAAAAGCAAGGCGTCCGTGTTCTGTGCGATATCAGTGCACGTTAAAGAACCCTAGTTGGTCGAAATTTCCGGAATCCTACACTACGGCGTCTCTGATAGCCTGAGTTTCTTGGGACGTTAAACCCCACAACCCAAAACCAAACCATTTTATTTTCCTTCTTCCTTGAGTCGCAACAACAACGCAAAAATTTTCAGTCTATATACCTTTACTAGCACTGGAGATATATGGACGATGGAAAATGATGCTCCTCTCCCCCCTCACCTCGGCCAACGCTGGCGTACAATAAAAAAGTAAATAAATATCTAGAGGGCATTTTGGACCACTAAAGTGCGATGAGGGGCAGTTCCTGGCCCCACGGGGTTGGGACGGTGGGCCAACGCCGCTCGCGGCCAGCCATTGAATTTTTGTCTGTTGTGAGCCATCATTGCACCCGCCACCGCTTCGGTGGTGGTGGACGACGGCCGTTGTTGCGGCGCGCGTCTTTCTCTCCCTCTTCTTTTTTTCTTTATCTTCTCTTCTGTCCGCACGAGGCGGCGGAGGTGGCTCAGCTGCCCCGCCGAGGTAAGACGCCCGACTACTGTGCCGGAGTACCCGGGTTCGAACCCGACCTCGGCGGCTGCGCTTCGATGGAGGTGAAGCGAAGAGGCGTCCGTGTGCTGTGCGATGTCAGCGCACGTAAAGATCCCCAGGTGGTCGTAATTACTCCGTAGCCCTCCACTATGGCTCCTCTTTCTCTCTTTCCACTTTCACTCCCACCTTCATCCCTTCCCTTACGGCGCGGTTGAGGTGTCCACGGAAAACAAGTGAGACAGTTACCGCGCTTTTCCCTTCCTATAAATCAATCAGGTGGCTCAGCTACAGAGCCAGTAGCAGGCCCGTGCATTTTCTTTTCCTTCTTCCTACAGCCACAACATCAACAACAACGAAAGTCATTATAGAGCGGTGGATCGTAGCCCTCCACTACAGCACCTCTATCTCCCTGTCGTCTTTCACTCTCACCTTCTTCCCTTCCTTTACGGCGTGGTCCCAGGTGGTCGAAATTACTCCGTAGTCCTCCACTACGGCTCCTCTTTCTCTGTTTCCACTTTCACTCCCACCTTCCTCCCTTCCCTTACGGCGCGGTTGAGGTGTCCACAGAAAACAAGTGAGACAGTTACCGCGTCTTTCCCTTCCTATAAATCAATCAATCAATCCGTGGAGAATTGTGACAGATAGTGCGCCTTTTAAATCCTGTAAACCAATTTGAAATACCGCTGAGGCCTGCTGTACTAACGCCTCCTAGACATCGGGGTCTGCTTCTATTTGCTGTGTTGTGCGGCGTCCGAGGAGGCGCCAAATGAAAGGCGCCGCACGGACGCCTGGATCGGACTCCCAGCAGGGCCAGCTTCGTCTATGCATTGGTTGGTTGGTTGCACGACGTTTATTTCCATCGGAAATGGGCGTGCTCTTTCCTGCCCCCGGCACGCGTACCGGGAAAGACGGGAGTCGTGCGCCCGCGGATTAGAGACTGGCAGGTAGCCCTTGGCTTGTTGCTTCCTCTTCCGGCCAGATGGACGGTGCGGTGCTGGATCGCAGGGTCCGCGCTTCGCAGCAGGGTATCCCAGGCTTCTCTACTTGTAATATTTTGTCCTATCCCTGTAGATTATAATAAATTGGTTCACAGGAAGGGAAAGGCGCAGTAACTGTCACACTTGCTCTGTGGACACCCGAACCGCGCCGTAAGGGAAGGGAGGAAGGTGGGAATGAAAGTGGAAAGAGAGAAAGAGGAGCCGTAGTGGAGGGCTACGGAGTAATTTCGACCACCTGGGGATTTTTAACGTGCGCTGACATCGCACAGCACACGACGCCTCTTCGTTTCGCCTCCATCGAAACGCAGCCGCCGAGGTCGGGTTCGAACCCGGGAACTCCGGCACAGTAGTCGGGCGTCTTACCACTGCACCACCCCGGCGGGGCCTGTAGATTATGGGCACTCCCAAATTATGTGGTCGAGGGTCCCTCTCGCCCCACAGTGTGTGCACAGATCATTGTCGCTAAGGTCTGGTAGTGCATGAAACGCCCAGACAGGGTTCATGAATTCATTAGTTTGTAGCCGCCTCCACGCGACAGCTTCTCTATTATTTAGTCTAACATCTGGCTGGGCAGGGGTACCAGTCTACGTCCCAGTTTATAATGGTCGATGAATTGCCTGGTGACGTCACGACCAGTCGTCACGGTACATCGCGCGCCCCTTGTCGAACACAACTAGCATTTCATTGAACGCATCAAAGTTCACGGGCGATCTATAATTCGTTTGCAGGAAATTAAAGGCGCAGTATCTCTCACCCGCGAAATTCCGCTATCCTCACGGTAGACAAGGGGATGGATGGATGGAAACAACTTTATTTAAAACAAAAGTGTTCCAGGGTGGTCCCCTACTAGTCCAGGAGTCCACGGTCTTTTGCTTCACATAGAGCCCGATCTACCGACCATTTCTGACCGGCGGGTTGAGCCGTCCGCAAAGCAGCCTCCCAGGAAGAAGAGGTGGGATGGTGGATGGGGGACACTGCCTGGGGGAAAGGACATTCCCACAGGTAGTTGAAAAGTGAGGATTTGGGCTCGCCACAGGTGTCGCAGTGAGGGGGCAAGCCAGGGTGAAGGCATGAGAGACGGTAGGGGGAAATGAAACAATCCGTCTGCAATTGTCACCATGTAGCACTGGATAAGGGTGACAAGGTGCTGTGGGGTGGTGGCAGTGTCATGCGGTTGTGTTTGTAGAATGTGGTGATTTGGTGGTATGTAGAAAGGACCGATGCGGCCTCCTGCGCGAAGTTGGGTGCCTGATCATCCAGGGCTCGGGTAGAGAGTTCTCGAGCCAGCGCATGAACGCGCTCATTACCGGGGATCGAGGCATGCCCTGGGATCCACGTTAGATTAACAGTTCGGTCGAGATAGGTGGCGGTGGCAAGAATATGATGCGCGGCCGGTGTCGCCACGCCGTTTAGGTAGTGGCGGTATGCCGCCTGAGAATCTCTACAAATTTCGGTAATGTCATTGTCAATGGCTGAATTGGCAAGCGCGAGTGCGATGGCGGCTCCTTCCGCTTCTGCAGGCGAATTAGTTCGGATAGTGGCTGCGGCCCCCACTCTGCCATCTTCGTAGGCAGCGACTGCAGTGAAAAATCCTACTTTAAAATTCCCTGCCGCGTCGACATAGAGGATATCAGAGCGGTTGCGGTATCTTTTGGTGTAATAGCTGGCTCTGACTTTCCGCCTTCCCTGATAAAGGCAAGCGCCTATGTTACGTGGTAGGGGCTTCTGGTATATGTGATCCTGCGTGCCCGGAGAGATCATGAAAGGTGTAGCACTTGCTGGGGTCGCGATGGGTGGTTTGAGACGGAGTTGTCGCAGTAGGCATTCTCCTGTTTCCGTGCGACTCAGGCGGACTAATTGGTTGGTTCGTTGAGCTTCTATTAATTCGTTCACGGTATTGTGAGTACCAGTGGCCAGCAGACGTTCTGTGTTGACCGTCCGTGGAAGACGTAGGGCGGAGGCTACGGCCATGCGTATTAGGATGTCCGCCTGCTCTGTTTGGCGCTGAGTGAGTATATGATATGGGAGGAGGTATGTGATTCGGCTAATAATTAATGCATTGGTCATATGGAGGGTTTCGCGTTCCCACAGCCCATGGTTGCTCGCAGCCACATGCCTGATTAGTCCAGCAACCTGCTTGGTCTGTCTTTGCAAGGGTTGAAGGGTGGCGGTTGCATCAAGTGCGTTGTTAATGAAAAGGCCGAGAATCTTCATCTGAGACACAATGGGCACTGGGTTTCCGTACATGTGAAGTTCAATGGGGGGGATCTCCGGGTATGGGTTTAAGCTGCAATAGTTCCGATTTAGTTGGGGAGCATCGGAGGCCTGTGTTGACAAGGGGAATTAGGATCAACGTTTCACGATCCGAGGCGTGGTGCAGTTGGTAAGAGCCCGGCTGGGGATGCAATGGATGGAGGTTTGACTCGCGCCGGAGACAATGTTTATTTATTTATTTATTTTTAGCTATCTCTCTCGAAAGCGTGACATCCTCTGCCGACAGCTCCTGCTGACAATGATGAGGCATTAAAGGCTTTTGCCTTAACAAGTAACCATGGTGCCATGTCCTGCCCGCGTACCGTCGGAGCGTCCCATGAACGGGCGCGCCCAGCATGCCCATGTGATGTCCCTTGGGAAGTTTGCGCGCGGTGCACGCAGGGATGTGTCGCCCCAATTGGCCGCGAGTGGTCACCAGGAGCATTTTTTTTAATTATTTGTAAACTATTTGCTCCATTCGAAGCGTTCACATTTAACTCGAATAGTATTTCAGGGACCCTTTAAGATGGAAAGCTTCCGCCGATTCATTCGCTAAGCAGGTAGGCTTGGCTCTACTAATTTTATTTAACCGGTCTTAGAAGTAGGTCCATAAAGTATGAAAGCTTCTAGGCGGAAACTGAGCTGCTTAGCTCCCGAAAACTCCTCTCTGTGATGGATAAAAGGCCTTTTCCTGAGCCCTGCCCAAGATGGGGTTCCGTGGATGCACTAGGCGAGGGAGATGCGCCAGCAGCTGTCACGTGGTAGCTTTCATTACGGCCGGTAGATTAGGCCGGACAGAGTGCACATTGGTGCAGATATTTCAGCCTATAGCGTTTCTCTAGAAGGCTCACTTTACAACTGACACTCATCCTTCAAGCCAATATCTATGAGATGTTAGATATTTAGTGCCTCGCCGGGGTGGTGCAGTGGTAAGACGCCCGACTACTGTCCGGAATACCCGGGTTCGAACCCGACCTCGATGGCTGTGTTTCGATGGAGGCGAAACGAAGAGGCGTCCGTGTGCTGTGCGATGTCAGCGCACGTTAAAGATCCCCAGGTGGTCGAAATGTCCGGAGTCCTCCACTACGGCGTCCCTCATAGCCTCAGTCGGTTTTGGACGTTAAACCCCACAAACCAAACCAAGATAATTAGTCTGCCACTCAATAAACTAGACTAGCTAGGTAGATAGTCTGGATAATGTCATCCACTCTGAATTGGTCAGACCGTGTGAGCGGGTGACATAGTCCACTCTGTCAGCATGTGGCGCGCTTCATCTTCACTCTGCCCACCTACCAACCATCGCCTCTCGCATCCCCTTTGTTTTCCCACTTTTCCTCTTATCACCTCCGAAAGTGGGCAGGTGTACTTCCCTTTACCCCATTTGCCGCTTTAAAACTTCCAAAAAGCCAGTTCTATAATACCGACGAACTGAAAAAGCGCTGCTGATGAGTCTGAAACCCTCAGTTAGGCTTACGGGTTATGACACTGATTTTTAAATGTTTGTTTACACCGAATTCTGACACGTTTTAGCAAATACCTGTCCCAGTTTTTGCGGTTTTTCAAGTCAGACTAGCATAGCCTAAATTTGGTGCAAAAATAATACCGCTGAAATAATGAGTCTTTATCTGTTTAAGGTGAAACTGTATGTGTATGTTTTGGTGGCGCCTTCAATCGATCGCAGCGCCATCTAGGTGGACAGGCTCACAATCGCGACTGCTATCTGCAGAATATGCAGGGCTTCAATTTGACCGAGCGCATGCCCTGGAGCGAGCTGTTCCGCAGACTGTGCCGCTTGGAGGAGGAATGCACGCTGCAGCACTCCATGGTGGGCGAGAACACGCTGGAGCAAATTTTCCTCCAGTTCGCTAAGCCGGAGGGCAAACCTGCTAAGCCGGAGGGCAAACCCGCTGAGCCGGAGGGCAAACCCGTTGAGCCGGAGGGCAAACCCGAAGACACTACCGGCAACGATGACCCCGAAGAGTCGGTTCCTGTCGTGGCCTCTCGACCGGAAGCGGTGGTTGCGCGTGAACCAGCCGACCCCGCCATCGCTTCCTGATAGACGATTTCTCGTGCGAGCTCCGCTGTTGATTATTTCGAACGCTTCCTCGCGCATCGTAGACTGGCTTCAGCAACTTCGGTGGCACGCACTGAGCTCTGAATAAATGAATATCTAAACACGAACGCTTTATCATCGCAAAATATCATTTTTTCAGTCACATATTACGGCCTTTAGGGAAAACTTCGAACACCAGCGAACTGGGCACCACCTCGGTGGTGCAGTGGTCGGTTAGGGTTAGGGTTAGGTTGCTCGACCACTGTGCCCAATGAGGCGAGATTGAATCCCAGCTGCGGTGGCTGCGTTTCGATGGAGGCGAAAAGCAAGGCACCCGTGTGCTGTGCGATGTTAGTGCATGTTAAAGAACCCCAGGCGGTTGAAAATTTGGGAGCCTTCCATACGGCGTCTGTCATAGCCTGATTGGTTTTGGGACGCTGAACCCTATACAAACAAAACCCAAACCAGCGAGCTGCGTCTCCATGACCATCAGCTGAGCCTCATGCTGTGTCAAACCTTCGAGTCAAGCCATTGCGACACAAGTGTAATATAAGTGTATATATTTACGTTGTGTGCAAAGCAGCACGAGTGTTGTATCTTTGGATAACTTATTTCAAGTATAAATGAGCTTTGCTAATTGCCCGTCGTAATTATTTAATTTTAACTTAATGCTAAAACATCATCTTATATCATAAAATACCTTATGTCCAATATATATGCACTGGATAAATTGCAGGTCTTAATTACCACGTAAATATTAAGTGTGAATAAAAATTAAACTTAACGCTACAGCAGCATGTCAAATAACTTCAGATTGCTCTTTTCGAGTACGACTCACGCTGAACTAATTATAGGTTTCGGATATTTGATTGTATTAGTTGATTAAAAATTGAAATTTACACCCAATTATCAAGTCATATATTATTGGATATCGTGTAGCGAGTACGATTGCACTAAGCTAATTCAGTTTTTCAATAATTACATTTATTCTTATTTGTGAATAAATATTAAACATAACGCTACAATGGCAAGCTTAGAATGGCAATAGTGGTAAAATAGGGAAAGAAAAGGGGGCATGGGGATGTTGCAAATAGTTTTTTTTTTAATTAAAAAGTCTGCTCCCCTGCCCATGTGCAAAACATTACCTAAAATCATTCGCCGATACATGCACGCTAATTCCCAAAAGGCGAATTTCCAAGGCCTATTCATGTGGTGCTTTAATACTGCAGGCAGCAAGTTTACAGAAATACACTGCACTACCAGTGTAATATAGGCTTGTCAAGTTTCCTACACATTGCCTTGTCAGATGGAAGGAAGGATGCACTAGGTGCGATCCTCCTGTGAGGGTACAGACCTCAACCTGCGACCATCATCATCCTACGGCTACCCCAGGCAAGGCCTCCCGCACCATAAGGTTTGGGGGGTTTTTTGTTTCGGGGAGCGGGCTTTTCCCAGCCAAGGGGCTCATGCAATCCGGCCTGTTCCCACCGGGGCGGGGTCGCAGTGCATATGCACCACGTCCGCACCACCCCGGTGGGTCGAAGCCTGACGCGAGCAAGTCTTCTAATATCTCACTTCGAGTTTTCCCTTTTCTTCTTTGAAGATCACCATGGGGTGTCCCCATTCTTCAAAAAACTTCTTTCTCCCTAAGTGGCGTCTCTCTCTCTCTAGGTGGAACCATAGTTCTTTTCTGATTTTGGCCTTCACTTCATGTAGGCTCGGAGTCTTGTTCGAGTAGGCCGCTTTGCAGCGGGCCAACCACCTGATAGTTGACCTCTGCCAGTGTCAAGACAAACTGTTTGCGCCCTTCCTTTGGAAGCGGGTTGAAGTAGCGCACGGTGGGGTATGGGATCCCGGGGAGGCCGAACATATCTCAGACGCTCTAGGAGTGCTGCGGGAATTAGGCAGTCAAGAAAGATGTGCTCCGCTGTCTCTCGGGCCAAGCAGAAGGGACACAGGTCAATCATTCCTGACGTCGCAGGGACGAAGGCACGCCTTCTGATAGGTAAGATGCCTCTTGCTAACCTCCACATCAGGGAGGCTCGGCGTGCATCGAGGAAGTGGGCTGTAATGTACTGCCAACTGGGTCTTTCTGCACATAGCATGTATCTTGATAGGCGGGCAGGGAGCGGAGGGGTGATCACATTGATAATATCTTTCAGGTGCATGGTTCGTGGGTCAACGTCAGACGAGTTTTCTTTCAGGTACTCTAAGTCTGTGGCTGCGGCTCGGTAAAATGATAGGGGCGACCCTGCATGCGGGGTGTTGTGGTGTAGGGCCTTCTCAGTGAATGTTCGCAGCCGTATCGACAGATAGTACGAAGCCATAGTTTTTGTTAGCGGCATGTCGCATTCGACGGCTCTGAATGTCCATTTGATGTGCAGAGCCCTTGCGAGAATATCCAGATCGGGCAGCCCCAGGCCACCTTTGAATCTGGCAGGCAGACAATGGCTCGTTTTACCTTATCGGGGGCTCCCTGCCACAAAAAGCGGTATATGTGTTTCTGGAGCTGTTTTTTTTTTTTTTTTTTTTTTTTTTTGTCTGGGGGAATGTCAAGAATGCTGGCCACAAAGCTGAGGGTAGAAATCAGCATTGTCTTGATGATGGTGGCCTGCGCAGTCAGGGGACATTTTAGAGCACCAAGGTTGTGGGTTTTGATGCTTAGTTGCTCTTCAGCCCTATTCCAATTTCTAGGCGCTGGCCCAGCCGAATCGAAGAAATATCCGAGGATTCGTGTCTCGCGAGTAACAGAGATCGATTGGATAGTGGTAGGGGAGGGGGTCGCGTTCAAGGCCATAACAGTGGATTTTCCTACACATTTAAGCACATTTCATGCACATATGGCAGTTTTAACTGGCTCACAACACTTGGCCAACCTCATTGGCAGCCAACCACGCTCCTTTAATTGAGCCATGTATGAATGCTAAGCATTGGGTACCAGTTTCCTACCATTTGGCAATTGCTTGGCTGACCATGAATACCGAGGCTGCCGAGCTCTCCACAGTCGTTTACCAATGGTCAGCAGTCCGCCAATTGCAGTTAGGTAGTCAACGGCTTAAATGATCCGCGTGAGCCATTATTGAAGAACGTTGCTTTTTAACGGCTTCAGAGGATGTCGCATCGGGAATACATCAGAGCAGACACAGGCGGATACTCTTGAATGGCACTACTATTCAACCTGTACAGCAACGAAGACGAGAAACATGCAGAGCCTCTATGTAGCCTCCAAAAAAGGGGAGGAACTCAAGCCAAATACAGCAAGCAACATGGCAAAAACGCTAGCGTTCCACTGAATGTTAAACTGCGGTGCACGCACAGACAGTGATGCTCGATGCAACGAGGGTAAGAGCACAGTCCGCTTATTAAACGAATCGTCAATACACACCGTGGCATGCGGCAACACGACCTCCATTGCCTCATCCATGTTTTTGTCTTTAATCGACGAATCTACTCCCTACTATATCTCTAACTCTCGAGTAGACGAGAGTAAAATGAACTGCCTTATACGTCAAGCGTACAAGACGACCCTTAACCTTAAGGCTACGTCTGGGAAGGGTGCAACAGAACGAGAGCGGAATAAAAAAGGGGGAGGGGTAGGTATGTTGATACACCAAGGAACAAATTGGCAAAGAATAAATCATCTTGTTAAGAACATATCTGGGTATCAGGAACAATTGCCGGCAAAAAGACATTGCTAGGGGTAGTTTATTTAGGAACAGGACACCAATGCAGGCAGAAAAACAAGGATCTCGTTGAATGTTTGAGTGACGATATAAGCCACATTGGAGACGGGGCCGATATTATTCTACTGGGGGACATGAACGGCTACATCGACGATCTGGATGGATACACGGATTGTAACAGCAAGCTAATGCTAGATTTCTGTGAGCGACACGATCTAGTTATAGAAAATAGAGAAACAAAATGTGAAGGCCAAATCAGGTGGGAATTCCGCAACAGGCAGACGGCCATTGACTATTGTCGAATGTCGCAGGAAATTTATATCAAGGTCACAAAAAGGGAAATAGACGAAGAAGGGGAGTGTAGTCTGGGAAGTAATCATAAACGTATTAGTCTGCAGATGGGGCCCTTGATGAAAAGAGAAATGGAACTTAGACAAAAAGTAAACGCAAATTTGAAGGATGGTCACAAAGCGCAGATAGCAGCAGACATATAGAAAGCAATAGAGAAAAGCCCCATGGAAGACAGAGGTTATGAACAGGTAGAACTACTCGTAAGGCGAAAAATTAAAGAGGTTAAAGTAGCAAACCGCTGGAATGGAAAGAGGAAGCGCTGGTGGAATAAGGAAATCAGGGAACCCATTGAACAACGACTGGCAGCTTCAAGGGAACACCGAGAGTCAAGGAAAGCACAGGTATCTCAGGAGGAAATAGACCAAATATGGGAATCGTATCGACAAAAGAAACTTGATATACACGCCTTCGTCCGAGGTAAAATAAAGCACTCCACCGATCACTGGATGGCTGAAATACACGATGCCACTAGAGGCGGACCAAGAAAATTCTGGAACCATATAAGCTGGGTGGGTAAAAAGAATCAAAGAAAGCAGGACCGGATTCAAGATAACGAGGGAAATTGTTTAAAGGAAGACAACGCAGTGAAATACATAACATCAGTTATAGCCGAGTCATTCAAGAGCGACGATAGGGTAATCTCCGCAAATCAGGAAGCAAAACAAGGTAGCAGAATACAAAGCAGCTTAGAACTGACCAATCTAAACTAGAAAAAAGGCAGAAAAAATATTCCTAAAAGCACATCTACAGAAATAGATGAAATTCCGACGAAGCTGATTAATTACCTTGGTCCAAGAAGTAAGAAAACGTTGTTAAAATCTTTGGAAACCGTCATAACGAATAAGCAAATTCCGGGCAGCTGGCGGCAGAGTAAAATGAATTTGATTTATAAAGGGAAAGGAGAAAGGATGCACATAAAATCCTACAGGCCGGTTACCATAACATCTGTTATATATAGGTTGGCCATGCAGGCGGTGAAATTAAAGATGCACGCATTGGTAGAAAGTAACAAGATACTCAGTGAACTTCAGACTAGCTTTAGAAATGGTAGACGCTTAGATGATAGCCTGTTTGTGCTTACCCAATGCATCAAAATATCTAGAGTGGAGAATAGACCTTAATATTTGGCTTTCTTGGACATAAACGGGGCGTACGACAACGTAACCAGGGAACTCATGTGGAACATATTAAAAGAAGAAGGTATCGGTTATGCGATAGTAGAGTTTCTACAGGAAATATACCGGATAACAAAGTAGAAATTACATGGGAAGGGATAAGAAGTACGGAAGATGTCAAAGTATGCAAAGGATTAAGACAAGGCTGTCCTCTATCACCGATGCTGTTCATGCTTTATATGATAAACCTGGAACGGAGGATACAAAACAGTAACCTAGGTTTTAACCTGTCATATAGATTAGGCAGAAAAGTGGTAGAGGAGCGCCTCCCCGGTTTAATGTAAGCAGACGATATTGTGCTGCTAGCTGAGAGTCTGGAAGAATTGCAAACTCTAGTTAATTATTGCGGAGACGAAGGGGACGCTCTAGGCTTCAGTTTTAGCGCAGTTAAGTCGGGTATGATGATTTTCAACGGCTCAATTGATCAGGGTCTTAAAATACAGGGCCATGAAATACCCAGAGTAGCAGAATATAAATATCTGGGGGTATGGGTAAACGAAGGATTGGCATACATTGAAAAGCATGAGCAATCACTTAGGGCAAAAGGGCGAATAAATACCGGGATAATAAAGCATAGGGCATTGTGGAGATACAACAGGCATGAGGTTTTGAGGGGTATTTGGAAAGGAATTATGTTGCCCGGGCTTACTTTCGGAAATGCGGTTTTGTGCCTAAAAGCAGAAATACAATCGATATTAGAAATAAATCACAGATCCGTCGGACGATTAGCACTGGGTGACCGCAGCAAACCCACTAATGAGGCGGTACAGGGAAATATGGGCTGGGCATCTTTTGAAGTACGGGAAGCTCAGAGTAAAATATTATATGAGGAACGCCTGAGAAAACTTGACAGTAACAGATGGGCAACTAAAGTATTTAAATACCTATACCTAAAAAGCGTTGACTCACAATGGTGGAAAAGAACTAGGAAACTGACCAGTAAGTATGCTGGTCACAAGGACGAAGAAATAACGAGCGTTAAGCAACAGGTGAAAAAACACACAAGGTAAAAATTGGATAATTTCTATGGAAAAGAATTAGAGGGTGGAGCTATACCGAAAGTGGAAAAGGCAGATCAGGAAAGAAGCTTTCTTTTATAACACTAGTGCCCTACGTTTGAAGCTAGATCAGGGTGCCTTAGAACACGCAGCTACAAAAAGAAACTTAACCATGAAGATGACACATGTGCAGTATGTAGTAAATCTACAAAAATACTTAACCATCTCATACTCGAAAGTGATGGCATCCATCCGGAAGTCCATGCAGGCGCAGTCACTCTTCCTGAGGCCCTGGGGTTTCGAGATACCAGTGGCCGGGTGAAGGAACCTGCGGTGGAAGCTAGCAAAAAACAGTTGGAAGCTTGGTGGCTTAAACGCAGAAAAGTAACAATGTTATTAGTGTAGAAACAAAAATTCAGTAAACAGAATGATGGTATAGTTACTGATCTAAAACAATAAATAAGATATAGGGGCGGAAAATGAGCATGATAGCCACTGCTACCACCCCGTTTCAAAGGGCACGCTCATTCCATCCATTCATCCATCCATCATAATGTCTTGGAGCACCGGACAACCACAAAGCGCGTCGAGACACAAGAGGCCTGGCCACGTGACTTTCATATCCAAGGGAAAAGAAAAAAACATCTTACTTCGTCCCAGAAGACGTGCGCCGCGTTGCATTCCATAAACACGTGTTGTGCGGTCTCCCAGGCGTTCTAAATGACCGGCAGTTGGTGAAAATTGAGTCTAACATCCTAAAAAAAAAAAAAAATTCACGTGTCAGAAGTGGGATTCGAACCCACGCCCGGAAGACCGGACTGCGACCTGAACGCAGCGCCTTGGACCGCTCGGCCATCCTGACAGGACTGTCGCGAGCACATTCTACTGCATTGTTAACATTGTGAACTTTCCTACTACCACCTTACTTTTGTGATATATAAACACTTGACTATAAGCGTGGCTTAAGCGTGTGGAACGACGCTTTAAGAGAATGCCTCCCACAACACTGTGTGCCCCTCGTAAGCTTTTCTCTTTTTATGACTTAAGGCTGTGCAAATATGAATAAAAAAGCCCACGTTTCGATATAAAGCAGTTGTAAATGTATTACGGTATCTACTCATATGTTTAATATAGACGTGTTATATTTTTATTTTCTTCATTTTATTATATACACATATTGCTCAATGTACGAAAAGGGAAATGTTTTCAGAGAATGCTAATACTCTCTAATCATTGCGAGCAAGCTTTTATTTATTTATTTATTTATTTATTTATTTATTTATTTATTTATTTATTTATTTATTTATTTATTTATTTATTTATTAGAAGGTCGAAGGCCCCATTTAAGGGTTATTACATGAGGGAGGGGTTGTCGAGTACATGAATCATTCGACGGATGATCTGAAGGTTGATGGGTCGGAGTGAAGCACGACGGGGTTTGGCAAATCATTCCAGTCCCTTGTGGTGCGAACACACAAGGTTTTCACAAGTTTGCAGTGACCTAGCTAGGAATCAAGATATATAGGCCACGACAAATATATTTCATCTCATAAAATATAAAGTACAAAGACTATGTCCGACATATTTTCCATGCTGTGAGGAAGCCACATCTTTCTAAAAAAAATTTTCAAAAAATGCCACAAGTCTTATAGAAGTTATTTTCAGCACATTTTCTTTACACGACTGGAAGACACACCTACTTTAAAACTGCAGGATAAATGAAAATTTCATGCCACATAAGGTTGCTATTTTTTGTCAAATACAAAATGGAAGTACATGAAACAGATGAAAATATAATTTTGCTCACAGCACTGAAGAGAAACAGACCTCTCCCCCCATCATGTAGGAAGGAAACAACTAAGGAGAGGCCCCATGTATCCCAGATGAATTGCGAAAAATATGCCGGAAGTCACGCTTTTCTTTAGGGGCAAATAGCAACAGCGTCGGCGTTGCTATGGGGCAGCATAGTTGTCGGCGCCGGCGCGTTGGCGTCGGATGACGCGGAGAAGCGCTCAGACGAGGAAGGGCATACAGAGGAGTGCGAGGGGAAAAGCTGCCCCATGTGAAGGTGGCGCCACAGCATTTTCCAGTCGCGGGCCGGCGTCGCGAAAAGTGACGTCACGGCCTCTCCTCAGTTTTTTCCTTCCTCCAGGCCTCCATAATATGCAGTCATACGCCGCTTGGACGCATGGACCACATTATCGTTCACTCCTCGACTTCATTGCATCAGCCAATCTTTTTTTCATTTATTTGACCACATCCTTTATCATTCATAGCATTCTTTTTATGCCTTGATGCAATAAACATAGCAAAAAAAAAAGAGATGTAGTTTAGAATTGTGTACTCTTGTTAACATTTCCCAGTCGGAAAAAATTACAGAAAGTTTTTGACGTTACGACAGAATTTCTGTGTGGTTTTTGACGGAAAACCTGTTGTGACAACAGAACATTCTGTAGTAACGCAGAAATTTCTGTAGTTACAACAGAAAAGTGCTACAGAACTACAGACAACAGAAATATACCACAGAAAAACTACACAACTACAAAAAGGTACTACAGAACTACAGAAACTTGTGATGATTACGACAGAACTACAGGATATTTTGTCGTATTTTTGACACAGTTCTGTAGTTTTTTTCGACTGGATTATATCTCATATTACCAATGTAAATGTCTGAGCCTACTATTCTGCCCCTTAGTCGCTGCCAAGAGGTAGGGGGATGCGGTTTCGTCACGTTGTGTCTCATAGCTTTTTCTGCAACTCTTCTGCCTGTATGCTGTTGCAATGCAGAACTAAATGAATCTGACTCCTAAAAAGCAATTGCTGTCTGCTCTTCCAGACACCATGAACGCTACTGCTTTAGTGGTGACAGGCACTGATTTTTCGGCATAAGCATAGACTGGGTCGCCATACCTAGACGGGGTTATGATAGTGCCAACTGGTCCAGCCCAACAGTTGCGACGTGCGACTTTTTTTGTAGCGACAGCTACATTGGCCACAGTCTCGCCATTTCACCATACGTGTCCGTGCCTGTCCGAAGAGCGAAGAAAAAAGAAAACAAAGAAGAAAGAAAAGAAGAAGGGAAGAAGAATAAAAAAAAATAACTCGGCAGTTGTTAGAGGCGAACGACAACAGCGAGTTGCAAGGACAGAATGTTCGTTCGAACGTTGCGATGGGGCTGTGGCACTGGAAGTCTTCTACACCCGAATGAGAAGGGTCAACGAGAGACAAGCGGTGCTCATACGTGAAGGGATTCCCCTAGAGCATAAATAAAGCTGAAAGCGCTCTTCTCAACTTTCTCTTCGACCTCTCCATGGTTACATCAACGCGCGCCCTGAGGCGTCAAGCTTCGTATTCCGACATCTGTGACAACCTGCTTTATCATCGCAATTATCATTCTGATAGACGAAAATGGCTTCTCGTCATTCCACGACACCTACGGGTCTACATTTGCTGATGTTTTACACTGACACACTGGCATGCAATGCGGTCAACGTGGGCCTCCTGTTCAAGACGTATATTCGCCTGCGCTTCCGATATTACAGGTGTGGCATGTACAACTCTGTTTTGAAGTACGTGTGGTCGTGCCTCGACTGCCAACGCCGCAAGACACCCACTCACCGTGCTTCTAGAGATTTGCAGCTACAGCCGTGTCCGTTTGCCCTTTCTACCGTGTTGGCATTGATTTATGCGCCCCCCCCCCCTCCAGTATGCACGGCATCTGGCAAACGATGGGATCTTGTTGGTGTAGATCACCTGACACGGTATGCTGAAACCGCCGCTCTTTCTGCTGCGATAGCCCAAGATGTGGCATCCTTTCTTCTGCGTAGGCTCATCCTTAGACACTGCGCCCCTCGTGAGCCGCTCTCCGACCGAGGCTGTGTCTTCTTGTCCGGCGTAATTCAAGCCCTGCTCCGAGAATGCAATGTAATTCATCGGACTTGCACTGCGTACATTACTCAAAGAAAATCGTGTCACTGAGCGTTTTAATTGCGCTCTGGGTTTTACGCCGGCTATGTACGTCGGCTCGAATCACACGAACTGGGCCCTGATATCTCCCTATATCACATTAGCGTACAATACTGCCACAGAATCTACTACAGGATCTTCTCCTTACTTCCTTCTTTACGGTGACCATCCCTCTGTTTCCATCGATACTGTGTTACCCTAACACCTTGACACACCTGGGAACCACTGTTTCGCAAGCCTCCAAGTGCAACAGATTGTCGCCACATCGCGCGATCCCTCACGACGGTTATCCCAATGCCTCCAGTAGGCTCGCCACGAAGACGATCCACCTGCCCAACTGTCTTCACGCCAGCTCTGTCGTCTGGCTTTAATACCTCCCATTGCACCGAGTCTCTCCAGGAAACATTTCGCAAAATATCATTGTCTCTGTCGTGTCGTGAAACGCACTTCACTATTGAATTACATTATTGTGCCTCTCACGTCATCTACCGATCTCCTTTGCTGCTACCGCAAGACAGTGCACGTCCAAATCCTCAAGCCTTACCCCTACAACATGGTTTCCTCCGCCCCTCAAGACGCCAGGTTGGCTCTTTTTGTTCCCGGGGGCCATTGTAAAGGAGACGGGCTTGCGCTTGAGCCGCGTGGTATTCGCCTGTTCGTGCGTCTGGCTGGTCTCGATGATCAGTGACTGCTGTTAAGCCTTTTTGAGTTCTCAAGCCTTGTATGAATATACCCCCAGAATATAATTGTAATTGGTAATCAATTGATACAGTGAAGAAAAGACAATTAAAAAAAGGTTAATTTTGTCAAAATACTGAAAATAAAGGCCCTATATATGATGATGCTAATTCAGAAATTTTGAAGTGTAATTCATGAACTTGTTGTTTGAAATATTATTTTTAAATTTGCGTAAAGTGAGATCAAAAGTGCCAAAATGCTCGTAGTGAAAAACGAGGTCTTTCTGAAGCAACTTAAACAATAGAGTGTAATTTGTCAATAATTGAAAAATGAAACACTGGAAAAAAAGATACAAATCTCAAAATGTTTACAACAGAAAGGCGAAGTTTGGTGATGAGAGTATAAAGAGCAAAAACACTATTCCAGACAATTTGTTTTTTGATGTTTTGATCATTTTGGTTGCCAAGTGAAACATTGTCGAAAAGGAATAATATCTCAATATTCCCGCAACGGAAAGGCAAGGTTTGCTGATGCACCCTCTGCTCTTAAGAGAAATTTATTTTCCACAAGGGGATTCCTGGCGATTGCTACTGTGGCGGTACACAATGAATAAATAGTTTGATTACGATTTTAGGAAGCGCACTTAGCGGCCACAGTCAATACGAAATTTCTCCAATACCCAACTTCTTTTTGTCTTCAAAACAAAATGCCTACAACGGAGAAGCAAAGTTTCCTCATGCGATCTGTAAGAACATTTTTCGCAAAGAGTTTATCGGGTACATACATACATACATAAAAAAACGTACATTACTCACAGACAAAAGCACTATACAAAACACTATAGGGTACATGTACATAATAAACTCAAACACATGATTCCCCAGAGAGGGGTAGACTATAGAAGGGGGGGGGTCTAATAAAGGACGACAGGCATCTCAAGTCTGCTCCCCCGTATGACCTAGAAGCGCGCGTGCTAGTGCCGCAAAAACCGCGTCTCGCCGCCCATTTACAACTGTCCAGACAGATACTTCCAGATGACGAGACGCAGCGTCTGCAGGCTGGGTATATTGCGCGGGCGGGAGTGCGACGCTCCTCAGCGAGGCATCTGCGACGCCACAACACAAACAGTACCACAGTGAATTTGTGTTCAAAAGGGTTGCGCCAGCGCCTGACGCCGGGGTTCATGCGGACGTTAAACATCCTATATTCGAGACCCACATTGTTCTCAGAACTACACACTCGATAAAAACATGCGAGAGGCTCTCGGGAGCACCGCAGTTGGCACACTGGTCATTGGGTACAATACCCCCATCTGGCAAGGCGCTGTCTCGTGGGGAGGACGCCCCAGCGCCTAAGCCAGTCAAAATCTCGCACTTCATTTGGCAGCCGACAAGCTGCCCACGCTCGCCATTTGGGGACATCGGTCTCTCGTTCCTCATCAGCTGAAAGCCAGCCAACGGCAACTTGTTCGCTGATGTGTATGGCTGGTCTGCATCAAGATTCGACTTTGTCTCGGCGACCTCGCGGTAAAAAGGCAAAGGTCTGTCCGCCTGTGGACCGAGAAATGGTCGGGTGTAAGCATACGACGTGCCGTACTCATTACGTACAGGATGAGTGAGCGACCAGGGTAAGACTCATCATCCAATATCCTTTCCACCGGCGAGTACTTTAGCCGCTGTCGGGATGCATTACAGGCCGAGGCCTCCCCTGCTCCTCGGAAGGTGTAGGATGTGACGGGCGACTAGTGCTGTCCTGCATCCCAAATAAAAGTCCCTCTGTTCGTCACACGACGCGGGTTGGTCGCGATACGCGCCACATAAAGGGTGAAAGCGGACGCTCGTGTCTTGATGACACTAACTTTAGCATTGAGAGTGAGGCTGAAACGCACTGCGTCAGAAAGGGCGTGCATTGCTCGTGAGAGAACTAGGACTGAAGAGCAGTTTATTGCAACTCCAAAAACTGAAAATGTATGCTCATATACACACTATATACTACACACTCTGTCCAACGCTATATCAAACCATGATATACAAGCTGCAGGCCCGTCCTGCATAACGACCATTGCACTAATGCCAAGCTAGAAAGCACACAACATGCACGCGTTAACACCTCGACATCCGTCCCCCCCAAAAAAGGGGGAAAAAGGGAGGGGGTGGGGCGCTCAGAAGAAACAGCACCACGACACTTTATAACACTCAATACAGCAGTGCCGGCATGGCGAGACCATCCGGACGAACAACAAAGAAACGTGTATGCCAGCGCTGCAGGAACCGCGCCTCCCCATCTGTTTCCAGACGCTTGGACAGGTATGCACTCCCAGAGGAGGAGACGAAGATTTCGAAGCGCTGAATGCATTGCTCGTGCCGGTTGCCTGCGTGCTTCCGCCAGGCAGCGGCGACGCCACAAAATAAAAATAACACAACACGCAACCAGGCGCGTAAACACTCTGCGCAGGCGACGAACTCCTGGCCCGTAGTGTACAGAAAACACACGTCTCACGAGGCGCCACATGACTCGCGCCAGTGAGCAGTCAAAAACTACATGGTAGATTGCTTCCGTCGCGCCGCTGTTGGGACAGCTGTCGCTAGGCACGATGCCCCGTGAAGATAGGCGCTGACGCGTGGTCAGAACTCCCCAGCGCCACCGCCACTCAAAGTCCCTGACCTCGGGGGTCAGGCGGCTGACTGCTCACAAACCTCCATCTATTATTTGAGGTGCGTCGATGATCGTCCGGGCTCAGTGGCAAGCTGGCGACCATCTCACTTACTACCGTTGGTGGAACCGCATCTATGTCCACCTCGGGTAGGTCGGCGGTTAGGGTCTGCCTGAAACCTGCTGTGACGCGATAGAACGAGTGTGGCCTTTCGGCCTGTGGGCCACTATCTCGATCCATGGTGCAAACTCAATTAGCTGTGCTCATCCAGTAGAGTAAGAGCGATCGCACCGGGTACGAATCGCTATCTAGCAGTGTCGTGACTAACTTAGTCCTGAGGACTCGAGCCACTGTGTTGATGCAAAGTAGCCCGAGCACTCCTCTTCTAGTCGGTAGGTGCAGGAGGTGGCGTGCGACGAGAGCCGTCCCACCACCCCACCTAACCACACGAGCGCCCCTATCAAAAACGCGAGACGGCCAGCCGTACGGCGTGGCAAGACGGCCACTCGCGCCACATAAAATGTGAATGCGCACGATTGAGATTTTACTAACGCGACCTTGGAGTTGAGCGACAGCTCGAAGCGCGCGGCTTCAGCGAGCATTCGGGTCGTGCGTGAAACTGCTTCGTCTCATGTGCGAGCTGATACTCCGCTTGGTTCAAATAGTACCCCAAGTACGCGGACCGCGTCCACAAATGAGACCCCGGCTAGCAATGAACCTTGAAATGATTCAAATCAGAGCACGTGACTTTTCCTTGTGTTGAGATGAGCCCTGTACACGGCCGCGTACTAGGAAATTACTCCCAAGAAAATGCGGAAGCTATCAACATCTCGCACGAAAAGGGAAATGCCATCCGCGTACGCAGAGATGGCCACTGTTTCCTGTCTAACAAGTGGAAAACCGCGAATACGTCTGTCAGCTGCAACTCTACGTAGAAGCGGATTGAGTGCATGAAGAGAGCCAGCAATAGGGGACATCCCTGCCGAACTCCCCGTGAAACAGGAAATCTGCCTGCAATGCAGCCATTTAGAAGGAGCTCATTAGTAAGATCAGCATAGAGCGAACAGGCAAGGCGGATAAATTATTCGCACAGGCCAAAGGAGCTCAGCACAGCAAGCAAATAGCTGTGCTCAATATTATCGAAGGCTTTGGCCTGATGTAGGGCGACGAGTGCTCCCGCTAGGCCTTTAACGAAAGCGTAAGAGAATGCATCTCTCGTTAGAGTTAGTGCAGCAAACACAGACTGTCCAAGAACCGAGCAGGACTGGTGCGGACTTATCAAGTCCTGCAAGTGGAGCCGTAGCCTCCGAACAAGAATCGTGGCCACCAGCTTGTAGTCAGTGTTGAGGAGGATTATTGGCTGCCACGATGATGGACTCGCTGCAGTCATACCCTCCTTTGGGTGCAATGCGTCCCGAGCAAAATGAGTTTGGTTTAGGCCCACTTTCCAGAAAGGTATTTACTACCTGGAGCAAGAGAGGACCGAGGATGTAAAACATTTTGAAGAAACCCGTCAGCAGGCCATCTGAGCCCGGCAAACCGGAACTGTTCATGGCACATAATGCCCTCCGGAGTAGCTCCATATTTTCTGGCAAGCAAAGTTCCCTATTCGAGTCAGCAGGAAGCTGATGAAGGGGCCCATAGAAAGACCCTACAGCTTCCTCGTAGTCTTCGCATTGGTCAAGGCATTGGGATGAAAAAAAGGCAATCGAAATGCGCGCTGAAAGTGCTTCTGATCTCGGCAGGATCGGACGGCGTGAACTCGTCCTCACGAGCGAAAGATTCTACACGAGTGCGACGGTCGCTGCGTTGGCATAGAGCACTCGCGTGTCCGAGATGGGCGGTATCTTCGAGCGACAGACTACGCTCGCGCGGAATGAAAGCCATTTTCCGAAAAACTGTGGGCGATCGCTACAGGTGCAATCAATGAATGGTCTCGTTACCATTTTTGGAAACACCCGTTGAGGCCACAGTCAGTTGCGAAATACCTCAAGTGGCACATCTTGTTTTTTGGCTCAAAGGCAGCGATTATGATTCCCTCACATTCCGCTTAACACATTGTGGACCACTGTTATTCGCAGTTTCTACAGCAGCAAGCACAAAACCTTAACAACGTCAAAGACCAAAGCCATGAGAGTGATCAGGTTCCATCAGAGGAAGGCAAAGGGATCAGAATGGCGAAGGGATAATGCAACTAAGACGGAACACGTCATTGTTGTTATTGTTGCGACTGTACGGAGGAAAAGAAAATGCACGGGTCTTCGCTGATTGGAAAATAGAAAAGGAAGAAAAAAGAAGAAGCGGAAGAGAAAGACACGCGTCCCAGCAGCCGCCGTCCACCACCGAAGCGGTGGCTGGTGCAATGACGGCCTACAACAGATAAACACTCGGTGGCTTGCTAGCCCCCGCCGCAAGCGACAGTGACCTACGAGTCCCAGCCCCGTAGGCCGGTCTCCCCTGCTGGGGCTGGGACAGGTAGATCACCGCCGCTTGCGGCGGGGGCTAGCCTGTTTGAATTTTTACCTGCTGTAGGCCGTCATTGCCCCCCCCCCCCCCGCGCTTCGGTGGCAAACGACGGCTGTTGTTGCGGCGCGCATCCTTCTTTTCCACTTCCTTTTCTTGTTTGTCTATTTTCTCTTCTGTCTGCCCCGCCGGGGTGGTGCTGTGGTAAGACGCCCGACTAATGTGCCGGAGTACCCGGGTTCGAACCAGACCTCGGCGGCTAAGTTTTGATGGAGGCGAAACGAAAAGGCGTCCGTGTGCTGTACGATGTAGCGCACGTTAAAGATCCCCAGGTGGTCGAAATTACTTCGTAGCCCTCCACTACGGCTCCTCTTTCTATCTTTTCACTTTCACACCCACCTTCCTCGCTTTCCTTACGGCGCGGTTGAGGTGTCCACAGAATACAAGTGAGACCGTTACCGCGCCTTTCCCTTCCTATATATCAATCAATCTCCTCTGTCTGCACGAGGCAGCGGAGGTGGCTCAGCTACAGGACCAGTAGCAGGCCCGTGCTTTTTCTTTTCCTTCTTCCTACAGCCATAAAAACAACAACAGCCCCGTAGGGCCAGGAAAAGCCATTACATGTCATGTTCAATTTGTGGCGTCGCCGCTGCCTGATGGAAGCACGAAAGCAACCGGCACACGCAATGTATCCAGCGCTTCGAAATCTCCGTCTCTTCCTCTGGACGTACCTGTCCGAGCTTCTGGAAACAGATGGGGAGGCGCGGTTCCTGCAACGCTGGCATACACATTTCTTTGTTGTTCGTCCGGATGGTCTCGCCATGCCGGCACTGGGTTGTTGAACAACAGTGCCGGCACTGGGCTTATTCATGCCCTGATGGGGCTGGGACAGGTAGGTCACCGGCGCTTGCGGCGGGGGCTAGCCAGCCACAGATTTTTATCTGTTGTAGGCCGTCATTGCACCCGCCACAGCTTCGGTGGTGGTGAACGACGGCTGTTGTTGCGGTGCGCGTCTTTGTCACCCTCTTCTTTTTATTGCGAAAGCAATACTGCTAGCACTTTTCTGCCGTCGGTAGAGGTCGTTCCTTCGCTACCATGTGACAGCGTGACGTCACGACCAGAGGAGAGCAGGGGCCCCAACTCGTCTCTTCGGCCGTAGTCGTTCCTTCGCTCGGCGCGGCGGCTACCACGTGACGGCCTCCTCGGCCCGCCGCTTGAGGGCGCTCGCTAGGAGAGGGTAAACGGGGCACCGCAGGTGCGCTCCGCCACGGCCGGTCTCGAGGGAGAGAGCGCGCGCTCTTTCTTACGGCCTTCTCAATCGCCGCGTGAACAATGGGAATTTTTCTCCTTGAGTCACGCTCTCCGCCGCCGCAAGGGGCGCGACCTGCTCACTGTTCGCTCCGCATCTGCTTCAGTGGCGGCGGGTGGCTTTTGCCTGGTTTCGCGCTGTCGCCCGCGGGTTTCGTGGTGAGTGCAGCCCCTAAATGAAAGATTACAGAAGGTAGATGCTGCAGCGGCATCCTGTCAACGTGCTACACACGTGAATGGAGTCTTTATATTAAAAAAACACTGTCGCTCAGCAAACGTTCAGCAAGCATATGACATGTATTGCGGCATGGTATCTACTTTTGTTCATATTAATCTGAATTTTTTCCCGAGCCTGTACAAGAAGATGAATAAAAAAAAATGAATGAGCATGATCACATCAAAGCTTCTTCAAGGCAAACATAACAGCAACAATGGCAAAACCATCTTTCAGCGCTAGATGAGAAACCATCGAGGTAACACCGAAGATGAAAATAATTTTACAAAAATGTAATGTAAGTTGCACGATGCTTACATGACAAAGTATTAGTATAACGTCAGAGTAAACGCTTTCAAGTTTTGTTATCAATTTTGCTATAAATTATAGACCAGCAAATGTTTTATGTTGTATTATAAACATTATTTTAATTTTGCAAATAAACGTTGGTTTAATGAAATGTTTACATGATATCATGATTATTTCATGAAAAAACAGGAAATCTGTTTCAAGCACTAATTCCTAGCAATATTTTCTTTCTTCTTCTAGTATGTTTTTGAACTAATAGTTCCTTGTAACTATCTGTGCAGTAATGCCTGCCTTAGAGAGCAATCGCTGCCCCATTATTTTGGTAGAATGCTTTGCTTATTACACATTCGCCACTGTTACTCAAGGGACACTCCTCAACAATGGATATAAAAGCTTTTCTTTGTTCTATTTATTCAGAGGTGACTATAGGAGTTGTATGTCGCGCTGTATTGCGCGCCTAGGCACCTAGTGTCGACACCGACGAAATCATTTCAGCTCTGCCGCAATCAGTAACCGAGGAACTGAAAGAAGTGATGGTATCTCTTGTCATCCCATTACCCCTGTCACGTATTCTGGTTTAGCTTCCGTCGCTGGATACATTGTGAAGCTAATCAGTGACTTCGGGTGTGACGCTTGTGCTATCCTTCTTGAAACCAGCGAAAGAAGCAGCCCCATGTACACTATTCTGCGAGGAGAAGATTCTAGCGGACTGCATTATCCAAAACCAGAGTTTGTAGCCCTCTTGGACAAGGTTGTGTCTTTTTTTTTTTTTGAAAAAGCTGCCGTGCACCTACCGCACACAAATGTCCTTGAAGTCCTTCAAATCTTAATCCAGCCAGCACTTGAGAACTCATCTTTGCTGAGTTGCCCGGAAGGCATTGACAATAGCCATGCTATAAGGTCCGCTTCTTTAATATGTGAGAAATTTCTCAGAATCCTGCTTGTCAATTATGCTAAGAAAGTGACAGACAGGAACGAAAGGCCAGCTCCTTATGTGCACAAACCGTCCAGAAAGATTTTGAGACATTAATTTTCTAGCCGCATGTACCGTTTTGATGAATGAGTGCAATGTGTAAACTTTGGAGGACATTTTTTTTTATTGCTTGTTGCTCTTTTCAATTATGCATATCTGTTTATGCCCATTTCCTTGATTAAATGTTTTCTTTTTATCACTGTATTAAACTGACTACGACTGTCTACGTGTGCGTCAGCCACGACTACGTATACATCTGCTGTCTTTCAACCTACTGGTTTGTTTTAAACGAAGCTAGAACAGCCCACTTCACTATAGACAACTGAAATTTTAACTGTATACGTAAATTTTTGTTCCTTACTCTGAATCTGAGACGTGCTATGAATTTTCGTCAGTGCCTCTTTTGCTCTAAACGAAAACGGCAGCGGTTGACAGAATATCCACCGAACAGTTTGTCATGCACTAGCGTCAGGTCGCGCTGTACCTGCTTACAGCTTTCAAAGGCACACTGCATAAAATAGTACATAAAGTTTTGTGAAAAATTTAGGGGCAAAAAGTGTTGATGCAAGTGCACCCGAAACTTCATTCGACCGTGCGCGACAGCACTGACGAAGGCGCGCGCGCTCTCGCGCACATTATTGACTATTTTATTGCTCATACACGATAAATCAGACGCTGATTACGGTAAGGGGCGAAATGCCAGGACTTGCCGGTTGCAACCGATGCGGGCGGAGCGAAAAGCAAGCGCGCGTTTCCCTTGTCCGTGAACGGCTGTAGCGGAGGAGCAGCAGTGGGGCGGTGGCGACCCCACCGAGGCGCGGCGGGCGGTGGAAACAGACCCCATTGGAGAGGCCGTAAGAGAAGAGAGAAACGCGCTCTCCCTCGAGACCGGCCGTGGCTCCGCTTAGTCATGTCTGAGGAGTTGTACAAGGCGTCACTGGAGCGACGTGCTGTGCGCAAACGCCGGCGCCGTGCCGAGGAGACAGATGAAGAAAGGCAAGAGCGGTTGGCTAAGCATTGCAACGTGCCTATGCCTTAGAATGGCGAGCCCGGCGGCGTTCTACAAGTTCAGTGAGTGAGAGTAGTTTCATAGACTCTCTGAATGCAGGAGAATCGTCTATGAGTAATGCAGAGCGATATAATTACCACAGAAGAAAGCGCCGTGTAGAAGAGCCACCGGACCGGAGAGAAGAATGGCTAGCTAAAAGAAGAAAGGCGTATGCAGAGAAGCAAAACGTTGTAGTGAACCGAGGCGGCGACATGGCTCAACGACCGGAAGAACAAGAGATGAGAGTCGGCGAGTTTGAGTCTGCTACGCGTGTTTTAGAAACGCTTCACGAACAATCCGTTTTTAGCTTCGGGGCGTTCGTTGGCCATGTTTGGTGGTAAGTAGCCTCACTGATTAAAGAACATGAGGCGCCGGTATCGATTTCGAATTTTAACGGTCTTCCCTACCAAGAGCCACTACCTTACGGAGCACCAAAGCGTGTTCATTGGAATAAACAAACAGTAGAAATCATGCTGTGCCCAGAGTAAATCCTTTAGTTGCACAAAAGGCGAAGGCATGCCAAACCACCAGCAGAGGGAGGTATTGCTTTCGCAATCACTCAGGCTTAACCAGAGCTAAGCCACAGCTAATTTCTTTCTCATCTATTTTCTCTTCTTCCCGCACGAGGCAGCCAAGGTGGCTCAGCTACAGAGCCAGTAGCAGGCCCGTGCATTTTCTTTTCTTTCTTCCTACAGCCACAACAACAACAACATGCCGGCACTGCTGTATTGAGTATTATAAAGTGTCACGTGGTGTTTCTTCTGAACGTCCCCCCCCCCCCCCCCTTCCCCTTTTTTGGAGGGATGTTGAAGTCTTAACACGTGCATGTTGTGTGCGTTCTAAAAGCTTGGTATTCGTGCAATGGTCGTTATGCAGGCGGACCTGCACCTTGTATATCATTGTTTGATATAATGTTGGATAGTATGTATTGTATATGGTGTGTATATGAGCATTTATTCGCAGTTTTTGGAGTTGCAATAAACTTCTCATCAGTGCTGCGTTGACACTGTTCATAGGAAGGGAAAGGCACATTATCTATCACACTTGTTCCTGTGGACACCTGAACCGTACAAGCCGCAAGCAAAAGGACGCCGATACCTCGTCGTACTTCTCGCATCCAGCAGAAAAAGCCAGCTTCTACGAAATTGAGACTCCTGCGCCGTCTTCCGCAATCAGGGACATGCCATAGCGCTTGGATCCCTTGATTAGGGCTCTTCTCAACTTTCTCTCACACCCCTCCACGGTTACACCAACGCGCGCCCTGAGGCGTCAAGCTTCATATTCTGACGTCTGTGACAACCTGCTTTATCGTTCTAAATGCTATTCTGATAGACGAAAATGGCTCCTCACCATTCCACGACACCCACGGGCCTATATTTGCTGATGTGTTGCACTGACACACTGACATGCAGTGCGGTCAACGTGGGCCTCCTGTTAATGACGTAAACGCGCCTGCATGTCTGATATTACTGGCGTGGCATGTACAACGTGGTCGTGCTTCGACTGCCTACGCTACAAGACGCCCATTCACCGTACCTCTGGAGATTTGCAGCAACAGCCATGTCCGCCTGTCTTTTCGCCTTGTTGGCACTGATTTATACGGGCCTCTCCCATACACGGCATCTAGCAAGCGACGGGTTATTGTTGGCATAGATCACTTGACCCGATATGCTGAAACCGCCGTTCTCCCGGCTGCGATGGTCCAGGGTGCGGCATCATTTCTTCTGCGGAGGTTCATCCTTAGACACGGCGCCCGTCGTGAGCCGCTCAGCGACCAAGACCGCGTCTTCTTGTCCGATATCGTTCAAGCTCTTCTCCGAGAGTGCAACGCAATTTATCGGAATTGCACTGCGTACCACTATGAAAGAAAATCGCCTCACTGATCGTTTTAATCACACTGGCTATGTACGACGGCTCGAATCACGCGAACTTGGCCGTGGTATGTCCCTATTCTACATTCACGTTCATTACTGCCACAGAATCTACTGCAGGGGTTTTTCCTTTCTTCCTTCTTTGTGGTCTCCATCACTCCGTTACCATCGATACTGTCTTACTCTGACACCCTGACACACCTGTGTACCACTTTCGCAAGCTTCCAAGTAAGCCACAAATTGTCACCAGATATCACGGTCCCTCACAACGGCTACCGAATGCCTCCAGTAGACTCGCAGCGAAGACGATTCACCTGCCCCTCCTTTCACACCAGCTCTATCATCTGACTTTAATCCCTCCCATTACACCGGGCCTCTTCAGGAAACGTCTCCCAAAATATCATGGTCTCTATCGTGTCTTGAAGCGCACTTCACCTGTGAATTACATTATTAAGCCCCTCACGCCATCTCACGATCTCCGTTCCCGCTGCCGCGAGACAGTGCATGTCCAACCCCTCAAGCCTTACTTATGACAACGTGGTTTTCTCCGCCCCTCAAGTCGCCAGGTTAGCTCCTATTGTTTCTGGGAGCCATTGTAAACAAGACGGGCTTGCGCTTGAGCCGCGTGTTATTCTCCTGTTAGCGCGCTTGGCTGGTCGCGCTAATCAGTGACTGCTGTTACGCCATTTTTTCTCAAGCCTGGTTGGAATAAACCCTCAGAATACAATTGTAATTGGTAATCAATTGATGCAGTGAAGAAATGAAAAATAGAAAAATGGTTTCACGTTGTCAAAATACTCAAAATTAAAACCCGATACTTATTGATACTAAATAATAAATTTGAATTGATTTAATATAATTATTTCATTGTTTGTATTATTGGTTTTAAGTTTGACTAAAGTGATATCAAAGACGTCAAAATGCTCATGGTGAGAAACGAGTCCTTCAAGAAGGAAAATAAACACAAGAGTGTAATCGAAAATTAATTGAGAAATAAACATTGCCAAAAAGGATAAAGGCCTCAAAATGCATACAATGGAAAGGCAAGGTTTGTGGATGCGACCTCTGCTCTTAAGAGAATTTTATTTTCCATAATGGGATTCCTGGCGATTGCTACTGAGGTGGTACAAAATCAATGAATGCTCTAATTACCATTTTTAGGAAGTGCACTTCGCGGCCACAGTCAATTCGAAATTCCTCAAACACATACTTTTTTTTTGTATTCGAATGCTTACAGCGCAAAGTTTGCTGGGGTGATCTCTGTTCTTAAGGGAATTTTATTATCCACAGTGTTTTTCCTGGCAATTGCTACTGGGGCAGTAGATAATCAATGAATGATCTGAATTTTACTTTCCATAATGGGTTTGCTGCCAACTGCTGCTTTGGCGGTAACCAGTGAATCAATTTTCTGATTACTTTTTCAGGAAGCGCAATTCGTGCCGCAGTCAAATCGAAACTCCATATGTACGCATTCTATTTTTTGCTCAAATGACTGCAACAAAAAGGAAAAGTTTGATAATGCGCTCTATGCGCTCCAAAATTTCTTATCCGAAATCGCATTGTGAGCGATTGCTACTAGAGCACTGCATAATCACTATCTTAAGAAACGCCCGTAGCGGCCGCAGTAAGTTCCGAAATACGTCAAGTGCACGTTTTGTGTTTTGGCTCAAAGGCAGCGATTATGATTCTTTCACATTCCGTTTAACACATTGTGGACCGCAGTTATTCGCAGTTTGTATATCAGCAAGTAAAAATCTTCACAACGTCAAAGAACAAAGCTATAAGAGTGATCCAGTTCAATCACAAGAAGATGATGGGAACAGAATGGAGAAGGGATGACGCATTTAAATCGGAACACATAAGCATGGATGGGTAGATTCACGTAGCTGTTCTACACACAGAGCTAAGCAACGCTGCCATTGCGCAGAGCTTGAACGCGTTCATGACCGCCGCTGATCGGGGAGGCAAGCGAGCGTTGTACGACTGGCCGCGTATATTCGCACATATGCATGCATCTCATACAGGCACTGATCATATTCACAGGCAGCGCGGATCGACGTTCCCGTATTGCTGTTGTTGTGGCTGTAGGAAGAAGGAAACGAAAACGCACAGGCCTGCTACTGGCTCTGTTGGTGAGCCACCTCCGCTGCCTTTTCTTTTTATTTATAGGAAAGGAAAGGCACGGTAACTATCTCGCTTGTTTTCTGTGGACGCCGCAACCGCGCCATAAGGGAAGAGAGGAAGGTGGGAGTGAAAATGGAAAGAGAGAAAGAGGAGCCATAGTGGAGAGCTATGGTGTAATTTCGACCACCTGGGGATCTTTAACGTGCGCTGACATCGCGCAGCACACGGACGCCTATTCGTTTCGCCTCCATCGAAACGCAGCCGCCGAGGTCGGGTTCGAACCCGGGTACTCCGGCACAGTGGTTGGGCGTCTTACCACAGCACCACCCCGGTGGGGCACTTCCGCTGCCTCGTGCGGACAGAAGAGAAAATAGAGAAGAAAGAAAAAGAAAGAGAGAGAAAGACGCGCGCCACAACAGCCGTCGTCCACCACCGAAGCGGTGGCAGGTGCAATGACGGCCTACAACAGACAAACATTCTGTGGCAGGCCAGCCCCCACCGCAAGCGGCGGTGACATACCCGTCCCAGCCCCATTAGGGGAGTGCTGATCTAAGCACTTCAGCAGCTGGAATGCGTGTATCAACCTCGACGTTCCAGTGCCTAGAGGCATGAAAATTATTATAGCGCTCGTTAAATGAACGGCACCGGAGAGAACAACGTCTCCGAAGCAGAGGACAACACCGAAAGAACACGGAGACGAACTTAAAGGAACTACATCGTGCTGCTGCGTTGACGCTGTTGCTGTTATTGCGACTGTACGAAGGAGGAAAAGAAGAGGCACGGGCCTGCTACTGGCTCTGTTGCTGAGCCGCCTCCGCAGCCTCGTGCGGACAGAGGAGAAAATACAAAAGAAACAAAGAAAGAAAAAAAGTTTGGAGGACGCTTAAGCTTCGCCTTCAAGAGTGGAACGCGATAGCGTTATTACATCGCAGGGGACGCTTTCCCAGCAGAAGCGCTACGGCGCAGCGTCACGTCAGAGGCGTCCGGCATCAGACGCTGCACCTAGCAATCGCGCTGTGAGCGGAAAGAGGAGCCGCGTCGCCTAAACACCACTGTTCGAGTGACGCACGCTGGATGTTGGAAGGGGAGAGAGCGAGAAAGCTTATTAAACGCAAGGGTATTGGGGCATCCTCACACCGGTACCCGCGCGGCCCGAAGGGGAGAAGCGGGTTGGTTGGTTGGTTGGTTGGTTCATAGGAAGGGAAAGGCGCAGTATCTGTCACACTTGCTCTGTGGACACCTGAACCGCGCCGTAGGGGAAGGGATGAAGGTGGGAGTGAAAGTGGATAGAGAGAAAGGGGGACCGTAGTGGAGGGCTACGGAGTAATTTCGACCACCTGGGGATCTTTAACGTGCGCTGACATCGCACAGCACACGACGCCTCTTCGTTTCGCCTCCATCGAAACGCAGCCGCCGAGATAGTGATCTAAAGAAAGGAAAGACGCTTGATTCTACAACCCGTGAGGGTGCACGGCGAAACGTCAGGGGCGAGTGGCGCGCCACGTGTCGGGGCAGCGCCGCACATTGCGAGGGGGGGGGGGGGGTTCTGTGTTTGCCGCAAGATGGCTCTGCATGTGCGCAGAAGAAATGTAGCGGAAACGTACTTCGCACTCGTGTAACTGCGACTTCTGTAACATGCTCATAATTACCGATATACACCGTAGTATAACGTTCTACGGCACGTTTCTAAGGCAACACCGCATTCACTAGAAGCGCTTTTGTACCGCTTTCAAGCATCGAACTCGTGGCTGAGTGGTAGCGTCTCCGTCTCACACTCCGGGAACCCTGGTTCGATTCCCACCCAGCCCATCTTGGAAGTTGCTCTTTATTTATGAAGTGCAAGCCGGGATTTATCGCTCACGGCTAACGCCGCCGACGACACCGGCTTTTCTGCGACACGAGCTCCTTAACGATACCGCGTTAAAAAGGAGCAATCAAGACGTGCGTCGAGATAGCCCTTGCCCGCCACCGCTTCAGTGGCGGGTGCAATGCCCGCATACAACAGGTACCACCGCCAGCGGAAGGCGAGCTCCCGCCGCAAACGGAGAATTCTACCATTTCCAGCCCCATAGAACCTGTGAGGCCAGGAGCAGGCGCCACCACCCCCAAGCGATGAAGCGGTAACACAAGCAATTGCATATCTTCAAATATTAATGTTTCTCCCTCACTTATCAGCGGACACCTGAACATCGACCTGAACAGCACCGTGAAAGTAAGAAGTTGGCAATGAAAGAAGAAAAAGAAAAAGGCACCGTAGTGGATGGCTGTGGACTCATTTCGGTCACCTGATCTGACATTCCGCTGACATTCCAGAGCACAAGGAAGCCTTTTGCATTCAGGCATCTCAGCGCGGCCGCCGTGGTCCGGTCAGAATCAGGAATTCTAGGTCAGTAGCCTAGCCTTACTTCACTCCATGCTGGTTTCTTGGCGCAAAACTGAGAACGCCCGGGTGGAGGGCTCCGGAATAATCTGAACTACGGTTAACAATCCAGAGCCCCATCGGAAGGCCCGAAGCACCCATGTTTCTATGTCAACAGAAAGTGAGGCATCGTAAGCGATTGCAGCCCATTGTTTATCGCTATTGCAGAACACTATACCGAAGACAATATGAATAAGCTGTGTGCGACCTACACTTATTAAATAATTATTTAATTAATTCATTCATTCATAAACCTTTATTCATGAGGATGAAGTCCTAGAGGGGAAGGGGGTAGGTTAGGTGAAGTTGAGGGCGCCAGAGAGGGGAAAACAATAAAAGGGGGGGGGGAATAAAGAACGACAGGCATCTCAGTGTGCTCCCGCGTACAACATAGAAGCGAGTGTGCCAACGCCGCAGAAACCGCGTGTCACCGTCCATTTCTTATGCGAGCTGCCACATTGTTCTCGCAACTACACATTCGATAAAAACACGCAAGAGGCTATCGGGAGCACCGCCGTTGGCACACTGGTCATTTGGTACAATACCCCATCAGGCAAGGCGCTGTCTCGTGTGAAGGACGCCCCAGCGCCTAAGCCAGTCAAAATCTCACACTTAATTTGGCAGCTGACAAGGTCGCCTACATTAACATCTACATGCATCGAGAGTCGACTTTGTCTCGGCAGCCTCAAGGTAAAAAGGCAGAGGTCTGTCCGCCTGTGGACCGAGGTATTGTTCGAGTGTAAGCACATGACGCGCCGCGCTCATCCAGTACAGAATGAGCGACCAGGGTAAAACTCGTCAGCTAATAGCCTCTCCACCAGCCTTAACGCGAATACTCGAACCACTGTCGGAATTCACGGCAGGCCAAGGCCTTCCCTGCTCCTCGGAAGGTGTAGGATGTGACGGAAGACTGGTGCTGTCCTGCCATCCCAAACAAAAGTCCCTATAAGGGACGCGAGTCTGTTCGTCACACGGCGCGGGATTGTCGCGATACGCGCCACATAAAAGGTGAAAGCGCACGCTCGTGTCTTGACGACACTGACTTTAGCACTGAGCGTGAGGTTGAAAAGCGCTGTGTCAGAAAGGACGTGCATTGTTCGCGAGAAACTACGTGCCAAGTGCGGGGAGAAACCCCGCTTGGCTGAAACAACACGCCAAGTACACGCATGCGTCCACAAACGATACGGCGGAGTGCGTTACTTTTTTTGTGTTGAGCTGAGCTCGAGATAAAGCAGCGTATTCTGAAAAGATGTTCAAAAGGACAATGAAACTGTCATTGTCACGCACGAAGAGTGAAATGTCGTCCGCGTATGCAGATACAACGAGAGTATCCTGTCCTACTGATGGAAAACCTCGAATACGCCTGTTCGCGGCGACCCTAGGCAGCAGCGGGTCGAGCGAAAGTATGAAGAGTACCGGCGAGAGCGGGCACCCCTAACGCACTCCCCTTGTAATCGGAAAGCTGCCGGAAATTTGGCCGTTCAGTACTAATTCACTGCTACGGTGTGTGTAAAGGGCGCGTAGGAGCGATGGGAGATCGCGGTGTCCAGCTGGGACCCAGCTGCACAAAAGGAGCTGGTGGTCTGGGCTCTAAGAGTCGCTGAGAGCCACAAGCTCCCGGCCACCCTACGCGATATCGAGCCGACCCATCAAAACAATCAATAAGGCTCAAGATTCAATAAACATTTTCACCACCACCTGAACGAATTCGTCAGGAAAACCAAATGAGCGGAGCACGGCGAACTAGAAACCATTTCCTCCCCAGCAGAGTGACTGTGGGCTATTTCTACCGGGGCAATGAATGAATGGTCTCATTACTATTTTAAGAAACAACCGCTGCTGCGGCAGTCAGTTGCGAAATACCTCAAGTAAATGTTTTGTTTTTTGTGCTCAAAGGCGGCTATTATGATTCCCTCCCATTGCGCTTAGCACCTTGTGGACATCTGTTATTCGCAATTTCAATACCAGCAAGTACGAATCCTTACAACGACAAAGAACAAAGCCATAAGAGACATTCAGTTCTATCAGAGGAAGGCGAAAGGAGGAGAATGGAGAAGAGATAATAAAACTAAGTCGCAACAAGTAATTGTTGTTGCGACTATACGAAGAAGGAAAAGAAAATGCAAATATGCCTGCTACCTCCGCTGACTCGTGCGGACAGAAAGGAAAATAAAGAAGAGGGAGAAAAATTAGCTGTGGCCACGGTGTAAGAATAAGCACCGTGGCTGTGGCTTAGCTCTGGTTAAGCCTGAGTGATTGCGAAAGCAATACCTCCCTGGCTGCGCTTGGCTCGGCTGGTGGTTTGGCATGGCTTCGCCTTTTGTGCAACTAAAGGATTTTTACTGTTTATTTATTCCAATGAACACGTTTTGGTGGTCCGTAAAGTAGTGACTCTTGGTCTGAACACTGGTAATTACATAGTCGTCCGAATGTCTATAGATCACCAAGTCTAGACCACTACCTCATTGGGTAGTACTCTCGCTCTGCGCTACTCATTGACGATTCTTCGGCATTCAGAGTCCATGAAACTGCTCTCGCTCGCTGAACTTGTAGACTGCCGCCGGGCTCGCCATTCTTCGGCATAGGCGCGTTGCTTAGCCAATCACTCTTGCCTTTCTTCATCTGTCTCCTCGGCACGGCGCCGGCGTTTGCGCGCAGCACGTCGCTCCATCGAGGCCTTGTACAACTCCTCAGACATGACTAAGCGGAGCGCGCCTGCGGCGCCCCGTTTATCCTCTCGTAGCGAGCGCCCTCACGCGGCGGGCCGAGGAGGCCGTCACGTGGTAGCCGCCGCGCCGAGCGAAGGAACGACTACGGCCGAAGAGATGAGTTGGGGCCCCTGCTCTCCTTTGTTCGTGACGTGACGCTGTCACGTGGTGCACCGGAGCGAAGGAACGACCTCCACCGACGGCAGAAAAGTGCTAGCAGCGTTGCTTTCGCAATAAAAGACGCGCGTCAAAACAGCCGCCGTCCACCACCGATGCGGTGGCGGGCGAAGCGACGGCCTACAACAGATACAAATCTGATGGCAGGCTAGCGGTGGTGATCTATTAGGAGGCAAGCGAGCGCTGTAGATCTTCGTTTGCTGAAAGGCCGAATTTCGATACATCCGCAACCTGTCGCACACGAAGTACGAGTGGCTGTGTAGATTCGCACGCACGCATGAATCTGACAAACTTACAGATCATTTTGACAGTAGCGCAGTTCGACATTCCCGTGCCTATAAGCATGTAAAGCTGTGATGCCTTTTCAGGATGCCTGTTACATTGGGCATTGATCACAATAGGCATCACAATATCCTAATGCAGAGCGAGTGGTTGAAGAATATCTTTCAAGAACCACCGAGAGCAGTCTACGGCGTGCTGAAAACCTACGTGACCTCTTAATTTCTTTCAAAATATCTACTGCAGTTTTTAGCAGCTCTTCGCCTTGCGAAAAACCCCGGTGTAAAGTTTGTTCCCAAATGACCACGTCGCTAGTATCCGTCAGCACAGCTTCTAATTACAAGGTAAAGATAAAAGGCAATTACACATGCGATATCAAAAGTGTAGCCTATCTGCTTGAATGTTCTGTCTGCAGGCTTCAGTATATCGGGCAAACTGCAACATCATTTTGGTTGAGTTTTAATAACCACAAAGCTCATAGCACCAGCCTTCCTAATTTGCCATTATCTAAACACGTAAACATTCAGGGTCATTCATTTGATGAACTAATGGCTACAGTTTTGGAATCAGGATTTAAATCGCACCACGACCGAGAAGTCAGGGAATCGTTCCTAGTTCGTAAATTTGAAGCTATTGTAATTAGTTCCATTGGACGACCTTGCAAATATCATTGGGGTCGTGACTGGTGTCTTTCTCTTAAACCACGTATACGTTCAAACATGTTCGTTTGATACGTGCGGTTTCATTTGTATTGATTGATGTACTAGTAATCCCTGAATAATTTTTTTCACTAGTGTGCATCATTCTCGTGCATTCCTTTTTTTTTTTGCGTGCTCTTTATCGCATTGTGCTATGCTTGCATTTCGCCGCATGCAGTTAGCCTTCACTGATTATTTTTTGAACGCCGGTGACCTGGAATCGAAATACTTAACCACATCTTGTTTACGCCATTTCACTTTCATTTTACTGCTTCGCCACGTGCCTTTTTGGGACTACATATTTTTTTATTATGTTATTTTAATACTCTGCCGATATTGCCAACCTATATATATATGACGCTGCTAAGCATTCGCGCTTTTTTCTGACGAAGGCTGGTCCCGCGGCCGAAACGTCATTAAATTTTTCCAAGTCTTATATTTATTGCGTGTATTTGTAACCCAGCCCAAGGAAGTTTTTTTCAATATGTAACGAACTTTCCATATAGAAGACTGTACTCTTGCTCTGCGTGCTTTTATTTAGTTAGGGGGATATATATATATATATATATATATATATATATATATATATATATATATATATATATATCCCCCTAACTAAATAAAAGCACGCAGAGCAAGAGTACTGTCTTCTACATGGAAAGTTCGTTACAAGAGTGTGAAGCAAGAATCTAAACGTTGAAAAACTGGGTCTGAAATTAGTTGCACTTTACCAATGAACAGCTTGAACAATAATTATCAAGGATGAGTTATTGAAACTTAATCCACATTGCCACTATTTTCAAGCCCAACATCTACAACATCACCGGTTACACAATATATTTTATTACAATTGCTACCTATCTATGAGTCTACACAAACAATATTACTACAGGTAAATAATGTCAGCGAATACATTTGTAAAATGTGTTTCCGGATAATTAGTCTCGTTCGATTTCCTAGCTTCTATACCCTGCCCTTGTCATCTTGTTTTCAAATGTTTTACCTGTACATTCTTTGATTGTAGGAGTACGTGGATATTAAACAGATGCATCAATGATTCCGTATGTATCGCAAAAATTGCTTCACAATGTGTTTCATTTATTTGTCCTTAAAAGACGCGATGACACCAGGTAAGGATTGAGGAAATAGGCTTATGTCAGTAAATACATGAAACATCAAAACAAAAGAGCGCGTAAAATTGGAAGCAAGAAACATTTCCAAATACCCAGTACCTGCAGAGAGTGCGTTGTTGGACGAGTCGGTCAATTATGGTAAATAAAGGCAGGTATTACGCACAAGGAGACACGGAAGAGTTCCCTTCTCGTCCACATCATTTTGTGCGCGGTACCCGCTTTTATTTACCCAGTAGCTGAAAATTGTTGCGTGAAACAAAGATGACATAAATACGCGTATAATCGACACAAAATATAGAGAGAACGCAGTTTTGATACATGACTAAGCCTGCAGAAACCATGACATAAAAACAAAACTTAATACAAATATCAAATACAAAATACAAATACAAATATCAACAACCATAGTTGCAGGTCAAGACCATGCTTTAACAGAATTCTTTTTCTGGCAGCAGCTCTTCGTATTTTTCTACAAATGAATCAACTTTGTATACGTTTTTTTTCTTCTGGCTATTGCTTGCAGCCGCAATACTGTCTTATTCGTATTACAAAAACATTGCGTAACAAATGGAATATATTAATGCAGACAATGATGCTATATCCTTGCAAGTGTGCAAGGAGAATACGCAGGTTTTGATAAAGACTTCATGCAAACAGTCTTGGTTTTCAGTTATCATTACTGTTAGTGACAATGCTTTTTTCGAAACCGAAAGTTCATCTCCAACAGTACGTAAAGTGGAGCATGTAATGCATTTAGTCACTCGTACAAGTTTTAATGTTACACGGATCTCTCATAGAGGCTAAGTTTGCCAAAACAATGATGCGAAAAATGAGCTCAACTTCAACAGGAGAGGTCATGGAGATAAAAAATGTACATTATTCAGATAATGCGTTGGCATGCAATATCAATTACAGTTCTTTATTTATTAAATATTCTTTTGAACGTTCCGAGAAATAATGTGCGCTAGACAATTAAAACAGCAAAAATGCGTGACGCACAATTCTTACGCGATATTTTGCATGGATTGAGCGAGTTTCGTATAAGCCAACGGAGCACTTTCTCTAATACACTTGACAAATGACGATATTCAAAGAGAAAATATGAGTAGCGTTAAAAAGTAGGAGTTTAGCAAAAGCCTTAAATGACGTTCACCTAAAGCACTCTATAATGGGCGACATTCGATGACCGCTGGTGCAGGAGAAAGCCCGGTGGAACTCGGGCAACTTAGCGACGCCAAAGTTGCAGCCCGCGTGTGCCGCGGAGTGGCTCAAGTCGTTGGGGCCTGGTGTCGCATTCACAGATCCGCAGAGGGGCAAGCACGCCCGCCTAAAGAATAGTGCGTCAGTCGCCCGAACACGCCCGGCGTCCTCTTTCCCAGCATTCGCTTCGAAATCTGTCTTGGTGTCTCTAGCGGCCTCTATCGCGTCCATCACGGAGAACGCGTCGTCGAGCTCTTCATCACTCAATCGACTGCCAGATATCTTGTAGCGGTCAGCGAGGCAGTGTGCGATATCCTGGTACGCGCGGACGGTCCTCTCGCTCCATGAATAATGTAGGTCATTTTGGTCAGGGATATTTTCGTACCGGGCGTTGGCCATCCGCGCTACTCTTCGCAAAACCATAGTGGTCACCGTTGCAATATTGATGTAGTCCTCGGTGACTGACGTGTAGTAGATTGGTTCAGTGCCCAAAAATTGCGGAAGCAGAATGTCTTTCCTGCTCTTGTCAACCAACACCACGGTGCCCATGAAGTTCTTGTATTTCTGCATGAATGACTCAGAAGATCTGGGGAAGCAGGCAGGGTGGCTTTCCAGCTGATAAACTTGCACATAGTTCTCGATGAAACTATTAGTCTCCAGTAGTCGCCTACGGCCGAAGCGACTGCACTCGAGTTCCAGCAAGCTCATAGCACTGCTAGGGAAGATGTCGATTGTGAAATTCTCGATCTTGCGGTGGCTTGCTTCCCTGTCCGTGAACCCCATCCAGCTATGAGACTTGAAAACGCGTCGCAGCATGGTCTTAAAACTGGTATAGTTCTTGAACCTCTCTATGACAGGCTTTTTGATGGAAAAGATCATAGACAGTGCGTGCAGCCACATCTCTTTGAATACCATGACCGCGGAGTTCAGACATGAAGTTTGAAGATTTGCATTGGTTCTAGACGCTGTTAGCTTGAAGTCGTAGGACAAGACGTGGGCAACCAAGAGAGCGACCAGGTACACTGACCTCGCAACGGACGTAGCATTAATGAGCGCTGACTCCAAGTCTGCGCAAACCAAGCCGAATTCTGGTGCCTTCACCACAGTGTTACTGCTGCCGCCATGCTCACCGAAGTGTGTAATCCAAATATGTGGAGTGAAGTGGCCACAGGAAAGGTCTTGGATTGTGTTTGGTGTGATGGGCACCCCGTTCGGGACCTTGCGCCCTTTCCACGCGTTGTCGATTTCTATAACTTCATAGATGACTGTGTCGTTTGGTGCACGCTCGCCAATGCTATAAATGACTCGCCGAAGGTACTCTGTCGTCTCCGTAGACGGGTCTTCTTTACCCATTTGTTTATAGAAGCTACGGCCTCTTTCGATGACGAAGTGTATTCCCTCAGAAACTGTCACGTAACGATTAATCTTCAAGAAGTTGTGGAAGTGGTTGACGAAAGACAAGTTGAAGCCCTGCGTGAACAGCTCCAACCAAGAGTTTTCTTCCAACCACTTCTCGAGTGGCACTTCCAGCTCCTGCATTAATAATGTAGTATGAGGACACACCGCTCTACTTCTGTTAAAGACTGCCCATATTCAAAATTTTGTAATTAGATTCACGGTGCAAATAGTCTGCAGAAAAAAAAACGTCAAAATATTTGAACTTGAAATACTAGTATGCTGACCATCTCATGCAGCTGAACCCTATTTCTGGTCACTTCCGACGTGATATTATCACTTACCAGAGTTCAGTGAAAAGTGGTTATTCAGCTCATTGCGCTATAACCAGATTATGTAAACTGTTAACACGATGTTTTTTTTTCATCACCTCCTCCACACTTCAACGACCTCTGTTTCTCTACCTCTAATTGTTTTCTAAACTATTGGCATCAAGGTATAATGGAGGTTACAAAGCAGTGAAATGCTAGCCTATCAGGTTCGCTTATACGTTCATACAATATTGCAGCGCGAAACGGAGAGAGGACGAAACACAAATAGAAAATGCACAAACAATAATCTGCCTCTTGTGCGTAATGGTCTGCTTCGCCTTTTATAGTGCGTGTTCGTTTCTTTGTGTTTAGTATCCTCCCTGCTATTTTCTGTAATCCTACATGACATTTATCAACTAAAGTGCAATTATGCTCTAGACACAGTACATGCATGACGTATGACAACTCCCATATGAGTAATCATAAAACAGCATGTACTCACAGTGACAACTTCGTGCACTGTCTTCTTGATGTCAACCGAATTTTCAAAGAACTTCAGGCAGGATACGTAGTACGCTCGCGCCGTCTCAAGTAAATGGTTGTTTGGGTCGCTTGACTTGACTCCAACCGACAGGAGGTGGTGCCGCTTCTCCACGAACATGCTGGCAGCGTCTAGCATAAAGGTTGAAGGATGGTCATCTCGGCGGAGCCAGTGTCCGCAAACGTGCGAGTAGAAGTCGTCGCATGGGTGCACCGTGTTGTCCGCATAGTCCAGGAGTCGCCGGTTTACCTGTACAGACATTAGCGGAAATAAAACGCTTCTAGAGCTCAATTAACGCGCAGAGATATATCGCATGGGACGGCAAAGACCATAAGACTCGTTACGTTCGCGTACGGTGTTTTCGACGAGCTAGGCGCTTAACGCGAACCATGTGGATGTGACAGTCACTCACGCCCGCATCCCAGCGCATGGAACGTGGCCGTACAGTCACCTTGTGACCTTGGTTAAGCGGCGTGAGCGGATAGAAGGGTCTCGAGGGTTCGAGGGGATTCCAGCCGATACCTAAGTGGATTGATTATTTGAAAGCACGTTTGTTCTAAATTTCTGTGTTTAGAGACGCTGCGGTGAGGGAACGAGTGATGACAGTAGAGTGAGTCAGGATGATGAAGGATGAAGGGGCGTGGTATGAAACCCCTGGGAGAGAGACGCTTGCTTGACCGACCAGCTGGGCCTCAGGACCTGGCGCTATTCTGCAACTTTTGAAGTTAGGTTCTGTATTTAAGCGAGCGTCGCGTTTTAAAAGACGTTTTTTGCTCAGCTTCAAGAAAGGGAGCAGGCAGGCCCAGGCAGAGGAGACGCCGTGATGTATATTGAAATGCAGGATGTGTGTGGAATCGCTATTATTGTTCTTTTTATTCCTCTATCTTCGGTCGACGTTATTAAAACAGCGAACTCAGCGCCGTATCAAGGTGAAAGCAAACCTCCCTGGTTCGAGAGCTGCACCAGGTCACACTGATTTCTCCCTTCAAGACTCTAAAGCATAAATAACACTAGAAAACATGTCTGAATTGCTCTGTAATGTATAGGTATGCAGATGATTACGTAATTTTCATGGGTCCAACATCCTTCTTAAAATTTATGGGACTGATGGTGCAAAGGTATATCACGGCAACAGCTCAGGCTGTATCGTAGCGATGAAACTGTTCTCTGTTACAACTTTCAGAACTGTAAGATGTCAAAGCGAACACACTAGCTGCATCGTCAAGGCTGATAGACTTGCCGGCCCCGATCCGCTAACAGCTTTTTATCGCTAAGCTCCCGGTTGCCTCACATGGTAAGGAAAAAAAAATCCCACAGTATAGTGCCGCCTTGATGTTGTTGTTACGCCATAGCTGTCATTATTTTGTAGACGTTTTATTTAATTATTGCCGTGACTAAGAAAAGTTGGTAGTCATTCATAGTAAACAGCGAAAAACGATCCGTATGTACGATTTTAAATGCCTTCTGTATTGGCCATACGACGCAGACCATTGCATAAGTGACACGTCTGCAACGCCAGATGACAAAGAAACCGAATATTTATGCGGAAGTGATGTTAATTTACCTAACTACGCGACTGTACCACGTCGAGGCGGTTGGCGGTTTTTCATCATCGTTCAGTATAAGGAGTTGCACTTTTGGTTTTATTTTACTTTTGTTGTTTTTCCCAGCAAGGAAGTATAAGATGAACATTTCTGTGCATAAAAATCTAGTTGTCAGTAAAGCTTTGTCATGCGTTTTCTTCTTGTGTCCGGTCGTTTTCAGCTGGTTATTGTCAGTCTCACTTTGAAACCTGCACTTATGAAAGATTATTTTATATATAGCTGCCGACACTAGAGGTGCAAAAGCAAGATATAGGCTTTGAAGATATCAAATTCAATAGGGGAGGCCGTTCAATGTCAAGGCCCAAGCATTATTACAGTAGCAGTTCACTAATCTTGACATTAAAGGGCGAATAAAAATATGTTTTAAATTTCAGCTGCCAACAACAAACGTTCCTAGTCACTATGTCGACATATGTTTGGCAGAAAAATAGAATGAAATTTTGCCCATTAATTTTCGTTACACATTTCAAAGCAACTATGCGAATGACGAAAATAATCGCGTCCCATTGCTGTCTCCGACAAGAATCATGTTGCCATCATAGTTAACTGTTGAGAGAAAGGCGATTGGAAGATATAACAGCAGTTTTTCGTCGGTGTTTCTTGCGCTACAAGATATCTTGTCAATGCTTATTGTAGTATTATATTTTAAAATATATTTAATACTTATTTTAAATATTTTAAACGCCAGCAAGCAGGCTAGAGCTAAGAATTATGGACGCGCTTACCTCTTCACAAGCAGCAGTTGAGCAAGCGTAGTCTGCATGGACCGCATGGAATGTGTGCCACAGGGTGAACACGACCAACGCCCCTGCCACAGAGCACACGGCAGCTACAACCAGCGCCGCCTTCCACCAAAAGGGGCTGCGGCTGGATGCAACTGCGGATTCGGGGCATTTCTGTTGCATGCTAATCTCATCGACATGCTGCAGGCTCGCGCATATTACTCTTCTAAAGACAAAAGAAGGCGGTGGTTCTGTTTTCTTTGTGTTTTTCATTTTTTTCTCGCCGCTGTGTGCTGAGTGCGCAACACGAATCCTCGAGACCTTGCTGACCTGTACTGCTTGAGCACAAGAACCGCTGCCTACACTCGACCGTAGCCGCTTCACAATAGGATGCAAATTAATGAAAAATAAAACGGTAGCCACTGTGGACAATGGTATGCAGCGTATGTGTTGCTCCAATGAACAGTACACTAAATTCATTTTTGATATGTAGCTACATCAGACAAGAGAGAGGCATTAGAATGTTTTAGTTCATATTTTGGCCTCGTGGTTAGTTTTTTATTGAGTCAGACAGAAAACATAAAGTAGTCCAGAAAACAGAGGACTACTTTTTGTAGCGGAAGAATTGTTTGTGGCATTTACTGGAGACGTAAGTTGTATATGACTAAATGGTAACCGTAAGCTGTTACGTTTATGCATGCGGATGAAAAGCCGTCTGCACTTTTTCATCATCATCATCATTAGCAACAGCAGCAGCCAGATTATACCCACTGCAGGGGGAAGGCATCTTTCATATTACTCCGACTAACCCGGTCCTGAGCTAGCTGCATCCGCTTGACTCCTGCCAACTTAGCCTCATTCGCCCACCTAACTTTCTGCCTCCCCCTGTTACGCTTTCCTTCACTTGGAATCTAATTTAATTGTTATACTTCGCGACCATCGGTTATCCTCTCCTCGCGCTACATGACCTGCCAAAGCCCATTTCTCGTTTTCCGCAATAAGGTACGTGATCAATTCGAATTATTTCTCTGATCCACTCTGAGCGCTTCCTACCTCAGACATCCTTCCGGATCTGCGGTTACAACCTATCCTAAGTATACACATTCGCCTACCAGTTGTAGTGTTCCGCTACCTATTCTAAACTGCTGTTCTTTCCGTAGACGGTTGACCTTAGTTGACCTTTGTTTTCTGTATATGAATTGTGTGTCTACCTTTCTGCTTTTCCTGTCTAGGTCATCAATCATTCTTCCTAAATCACCTCGAATCACATAGCAAGGGAATGTCATCAGCTAACTGCAGATTACTGGTGTATTCTGCATCACCACTTATCACTAACTGCTCCCATTATAAGTCCCTGAATAATTCAACTAAACAAGCTGTGAACAGTAATGAGAAGATCGTGTCTTTTTGTCTAACGCCTTTTCTTATGAAAATTTTATTGCTTCTTTTATGCAGAATTATGTGTGTTGTACAGGCAATGTAGATATCATCCAGTACTTTCGGATATGGCTCACCTACGCCCTGATTTCGCAATGTCTTCGTGACTGCTGAAATTTCGACTGAGTCAAATGCTATTTCGTAGTCAATGAATGCCATTTATAGGACTTGGTTATTTTCCGAGCATTTTTATGTCATTTCAATGATGGTACGGATCTGAAGAGACTATAGCATCCTTTCAAAAACCGGCTTCATTATTTGGTCGACAGTAGTTTGAGGTTCCCTGATTTTATTAGCGATTACCTCGATAATACTTTGTACATTACTGATAGTAAGCTAACTGATCTATAATTTTTAAAGTCGTCCTTTGCGTTACCTTTCTTATGAATTCAAATAATATTTGCGTTCTTCCATGATCGCGGTACCGTCGATGTCACCAGGCATTGCGTATACAGGGTGGCCATTTTTTTTTTTAGGATGATATCCACCCGTCCGTCAATAAATCTATAGTTAGCGAGCTGCTTTCCCCTTTTTATAGCTCCCAAAGTTGCTTATCCTCGTCTTTAGTTAGTACTGGAGCGGCTGATTGTTCTTCACAACTGCTAATCTCATTATTCTCTTGACTACTTTGGCTACTGTACAAGTCAGTTTAGAACGTCGGCTAGTACTTTTACTATCTTGTTCATATTAGTGATGACATTGCCCGCGTTGTCCCTTAGCGCATACATCTGATTTTTGCCTATAGATAATTTACTCTTCACCGTCGCTTTAAGGCAGTCACGGTTCTTAAGAGGAAGCTCGTTTTTGTTTTTCATTTTATGCTTTCTTATGTCGGACATTTTGCACCTAGTCATTAACTTTGGTAGCTCTGCCAGTTCTAACCTCTCTGCTGGGTTCGAGACTTTCATGCATTGGCGTCTCTGAATGAAATGTTTCGTCTGCTTGGATTATTTACCGATATTCTCTCTAACTACCCTACTGAATACTTCTGCCGCGCACTCATTGAGGATATCTCTGAAGGTATTGTGCATTGCTTTTGCACTGAGGTCGTCTTCCTTGATTAAGGAAGACGACCTCAGTGCAGCGAGATCCTCAATTATTCTATCTTTCCCCTCACTGCTAATTCGCTGATGAGTCCCGGCAGATGTCGAAGACTAGGCAAGTCAATTTCGCGAGAGCTCGGCTGGTGTCATTGGGAAGGCGAACCCTAGCTGCGATGAGGAAACTGCAAGCCATACTGCTCGCCGTTACTGCTCGTACAGAGACGTTGACACTCATAGAGAATTGGCATGGTCCTCAAACATAACTCACACACTCAGCGATCTGACTGCGATATCTGACGGACCGTGCGCACATGCAGGTGGGCGGGAACGTTCTAGATTGTTGAGATGATTTTGCGGCTGCAAGCTGAAAGACTCTCGGTAGGGCCGAATCGGCGAACCCATGCCAAGAGCACGTTTCCAAGAAATGGGCTGTGGAAGCGGAAACTGCATCCGCTGACGGCGCGGAGGCTAGCAATACAAAGAGGTCTCTACGGGCATCACTGCAATACCCGAAGCCAGCGCACTCGCTGCGACAAAGGGAAAATGTCGCGCACCGGAGGTAATGCAAATAACGGCTCTGTAGCACCCACAGCCAGCGAAATCGTTGAAGTATTGTTTAAAGTCGCGCATGTGAGATCATACATACAGCTGCTATGTCCGAATCGCCTTAGAATGCCTTAGCCTGTGAGATCGCTGAAAGGGGAGGCGTTCTCCGAGCGTAAGACCATGCACACAGCTCGCCGGCAGCGTCGGCTGCCTATGTAGCTCGAGCTGATGACAGAAAAACGGTAGAAGCGTGAGTTCGCTCATAGGCGGTTCTAACGCGATGAGGTCTTCGTAACCGGAGGCACAACATTCCAAATCGGCGAGCTCGCCGGATGTCAACACTGCCGACAGCCAAGCCGAATCTTGCGAGAGGTGTCGTGCAAATAACCCGGCCCGTCTAAATACGCCAGCCCGCGTGATTCCTGTACACGGAGCTCCTCAAAACGCCTGGTGCAAAAAGGGGCGAAGCCTGCTACGCTGATTTACGACCTACAGGGCAGCGGCGCAGCCCTCGGAGAGCAGCGCTCTGTGGTGGCGGACTGGTGGTGGCCAGCGGACTTCGCCCCATCATCCTTCCCGTGACAGCAGTGGCGGGGATTTCTGCAGCACGAGGATGTTACATCATCCATCTTCGCTGTGACAGTGCGCCAAAGGCAGAGCCTACCAGCCCCTGGTCCTGAATCCTGTCCTGCGCCATGGACCTGCTTGAGAGGCCAGCCGTGCGACTCCAAAGGGGAAATGGCGTGCGGGTGAAGGTCGCGATTGAGGGAGGGTTCGGGAAATCAACACCGTAATATGATCTAAAGGCGCTTCTAAGCTCTGAAGAGCTCAACCTCTCTGATGAAGGCAAGGCGTTTGTGGCAGCTACAAAATGGACCTCAGCAGACTCTCCCAACAGATATCGTTTTCTACCAAGCCTCTTAAGCGCTATAAGATTCCGGCTCTGTAAGGTGTCGTACCCCCAACAAGAGGTGTTTCCGCATCACATGCTCGATGATGTTGACTGACGTGCTGTCCTGGAACCAGTACACGGTCTTCTGGGCCAAATGGAGATGCATGAAGATCAGAGGATGATCAACTTGACGCATCCCATGCTGCGACCTCGAATACCAAGGGACATACTATTCGTGATCGGCGGCTGGAGCATTCCCCTTCCCGGAGGGGAGCATTCAACATTTCCCTCTGCCGCACGACGCGGCAAACATCCCCTCTCTCTATCACAGGGAGCTCTCACCCTTCGCCACTTGGCGTCCTTCCCCTGGAGCTGGTGTGGAGATGACGGGGTAAGAAGAAATGGCATAGTACGCTGGGTAGCCCCTCCTCCCCCTCCCATCGCGACGGGCAGCGCAGAGACTACGACGCCACGCCAGATCGCACGGATGCTGCTGCCTGATCCTGCGCCGTCTTGGCCCGAGCTAGAGGCGAGGCGTTTGGCTCTGAGAGCAGACCTCGATCCCCGTTGAACGCACACAGTTACACGCAAGCTTATATCCTCATAGCGCTCCTCCTTGATTTGAGTACGCTGATACTTGTGGAAAGAGGTGCTGTTACTTTCGAAAATGCCTTGCCGTGGTGACAAATGTGACTCAGGGGACCCCGAGTGCTTCGGCGCTCGTTCTGGTGGTGGCACTGAGAGGGGCGAACCATTTGGCACTGCAGGCAGAGAGCGACATGTCAGAGACGATATATTCTTACAGTGTAAGGTGGAAAATGTCAAAACACTTAAGCCACTTGCTACATACATTCCTATTTTTACTTTATAATCTTGGTTGTTTGCTTGTAGGGCTTAACGTCCCAAAGCGACTCAAGCTATGAGAGACGCCGTAGTGGAGGACTCCGGAAGTTGCGACAACCTAGGGTTCTTTAACGTGCACTGACATCACAGTCATGCTCTTCGCCTCCATCGAATAGCGGCCGCCGAGGCCGGGATTCGATCCCGCATAACGGTAGTCGAGCGCCGTAACTACTGCGCTACACCAGAGGATTTTTCTTTCCTATTGTTACAATATTATGAGGCGAATCTACAGTCTTTGCCGAAAGTATACAGCCATGGCGTTCTGTTCTAAGCACAGTAGCGAGGCTCGTAAAGCAACTCTAGCGCTCGAAATCTTGTACTTGAGAAATCTCGCCCTCTTTCTCCTCTAGCTCACATTCATATTCCAGTATTGCTGCCAGCAGCCGCGTTACAGTGCTTAGAAGTGAACCTCTTGGGCCGTATACTTCTGACAAAGACTGTACATATATGCTTTAAAGGGGCAAGAATTACACTGCATTAATTCCATGCTGCCATGGGCTGTTCATTCTTTCTCATTATAGGCGATCAGCTTGTCGGACTTGATTTCTCAGCACTATCGTAAAGACAATGCAAAAATTTCCCCTTTTTGGCACCATGTATAACGTTAAACTGATAGATAACATTTTCTTGTTTGAATATTACGGTTGACATGCAGAACAATGCATATCAAATTCAGTTAAAGTATGGCAGCTGGAGGTGTACCGGCCTATTTAAAGGCGAGAACTTAAAGTGTCAATCAGCGGAAAATCCAGCATTGCCACATCGGCGTCCTGCTTTCTGTCGCGAAAATCCCGAGTAGACGACATGGTGATGACGCCAAAGCCACATTACATGGAACGGTACTTTCCAACACCGGAGATGGTTCGTGAAACGAAAGGGATTCAAACATAATATATGGTCAAAAAAAAAATAAAAAGTACTGCAGAATCTGCATTGGAGTAATGCGAAAGCACGGATGCTGCTATTGGTTGCTTCTGGTTGCTTCTAGGTGCTTTTATTTACATCTATTTACTTTTCATTGCTTCTATTTGCTCCTAATTGCTTCTTTGGTACATTCATAATGCGCGTAAGTCTCTTCCTATGCCCTTTTTATCTCTACTTCCGGTTGCGTGACGTCACATTCTTGACGTCATTTTCGCCTTTACTTGTACATTTTTTTCTAATGAATTACATAATTATCGTATTCACCTAAGAACACATTACGTCACCTTCTATTGATTGACACCACTCATTAACCTCTATCACTTCTCAATTACTCACAACTGCTGCGGACATGATTTTGCGGACATGCTCTGCGGACGCGGTCTGCGGACACAAATCTGTGAGCATAGCGAAGTAATGCCTTCGCATTAATAAACGTGCCTGCATGTTTCACAGTATTACGTTTCCTGCTCCTCTCCCTCGATTGCCTCTAACCCTCACACCCGCCGCTCTTCAGCCCACTCCCTTGTTGCAATGAAAGTGAACATTCCTGCCAACCAAATTCACTTTGATCTTGGCTATTTAAACATAGGTTTCGGCTGGCCACTCTAATTGGAACTTATGCAATATATGATTCCCATACCTCACATAGGAAGCATTTAGTATAACTGCAACAACAGGCTGAAGCATGTACTGTACCTCTTGGCTGGTAACAGACATAGGTAATCGCATGGCGCGTGAAGGGTATGGAAATTTTAACAAACAGCGCTTTTATTAACCAGTTCGAGGTATTGATCGGGCTGCCAGGCTGTTGGAAATATCTTTTAGGGCAGACTTCCACCCGACTCATTTGTTACCTCCAAATACTATTATTCAGAACACTGCCTGTGCATCTTGGGAGTTATCCTGACTGGTCAACACATGTTCAACGACACAATCGCAGTGTCTAGGATATTTTATTCTACAGCCGCACTCAAGAGATACTGCACAGTTGCTAAGGCTAAGTTCATGAAAGGTTCATGCTTCTGAAAATTTGTGACAGCAGCTTACCATCGATATGTTGGCCGGCTTGTCCGTCACAAGACTCGTGGCAAACTTCCCTTGCCTGCCCGGTGTCTTCGATCTCTGCAGTAGAAGCGTACAAAAAGTAATAGAGTGAATTTATGCACGATATGTTGCGGGGCTAGTTGGTAGTTATCAAGCATTGTGAAAAGTTGAAAGCTGAGCGCTGTTGTGTGTGTATGTCTCGTCCTTTTGTCCTCGTCTGCCAGTGCTGCGACGCCATAATGTAATAGCGAATGTTTGAGTACTTTCTCGCGCTAACAATTTACCGAATACGACAGTGTAAGGCACACTTTATATCGCTGGCCAATGTTTGACATGAAGAGCGAAGTTTCATGAACTGAGTAGCCGCTTTCCAAGACTCCTCTGTTTTGGCTAATGCGAATCAAGATATATTGCGACGGTCCACTGTCTGTTGCCTGTTACCGAAAGATTCACGCGGCGTCAGGAAATAATTTAGAAAACCATTTCAGCCAAGGCAATGACAGCCAACGTATTTAAATAAGGATATTAATTTTGTAGTGACTACCACCCTACAGAAGGTCCGGAATTCGTTCCGAAAAAGCATAAAGGCGCTCCTTGAACTGCAAATACCAAGCTTTCATTCAGTTATCCAGCTGAGTAATGAAAACGACTCATTCTTTTCTAGGCATCTTTGACACCTGGTATCATTTCCTTTCAAAGCTCATTATCATACACCAGAAACACGCTTTATAAATTTCAATTCTTAGGTTCCTGTGGTCCTAAGAATCCTGTGGTCGCATCCATGTATGACACTAGCTTCGACGCGCAGATGACCGCTTTTTTGCTCACGGAGCTTGCTACATAATGCATTCAAATATGTAAGATGTCTGTCAGATACTCTAAAAGCTTAAAAAGAAAAACCTTTCCTCTGCATCTGTTTCCAGGGTTACATAAGAACACTCTGATTGGTATGGATGCTGTTAAACGTGGGCGAGAGGTAGGCTAGAGATAGTGACAAATGACTGGCAGCCAATAATGACTAAGTGACCTCCGCCCACGAAATGTTTCTTGGCATAAATCCATTAAAATCCCAGTCTAAGAGTATCGGCGTGGAGTTTCGGCATGGGAGTTGTGAGCGAAAACTCCCGGGTTTGGACCTGGCGGGTGGTAGAAGGTGGCATACAGCGATGCACTGATTGGCCATCGGATTACGTGACGTCACGAGACCATATGAAATCATCGAGATGGCGGGAACTGCGAACTCAGGCGTCACCTTTGAGCGGATAGGGTTAGATCAGAACTCAACCTTCCAGGACCTTTTGATGAGGAGTTATCACACCCTGTCTGAACGCCAAGTATCTATCTTCGAACGGCGTGGGTAAAGAAATACATTATATAATTATGGTGGGTGGCCTTTCACCTAACATTGTATCTTGGTAATCTATGCTGGTGGGCATATTTGGCTAAAGTGAATCAATAATTAAGATAAGCCAATAGCAAAGCGCATATACGCGATTTAGCGACTCTGCCAAAGCAAGCGGCAAGCGGCTGAGATTACGCCTGCGGCAATATTTAAGCTGTTATTGGTTTACGTAGTCAGAATTCTGAAGGAAACCGGGAGCGACCCACGGTTTAGATGGTGAGAAAGTGAAAACATTTTAGAATCTACTCGTAGCAGCACCGGACGGCGACATGGGAATAGACAGTGGCGGCAAGTGTAAGGACAGTGCTGGTCCTCTTACCATCAGGCCTTGCTGTGCTCTTTTTAATGGAACTCGGCAGCCTGTTTCCATTTCGGAGAAGGCGTACGGGCGTTGTCTGAGTCGAGGCACGGTTCATGATAGTGTCGTGTAAAGACCTGTAAACAGGCGAAACCTTCTTCTTCTATCAGGGCACAGGGATGGTTGGTCACATCAAATATTTATTGATGATGACTGTAACTGCGGAAATGACGCAGGCAACAAAACATTTAGACGGGTGGTATCTTAAATTCGAAATGGTGAAATGAGCAACGGCGAAGGTATTCGCAATAAATATTGTGACAGTGATGAAGAAAAGGAAACAATTACATCAAGGAGCTAGAATACTGGTTTCACGTGTGGCCAATCCCCCCTCCCTCCCCCCCCCCCCCCCCCCCCATGTGGGTATGTGCCATTATCTTAGGGCACAACAACAATAACAATTATGGCCGAGAGTTTTTGTCAGACACACGTAGGCATCTACCGACATGCTATCTTTTAGTGTGTGCATGCGCGAAAATGCGCTAATTACTAGAAGCTAGAATAGGGAGGGGTGAAGAGCGCAGCGCGGTTCGCATAGGCCGTTTTAAAGCCGCCTGGGGAGAACCGACAGGGGGCGCGCGCACTTATGTAACAATCTGAAAACAAGGCTGTGCGGCGCCTTTCGGAACGATCACAGGCAGTATTGATTTCTGCGTCGTGTAACCCCAATTTTAGCTCTGCTTGACTGATGCGCACTCGTGGTAAAAGAGCAGTCGCATAAGTTTCTTCTTCAGCTTTCTTAAGGCAAAAAACCATTACCTGTGTAGCAGCGCCCTTTCTGGACGATGATAGTGGTGGAAAAAGAAGTGACATGGGCCGTGGGCGTTCAGGCTCCGAGGTAGGTGCACGCAAGCAGAAAAAAAAAATTAGAAGGGTTCAACGCTGCTGAACCGAACATGGAGCGAAAGCATTACCTGCGGGTGACTGGACGTTCTTCTTCTTCCTCTTCATCTTCATCGTCTTCGGCTTCGTCTTCTTAATCTTCCTCTTCTACTATCATTCTTGATTTCGGCTACCGACTACACGATGGGCCGAAAGCTGGCGTAGCATTCCTTTCGCAATAAAAGTAGCACCTTTGGTTCAGCCCAGATTTGACTAGTCCGGGCCCTGTTTCCAGATGGCGCTCTACCGCTGGTGACCTCTGGACGCGTGATCATTCGGTTCTTGCTGAAACGATTTAAAGCCATGGAGAAGCACCAGAACCCGCTCTCTACACAGAACGCGGAACAAAGCTCTCTGCTTATTCCGATGCCTCAGGACCCGCTAGAGCACTGCACAGACCATTAATATCTGCCCAGGCCCGCCTGCCTTTTACGGTGCCACAGAGCCAGACCCGGTTTCTCCGATACAAACCCGGGACCGGCTCGAGCCTGAGGAAACTGTGACCTAACCGGCCCGTCCCGGCCCGCCAAGTAGGCGGGCCCGGCATATAGGCCCCCAAAAACTCATGAGCAAGCAGTTGACTAATGAAGATGTTATTGTTAATTCTTATTTTCATGAAAAGAGGTTCACGTTTTTAAAACCGTTGCGCTAAACTCTAATTCCTAGTTCTGGTTGGGTTGGTTATTGTTTCTGCGGCCGCAGAAACCATAGTGGCTTGGATCCCACGGTCCTGCCTGCCTTTGGCGTTGAACGCAGAGCCAGGCCCTGCTTCTCCGATAAAATCCGAGATCGTCTAATGCGACGTTATCTAGATTGTTCTGAGCAGCCTTTAAATTGAGCGTTGATGAGTCCGACGGGCATTCTTTGTTCGACGATCGACGAGCACGTTTGTTGCTATCGCCGCCGCCGAGTTGCTTAGTTCTTTTGCGGGCGCAAGTCAGCCCAATAAAGTTTCTTCAGTGCAATCACAGACTCTTCATTTGTGTCATCGACCCTGGTCACCACCACGTGACAATATATAAGCCAGTGGCTCCACCACGAGCACTCTTCACTGCCTCCATGCTCTCCGGCAGTGATTGATAAAGCCCGCCATCGGCTATATGTCTGCCTGCAGAAGCTGCCACTCCTTTTGAATTGCGACCCAGAGCAGGACCGAAGTGGTGGAACTGAAGCATACACCTGGAAAACATTACCTTCATCATGCCCCAAACATTTTCGGCGGTGTTGAGATCGCGGCTGTGGCTTGCCCACTGCACATGCATGTTGTCCAAGAAGGATTGCGCCCCTCGAAGGCGCTCACCAAGCATGCAAAAGTCTCGTGACCACCCCATTTAGAGAATGTAAGCATTTCATAGAGAGTTTTGAAACCCATTCGCGGGGAGATTACCACAAGAGGGTGACTCTTGACGCGCAGAGTTCCTCGACTTGATGAGCGGCAAAGTGGAGTGCATCCACTTGCAGCTAAACAAGCACCCGAAGGACTTGCTTGAGGGCAGCAAGAAAAACACTGCGCGCGATTGTCGAGACTGTCCTATTGTGTGAAAGAAAAGACCTCACTCTCAGGGGTGACAAAGAAAGTCGCCTTACTCTTAAAGAACCAACGAAAAACGACGGTAACGTTAGGGCGTTTCTACGCAACCGATCAAATGCAGGGGACACCGTGTTGGCTGAACACATTCAAACTATAAACAACGCTCTGTACTCAAGTCCACTTATCCAAAATGAGATCATTGCATTTACTAGGAAAGTAACCTTGGACAAAATAGTCTAAGATGTGAACAAGTATTAGCAGAGGACACACCGGATATTTCTCCAACAGAACAATTTTCCTTGTGCGTGCGATACGTTGACCCCAGCACTTCGTCTATTCAAGTGTATTTCTTGCCCTTTGTAGCTGTGGGAGTTGTCAGTGCCGCTTAGCTCACACGCTGAAAAGTGAGCTTGTGAATCTTATCCTGCAGCCGGCGTACACGCGAGGCCAAGATTAACGACTGTGCGGCAGTGATGGGTGTGTCATTCGATGGCGCACAGGAGATCATTCGCAAGGAGTTCCCAAATGAGCTGTACATGCACTGTTCATCGCATTCCCTCAAGCTCTGCCTAAGCGACGCTTCGAAGATTAGGCATTCAACCTGCCTTCGGAATGATCAGGTAAGTTTGTGCTTTCTTCAGGGGATCGCCAAAAAGAACTGCGGTCCTGAAGAGGCATCTTGAAAGCGCCTCGAAATCCTTTTGCTACTTACAACCTTATTGTGAAACAAGATGGGTGGAACGCCACAAGGTGGTCTCAATGTTTAGTAAGCCGTTCCCCTAAATAGTCGCTGTACCAGCAGAGCTCATGGAAGCCTCCCGCGACGCAACAAGCGCTTCTACCGCGTCTGCTTTCCACCATTGAGTATGCTATTTAACTTCCTGATATGTCTAAAAGTGTCTCACACTTTCTTAAGCTTCACGCATCACTTGTCAGAGTATTTCCAGAGCATGTCTATTGACATGAACGTCGCGTTAGACTAGGCAGATCTCGTGATGAGGCTGAAATAAATGGCTAACTCTGAGGAAGAGTTTCACAAAATATTCTGTGTGTGAAAACACAGTGGATAATTTTGGCGCAAAGTCTGAAATGCAGCGAGAGGTTTGGATTCAAAATCATGGGGCTGATTACTCTTCCTCTTCGAATGAGGAATGATATATATAGGTGAGCGACGGTTCCTAACATGGACGATCTCATAGCTTCTCTGGAACGCCGCTTTGAAAAGCACAGGGAAACTTCACGTAGCTTGCAAGTTTGTTCTGCTAGGACATGCCTCTGAAGAGAAGTTTGAGTCCGTGCAGCCGGCTTTTGAATTTTACATTCAGGACATACATATATTATGTTGAGTAGTAGATAGGGACATATATTATGTTGAGTATTGAGGACATACAGGCGAGGCATATCACTGCGCCAAGGAGAGAGTGGCAGATGTGGAAAGAAAAATGGGAAGGAAGAGGAATAGAGCAAACACCGCGTTTCGCCACTGATGCTTTAATGAACAGCGACAAGATGCTATTTCTGGACGTTCAATTACTTCTCAAGATTTTTGCAACGCTGCCAGTGACTAAACTCGCTGCAGAACGCAGTTTTTCCAAGTTGAAGAGAGTTAAAACATACCATCGGAACCGAATAGGTTAGGAACGCCTTATCGGGTTGGCCTTGATGTCAATTCATTGGGCGCCATTAGCATCGACGGAATTATTTAAGAATGTATGGCGAAATGAAGTCTAATTAGGATTACGAAGTGACAGAAATTATATTGTAATCCAAACCAAACGTACAATTAGCTAAGAAAAGCACCGTCACATATAGCGCTTTCTTGTGATTTCCCTCGGCCCCCTTTTCAATGGAGGCGAAAAGCAAGGCGCCCGTGTGCTGTGCGATGTCAGTGCAGGGTAAAGAACCCAGGTGCTCGAAATTTCCAGCGTCCTCCACTACAGCGTCTCTCATAGCCTTAGTCGCTTTGGGACGTTAAACTCCACACAACAAAACAATAAACCAAGGAACCACTCACATAAATATGTAGTAGTGCTTATTGTAGCAGCGTATATACCGATAACATGTTCCTTATGTCTGACGAATATTTCCTGTTATATGTGTAATGTTCTGTATTTATTCGTTTTTTACATTGTAGCCAGCGTGTTTTCTCGGAGCGTATATGCTTTGTACCAGCTAGCTGCCTCTGTGTAACTGGGATCGGTATTAAAGAAAGTGCATGCAATGCTGTACTGAAAGGAGCTGTTCCTTGTTTTTGTTTTCCTCTATTTCGGGGTTACTGAAGCCAGTTAAAACAGTTTTGTACGATTATGTTTGAAATAGAATCCGAATATCTGTTTCTTAATTGACGTTTTCTTATTTTACTGAGCGTTTTTTTCATCCCACTGTACATATGACCACGTTGTATTAAACGACTGCCGAGTATGAAACTCCACCCCTGTGAGTCAATATAACGAGGGGCATACCTCCTATGCACACCGGAAAAAAACTTCTCACATTTACACTATCTACGATCAACCCCCCCCCCCCTCCCTCTCCACTCTAATAAAAACAAAATTGTCCTTGCCCCCCCCCCCCCCCCCCCCCGGCGAAAAAAATCCTGGCTACGTGCCTGATGACTCCCGTCGTGACCTTATTTTCGAAGTGGTAACGTCATCACCACTGAGGCCTGCGTGGGAGCCTAAGTTGGCATGGTAATCTCAGTTGGATGTGCAATAGGTTGCTCGACAGCGCTCTCTGCTTCAGAGTTTGTTTCACCGTGGTGAACAATTTTACGTCCGCGTTTTTGCGGCTTCGTAATCGTAGCATTTATTTCCTGCATTTGATGAGTGAGCCAATTTTCGACAGGCTGAAGGACACTACCCGTGATGGTCGGCACTAGCCACTGCTTCAGATCCTAGATAGCCGCCTAGACCGCAAGTTTTACCTATTGTGAATACTCTGTTCCGCATCAGGATCACGTTGGATATGGTGGTAATCACCTTACGCTCCTCATGTGTACACCACACTCCTGCAAGCCATTTTAAAGCTCAGGCACATTAGGTTTAATACCGTTGCATTTAACACCGTATAAATCTGAGCTGAAATTCACAAAATTTTGATGAATATCCAACAGTTCCTCGTGAAGAAAATTAAAGGTAGCCAACGCATGTTCGTATAGGCATCTGCTGCAATAGCAACAAAACGCGATCTTATGCAGAAAGCCAATACGTGAACACTTACGTTTACATATTGCCTTACGTTTACCTAACCGTTTGCATTGTTTACGGTACGTTACCAAGGTTTGCGTTTTCGAAGGACCTTGTATGAATGGCTACAGATAGTTCGACCATCTGTTCTGTTTAACGCACACTGACATTGCGTATTACATATGCGCCTTGGATTTCTCCCCTATCGAAAATCAGCTTTCGCATCGTTATTTCTTCCTGGGTTCTTTGTTTCATCTGTTGAGTGCCCTAAACACTTGACGATCGTGGCGGAGCTGTTCATCATACCATATTGAAAAGCTGCAATGCGCTGTGTATGCTGAAGTAGAAGGCCAAGAAGACATCAGAAATGCACACATCCAAAGTTTGTTTATTGCTTCGAAAGCAACAATACAATGTGTCACGTGTTATCAATGTGAAATGAATAATGCGTGCTATGAGCTAAAAGCGTTCAGATGAAAATTTGCAATTACTACTAATTTATGAAGGCAATTCAATGACCTTGCCCCACTGTGAGGGAGAAGTTATGAATAAATGTGCTGTAAAATGTCGCTGTATGATCCTTGAATGATGCAGTTGTAATGCCCACTTCGTTTCCTGTGGTTGCCTCGATTAAAATAATGTTTTGTGCTCCAGTATATATTTTTCATCCAGTAGCAGCAACCATAACAGTTATTGATAACAGCAAATTGAAGATGATTCATCATTCAACAAAACTCTCAGAGTCAACAACCCTATGAACTCTTAACACGTCTTGACGGGAAGGCCATTATCAGGGTCTGCGAGTTGTATTTTACGGTTGTGGTTATTCATATGACGATGAATTGTCCACACCAACTGCTTTGCACCTTGCTCCTGTTTTCTGAAACGTGATGACCTCGGAGAGTCAAAACACTTCAGAGTGCAATGCTCCGATGTGGTTCGAACAGCTTCTTTAGGCGCATTCTGAAATACATATCTGGAAATATAGGCGGGCAGAGTACATAGACGTGGCTGTGGCAGTCGGGTCTCGATTGGCTCGTAGTGTATTCCTTGATGGCCCACGTTCGAAGAGCCAGGGAATGAGAAATCTGATTTCATGCTTGTTTGCTTCAAGAGGAGAAACAATTAGGTTTCAATAAGCCTCTGTCCCCTCTATTGTCAGCTATGTGCCTGGCCTGACATCCCTCCAAAAAGTCAAGTTTTTCCGGACGTTTGAGTAACTTCACAGAATCTCGACGGGATGAATTTCTAAGAACGCTTGCAGAGCTCGAATTGCGGTTTCGACAGAAGCATTAAGCACGAAACCTGTGTGCAAGGTAATGGGTTGCATTTCGGCAGTGTCGAATATGAAGTAAGAGCAAATACAAGGGTTTGAGTAGAATACAATGCCTGATTGAGTGCTAGAGATGGTATAGTCACCTGCGAGTGAACTTTTGAGAAAGCCAGTATGAGATCCAATTTTCATGTCAATAAACGAGTGAGTCAGTGCTTGATGTAGTGCCTCGTTTGCCTCTTCGGTTGCCCCTCTCAAAGTATAATGGATGTTAAAACTGCACAGGTAAATTTAAACCTTCGAAAAGACATATTTTTGACTATGAGGGGAACGGGTAGAAAAAGCTTTAGTCGAATCGGTGTATCTCTAAGCATCATGCTGAGGAGAATTTCTCACATGGAAGTATTTTTATCTAGATATCTTGAGATTACAATGTTTGGCGGTTCCTTCAGTTTACAATAGGACCGTACAAATAATAGGGGCCGTACAAATATGGACCTGATTCCAGTGCGGTCGTTATATCTTCAAGGTTGTCGGAAGGCCATGAGCTAAACGGATTCCTACAACCGCCTTTGTGTTCCTTTTGATCGTCTTCGCTGCGCTGAATCGATCTTTTGAATCGATATCTGTGTTCGCCAGCGCTGTGCAGTGCACCTCGCTTATACATCCGCATCGTTGGCCGGCCTGATTGCTCAGGAAACGTGCTGGCGCTTTCAGTGAAAGTGCTTCGGATTGTTCCGTAACATGTCAGACCTTCTGGAGAAGTCGGATGACGGACGTTGTCAGTAGAGGTGGGTCGTTTGCACTCCCCACTATTTGGCACTCTTATTGGACGGGAGAAACGCTTGTGCATGTAGGTCGCACTTCTCTGTGTGTGAGTACGTAGGTCAGGTGCCACGTCACAGAGCGACACCTTATTAGGTGGAGTCGTATTTGGGGGATTCGCAGTATCGGGTGCAGTAGATGGGCAAGGGCAGTCTGCTTCTGCACATAGGCGAGTCGTGCTTTCATGTTTCGGAGCAGCAGGTTCAGGCCTTATCTTGGTGGTCATGGAACGAGCAAAGTGACGCGTTAGCACATCAATGTCTAGGCCTTCCTGGACATTCGCCACGTTGGAAGGAAGTTGATTTTGTTGAGCGCTTCGTCCTGCATTTTCGGTCCTCAGCCATCGCTTTTTTGGTGGTAGGTTGTCCTCAATGGCATTAGCAGCAGCGTCATTCAGCTTAGGTTCTAGAGGGGCGGCTTCTCCATGTTCAAAGGCAAGCCATGCTTTCTTTGGAGGCAGGCTACGGTCCATAATGAATCGGTTTCGCCTGTGGTTATTTCTCAATAATGCATCACCTGATGGACGAAGAGCAAGACCTTGTAGTTGTCGCCTCCAGCGCTGATGTCCACCTGAGTGAATAACATACCTTTAGAATAAGCTGCAGTGTACATTCGTTAGGCTGTATTATTAGAATGAGAAACTTTTGATTATTGCCAAGAATAAACTTATCCAAACAAAACGTTACAACTATAGGTCACGTCTGACTAAACAAAACGGGTCTCCTTCAGGAAGCCTGTACTACAGAGGTGGTTGGCGAAAAAAACGTTACAAGCTTCAGTACAAGACCCCTTATCGGTGACCATCTTTGAAATGAAGTAATTGAGCAGGCAAACACGGATAACAGAAACAGGGATAGCAGAAACAGATGTGGGTAGTCGTTTTCATTCATGATTTTGTTCTATTTTCTAACGCAATTGCCCCATTTCCAAGATCAATATCCATCAACTAGCTAGCGGCATTTATTTTTTTGTGATGGTAAAGCTGAAACCAAACACATCGCACCTGAAATTGGTTCCGTCGCTCACCAAAACAGCATAAAATGGATTAAAAATGCACCTATCGAATGGCAATCTCTGCTTCTTATTTTCGCCATAATGATTTCACAATTCTATGCTTATTCACATTCGGTAATTTTCTTCCTGCTGCCAGTTATTCTTACAATGGTGCCATCTAGTACTGAGGCGTAATATGATTGCCGTTGTTGCTGCGGTTAAAGTCACTGAAACTCTGCAAGTACCGCAATCAGCGGGTGGTGCGCTGGCAGAATAGATGTGTTGCCAGAAAGCGAAGAAAACGCTTGCACCGCGTAATATTTTCATCTCAACCAACATATTGGTCATTCTCGTAAAGAAAAGAGCAGATGAAAGCACTGATAAATCAAAACCTAAAACTACTTTCAGCGATGATTTAGAAAACTCTTCAAAACGTCAGACGACAGCTACGGAAACGGCAGCTTTTCGGGTCAGTTGTCGCACGCTCGCAACAGGATTTCGAAAAGCAAGAAGCAGGCAGGCTCTCATTCATTCATTCATTCATTCATTCATTCATTCATTCATTCATTCATTCATTCATTCATTCATTCATTCATTCAAATAATGGGGGCAGTGGAAAAGGCGTCGCCTGACACTGCCGTAAGTTCCATCTTCATAAGATCGTAAGTGTGCATTTCGTAAATAGCAGTTCTGATTAATTGGGCACGTAGAAAACGACCACACTAGGCTCGCTCTTACCCCTCGTTTCTTCCCTCCGTGGGAAGTAGTTCAACGATGTCAAGAAAGGACTTTGGAAAGCAGGGCCACCGTTCTCATTACCAGGTCAGGGTACCCCTTCCATTCGATAAAGTTAGGTCACGACGACCACTTGCAAAGAATCACGACGACTTTCACTGACTGATGCTACTCAGCATTTGAGACCACAATGAAAGCAACAAAAAAGGTTTAACAAAGGGAAGGTTTGGCCAAGTTGGTACGCCATATTGTGGGGGATAGGAAACGCGACTTCAAAAAGGACGGAGACGAGATGTGGATAGCATGAGCAGTAGCGAGTAGCTGGGGTTATTGAAAAAGCACCTTTAGCAGCAAAGAGGATTCTGCGCGTCGAGAAAAAAAAAAGGAAAAAGCCAAAATGTTCTCTCGTCAAAGCTGGGAGAGATAACCGCGGATAAATACCAGAAAAACACAATAATACATGCGTCACAGGTCGATTGAAAAACCAAGTCTCTTTATCCAAAAGAACCACGTTTGACTCAATTACACACGTGTAAATCCCAAGTTTGCGGATGTGTGCAGCTTCCAAAATCTTCCGTTCTATTCTTGTTTTTCCCTTTCCGATAACAGTGGCCTTATTAACAAAAGTTTTCAAACAAAGCATTCTCGGAAGTGTTTTAGAAACTTGGCGTCATTGTCAGATTGGCGCATTGTCGCTACGTCAGTGAGTACGCCTCTGCCAGGACTGCTACCCTTGTACATCTTGAAGAGAACCTGTATTCCCAGAAAGGGGGCACTTGCGTCGGTTTGTTTATGGCGCCTATCCTGTGCGAAGTTTTCCCGGCTAGGTCTGACCTCCAGCTTCAGCTAGACGGCACCAATCTCAATGCTAGTAAAATGTTTAGATATGTTGATCATTTTCTAGCCCTTAATATCGACAGCTATGCATGCTGTGACTCAATTTCATAAGATGGACTAGAAGTTTTCAAGCTATGTGCCCAATCTTTAAACTTCACCCTTGAAAAGTAGCAAGGAGGGAGTACTCAATTTTTAGATTTACAACTTTTTTTTTTACTTTGAATGACCATGTGTGGTGGCCATATATGCCGCGTTCAAAGAAGGCTATTTTACCATTTTCTTATTGCCACCCGAAACTAATTAAGGGAGGCATAGTCATGACATACGTGAAGTCAGCCCTTGCGAAGTCTTTTCGGTACAAGGCAGCTGAATATTTTCAGCGCCAAGCGCACAAATTGCAACAGTCAGTGTTCCCAATACCCCTTCTTCAGGCCGTAGCGAAATAGTTGACGCCGAGGCTGAGACAAGGCTCATGGGCAACAGCAGGCAGTTTCTCCTCTCCAAACAATGCCTCGCTTGAAGCTTCCGTGCCTATTAATTGGACTGTATGTTCGCAAAGCTGCCCAGGGGCAGCTTTTTTCTACTGTCCATCCATCTATATAGTTAGATAGGAAATAAACTTTTCATTTGGCTTGATTATCGGAAAAGAAAAAAGTGAGATTTTGGAAGCAATACATGCATGCGCAAACACTGGCTTGACACGTGCGCAAGTGAGCCGTCTGTTTTTTGGTTTTTTGGGGTAGTGAAGCCCGGTTTTCGATCAGCCTGTGACGCATTTATTATCGTGATTTTCAGACCTTTACCTGTGGTTATCTCCATCTGACGAGAGATCATTCTGGCTTATTCCGTTTTTCTGCTTTTAGGGACCCTTTTGCTGCTGCGGGTATTTTTCCAATAAAGCTCCGTTGATAGCTACCGGTCCTCTTGCCCGCTTTTCGTCTCCGTCCTGTTTGAAGTCGCGGTTCCTATCCGCCACAATACAGCATCAAACAAGATAGCGCAAACTGGCAGCGCAGGCGTACATGTTATGGTAAATATTTTTCAAGCGGATACTAATGGACTCACACAGGTACGCATGAGTTGTACAGCTGCCAGTTTATAAAGGCTCCACTACAAAATCACGGTTTTCATTCGTTTTTAATGGTGCATTTATAGAAAATTCTACATGAACTGGATCCAGTTTCATCTCTCTTCGGTCAGCCTGAAAGCTTAATGAATTGGTCGGTAGCAAAGGATACAGTTTACCATTAAGAATGTCAGGAACTGTAACATATTCTCTTAGTAATGTGCAAATGTGTATTACGCTGATCTTTAGGTCTAATTTTTTTTAGAGTATGCACTCAACACGAGGAACAGATATATCGGAGTGCAAGCATAGTTAGGGTTTCAGAGGGCAGTATCACTGATCAACAGGTAAACTTCATTTGACAGTGTCTCAGTAAAGGTAGCTGACAACATCGAGAAAACAATGTGATTTTTATGAAGACCTAATGCACAACTCCAAATGGCAAAACGAGGATAAACTAAAATACTGGCAAGAAAAATTAAAATACTTGCTTCTGCCACGAGCGAAAAGTTCTAACGAAAGTTATCTTACACAGGCGAGCAAGGCAGTACGCGGTTGTCTGCGAACCGCAAACGCTCGTGCTGCCATCAACGTCCCCTGATAGCACTCGCGAACATCTAGCACAGGCCTTTTCTGCATATTTCAATGTCGCATCAACAGTGAGTACGTTGAATTGTTGCTATACAAGCGCATAAACTGATTGACGTAGCCGTTTCTAGAATGATCGTTTCTGCAGTACACTTAAGACCGGTGAAAAACTGGCGCAGTTTTCTCAGAGCCATCAAGATTGCCAGATCGCTCAAGACGAAAAAGCTCCTTCGTCAAGGGATAACTTCTGAGATTACTTGTTAATTCGCGCCTCTGCCCCTACCAATGAATAACTAGTGCACGTGCTCTCAATCAGCTGTCAGCCATAATTCTGCATGCGATACATCCCCGGAACGTTATATGCATGTCTTAGACATGTATTCTTTCAACTAAGAACATCTATTGACGTTCTGTTCGATGAACTACAGAAATCTGCAGTTTTTTCTTTCAGATATTGTTCATAGTATTGATGACAACGTCCATTCGAACGAAAGTTCACAGCGCAACGGCTCCTTTAATAGCCATGGGCTGCCCAATCGAAACAAATACATTAATATGGACATATGTAGGTCTTTAAGACAGCCGGCTACCTGCCACTGCATATCGAATGTCAGACCATATTTCTATCTTTAACATCCAGAAATAAATTCTGCGGAGGATAGGTGACGGATTTCACCCTCTTCAGGCCCCAGTCACGAAGACCTTCATTCCTTTTCGGCACAGATGCGAGCACTTGACAGAATACTAGGAAGAATATAGAAGGGCTGCACTTAACGATGGCTGGTGATTATTTCTTGCGCTTCCACTACAAACGGGAAACAGATTACCTGACAACTGCGGCACCTAATCCTGCTTGCCCTGATTTCCTCGTTGGCGCACCTCGGATGAAGTCGTTCTCAGATGTCAACGCAGACGTTACTACAGCGTGATTGTTGGCACACAGCTGCTGCTGTCAAACGTAGTGAATTCCATGCCACTCATCCCTTTCTGTGTTTTCTTCGGAGAAGCTGTTTCTTTGCATATTCATTCACCAAGTTCTTGGCGTCCGCGCTTCTTTCAGAATAGTGATTAGTCTTCTGGGATTGTTGTACTAGCGGTAGTTGAAATGACTGCTGTCACTTTTTCGAAGCAAGACATTGAGCACGTGCTCTGTGCTCCGGTATCGCACTCTGCTCGACAACGAATTAACAGGTGCATTTCGAGATAGGAATTATGTGCGCTTTCACGTAAATTTTATCAAGTGACAGTATCGAGCTATGATCGCTGCACTGTCGCATTGCGATTATATTTTAAAAGGGCGGAAAACGAAACGACATAAAAAGATGGATAAAGTTGAAGGAATGATTTAATTGCCCTCTGGCCTATCGCGAGTGCTCCTTCCCGCGTCCCAGGGCGCTTAGACTCCCGTGACATATGCATGGTAACTTGCTTAGACAGCTTGAGACGGCGATCCTTCGTGAAGTACTGGACGGGTATGGCGTGACAGTTTTCTTTGCATTCACTGTCGAATCTGGCTTTGAGAACCGAGTTTCGATAACGCTGTGACCATTACAGAACCAAAGAAACTTGTTCCGTGTCGTGTAATGGCATGCGGATGATTTGCCAAGTTCCAGCCGAATCGCTTGAACAGAGCTTCTGTTCCTTCGCATTGATAATGACCTATAGGGTGTTGCTCCGGTCAGAAAGGAGCAAACATTTACGGACATATTTTGTGGCGTCGAAAAGAAGTTTAGAGAAGCCCTCGGATGCTCGTAATCACCAACGTGCCTTCGCACTATTATAGGAGAGCGTCGGAATCTATTTCCTTCAAAATGATAAGTTGCCTCGTTCCCTTGCTGACACGTCCTGCGCTTTATGGCCGCTGGTCAGACTGCGGTCACGAGTGCGCAATCAAGCGTCTGTTGTGTCATTCGTTCTCGTATATTATATTTGGTTAGTATATTTGGTTTTTGTATTACAGAAACCGGACTAAACATTACTATATTATTATATATTTAAGATATTAGAGGCATGCTTATTAAGGACTCGATGATTATGCAAGTGGCAAACTGAAAGTACGCGAATGAATATTCTTAAGGAAAACCGGAGGCGGCAGCCATTAGCGCTATCGCATACTCTTGGTCGTGCTTAGAGGGGAAGTGTACTACCGGAGAAGAGTATAGAAACTATTGGCATATTCTGGTAGATCTTACCACTTGGTGGCAGTACAGAGGGGATAACTCGCGACTCAGTCAGGAATATATACTTTAAATAGAATATAATAGAATAGAATAGATTTATTTTCATGTATTATGAGTACATACATGAGGAGATAGGAGAAAAAGCTGCAATCATGCAGCTTGACTAGGCTTCCACCCCCTATACTTGAGCACAGCATCAGCTACAAATTCACAATGTATCAATGAAGCAAATGATAAATACATGATTGAACTACAATCAAGAAAGGGAAATTTTAGCATGACATCTGTTTGAAACGTCTAAAGTGAATATACTATGTTTTATGACTATGCAATAGAAGGAGGAGGGCAGGCACCAGGACGCCTCTGAATACGTTTAATTCCCGGCTGTCCCCTCCATTCTCAATGTGCCAACATGGCTCTCTGTCTCTATCTACCGCGCCCAGTCCAAAAAACCTCTTCTTCCTCGTCGTTCCGCTTGCAGATTCTTGCCCAATATGCAACATGCTTCCCACCTTGTGATAAAACGTTGCTCGAAGCTGGAACAGTCACCACCATTCACTTCACTTCAATGGCCAACATATAAAATCGTTACTGACAACTCGATCGTGACTCTCGTCAGTCAATGATGGCATGCTATGATGCAGGCAATGATGGCTAAGACCGGTTTCCAACTTCCACAACGGGACACCAACACAGTTAACAATATGCAAACGTAGCGGCATGGTGGCACAGGTTCGAACCACACTGTAGCCCACACAATGAGTCCAAATTCTTTCGAGTATTCTTCTCCTATATTCCCTGCAACAGACTGTGCTGATTCGTCGGCACTGATCGACCACAGTACATCAATCTCTTATCGTTGATCTGTATGATCTACAGTGACAGTCTCAATGTCCACATCATTGATGCTTTCATCCAGTTCCCGCTGGACCTCTGGCTTTAGGCTCACTTCGTAGGACTCCGGCTCACTGTCCCTTTTCTTCTTGGTGGCCTCCGTGTAGTGCTCGATGACGCCAAGATGGAATAGTTGACTGTACAAGGGAAAAGCCACAAAACTTGGCTGACATCTGCTTGCTGGAGACGCGTTCATCTCAACACTGACGCATCTCGCAAGTCTGACACAACACAACAATCTAACACAACACTCTGTTAGACACGCAGGACTAAAAAAATATATAAAAGAAGCAGTGTAGACACCAGGACGCCTCTCACTGCGTGATTAATACCCGACTGTTTCTGGCTATCGATGCCCCACATGGCGATCAGTCTCTCTCACGCGCGCTCCCAGTCTCCAACCTCGTCTTCCTTCTCGTCGTTCTGTTACATATGCCACATATGCCACAGCGTCATACACACATATATTTGTGTTCATACCAACTAAAACAGTCTTTTCTCTTTCAGTAAACTACAGATATCTGTACTGTTTAATCTTGCTTGATTCGCTTCTAAAATGTGTTCGATAGAAATCCCACAACCAAGGACACGACCATACTTCTAGCGGGGCTGCCATCAGCAGAGTTTTTTATAGGCAGACACGATTATTGGGGTCTGCGATAGATGTCACCTATTTTGCTTAGGTTATTTATTCAGTTGATTATTTTTTAAATTAATTTTCGTGCTCTCATTTTTTTCTTTAAAAAGCTGTGCATCTTAGGTAATGACGCGTTCTGCACGCGACTTAGGCGCCGCGGCAGTCGTGTCCTTACAGTTGTGTAGAGTTATTATACTACCTGGACGTCGTCTCCACGAGGTCAGTGTTTTGCCTTTGCGGTCTACTACTGAGAAAACGAGAATACTGTATGTATTTAAGAAAAAAAGAGCTTTAAATGGTTATGCTGCATTTTTTATGGAACGCTCAACCGTTGGACGTTCGTTAAATCTGTGGTGGAAATTTCTAATAAAGCAGGAAAAAAATTGTTGAAAAAATCAGTAGACTGTTCATTTAACTGTCTCCTAGCTCTTTTATTTTAGACGGGCTTGAAGCATACGCCTTATGAATTTATTCGAAAGAATGGCATTTGTATCAGTTCATTAACTGCACCTATCCTCAGTGATGTTTACTTAGCCATGCAGGACAGGGCGTTACACTGGTCCTTTCAGGGGAGATATGTGAATCAGAATTTTAGATTTTTCTGTGATTACTTGTTCTATTAGAACGAGATTAATACACCGTGCCTTCCGAAGCTTCAAAAGTCCTTTGTATGTTTTAAAGCATTATGAACCCTTTAATACATTGTCCCACATGAAATGCCGATCGATGGTTTTACATTTGTTTTAGAATTAGGACTGTATATTAACCACAAACATGAGTGCTGGGCCTTTGAGCCGTTATGCCAGTAAACCTATTCCACCTCTTGATTCAGCGCACTCGAAGCTCTCGAAGTTAACATGAAGTTACCTACAGCATCATCAATTCATGCTTCTACAACGCACTCAAAAAATCCTGTAGCCATAGCTGGAAGATGATTTTTCAAGCCAGACGCTTTTTAAACTTATCCTCAGTGGCTGAGGCCTCGCTGAGAACAAGAGACAAAAAAAAATGGGCCTGTCCCAATAGCATCACACGAAGCCGATTCAGTCTGCCAACACCGTGTTGTCCTAATGTCTGAGTCAATGTCACACTGTGCGGACAGAAACAGTCGGCCGACAGTCGGTGTCGGCGCCTCGTCGCTAGGAAGACTGCTATCGACCGACGGTCGCCGAACTGCTATGTCACACTATCACACTATTCGCACGTTTGAGGCTAATGACTCTGGCATTATCATCATCCTTAAGACTTTATGCTAGATGCCGCCATGTTCGCTACGAAACGGCACCACAATCTCTCGGCTGGCGAGCCAAGTAACTCAAGCGACCCAAATAACTATTTACTTGAGACAGCGCATGCGCACTACCTGTCCTGCCTGAAGTTTTTTTTTTAAATTCGGTCGACCTTAAGAAGGCAATTCGTGAAGTGGTCACTGCGAGTACATATTGTATAATGATTAGTGGTACGCATTATGATGTCTCTAATGGTCTCGTTTAGATGAGGACTGTGATGCTGTATTACACAGCTATACAGGGGGAAGAGTGAACACAAAGACAAGAACATACACCAGCGCTGAAAAACACGAAAGGCGAAACACAGACCAGTATACACAAGAGCGCAGAAGTGTAGAGCCCGCTGAAGACTACCACTTGTGTATCTTCTTTATTTGTTTCGTCCTCTCTCCATTTTGCACTGCAGTCTTATATGTCCTGTAAAAATAGCGTTTAGCTTCTTTGCACTCCCTCTCGAACTTCATGCTAATCGTTTAGGAAACAATTAGATGTAGGGAAACAGAGGTCGTGAATTAGATTAAGAAACAAAAAAGCTGGTTAACACTGTACATAGCTAGCATGTTGAAAGCGCACCGAGCTGAATAACCGTTATTCAGTGAACACTATAGTAGTTCACGTCGGCAGTGACAATATAGTGAGATAGTGAGCCCCGCCGTATGAGTGGTTCAGCATTTCAGGATTTTCAAGTTTTTCTCCGCAGTTTTTGCAGCGTGAATCTAAAGAAAAAAAACCTTGAATGCGATCCGCCTTTATCTGAAGTGATTGCTGTCCCCTCGGTATTTTTGGAGGAACTGAGAATGCCTCTAGGTCAACGATTGAAAAAAGCGCTTGGGTGGAACTCTTCACGCACAGCTTCAACATGTCTTTCGCCAACCACTTCCACAACTTCAAGACTAATCGGTGCGCGACAGCTTCTGAGGCAACATAGTTTGAAATCCGAAAAGGACTTAGCTTCTATAAGCAAATGGGTAAGGAAGATCCTTCTGCGAGGAAACGATGCAATACATTCGGAGTGTCCTTTATAACACAGGCGAGAGTGCATAAAACGACGCAGTGATCTCCGGAATCCTGGAAATATGCGAGAAGTAGAAAGGGCTTAAAGAGCCAGAAGAGGTGCCTAATGCAACAAACACGATCCAAGATCGTTCCTGTGTCCAACTCACTACAGATATTTGGATTACACACTCCGGTGAGCATGGTGTTAGCAGCGACACTGTTGTGAAGGCACCAGAATTCGGCTAGGTTTGCGCAGACTTGGCGTCAGTGTTCATTAATGCTACGTCCATTGCGAGGACAGCGTACCTAGTCGCTCGCCTGGTCGCCCACGTCATGTGTACGACTTCAAGCTAACAGTGAATTAGAACCAGAGCCAACCTTTAAGCTTTCTGTCTGGATTCAGGGTTCACGGTCTTCAAAAAATGTAACTGCGTGCACTGTCTGCAATGTTTTACATCCAAATTCCTATCATAGACTTAAGGCATACACCAATTTTGAGACCATGCTGCGCCCAGTCTTCACGTCTCTTTGCTGGATGGGTACCACAAACAGGGGACCGAGCCAGGGCAAGATCGAGTATTTCCCAGTTGATCTGTTACCAAGCTGGCTTTCAACTCAAGTGCAGCTGGAAAGTAATCCAGCGTGCTTCTCCAGATCTCATGTTCCTTTCATGCAGTAATTGAGCTTGGGCACAAGGGTCTTGCTGACAAGAGCAAAAACGTTATCGTGCTACCACAGGATTGAGGCATAGAACCAATATACGACACGTTATCAGCATCGGAAAGGTAACCCTTGTGGTGTTTCGAAGGATCGGTGCGAAAAGTTCTTCGATCAAAGCGGCAAGAGGGTCTTCAGCGCATACGAGCATATCGCACACTGTCTGACAGCTGCAAGAACCCGGGTAATCGACTGAGTAAAGAGAAGCTTGATGACGCGTTATCTGTGATGGAGGCGACAGATGGTTTGGTTTGTGGGGTTTAACGTCCCAAAGCGACTTAGGCTATGAGAGACGCCGTAGTGGAGGACTCCGGAAATTTCGACCACCTGGGGTTCTTTAACGTGCACTGACATCGCACAGCACACGGGCACCTTGCTTTTCGCCTCCATGGAAAAGCGGCCGCCGAGGCCGCGATTCGATCCCGCGTCCTTGGGAACAGTAGTCGAGCGCCGTAACCACTGCGCCACCCCGGCGGGGTGGAGGCGACAGAGGCCGCTAGAGACTACAAGGCACATTTCGAAGCAAACATTATGCAGAAAGCCGCGCATGCTTGGACGACAAACACATTGTTCTTGAGGCGGGTTTGCTTGCACCTCTGCTTCTCTGTAGGCGCATCGCCAGGTTCCAGCGACTTGAGTCATTTCTCTGTGCACGCTGGCTGCAAACTTGACTTTGCAAAGTACCGGAGTTCCAGCTTGCTTTCTCCGGCACCAGCGGCCATCGAATGTCACCCATTATAGGGCGGTTTAGGTAAACGTCGTTCGTGATGTTTCCAGTCTTTTGTAAACTCCTACTTCTCAGCTCTACTTGTATCATATCGGCCATGATTGTCATTAATTAAGTTTCATTCAAGTGTCATTTATCAAAAAGCTGCTACCGTTAGCTTATACAGATATACAAAAATGCATGACAATGTTACATGAAAATATCGCGTGATGCATGTTTACTATATAAATGTCAGCGCGCAGCGTATGTTACAGCGGTCGACTGCTTATTTCTTAGTTATGTTACAAACTGTTATTGCTTTCCTCCATATTATGTGCATAATGCATTTTCTTCAGCTCTGTGATCGCCTGTGGAGCTTGATTACATAGCACGCAGCGTTTTTGGCAAACTCGCCCTCCTTGAGAGACACGTGTATCAGTTATACTTCTTTGAGTGGTTATATGGACTACATGCTCAAATTGCATGGATTCTCTAAGATGAACTTTCGGTTCCGAAACAACATCGTATATAATGATTCTGTCTTTATTCCCAAATATTTTGCTTGATATCTGTGGGAAAGAATATAAATAATTTTCGTCTTCACTCTTGCAGCACTATCAAAGCTCAAACTGCACAAAAAGATACATTGTGAGCACACAGAAACAGGTATACAAATTTAAGCGGAGACTCAACCACTGTAAATATAATTCCACAAAACATATTTTTGATATGAATGAGCAATTAATCTGTTTGCTGTTCTCATCTGTTCGGTTATGTTGTATATCTCTAGCCTCGTCAATGAAAAACCTTTCATCTGTGATCGGCTTGAGGACCTGAAGGAGACAGACACAGCCATTAAGGATATCAGCTGAGTGCTGTCATGAATTAGGTTCTTTTATTGTTAAGTTAGAGAGATCAAATGTGGTTAAATATCTGCCAGTGGATCCCCTTTTATTATGGACATTGTTTTGTTTTGTAATAAAACAGAAGTGTAGTGGCACCAAACCACACCGGTAAATTATCAAAGCTTGCGGTTCACATTGAACGTATTAGATTACATCCATCGTTGTTGCGTTATATAGATTCTAAGCGAGCGGAAATTGAAGCTAAAATTCTGTTCGTAATTCTAAAGGCAAACTGTAAAACAGTGTATTTCGTCCCTACTCCGGCGTAATTGAACGTGAGAAACTTAGATACGCGTTCTAGATAACTTCAAGAGTACTACGTAAGAGCACTCAATGCCGGCAGGTGCGTCTCGCAGTGGTGTAAACCGTAGCAGTCGCAGGTTCCCGAACGTTCGTCAGGCCTCGCGGGGCACTGGAACACATCAGAAAAGCGACGGTAGTAGCCAGCAAGGTCATTGCAGACCTCAGTGGCATAAGGTTGTCCGCAGTGGGAGAAGCACAGAAGTCGAAAGAACAGCTCCCCAGTAGGGAAAACGCGTTTGGCTGTGGTCTTGACAGCAGCCTTCGTCTTGCGGTGCGATCGCTTTGTGGTGGTCTTCTTCAACTCAGAGGCGCTGTACTTCCTCGACTGCCTCTGCTTCAGGAGCCATGCCAGTTGTGCCGACCAGCGGAATCGCATAATATCTTTGGCGACACCGGTGGCCACAGGTCGCCCCAGCACGGAAGACGCGGAGAGAGCAAAGCACCGATCTATGTGGCTTCGCGCCCACGACGGGAAGTACACTGCGTCGGAGTCCAGAATGGAGCGGAGGACCAGGACGCCCAAGGTTGCGTACGTTGTTGCTGCCGTAGGTAAAACACAATCCAATACATACAAATTAAAGGGAACGTGAAAAATGCCTCCAGTGAAGTTTTCGTTCAGGACTCTATGAAGCTAGATCTTCCTTTTTAGTGCATAAGCACTACATTGTGACGTGTTGCTGTACACAGCAATTATTAACAGCTGTGTACCAAGGCGTTTCCGAAATGGCGGCAAGTCCCGCTTTATGGCGCTCTAGTCGCCGATCGAACCGTTAAAAGCAGGTATTTATTGGGTAAAATTATGTCTTATTTCAGCCGCCAACACAATAGACTCTCAGTTTGGGCCTGTTCGTCAGAATGCATAATAACAAGAGGCAGAGCAAACAGACAAGGACGAACACAAGACAGCAGTACTGTCTTTTTGTTATTATTTTAACACAAAGCTATAGGCGCCAGAAGATTTTAGTCGACATTCTCTGAATTTTTGCCTTCTTATTACCCTCACGTTTTAATGTATTCATTAACGTTACAATACTGGAACGGAAAGCATTGTTTGAATGGCCTAATCACCCAGCACTAAGCGCGAAGCCTTCGACTAACAATACTCCTGGTGTCGGAAAATGGCGTTAGTTTTTTGTGTGTAATTTCTCTCGGGGTTTTTATTTTTTTTTTTTTACTACATACTCAGTTTTATAATTATGTCTGACCGTAAAAAACTGAAAAAACGTGGGGACTTTCACGCGCGAAATATATTTTGTGTCATACCCAAAGTACACTGTCACAGACAAATGTTTTGGCAATTCGAATTCGCGGAAAATATTACTGCGCCAGGGTCCATCACAGTTAGTGAACAAACTTCACTGAGGCATGAGGAGATATAGTCCTGGACGAATGTTATTTATCTACCAAGCATGGCAATGATGTAAGGGATATTTTTTTTTAAATAATATTTGAGAAATTTATTTGCTGTATCTGCCGGCATTGGACGTCTCGGCAGAGCTACAATATCTCGATTAGAGGCCGTTGTGCTCATCGTATTTCCTATTGGGAGTAGTTCACACCAAACCCATGACCAAGACCTCGAGAAGTAAATTTGCTGCGACATCTTACCCCATACGAGCTGAAAAGTAGTTCGCCATGCGAACGGAATATTGGCTCCATGCACTCCTCAAGACGCGCAAAGGTCGGCGCAGCCTTCAGCGCTACTGATGGCTACTTTTGCGTCCATAGTGTTAAAGCGGTCCAAGGAATATTGTGGAAAAAAAATTTAAAGGCATTTTTCTTATTTCACGTCGCAATCGCGCCGCTATCCAGTTTCGGCTGCTGGGTGTCTTCCACGTGCACGTACGCGGTGTTTTAAAAATACCACTCCTTCGAAATGACGTTTCATAATTTCTCAATTTGTTTTAGGGTGCACTGGGCCTTTCTTCGTGAAGGGCTGACATTGTACTCGCACTCTGCAATTATAAAAATGCGTTTCAGACTTCTGTTTACATGCAGTCCTATGGGGCGCATTACCACTCTGGATACTGTAGGTGCCGCTAGTGGCGCGCACGTCGCCCTGCACAGAGCCTATAGAGTGAGGCCATAGAAAGACTTTCCCACAGCACGGAAATACGAGATTGATGGAGGCCAGTAGTGTCAAGGGGAAATTGGCTCAATGGAAAAAAAAGTTCGTAGTTTAGAGGTAAATTAATATGTAATAATTCCATTCCTAATAAGTAACTTTAATGATTTTTATTACTTATTTATTTTCAAAATGCTTATAACTACAAGCATGACCTCTTGAATATAATTTGCACTGAGAAGCATGCGGTTTTATGCCATCCCGCGGCTACGTTCGAACATTACCCGAGATTTAGAGCATTATTGTAATTCGCTTATAGGGATCGCGCTATTCAAAGTCTCAGCACCACTGCACGCTCAACTGCACAAGGATTAATGACAGTGCACTGCACCTGACGTCAAGAAAGGTAAAAGAAAGCGATACCATTTTGTTGTAGGCTTATAGAACCTGGTAATGGTAGATACGACGGTTGATAAAAAATGGGGAAAGTACACGTTGCAGTACACAATTCTAGTTAAGCAGTAAATCTCGCATATAGCTAATTAGTAGCTCAAGACTCATGCATTATTTAGGCATAAATCTATTTCTTGCGCCTGATTAGTATATCTTATATATCGATTTCCTTACTTGTATGCTCTTATTTCTGTAAGCTGCTGCACTCTTCCGACTCAATAAAGCACGAAATTACCGCGTTTAGATGCAAACGGGACACGCGAATAGCATTCACCCACTTAGTGTAACGTATTCCGGGTACGTGATTAGCCTTTGAGGCGTATGCTGGAGTCCTTATGACGAAGATTATAGTCCGAATATCAATAAGGTACGGTGCACCGTCACTCTAATTGCTCTGATACTTGTGCCCTCTAGTGGTCTCCATTATATGCCCAAAACATTACCCGTCAGCTTTGAAATTTTTGCCCGTCTTGTGTACGACTAACACTATGAATACAACCTAGTGCTTCTATGGTTGCAATTCCTAAAGATAACCAAAGGTTTTCACAGCCCTCGTATTCACTGATTACGCATTGGAGGGATCCTGGAGGACCTACTCTTGATGGGAAAATTATATGTCAGAGGCTTGCATTATCTCCGTGAACCTAGCGTTGTCTAACCGACACGTATATCCGCAAAAATTGGCATTAAAACTGCACTCACTTATCTCGTGATCCTTGTCTGCGGATAGGTCCGCAAAGGCGCCAATGCCAGACACGTACGCCGAGCTGATCAGGAAGCGTCCGTCGTCACGGTAGCCCAGGTGTCCCCTCAGCTGATCTTGCCAGTGCTCTGAGGGCGCTGGACGCTGGCCAACCTTGGCGGCGACAACTGCGGCTACGTTGGACAGGAACGATTGGCCCATATCCGCAGGGAGTGGTTCCGTGGGTAGGCTGTCGTTCCCTGACTCGTCTGCATGAGTGAATCGAAGGGCTGACATTTGTCTATTCAGCCTTATCATGATCATCAGCATCATCACCTGCCTGAATATAGCCCTAATTCAGTACATCCATGGCGCTGCACCAGTATCTCAGAGCCCACTTCCTTTTTTCTTGTCTTTAGAGCATTTCCATGTCAAAATGTTAGATTTAGGATATCAAATACGAAGTCAATGCGGGATTAGCATGTCATGCTCTTTTGGATGGATAGACGGATTGATGGATGGGTGGATGGATGGAATTTAGCACCGTACCATTTGAAACGGGGTGATGGCAGTTGTGACCATGCTCAGTTTATTCTTTGCTCCCAAAATATCTTTAAGGTTGTTGCAAATAGGTACCCTATTCCGTAATTTGAATTACTAGATATAATTTTACGTCACCTTTCTGATTTTCGGCTGGCGATTGTCCAATCGCCTTTTGCTAACTGCCACCACAGATTCATTCATCCGGCCACTGGTATTACTAAATGCTAGGGCCCCAGGGAGAGTGACTCTGCTTGAATCGACGTCCGGATGGATACCACGACATTCGAGTACAAGAGCTTCAATTGTTTCCGCATATGTCATCTACTTGGTTAAATTTCATTTTGTAGCTGCGTGTTCAAGGACACCCTGATCGGACTTCAAAAATAAGGACACTGCCCATCGAGTTACGAAAAAAAGATTCCTTCTTGATCTGCTTTCTACAATTTCTATTGAGTCGTACACTTTGCTTCTTTACCGTAGATATTATCCAATTTTTACCTTCTGTGCATTTTATATGTTCTTTAACGCTCTTTACTTCTCTGTCCTGCGTGCGCAACATTTACGGGCTAGTTTCCTAGTTATTTTCCTCTACTTTGAGTCAACGCATTTTATGTCTATGTATACGAATACTTTAGCAGCCCCCCTGTTAGTCTCCACTTTCCTCAGGCGTTTCTCATATAAGCCACCCGCATTTCGAAAGATGTGCAACCCATATCTTCCTGCACCGCATGTTTGTGGATTTTTTTTTTTTTTTTTTTTGTAATGGGCAACTAGTGCTATTCGTCCAACTGCTTTAATTTATTTCAAATCGGGATATATAACTGTTGGCGCCATCACACCATCGCCATACTGGACAACGCACAATCAGTGTTTGGATGGCGTCACAATTTTGACACGGTATCACCGCGAGTATTTTTTCCAGCACATTTTTCTCAAATCTACAGTTTTCAGCGAGGGCGACGACGTTTCGACAAAATGAGCAGTATGCGCTGTTTCCTAATTTCACGGTGGATCTTCCTTATCACATATTGTTAATATATAAAAAAATTTCCTTCACTGAGACCACCTATTTTCTATTTTTTTACAATCTATCAGTAGAATGTATGGACAATTAAAATGATCTTCAGGACTTTGAGTCGCCAGCGCCACGAGTCATGTTATCTCAGCTTGTCTCAACCCTACACATTACAGATATGTTCCTACATCTGCTTAGCATGGCTAAACTTTGATCACTCTTTTCATTTGTGCACTCTCGCTGTAAAGAAAACAATAAGACGCGGAAGGAATTGTAACCGAGCACTAACCAAGAATTGTGAAGCTAGTTTCTGTCCCTGAAGTCAGATGCTTCAAAAATTCTACCTTTCTCATCACCCCGCTGTTTTTTGCACATTCTTACTGCTGGACCACTATCGGCCTATACGCAAGAGAGACATTCGCTGGCAAATTCCCCGCAATTCATACCACCCGCATTTTAGCGGCACCACGACCTTATTATGCGAAATACTGGCCCGTGCAACCCCGTGACTTTTGGGCCGTTCTGTGAGTTTTCTGCTGGCACATGAGAGTTTCGTTCCAAATATGTTAGGAACGCTGTTTCCAAATCAATACATCTGTTTTCAGAAAGAAGTTTATTTGGTCTATAGCCCATTCTATTACTGGACCCAGTCCGCACGACAAGTGAATGATAAAGTTTGAATTGTGTCTACATGGTGAACATTACGATAACACAAATGTCTTGCAATTATGTTGTGCACTCTGTCACTTGGTACGAATGATATGCGGCCGCAAAGACAGCCAACCAGTGTTCCTTTTCACCTGTACGCATGTGTTAAAGAATATATTATATATATATATGTACATGTAGTGACAGACACAAGCATGTACGCTAATCTTTTAAACCGAAACGACGGTATTACGAGGTTCCCTCGTTTTCTACCGAATCAGCAAAAGAAAAAAATCGGTGGCCTAAATTTAAAAAATTAAAAAAAAATTGTTCTTTTTTTGCCATTCTCTCGTGCTATAACCTTCATCATTGATGAGATTGGTCTTGAATTCTCTGCTACGCCCATAGCATACTGACCCAATCGATTCCCGCACATCAAGGGGTTAGTGAGAGAAACTGACGCACACTAAGTTCCACAGGCGCCAAACTAGGTTCGGGTGCTCACCGCTCAATCGATTTTAGCGCACCCAGCGGTTCATGCGAAAACCTGGCAGGCATTTCTTCGCTCGTTTCATTGGCGCCAAAATTTGGTTGCTTTAGCTTTACCATGGTTTGTATGTGGCTGGAAATTAGCATAATGCCAATTTTTCTTCCCTACGAAGAATATCGTCTCTCCGCAATTGATTGGTATAAGTTGAAGCAAAAAAAAAAGGGGGGGACCTATAATGTCGCCAGATATGGGTTCGTAATTTTACCAAGAGCCTTTATATGCGTTTCGCTTTTCCTGTTTTCCGGAATATATTGTCATTGATCTGTAAGTAATTACAGATTTAGCATACCGTGATCCGCGATCCGCCACCGTGACCCTCTACCGCTCGTGGGCGGGGCGCACAAGCTGATTAGTTCCGATGCGGCAGGTCAATGTGCCGACATCAAGTATGTGGCGCCATCTATCGGCATCAAAGTGGTCTGGGCATGCACAATAGAACGCGCGGTGGCGGATCACGGTAGCGGATCGTGGATCACGGTGTGCTAAATCTCTCTATTAATCAAAGAAAATTATCGTCAAGCAAGCAGTCTATTTTGAGTCAATTTCGAAGAATCGGCACAGAAATGGTAGGCACAACATATTCCTACAGCATAACTGTTTGTTTCAGTGCGACTCATGCTTGTCCATCAGCTCACTTTAGAAAGGTTCGTATTTCTAAGAGCCCAGTTCCCAAGCGGCACAAAATAGCGGTCCAGTATCGGTACTATTTTGCCAAGACACTGACCCTATGTTGATTCAGACACTTCCGGTGCCGTACCAATATTAAGCCAATCGTTTGGTCTGCCTGGGTTAGAAAATGTGCTCTATACGCTCACCATACATGACCAACTGTGCCCTGCTTAGTCGGCGCGTGTCTATGAGGAGGCCACCGTTGACCCTGCTGTCGTTTCTAATCGCGGATGCTATGTCCTGGAACAGTTTTCTCGCTTCGTCCACTTGCGTCCGGTGCTGCAAAGTTCGTGCCACCCAGAGCGGGTAGAATCGATCGAAGTGCATGGCTGTCACTTGGAGGCACGGGGGCACCGTCGACGCACCGTGCGCCTCTTCCTCAACCATCCCCAGTGTTGGCGCGTACTTCATCACCTGAGATGGAGATATGAATCTGTTTAAAATGGAGCGCAATGGACTATATGGTGGTTCTTGTTTCATATATGTTCGTAGCTTCGGTGCATAAAGAATTGGATTATGATAAAGAATGCACGGAGTGTTCATAAATGAAAACAAAAGGCTTGCCGATCTAATTAAATCATGGAGTATGAGTTGATGCAGTTCCTGTGTGCGAATAGTACATGATGACAGATTGTACGGCGATAGCGTCGACCTGTAGGTTGCATGCCTTCCTGGCAATCCAAGGACCCTAGGTTTAATTTCCACCCCCTCCTTCTTTCACTTTTAATCTAAACTCCTGTCGGTCGGTAACAAACGCACACCTGAGAAATCTGATGTTTATCCGAGCATTTTGGAGTGGTCCTCAAATTTACTGCTACATCGGGAATTTTCGCTCCTGACTAACGATGCCGAGGTGAGACACCAAACTTCATTCGACATGTGACACTTAACGCTGTCACGTTATAGATGGTTGCATGAATTACTTACTCTTTGTCGAAATTATGTGACCTGACTTTTCCTTAACTTCGCCCTTAAGCCTCTTAGCTCACATCGCTGAGGAGGAAAACACCGACATAATGTACCTACCCTACTTTCACATGGTGGGGACAGAAAAAGTCTATAGGAACATGGATATATTTGCGTAACAAATTCAAAAATATTGATTGGTCAATCTCATGCATCGATGAAGAAAACAAGCCAAGTGGCGCTAATAAATTATCACTTCTTGACCTTTTTATTCAGGTAAAACACTTACAATGAGCGTATAACACAACGCCTTTCCAACTCCTATTACACTTATAGCACGTAGCCAGCTCTTTAAAGTGAGCAATATATGTCAAGACAAAATAGGCCTCTTTTACCTCATTGGCAAGGCAATCACTTCACTTTTTCCCTTCTAACCGACACGGCTTTCAAATATCTCGAATATCTCGTGCAACTCGCAGTTCGCTCTCTTTATTGACTACTTAAGATATGGCATTTTTAATAACCCCGCCTTCCTTGGTTTTGTAAAACCTTTCGGCAAATTTGACAAATTTATCCATAACCGTCTTTTATAAAACACGTTTGCCTGAACCTTCAAAAATAAATGTTTAATTTGTTTGGCAGCTTAATTTCCAACCGACAGCAGCTTGTTCTTACAAATAAAATTTGATAGCATTCCTTAGTTGTATATCTAGGGTACGTCAGTGGCCCTCCTGGGACCCTGATTTTCCTGACGTACATCACAGATTTACTATAGCGAAATTTTGCTATGAAGTTCGCATGTTCGCAGACTATTGGTTCGCATAGCTCCCTGTAATTAACAGCAGCGACCTCTTGATACTTGACCCTAATATCCAAACCACCATGGTGGTGCAGGGGTTAGGGCGCTCGACTTCTGTGCCTAAGGATGCGGGATCGAATCCCGGCCGCGGCGGCCGCTATTCGATGGAGGCGAAAAGCAAGGCGCCTATGAGCTGTACGATGTCAGTGCACGTTAAAGAAAAAGAACCAGTGCTCGAAATTTCTAGAGTGCTCCCCTATGGCTTAGCGTATAGCCAGAATCGCTTTGGGACCCCATAAAACCAAAGCAAACCAAGCCTAATAGCCAGCATGAGCCTCTGGCTATGGATCCTTGAGCATTGTGCGTATTGTATGTTTGTAAATGGATTTTTGTTTGAATAAAAAAAAAGTAAACATTTCTTCCATATTTTTATTGACGTCATTCGCAATCATCTTTAAATTATTTGATAAGCGATTCGGAAGTAACGACAGTGACTGCATGTATAAATTTGAAAATCCATTGAGCACGTGATTTGGTCACTCAGGTTATTGAAGAAGCTCCCTGCGTACTTTGTTAGTTGCAGTGAACTCTCTCCCTTATTACTTAGAAAGTCTTTCTTGGCTCATGGTCCTAATCCCGTGTGCGCGAAATCTGTGGGCAATATCCGTTCGCAAGGTTCCGCGAGATGTGTTCTCGTCTAGCGTTCCTGCCATTTGCAATCCCACACTTGAACGCACGGCAAGAAACGCCACGCGACAATAGCGACAGTGTACTGTCCAAACAAACACTTGCCAGAGAATCTGCGACAGATACATCACCTTTTCTTCCCTGTAAACAATTATATATACCAGTGCAACAAACGCGCGCCAATGACAGGAACTTTCCACTGTGCGGCATGGACTCAGTCTTGCTAGCAAAAAAGCAACAAAGGGCGCGCGATATACCGTATGCAGCAGCAACGCTCATTCTTTCGCTTTTCGCCAGTGCAGATTCTGCAGTTCTCTCTGAACTTTTTAACATATACACATGTATGGGGGCCTTATCCAAAGTTACTTTTCAACATATGCGCAGCAGTACAGAATCTTCGCAGTAAGATAGTTTTTATCCGCTTATCATTACGATGTGCCCGAAATAAAATTCAGGGCTATCCTTGTCCCTTCATCTCAACGCCAGAAAATTTTCAGGCTGCTTTTCATACGCTCCACAATTGTGCACTACTTATTCTCTATTACACCGCACATACTATGGAAAGGCTGTCTTCTCTTACTCTCCCCAGACATGTGCGCATTTATGCCATTTTTATTTATACTGGAGAAGACTGAAATTACCTGAAAAACGCCATTGTTCATAAACTTCTGCCACCAACCATCAGATTACCCTACTTCTGAATGTTGTACCCCTCATGCATACCGCCTCAGTACGGCCTTTGAAGTGTTTATGGATAAATAAACGGTTTGCCAGCGAATGCCGTGCGTTTTAGTTCTCGAGAGGTGGAAAGTCTCTATGAGTTCGCGTTGAAGTGCCTATTAAGCTACTGTGCCGAAGATAAAAAAATAGTACGTAATTGCGTAACGATATGCATATATTTAAAAACAATACAATGCAAGCACAAGACGGGCACAGCCTGTACCTAAAAACACACAGTGCTCCCTGACAGTCGTCAAAAGCTACTTAACATAAGGACATCATTTTGTCAATGGTTGCAAAATGGACGACACTGTGATCTGTTTCTCAGAAGTGCCCTTCGTAATGTGATCCCCAGCCATGCAAGATTATATTCAGCATGTCCTAAATTCCCTGATCACACATTTTCGCAAAGTTGATTCATCTATTACCTGTGAAAGCAGGATGAAAAGAGTGTAGACGCTGGCGCAAGGAAGTGGCTGCGTCCTCAATGCGTCGATTATGTTCCGAATCACACTCGCTCCCCTAATCTCCACAGCTTTCCACTTCTCCGCACTCTTGAGCCTCGCTGCAAGACCGCGCTCCAGTGCTTCCGCCCATTTCACATAGGGAGAGATTTCTCCTAGGTCACCCAGATCCCCGACCACCTTCCAAGTCCGGTCATTAGGTTTAACTCTGATGTTCTCCACGACTGCGTCAATCTCGAATATTGTCGAAAAGTTGACCTGGGCAGATGAGAGCGTAGCGCCAATGTCTTCGAACAAGTCAACCCCAATTATCCTCGCCCTTCTGGAATCAAGCGAGCAGGCCGACACCAGTGTATCGCCCACATCGATGCGGAGCTCTGCGCCGATGAAGAACTGGATCCGAAGGAACGATGCCAACCCGCTCTTCAGAGTAGTGGTCACTGCGAGCTCCAGAAAAGCGCCGAAGCCTCGAACATCGACCCAATCACGGACGTCGATTCCCAGAGTGCGAAGCAGAGAAGTGGCGCTGCCTTTTTTAGCGTAGCCAGCGGCCATAATAGAGCAGCTGGTGTAGAACAGTGCCATCTGGTCTTCAAGGCTTCTAGGGGTTCCGCTGGAGTCACCGAAATATTGTGCCGCCCTGCTGACGAGCTCGTGCGCCACATGATGGTTGAAGACTCGCATGTGTTCCTGGAGGTACGTCCCCCTGTCAGGGTCTCTGGCTCTCCACCAGCCACACACGTGTTCGTGGAAGTCGATGCAGGGGTTCACTCTAGGGTTCATTGCGTCCAGCGGGTATCTGCATAGCGAGAATCGAAAAGATGTCAAAACACAAAGTTATCTTTTCAGGTGTAGATATTTAAAAAAGCATTGCAAGAAGACCTCCGGTAGGGCTGGCATGGCGAGCTGTGTGGAGGAGGTGTGCTGTTTCCGTACTGTTTACAGCGGACATATGCCTCTCTATCGGATCCAGTGTTGTCCGCACCGTGGCGCAGCACATAACTAGAAACACATTCAAGCGTCTGCTGGAACGTGCGGACAAAGTTCAGGTTTTGCTGGTTGTGAGGTGGTAGCAATGAATTAATAGGTTCGTTCTATTTTTGCAGTGAGCGGAACTCAAATATCTTTCTGTAGAGACATCCCGTTAATAGTGTAGCCAAGGTTAGCTACCATGAGTTGTTCGTGGGACTTACCTGATTACCCTGGCTCTTTCATTTTCACGCTTGACCGCAGGTTAAGAACACATGGTATGCTAGCATACGTTGACATTAGCATAAAACTGAAAAACGAACAACACAGTGCCATTCAGCAAAATCAAGATGGACCGCTGCCTCGAGAGCTATAAGAACCGAAATCAATAAATTCATAATATCTCATTATACATTTTGTCGTAAACTTAGCCTTCGGCACCTATTTTGAATATAGACTGTGCCACTGTGATCATTTTCACTGCAACCTAGCTGAGACATTTCGCCCTTATCTGCCGGGTTCTGAAAACAATATAAAATATATGACATTTTTTTCTTGACCGCAATACGCTACTGGGATGAACCCATAAGCAGCAAATACTTCACCAAAGAACAGTGGCAGGTTCTGTTGTCAACCCTCCGCATGGATGATGAATGCAATCTAGTCGGCCGGATCCAGGGCATGTCGTGGGTTCGCAGCTTTCTGGACGGAGGAAGCTACCCACCTATATGTCGTAGACTTCTTTCTTCCTTCAAATAAACATTTACTTTCCTCTCTGACCCATTTTTCACTTCAGCTTGTTCATTTCTGGAGGGAAAGGACACAGACACGCACACCCCAACGACTGACACGATGCAAAAATACTTGCTTCGTGCCACCTAGTGCATGCATTTTCTTTGCTTGAAAATGGCACAGCATACGCATGTTTAATTTAAACAGGGATAAGGTTTTAACACAGAGGAAGAAGATGGCTACACAGTATGAAGAAGAACTATACGAAGGTTTAGAAGGAGCTTCAGTTTGCTATCCGAGCCAACGTTCCTAAAAGTGGACTCATATTCGCCTAGGAAACGTTACTCTCATTCATTGCTGTTATCTTAAATATTTGTACACTGCTCTCGCTTAACCTTATCAAGTATTTTAGGCCGTGTAAGGCTGAGCACGTTACACTGGCTGTTACATAAATTATTATGAGCAATATAACGATAAGTGAGAATCCTGCCCCCAAACAGCACACTGTTGAATTCAAAGCGAACTAAAGTGCGTGCTGTGAACGCGTTCGTGCTACATTTGTGCGCCTGATGGTGAAAAAGGCAGCGAGGAACAGTGAGAAAAATTGTTGGGCTTTAATCAAGGCTTGAAACTAGTGATGTGAGCGAAAGTTGTGAGTTGTAGAGATAGCCTCTCAAACACCGCCCTTGCAATCCGCGAATTTTTTTTGTATATATTTTTCTTTAACAACAATATCATTCGAATTTGCTCTTAACTTAGGTTTTGGAGAAAGGCGCCCTATATTGTTTGGTGGAAAACATGGAATGGTGGACGTTAGTGCATGTGGTGGTGTCAGTGCACGTTAGAGAACGCCAGGTGGTCGAAATTCCCGGAGGCCTCCACTACGGCGTCTCTCATAGCCTTAGTTGCTTTGGGACGTTAAACCTCACAAACCAAACCAAACCAACTAATTCTGGTAAACGTCACACCTCCTTTTTGGCAGTCAAGCGGACTGTTTTTGACGAAACAACGGAGGGAAGTAGTAGAGTGATCGGTTTAAAATATTTTCTTTTGCATTTCACTAATATAATGACATTATATTAACCAATCTACACTAGTGAGGGCAGCAACGGAGGATCGCAGTCGCGTAGCCACAAACCACGACGTAATGATCGTAGACCAATGCGATTCTTCAGAGGGTCTCTTCGGAAACACATTCGCCGCAGTGTTTTATAGCTGCTTCGAAAAACCACTTCAGTTTAAATGTTGCCACACTATTTAAGGGCAACTGCAAAAGGGGGCAGGGTAAAAATACAACACATAAAAGAATTTCGTGTTTCACACATCGCACAATCAACATAAAATACAAATACAAAAATACCACAGTAAACCTAAACATAAGAAAAAAATTAAATTCCATACAAGACATCTGAAACTCATAATGAGAGAATGCTGCCATAAGCTCCGGCACCTAGATTGCTTCCAGCGTGATTGTTTTCAGTGAATAAATCTAACACATCATTTGAACAGCAGCAAATTGTAGGATAAAACACAAGAGATGTGAGTCGCTCACAAAGTCGCGTTCTGGCATCCTCCTGGACTGGTGCTGTCTATGCAGGAGTCGAAGAAATCGACAGAAGCTACGAGAGCTGCAGCATTCTTCTTGGGGCCGCTTCGCATCTGAATTGAGATCAACTGTACAACGATGATCGGTCCCACGATAACCAGGATGAGGCAGCAGACAGCATCGGCCGGTACACCGCAGAGATCCGTTAGTTTGTGGGCTGAGTGCGGAGGTAATGTGAATCTGGTCATTAGCTGCCTACTCAAGACGAAAAAAACTGTTAGGTTACTATTATTCTTTCTCTTCGTCGTTGAACGCCCAAAATTTCCGCGACAATTTAGGCTGTTTGATTCAAGCGATTAATATCTGAGGTCCTAAAAACAACCGAATAATTTAGAAGAACCTTTTCAATCCTCAGATTCTAGAAAGAAAATGCGCAGTAACTTATCACAAGCAACTTAATACATGAACATCTCATCGAACTCTCATGCTTTTTTTTCTTCTAGATATAAGCATCTTCACAAAGTAAATTTATCTACCAGCCATCAAGGGATGCCGCTAACTTGTCGACCGATTATCATCGAGGAAACCATTGCGAACAGGGTCGATAACAAATATATCTGAGGCATCATCACCTTCAGGACCGCTTAGGCTGTCCTGGGCACTAAATTAGTGCAGAACGGACATCCAATATATTTGAGGAAATTTTCCATGGAAACCTAAAATAAACGTAATCGTGCCTGGCACGCACAACGAAATACGACACTGTTAGAGGGTGAAGGGTGGCTGTTCCTGGCCCTACGGGGTTAGGACTGGTAGGTCAACGCAGCAATCCTTCAGAATCCTACAACCCTGGGAGTCGGTGCCAGGTTGTATAACTACGTCCGAGACTTCCTCAGCCAGCGCACAGCCACTTACCTTTGGCGACCACTGCCTTCCGGAGATCATGCTAGGTGCACGAGGTACGCGCCAGGGCGCCGTCCTCTCCCCTATACTATTCAACATAGCACTTCTTCACCTACCCGAAAAATTAGCACAAATCTCCGACATTCATTTCAGCATCTACGCCGACGACATCACTGTCTGGGCTAACCGTGGCAGTGATGCCGAAATAGAGGAACACCTACAATCGGCACTAAACACCATCGACACCTATGTAAGGAAACGTGGCCTAACTTGTTCCTCTTCAAAATCAGAACTCTTTCTCTACCGCCCCAAGCAATACAATTCAGGCAGTCCGCTTATTTCCCTCAAGCTTGACACCCATTCGATCCCACTAGTATCCAAAATCCGTGTACTCGGTCTAGTTCTTCACTCCCATGGTGCACACGAAGAAGTCATAAAGACTCTCCATACACAATGTCAACAGACCACCCGACTGATTCGCCGCATAGCCAACCACCGGGCAGGCTTACGCGAGCGAAACACAATTCACCTCACGCAGGCTTACGTTATAAGCCGCGCCACATATGCCCTCCCATACCTCCCCCTCAAACACAAGGAGAGAGACCGGGTGAACACGCTCCTACGAAGTTGCACGAAAACGGCTCTACGACTTCCCCCCAGCACATCTAATGCCCGACCCTTAAACTCGGTGTGCACAACACTTTCGAGGAACTTAGAGAGGCTACATTACCGGCACAAATATCCCGCCTATCCAACTCGGCGGCTGGCCGCACTTTATTAACCCACTTAAACCTTAACCCAGTTACACACCCCATTGACGGTGTCCCCCTTTCTCCTAACCTCCGCGTTAACCTCATCATACCTTCCATCCCTAAAAACATGCACCCTGAGCGAGACCAGGGCCGCAGAATAGCCAGGGTTCACGCCCTTCACAGACAATATAGCGACGACCAAGAGGTGGTATACGTGGACACAGCGGAATATACGTCAGGCCCCCGTATGGTCCTGGCTGTAGCAGACAATCAAGCAAAGCTGCTTACTTCCAGCTCCATAATCACTAATTCCACCACAGAGGCAGAGGAGGCAGCCATTGCACTTGCTCTCATCTCTACATCTGCCACAAATATTACCTCCGACTCCAAGTCTGCGATTCTAAATTATGCCAACGGCTGTATATCCCGCACCGCTGCTCGCATATTACTCTTCTGCCAGCCCCGGCACCCCATAACCCTCATCTGGACGCCAGCACATGCTGGCCTCCCTGACAACGAGGAGGTTAATTCCCTAGCCCGAGGTCTTACTTTCCGGGTTAGAGGAATGGAGCCCCCTCTACAGGCCGAGGAGCGCCTGCTCTCCTTTCGCGATATTATCTCGTACTACCGGGATAAACGAAGGGAATATACACCCCCAGCACCCTCTCTCACCATAGCGCAGGCCGTACACTGGCGAAGCTTCCAGACTCGGACTCCATACCCTACGCTACTACATGTCAGATACCCAGACCAGTTTCCCTCATCATGCAGATTCTGTGGCAAACCAGGACACTTCCTACACATCCTTCTTACATGCCCCACCTTTCCTCATCCCCCATCACCGAACTTAGCAAAGTCCTACTGGGATTTTCTCATGAAGAGCGCCTCAAGTCAAGACCAATAGAAGATCATTTCCAGTGCTATGAGGAAGATTGCTCTTCAAGGACTTTCTTTTTCCTTATGAGGGTGTCTCCCATGTAGTAAGGGAGCACCCAAGTGCCATGCAGGGGGCTTCGCCCCCAATATTTGTTCCAAATGGCAGCAAAATGTTTCTACCACCACCACCGCTTGCGTTGACGGCTAGCCTGCCACCAAATGTTTATCTGTTGTAGTCCGTCATTGCACCCGCCACCACTTAGGTGGTGAAAGACGGCTGTTGCGGCGCGCGTCTTTCTCTCCCTCTTCTTTTTCTTTCTGCTCTACTTTCTCTCTTCTGTCCGCACGAGGTAGCGGAGGTGGCTCAGCTACAGAGCCAGTAGAAGGCCCGTGTATTTTCTTTTCCTCCCTCCTACAGCCACAACAACCCGACACTGTTAACTCTAGCGATCAAAAGTGTAATATCTTATATGATTGAAGGCGAAACCAAAACAAATCACAAGAATTTTTCGCACATTAACTACCAGACAGAGAAGCTAATTTAACGCCTTGCATAAAGTTCGGAGCCTGCAGCATTTCACTTCGAGAACCGAAAACAGAAAGGATAATGAACGGAATTAGAAACGAGGAATTCCTTTGATGATCAGAAAATCTCCACGTACGATACGCCGCTTCGAGGTTCAGTTTAGTATATATTGTTTTCCATAGCTCCTAGCTAAGTTTCGGTGTTATGCTGAATACTGCGGAGCTCCTGTGGATGGAATTTTTCTGGCAGCTCACTCATGTCATCAGTGCTACATTGAATAATTATTGTGAAAGCAACCAGCGTACAGCGTTTTTCTAAACATTTAGATGTGTTAATACCATCGCTTCGTAAGCATCTGAAATCTACACTGTTACTAAACCCTGTCAGGCTAATCTATGTTCCTGAGTTGAACTGCGACGTGAAATACAAAGGGTATTGCTTCAGAGCGCGGCTCTGAAAAGAGCTCCCACGAAGGCCCTTGCACACTTTTACACCACCGTCTGTCTTCGTAAGTGCATGGGGCTTCCGCTGCAATGCACATGAGCTTACGCCTGCATCCATTAGGAGGACATTCTATGAAGCCTGTGTATGGTAACGCTACCCTTTATAATGGGTGCTCATGCGGTTCCAAATTTCGGTTCTAGTTCTTTTATGGTAGTGGCGATGGTTTCCCTGGTAGCGGCGAATGGGACACCGTCACAAATTTCTCGTATTCATTAAATAACATGTTGCGAGATTTACGGAGAATTCTTGCCCAGCCTTCATCGAGAGACGTAGCCTGCCCCAGGCTTACGGGTAGTGCAGCATGAATTGTTAAGTACCTGAAAATCAAGTGTCCGCTACAATTAAGTGCTCGATTATTTCGTGCTTGGATTGAACATAGCTTATTTCTTCATTTTCCGTCTGTCGCACTATGCGTCCGCGTCTACCTATCAAGTCAGTGTGGAAGGAGGGACCTTCTACATTCCAGTTAGGGACCGTCATCATCTGTCTATATCCACTGCAAGGTGAAGTCATTTCACTATCCCTCCAGCTTACTCCTTCCAGTGCAAACTGCGCTCACCGTATCTTGTTCTAATTCTTCCTAATCTTCTTCTTCCTAATTATATCCACAGACCTGACTTTTATACCTGTACCTACTACGCCTCTCCTCTTCTAATCCTATAAGTTACCCTCATCGATTAGCTGTTATCTTTTTGCCTGTGCATTACGTGTCCTGCCATACCCGTTTGTTTTTCTTGCTATTAGAATATCATAAGCTCGTCTTAACGCGCCACTTTTAAAGGCCGTGTTTTTTTCTTTCGGAAAATTAGGATTTTGCGGTGTAGGCCCTGTAAGCGAAAAATAGCAGGCATGGCTATCTCTGGCGGCAGCTAGCAAGCTACAAGTCTGAGCAATCATTCATGATATATCGACACCTCATGATGTCAAAAAGATGGGAGTAGCTGTCGATTTGAAGTCGGAGTATTGGATGCATGGTCGCGAAGTCAAGCACACTACTTCTAGACAATGCAGACATGTTTATGAGAATTGGTTAGAGGAGGGGGGGGGGGGGGGGGGGGACTCATACCTATCACTGTAGTCAGCTAACTGCTTAACGTCAGAGCTTATAGGGCTGTAATGCTGTATGCTGTAATCGAATGTATGAGTTATCAGGCGCGAAAGTTGAAATATTGGCGAATACGCAGCAAAACCTACCGCAGCAGGACGCAGGCGGAAGCCATTAATGCTATCGCGGCATTCAATTAAAGGCGAAGCTTAAGTGTCCAAAATATTTTTTCTTCCCCTGGCCAACTCTATTCAATTGTTACACCGACTATTTCATTACACTACCATTCTGCGTTAACCACTGCCCCGCCCGCCGCGGTGGTGCAGTGGTAAGACGCCCGACTACTGTGCCGGAGTACCCGGATTCATTCCCGGCCACCGGCGGCTGCGTTTCAATGGAGCGAACTGAAGTGGCGTCCGTGGGCTGTGCGATGTCAGTGCTGTTGTTGTGGCTGTAGGAAGAAGGAAAAGAAACTGCACGGGCCTGCTACTGGCTTTGTAGCTGAGCCACCTCCGCTGACTCGTGCTGACAGAAGAGATTTAAAACTGATTTATTTATATGAAGGGAAAGGCGCGGTAACTGTCTCACTTGATTTCTGTGGACACCGCAACCGCGCCGCAAGGGAAGGGAGGAAGGTGGGAGCGAAAGTGGAAAGAGAGAAAGAGGAGCCGTAATGGAGGGCTACGAAGTAATTTCGACCACCTGGGAATCTTTAACGTGCGCTGACATCGCACAGCACACGGCCGCCTCTTCATTTCGCCTCCATCGAAACGCAGCCGCCGAGGTCGGACAGAAGAGAAAATATAGAATAAAGAAAAGGAAGAGGGAGAGAAAGACGCGCGCCGCAACAACAGCCGTCGTCCACCACCGAAGCGGTGGCGGTTGCAACGACGGCCTACAAGAGAAAAATTCGATGGCAGGCTAGCCACAGCCGCAAGCGGCGGTGACCTATCTGTCCCAGCCCCAACAGGGGAGTACTAGTGCACGTTGAAAATCCCCAGGTGGTCGAAATTACTCCGGAGACCTCTACTACGGCCGACTACCAACACCTTCTCGACTTTTACAAGGCCTGTTCACATCCTCCTCTCCCCAGCCCTCTACGTCACGCTAGTTGTCCTTTTCTCCCAACACCGTTGGCGTTTGGACGGTACACCATCGCTCCTGTTTTCTCTTCGTTCTCTTTCACTCCCACCTTCCTTCCTTCCCTTAAGGCATGGTCAGGTGTCCACACAACAAGTGTGACAGACACTGCGCGTTTCCTTTCCTGTGAACCAATTATTTATATTATTAACCACTATTTATGCCCAGCCCTTTCCGTTAGCCTCCAAGTTGCTGCCGAGTAAAATACAGCTGCCATGGGCTCTCTTCTGCGAGATAATAACCAACTCCTGTTTAGAAGCAGAGAATGCCTCCAAAATCAACACTATTTTCTTTCCTATTCCTTTGGCCATCTTACTCTCCTAGTTCAGTCCTGCTCTCATTTCCGCCTATAACAGATGTAATATCCTAGAACCTCCCCCCCCCCCCCCTCCCTCGCAGTCACTTCCCGTGGTAAACTGCTGCTCGATTCTGAGTTTGTTTGGTAATACTACTTTACTTTTCTGTATATTTTTTTAACTCTTGTCTCCTCGGCTTTTCTTGATTGCTTCCAATTCACCACCTAAGTTGCTCAGCGTGGCAACATGATCAGGAAACATGCATTAACAAGGTATAATTATATGTGTCCTCAAGGCTAAAATCGAAATATTTGAGCATTTTTTCAACACTCGGGGATCAGCACTACAAAGATTACGACTTCTTCTGTGACAATCTTCAATAACTGTTTTTGATGGGTTCCTTAGTGGAGAATTCCGACCGCTGTAGACGCTATATATGAACGCATACAATTAATAACTCTTCTATTCATGTGTTTATGTCACAATCCTTTTGATCTAAACATTTGAAAACTGCATGTTCATGACTCATTTTGCGTTGCAGAAGTGTTCCGATCATGACCTGGATAGTTGAAGTGCAGCTAGAAAGCGTTGTTTTCTTCTGACAGGGTGAAAGTGGAATGTTCGATATCACACTGAATTACCGCTTCAACTTGCCTACCTGGAAAGCGACCTAAGGTTAAACGATTATTTGTAAAATACCCTGTTCAAGCAACCTTGTAGTCAATGCAAATGCAGTTCTGCTGAAAGGACTTCAACGCCTTACACTTTTTTTCTAAAGTTTCAGAACATTCTTGTTCTTCAGTCGGATTTCCTCATTTGGAACATGTGTCAGGCACTGAAACTGCAGTGTTTTACAGTATTCGATAATTACGAAAGTCATATTTTCATGCACAAAACTTCTGAACGACGTATATGCAATAACAGAAAATATATAAGAATATAATATAATCCACCCCACGGCCCTCTGCGTCTACAACAGGTCAAGCTGTGGCCATCTGGTAGGAAGTTGTACTGACTTGCACAAGCGTATAAACGAACTCGCTTAGTTTGAGACCCGAAACTGCGATGTTCTCCTTATTTCATGAGAAATCAACAGTCCTACCTGCCGTGGCGCGATGGTTGAGTGGCTCCCATGTTTGAATGGTGAGATGAAGGTCGCAGATGCAAATGCCAGTCACGGTGGCCGCAGTTTCTTGTCCAGCTTTCCCCAACATTATTCAATTTAAGGGATTTGTTGGCCGTCAATAGACAGAATCTTCTTGTCCAAATGGGGATACTTTGAACGTTTATCTTTGAGACGAATGAGGATCCCCGAAAGATTGTACGCTAACATGGTGATCATTATTGACCAGCTAGTTTTTGTTTACAGCTAAACTTAACCAGATTTTTGCGTTCGCACAACATATATTCCTTAGCATTAAAAAATCCACGGAAAGAACCCAACATCACGGATTTCCCCTGGGAGATTTAGTGTACGGCACGACGCGGCACGTGGTGGAACTCAGGGAAACCTAGTATCATTCATACAGACCTAGGATACGTAGGGAAAGGATTAATGAAACTGTGTACACCGTTCCGTGCCATCGGTGCTCCTCAGTGCCCTTTAAGAAATGCCAGACGGACAATAATTAAACCAGAAACACCACCATAGCCCCTCTCATAAGCGAAGTGACACTACTCGGCGTGCAACCCTACGTAACCTTCACATTTCTTTCTTAGAACTTTAAAGCCGTGCTACATTGCGCAGCACTGTCCTCACTCCTGCAGCAAGTTTACCACAACGCCAGTAACACTAGTAAAGGCAGCTCCATAATGGTGGTAATAATTTGGAAAACGCGACTAAATTGTACTCATATATCCATTTCTAACACTAAATAGGCATTTAGGCTTACGTGTCGGTGCAGCACTGGCGGTGTCCTGCTCTCGTCCCTTGCGCTCGCTCTGTGCCGGGCTGCCATCCTGAGCAGCCACCGCATTGACGGCTGTCGACTCGACAGAGCGCGACGCTGGTCGAAAAGAGCTACACATCACCGGAGATGCCCCGCGATGCGCGTTTAGTTGACAGCCAGGCGTCAATACTGCGACCAGGCAATGATATCAATGACGGTGCGCCTCGCTAAAACGTTAAATAATACAATATGTGAGGCGGTACACTGTCTTCATAGGGAGGTGGAATGAATAAGCAGAGTGATTTCTCTTCTAGTAATCAGAACAGGTAAAACAATCTTGAGTTTAACACTCGATGTTTACAGACCATAAATTATATGCAAGCGTAAACAAAGACGAAGTAATGTATTAAATGAAGCGGCCATGCACGCACATAAAAGAGGCGATTGGAGTACTTCGGATACCTTGGAAAGAGAGAGAGAATGGGATTTAAGAAAAGGATACAGTCCACGAATCTGGAATCACCGCCTGGCTATGGCCAATCCCGCTGTTATTATGTTTCATTTTTATGAGGGCAATAACAATATAAAAACTGGTGGAGACGTCGACAGGTGGTGGAAACCCTGTCCTCCGGCTCCACGATGGGAAATGGAGAGAAGGAAAGTAACAAATATTTAGAGGAAATGATATCAAAGTACCATGAAATTATTTGTGGTGGTCCAAGTTATTTAGGAGACTTCCAACAAACTTGGCGATAATCCGACGTCTCACGCAATATGGTGCACATGTCCTACATGTACAGCAGCAGTCTCTGTATACGCACCGGCACACAGTTGCAGAGAAGAACTTTACACTTTCATTTCAGGCACACATGCGTAAACACGTGCACCAAGCACTGCGCCAAAAAATACCAACGCACATGTCCGCACACACCTGCCACCACTGTACATATACGGGCACAGTTTCAGAGAGGAGCTATACATTTCCTCATGCAGACACAAGCGCGTAAACGCGCACACCACCGCACCATAACATATTCAAAATACGCATTTACATGTTCCAGCAGAAGCTCGTATGCATGCAATGCACAGCAGAGCAGACGCAAATACGAACTAACGTTTGACGAGAGCCTTCAACGCAAATCATTTATCACAGTTTCACCCTGGTGCCTAGAGTCGATTTCTAAGAAAGTCGCGTTTTAGATACGGTGGCTTGAAACGAAAAGTAGCCGATCTCACATGGCAGAGGCACTTGTCGACATTCTGCTTACTATTCGGAAACATGCATAATCTCCATTTTACGAGACTGGCAGTGCTCCTTACAAAGCCACTTGTCGAATGAACGCCGTCAGTAAACCACCTCACGCGCCTCCTTAGTGTATGTTCACGCGGCTATGCTTTGTTTGTTACGGATTTCGGGACCACGTATCGTAGATTGTGACCGCCTTAACGAGAATGGTCTCTTATTATAGCAACCCAGGTCTCAGATGTTTCGGCAAACCAAGCCCCTCACCCCCCCCCCCCCCTGCTTTATGTACTCCGCGATTGATGGTGCTGTGCAGGAAGTTGTCACATGCAGTCTATGCACTTACAGACAGAAAGGTTGCATTAGTGATGCTAATGGGCTTCCTGGCGTGCACATACGAACCACACATTCTGAGTTTGGAGCAAGACGAACAAACCCTCTCGACCAAGGCAGTGAAGACAAGACTGCTGATGGAAGAAAAAAGAAAGCTGCGTCGTGACGAAGATCGGTTAAGCGACCAAAAGAGTCAGACAAGGGCCCTGATCATTAAAGCTCCATTAAAGACTCAGATCAAGCAACCAAATGAGAAGGTGCATCATCAACTTACTGTCAATAAGGACAAGAAGGTTCGTCAGTGCACTTACAGTATGAAAACGAAGGTGCGATGCTTTGCTTGTGGCAAAATTGGTCATGTTGCCAGATTGTGACCACTTTCAAGACGAAGGGGATGACCACAAAAAACTCATCGCAGGCAAAGATTTCAACACATTGGTTTTATGTGCTAAAAATGTGATAACAGCGCTTCCTTATGTGTGATATCTTGATAGCGGTGCTACTGATCACATGACCTTGCACAAAGCAAAGGTCACTAACTTCAAGCCATTCGAGGCAGGAGTAGAGACTGCAAACAAAGAATCCATGAGTGTCATGGGGAAGGAAGAGTTCAGATTTAACTATCTGAAGAGTACGATGGGTCGGTCATCACTCTAGAATGTGTCCATCATGGGCCCAACTTGAACGGCAATCTACAGTCAGTCGGAAGAATATAAGAGCGAGGATTTCACTTGGCATTCGCCGGGGGCAACGCCGAAGTTACAAAGAACACCGGTGAGCTAATTCTCACTTCAATTCGAGAATGAAGACTGTACTCTGTCAAAAAAGAAATAATGTCGACGAAGATGGTAAAAACAAACTACGTAGCTTTGTGGCACAGACAACTAGACCACCTTCACCAGGATGCTGTTCGACGCCTCTGCGGAGCTTGTAAAAACCCTCTGAAATACAAATGTGGCACGTGTTGTCTGGGAAAGCTAAGGCGAAGCAGTTTCCCAAAGGGCGAGGCAACATTAGCTAAGATTCCACGGGAGCTGGTGCATTCAGGTGTGGTTTTAAAGATCACACCAATGACCAAAGAGGCCTCCAGTTACTATGTAACCTTCACAGATTACTCAAGATATGCTGTCGTGTACCCCATGAAGGCCAAAAGCGAAGTGCTTCAGACAAGTACAAACGCACGGAGGAAAATCTGCACAACACAAGGGTGAAAACTGCGCGATGACCATGGAGGAGAGTACACAAGCAGAGTTCAACGAGTACCTGGACAAGCAAGACATAAGGCACCAGCTGGCCATTCCTGGCACACCTGAACAGAATGAAATTGCAGACAGAATGAACCAAATATTGCTTGACATGACAAGCTGCCTTTTCATCGAATCAGGTGTCAACAAAAGGATCTGGGCTGATGCCGTTGTCACTGCAAGTCACGTCAGAAACAAATTCCCGCCGAAGGCGGTTGAAGAAGTCACCAGAAGTTCTGCGGACATGGGGAGAAGTGAAAGTGGACCACCTAAGAACGTTTGGGGGCAAAGCATAAAGTGTGCAAAGCAGACGGTGCAAGGAGAACAAGTTAGACCCGAAAAAAGAAGAGTGCATATTGGTCGGCTACCAAGAAGGAGTGAAGGTGTACAAGCTTTGGAGCCAGAAGGAATATCGCTTCTTTGCAAGTCGGGACGTTACCTCTGAAGATTTCCTCCAATCCAAGCTAACCCAAGTTGCAAGAAGCAAAACTGAAAAACATGCGACACTTATTGCACAATCACGTTACAAGATGAACATAGCTTGAGCGAGTCACATGATGTTGGTTATCAAACATTATGGTATCGCAGCGCTGGCAGACAAAGACAAAGGACTAGGGACACACACAACTGCGCACAGCGCAGTTGTGCAGTTGTGTGTGTCCCTAGTCTTTTGTCTTTGCCAGCGCTGCGATACCATAATGTTTGATAACCACCACCACTAGCCCAGCAGTATACCCCACATGATGTTGGTAGTTCAGATGGCAATGATACTGATTGCAACTATACTGACAATGTTGGCAAAATCAATACTAAAAAACATTTTACTTCATCCCTGAAGACGTGCGCCGTGTCGCATTCCATAATAACATGTTGTAAGATGTTTTTTAGTATTGATTTCGACGTCACGTGGCCAGGCCTCTTGTAGCCTGCGTGCCAGGAGCGGGGAGTAGGGGGCCTCCTAAATCGGTGGAAATTAAAGTTTTAATCAATCAATCAACCTCTTGTATTTCGACGCGCCTTGTGACAGTCCAGTGCAATGTGACAGTGTTTGCAGTGCATGCCTTTTGGCGTGCGCTTGTCGACGTCCACTCGTCGACGTCCTCGTCAGATTTCACACCTAAGGTGCGCGACAAGCGATAATGCTGCCAATTTCCCACTGCAGGTGTTGCTTGGCCGGCGCCACTCTCTTGAGCCATATTCGATGGTATGGGCGGGAGACCAGCGAGACGGCGGGCTGGTTGAAAACCACAGGGATCCGTGTTGACCCAACCCGCACCTCCACCACAACTGTTACGTTCAGTACGTAAAGGGGTGTTTATTTGTAGTCCAAGAGGTGCGAGACCGCAAGGCACACCAGCAGCTTCTTCTTCCCAGCCTCTTCCTTTTCCTGACGCTCCGATGCACGTGTGGCATCCCATGTGTGGTGAATAACCGGCCATTAGTGCAAATTGAGCATTACATAAAAAAATGTGATTTTCTAAAAATTTATGTCAGAAGTGGGATTCGAACCCACGCCCGGAAGACCGGACTGCGACCTGAACGCAGCTCCTTAGACCGCTCGGCCATCCTGACAGGACTGCCGAATGCTGATTCTAGTGTTGTGTTAACAATGCCAATAAAGAAGCCCGCGTTTTGATATAAAGGTCCTGAAAATGTATTACAATATCATTTCATATTTTTAATATAAAAGTGTTATTTTTTTCTTGATTACTTGATTGATTGTTTGATTGATTGATTGATTGATTGATTGATTGATTGATTGATTGATTGATTGATTGATTGATTGATTGATTGATTGATTGATTGATTGATTGATTGATTGATTGATTGATTGATTGATTGATTGATTGATTGATTGATTGAACGTCCTTTATTGAATACTTTATATTACACATATTGCTCAGTGCACGTAATGGGAAATGTTTTTAGAAAATGCTAATAAATAAGTTATAAACTAAGCAATTGCGAGCGAGCTTTTCCGTGTACAGCAGGTTTTATGGAATTACATGAGACGGCTGAAAATATAATTGTGCTCATAGCACTTAAGAGTAGGAAATATAGTTTATCCTTGTGTACGCTTGTTAACATTTATCTCTCACGTTGTTTGCGCCTACTTGGTGCGGGGAGTCTACTCTATCAGACTCATATACATCCTGTTCGCGTCTACTATTGTGCATCTTAGCCGCTGCCAAGCGATGGGGGCAATGGCTTCGTCAAGTTGTGTCTCAGAGCTTTTTCTGCAGCTCTTCTATGTTTTTGCAGTGCAGAAATATACGAATCTTAATTTGAATTTTAAAAAGCGGGTGCTGTATGCGCTCCCAGGCACCATGAACGCTGCTTCTTAACTGGTGACAGTCACTGATCTTTCGACATAAGCATACACTGGGTAGCCATACGTAGATGGGATTACGATAGTGCCAACTGCTCCAGCCCATCAGTTGCGATGTGCGACTTCTTTTTCAGGTTCCTGTAGTATTTTCATGAAAGTTTGGTTTTGGAATTGTTCACAAAAAGCCAATCACGCCTACATGGGCCGCGCCAGTGATGACTACTACGCCCATATGAAAACAAGTATACTTGCCTAAACCTTGGCCAGCAGTCTGAGGCTCTGCCTAATATTTGTTCCGTTTCCTTTAACATTGCCCAGTAAGTTGCGTTTATCGAGCCTAAATTCCCTGGTGCGCTACCGGTAATGGCACCACTCTCAGATTTCCCAAATCAATCTCCGAAATCTGATTGACGTAATTACGTTAAAAGCCGAATGTCAAAGTAAAACTGAAAAACAAGTGAAAAAAGGCTCGAGCTCACGTAATTTGCATTTTCCCTTTCTTCCTGTCAATCATATCTGTATTTCTTTCCCCTGTCTCTTCGCTACCCCTTCATTTCTGCCGCTCCAGCTCAGGTGCTTCATGAATTGAGATAGCAGATAGCACTGCAAAAATCTTATTCATGCAAAATTATTACTTTGTATTGTTCACAGATTTCTGTCCGCAGACTGCGTCCGCACACCGCGTCCGCAGACCGCGTCTGCAGAACGTGCCCACAAAATCGTCTCCGCAGCAGTTGTGAGTAATTGATAACTGGTAGAGGTTGATGAGTGGTGTCAATCGATAGTGGGGGACATAATTGACTGACTTAATAACTATTTTAGTATTTGATACATTCAAATGTGGCGCGAAGCCTTTCGCTAATGAGACCACTTTCACCTTTACTTTTACATTTTTTGCCTCTAATTAATTACCTAACTCTCTCTTAAGAGTTCCTTGGACTGCCAGAAGATCAAATCAGTCGATATTGTCGACCATAAACCCTGACTGCTCATTGGAGGGTCAAATTCTAAAGTTAAAGCTCAGCTACTTTGGTCATCTGATGAGAAGAGAGGAGTCGCTGGAGAAAGATTTGATGTTGGGAAAGGTTGAGGGTCGCCGGAGAAGGGGTAGGCAGCGAACGCGATGGTTAGATGGCATTCTCGAGGCATTGCAGATGAAGCTATGTGATGTTAAGAAGATAGTGAGAGACCGGAAAGCGTGGCGTGACATGGTCCATAGGGTCACGAAGAGTCGGACACGACTGAACGCCTGAACTGAACTGAATGTATCAGAAAAACTAATTAGGCCAATAAGTTAGGTAATTAATTAGAGGCAAAAAATGTAAAAGTAAAGGTGAAAGTGGTCTCATTAGCGAAAGGCTTCGCGCCACATTTGAATGTATCAAATACTAAAATAGTTAAGTCAGTCAATTAGGGTGACATCAATATGCATCATATACTGAATAGTTAATTAAATCAGCCAATTAAGGTGACGTCAAGGATGTGACGTCACGCAACCTGAAGTCGAGCCAAGAAAGGGCATATAAAGGGATTGGCGCGCAAATTGAAACTACCAGACTAAAACAGTTAAGTCGGTCAGTTAAGGTTGTTGTTGTTGTTGAAAAACCTTTATTTCCACCGAGAAGAAGCTCCGTTTCGGACTCCCCGGCACGCAGGCCTGATGGAGCCTTACTCAGGAGCCTCGCGAACTAAGTTCTGGTGAAGATACATTGTTGCTTCACGGCCTCAGCCGCCAGGCGGATGGCTTGCTGCTGCTGAGCGGGGTCCTCGCTTCGCAGCAGGGTCTCCCAGGCGTCTCTATCTATATTTTCTTTAGCTCCTGGGCTGTTGTTACATTCCCAAATAATATGATCTAGAGTGCCCCATCTCCCACATGTTATGCAATGTAGATCCTTTTCATCTTTTGAAATTGTTGCATATACCCAAAAGGGACTAATATGATTGCCCCCTTGTAGCCTCCTCCATGCAATTGCCTCCCCGTTTTCGAGGGAACGGTCTGGCGGCGGATAGACCCTTCTGCTTAGTTTATAGTGCTCTGTAACCTCTTTATACGAGATTAGGCTATCTTTTACATCCATGCAAGAGGGCTGCTCGGCAGCCGCCCGGTGATAGAGAGCTCGGGCAAACTCATGAGCAGCCTCATTCCCTGCGATGGATTCATGTGCTGGTATCCATATAATTTCCACGTTGCGCACAAGCGGCCTCGATTCGAGGACTCGTTTAGCTTCTTCTGATATTCTCCCCTTCCCAAAATTTCTGACCGCATTTTTGCTATCGCATAGTATGAATTTAGCCTTGGTACCGACACAAGCGAGCGCTACTGCCAATTCCTCCGCCGCGTTGGCGTCTCTCGTGCGGCTTGAAGCCGATACTACAGGTGCTCCTGTTCCGTCGACTACTGCGGATACGGCTGCTCCTTGCCGTCCACATGCAGCATCTACGTAGGCCACTTGTTCTGCTGGTTGTTCTCCCATTCTTTTCTCGTAGGCTCTGGCTCTATGCCCGCGCCTTTCTTTGTTATATTCGGGGTGCATATTTTTTGGCATAGGCGGGACGCGTATCCTGGCTCTTATCTCTTCCGATATATCCACTGTCTTATGAGCAGTGTATCCCGGTTGGATGTCTATCCATTCCAGTATTTTTCTTCCTGTTTCAGATTGGCTAAGTCGCTCAAGCTGAGCTATTCTAACTCCCTCAGCCAGCTCGGCCCATCTGTTGTGGATACCCATTTTCTCAAGACGTTCCGTTGATGTGGATATGGGAAGTCCCAGAGCCCTCTTGGCACATTTCCTCAGTATCCTGTCTAGTTTATCTATGTTCTCTTTGTTCATATTTAAGTATGGCGTTGCATAGCAGATTCTGCTTGTTATGTACGCCTGTGATATTCTTAGGAGGCTTCTCTCTTTTAGGCCTCTCCCTTTTACTGCTATCCTTCTGAATATGCCTTGCACTTGATCCGCATATGTTGCTAATTTCTTTATGGTATTGGTGTTGTTGCCTTTATGATTGATAACCATACCCAGGACCCTCATCTCTTCGACCTGCGGCACCTCTAGGCCCTCTACTACCACTTTGATGTTTATTGGCTTTTTGTCTCTGCTGTTGGTGTTGTACCTAAAGAGCTCCGACTTCTGCGGTGAGCATGTTAGTCCTCTGTCGGCTGCATACTTCACCACGGCGTCTGCAGCTCTCTGCAGGCTCCACTCAATTTCTGCATCACTTCCATTGTTCATCCAGATGTTTATATCGTCAGCATACATACTGAACTTTATTCCAGAGATCTCATTCAGCTTAGCTGGGAGGCCTCTCATTGCTATGTTGAATAGAAATGAAGATAACACGGCACCTTGAGGGGTTCCTTTGCTGCCTAGCCTTATGCTGGGAGACTCTGCGTCCTGAAATTTAATCACCGCCCTTCTGCCCTGAAGAAAGTTCTTAATGTAATTGTATGTTCTTTTGCCTACGTTTACCTCCTCAAGACCTTTTAGTACCGCGTCATGTCTGATATTATCGAAGGCCTTCGTGAGGTCTAGGCCTAGGATCACCTTAGTGTCTAGCCCTTTCTTGTCTATGATATCATGTCTTAGTCTGAGCATTATGTCCTTCGTGCTGAGCTTAGGTCTGAACCCTACCATCTCATGCGGCCATAGGTTTTCATCCTCCATGTATTTTGTTAATCTCGCTTGCACTACGTGTTCCATGAGCTTCCCCACACACGATGTCAGAGAGATTGGTCTTAGGTTTTCTAACTTTGGTTCTTTCCCCGACTTAGGAATGAGAATCACTTCTGCCTTTTTCCATTCGTCCGGTAATTTACTTTCTTTCCATACTTTGTTTATGTATCGTGTGATTGCTTCCACCGATCCTTCATCTAGATTTCTAAGCATGACATTTGATATCTTATCTGGTCCAGAGGACGAGCGAGTTCTTAACCCCGCAATAGCTGCTCTGACTTCTGCTACCGTGATATCTGCATCTAGTTTGCCATTCTCTGGACCCCCATATTACGCTTGTTTAATTTCTGTTGTTTCTCCTATGTATATTTGTTTGAGTCTCTCCATTAGTTGCTTATCCGTCCCATGGAAAGCGTGTCTCGCCTTCACTTGGTTGATGCTAGCTGTCTGTTGTTGTTTTTTTCGGTTCTACTTCCGGTTGCGTGACGTTACATCCTTGAAGTCACCTTAACTGACTTGTTCGGGCACCTCCTAGACCCGAACAAGTCAGTTAAGGTGACTTCAAGGACGTAACGTCACGCAACCGGAAGTAGAACCGAAAAAGGGTATAGGAGGGACTTGGCGCGCAATTTGAAAATACCCATGAATAAAATGGGTAAACAAGAAGTGAATTAATGCGACGTAGAGGATATGAGGTTACGCAACCGGAAGTAGAACCAAAAAGGGCTTAGTAATGGACTGGCGCGCAATTTGAAAGTACCAAAGACTAAAATGGGTAAACAAGAAGTGAATCAATGTTTAGTCAAGGATGTGACGTCACGCAACCGGAAGTAGACAAAAAAGGGCATAGTAAGGGATCGGCGCGCAATGAAACAGTTGCCAAAAAAGAACAACAAACGACCCAAATTCAGAAAAAGCAAAAAGAAAAAGAACATACAAAAAAAGCATTCGTGCTTTCGCATTACTCCAATGCAGATTCTGCACGGCTCTTTAATTTTTTTGCTTGATTCCTAATTAGTTTAATAAATAGCAATTACTCCTATTACTGCTAACCGCTCTAAATAGCCTGCCATATTATTTAAAAACGTTAAAGGGAATCTGAAACGTTTTTCGCAAAACAAATGAGTTATGTGCAGCATTTTTAATTTTTTGTCCGCTGAACAAGGCTATCATACTTAAAGAAGGCAGGAAGGAGCGCAAACGGCAGTTTTCACAAGAAAACGTTATTGACACTGTACATGCAAAAAATGGCTGCCGGAATAAGCGGACCACCCACAACTCCGATAATTCCCATGCACTCAATAAAGTTTTCAGTCAGTCAATCAAATCTTGTGAGAGATCACATTAGCGCGTGCGACTCAGCTCTGCAAGAAGTCGATAAATATAAAGCTAAAACTTAGGGGCTGAAGCAAATAACAAAAAGTTTGCTAAAATTTTCAATGCCGAATTCGAATGTTAAAATTCAGCTGTAATCCTATGCATCTAATTTCTTCCATTTTTGAGCGTTCCCACGGTTTTATTTACATAACATATTGTCACGTGGTGGTGACAAGGTCGATGACACAAATGAAGAGCCTGCGAGTGCACTGAAGAAATCCTTTATTGAGCTGACTTGCGACTGCAAAAGAACTAAGCAACTCGACGGCGGCTTGCAACAATGGTGCTCGTCGATCTTCGAACTAAAAATGCCTGTCGCACACGTCAACGCTCAATTTAAAGGCGGCTCAGAACCACCTCGATAACGTCACAAACTGTTACTAGCACAACCTGGATCATTTTAGAAACATGCGCGAGTGGCCGCAATCTTTGAGACAGATCTCGGCGCAACTTGCGCGACATAGAAACTGATAAAGGAACGTCTCTTGACATCGACCATTAAGAAACAAAGAATACAGAATTAATATGAGTGCCAGAATCAAAGTGACAAGGCCGCACGCCGGCAGCTGCTAAAAAACAACCACTACAGTTTTGAAGGTTTCGCGGCAATATGATTAATTGAACCAAACAATAACTCTCATAGTTGCTCAATAATCAGCAGACTAAATGAGATTATTTTAAAATGTACACAATCCCCAACATATTAAAAGCGGTATGTGACACATTTATGTTGCGTAAGGTACAAATTGTCATTCATTCTACTTAAACCTCCCAGACCTGGAGCTTGGCCAGCAGCTGATGGTTCACTGGGAAAAAAAACCTCATTTGGTTTCGGTCTACGGGGAATATACAGGCAATCCATACTTCATTCTAGCGTAAGAAAATTTAATCGATCGGTAAGGTCCTGAAATTTTAACCTTTACGCTAGAGTGTACGCGGGCAAAATAGTTTAAAGGTGCATTTTTGCCGATGTCCGAAGGTTTTCCTTCGTCTACACGTACTCATAGTAACGCTTTTAGAGGCATGGAAGAAGGTTTATTTTGTGCCTATTGGCATTGTATGTTTTTGAAAATAAAATGTATTTTACATTTAACATTTCTTTAGTTATCTTCGTTTCACGACCTTGGACAATCTGCTGGCATCTGCGGCATTTAAAAAGTAAAAACAATTTTTAAACAACTGAGAACAATGTGGCCATCGGCCATACCATGCAGTATACATCGGTTCTCGCCCGATCACCCAAGCTAAGAAGCATTGGGCTCGGCCAGGTCTTGGGAGGGAGACCACCTGGGAACGCCTAGCACTGATGGCTCTTCTATTGAATCAGCTTGGAAGGGCCACATGTAGCTTCTGCCGCACGAGGAGAACTTACGGTTGTCCGATGGCGGAATGGGCGCAAGATTTCGATCTATGACATCTTTCCAAAGGATTTCACCCCTGAAGCGTCGAACACCAGGGCGAGGGAAAGCTTGTACCCATTGGAAACCGATTGGTACCGGCGGAACCGGGGATCGAACCTGGTACCCCCCGCATGGGAGGCGTATGCTCTACCACAAGGCCACCGCTTCACTTTTATTTCCTTTATTGCCTAATTTATTATCATATTTTACACATGTAGAACATCACACATATATGCACACACACAGAGAGAGTGAATATTACGCGACAAATACACTACATGGGTTAAAACCACGCGATTTGGGCTGCGTGATCCATTACAAATCAGTCATTTGCAGCAACACTTCCATTCTCGGAAGCCACTCAGGCACTTCGTCTTGTGTCTTGAGAACTTCAATAACACTCGCAACGGCTTCGAGGAAATACTGCCGTATTTTCCTCGCATCAACGTCTGCATGCCTGAAAGCCATTTTGGATCACCAGATACTGTGCGGGCCCAATAACATGATCATGTCCTGCGGTAGCCCATCATCATCTTCAATAGGTAAAAATCGAATTCCGAAAGCATCCACGGGTAGGTCTTTGTTAATTGTTCGTAGTAGAATGTCCCAGAAGAAAAAGGCTTCCCAACAGTCTAAGAAAACGTGCTCGATAGTTTCCGGTTTGCGGCATATGAAGCAGTGATTTCCCCAATGTAGAAAAAAAAACCTTTCATTTCTAAATAAGTCTTAACTTCTAGTGTATTGCTATGGAGTTTGAAAAAGAAAGTTTTTGTTCCCCCTGGTACAGCCATATTTTTTACTCGTTTAAGGACTGACTTCGCTTTCACGCAGAAAATACGAAATTTGTAAAAACAAAAACATTTTTTTTTCTCAGGTTCTGGCTTGCTGGGAAAAAATGAGAGACGCTACGCAAGTGGTAGACATTTATATATTCATTACGCTCATGCTGAATTAGTAGAACAATTTTTTTCGATGAATAAAGCTGGGCGATCACTGCACAGTACACGGACGGTAACGTGAACACAGCCGAAAACACGTTCAGCCAACAACGCTGCATTTCGAATCATCATGCTGCATTCGATAAGAAAGCCTGTCCTGTTCGTTTATAACAGAGTTTAATGTTTCTTCCTTCCTCCCTTCTCCTCCGGCGTTGTTCAGAGCCCACAGTACAAGCGCGGCAGATATCGCGCCTTTACTTTACTGTGAACCAATTATTATATATTACTTCCCAACGCATGCTTCAACCTGCACTGGCCGCTTCGAATGCACTGCAGGCGTATGAGAGAGAGAGACAAACATTTATTCGGAGCAGGCGTGAAATATTCAGCCCTAGATGGGCCGCCGCCTCAGTCCAGGAAGCCGTGGACCCGAGCCATTTGCCGAGTCTGGTTGACCAGACAATGCTGATCATCCAGGCTGGGGCTTGACAGCTGAAGGCGTATGAAAAAAATATAAATATATTAGTGGTCATTATGATTTGAGCAGCGCAACGCTTCATGGGTTACATACATTACCGTTGTATTGATATCGGGACCGGCTTTCCACGTTTTTGGAGCAATGAGCAGACCAAAGCAACATCCAAAATATGAGCCACCACTCTAGACACAGCTTGTTTTATGTTCGGTTCTTGAAAAGTAATTCTGCGTAAAAAGTAAGTTGTTGAAGTGGGCCAGCTCGATTGTACGTTCTTCGCAGTCGGGAGCCGGCGCGCCAGAGACGCCAGCACTTGCCAAGCTTGGGTCGCAACGGCAGCTGTTTGCTTCGTAACCGTGGTGAACGCTGCCCATGTATAACAAGCCTCAAATCCTTTAATGCGATATGAAGGCAGCGCAATATCGAATAGGCATTGTCGGGAGAAAATGCAGTACATGAAATAGGTCGCACTTCGCGGTAAGCCACTGCGGCGATAATTAGAAATCCTCTGTAAATCCCGCGTTCATTATCTGTCCGTGTGGTTCATTCGCTGTGCCTTTATGTCTAGAGTTACCATTGCAATTGTGAAATATAAATTACAAAGAGAAATCTTCATAGTTAACTGTGGCACTCATCGCTAATGAAAGCTCGGCTTACGGGAGCCGAGCGCAGTCCTTCAAGTCTTTGTGGCCGTTACTGCTGGGGCCAACAGCTGCCTCCATGCAAAACAGATGTTATGGTTTGCTGGCGCACTCAAACAAAACACAAAATAGCATCACGATGTCATGCAGCTTCCACGAACAGCACGCAGTAGCCTTTGTACACTGCCGCTACCACAGCACCAAAGGCACACGCACAGCCCAAGATGGTGTCGACTGAAATCTGCACGGATTTTCCCTGTTTGGATCATACGGGGCACAACAATAAAATTAAGATGGCGGCGCCCAGGCATTGAAACTAAAATTGTCTCTACATGGCAATGCAAAACAGTATACTAGATAAGAGAGGTATGAAAACACATTTTACAAAAAAAAATTATCAAAGAATCCAAACAAACTGGCCTTTTTTATATGCAAGACGCATATATCAAAGATGTATGGAAATGCGTGCAATTCACGTGCAACGCTTAACATCATAACTTGTTCAACTACATCAAAAGATATGCGCCCAGTTTGCCCCTAAAACAAAAGATAGCACACAAAGGCCAGAAAAAGCTATGTATGCAGCAGCTCATTGAATTCACAATTAAAGTCTCAATCCGAACCAGCAGACGCAACAACAAGGATTTTTCTCCGTCAACAAGACCTGGCGCACAGCATGACTTATAAAACAACTGTTTGTGAAATGGACGCCCTACTGTCTGTCCCCCACCCCTTGAGACAGTCAAGTATAATAGTGAGAGGTGGGCTAGTTGGTGGCTAGTATTGGAATGCGTCATGAAACCACGCAGAAAGACAAAGGGACAGGGAAGAAAGCGGCGGGACAAAGTGCGGAACTTCCGCGCTTTGTTCCGTCGCTTTCTTCTCTCTCCCTTTTCTTTTTGAGCGGTTTCATGATGAATTCCAATAACAGTCAAAGTTGACAGGCCACAATTCACCATGTTTCAGGTACACACTATAAAAGTGAAAACTGTATTTTTATGCCTTCCACAGCATAACAAAATCAACATCTCATTTTACAAGTCTGTTAGTGGCCTCTAGTCCTCTGCCTTTTTGTTTGCAGCTTGCACACTATCGTTCAGGAACCCCACAAACTCGCACAGGCAGCATGCACATGTCTATATAGTGCTCTACCGTAAGGAGTTGCAACAGATGGGCCCTGGCCTCACCGGGTCTGTTCGTTGTCATTCGACACATAGCTTCAGAGGGCATCTGCCCACCGCTGAGATTTTCACCCTCCCAGCTTGCGAGTGAAACATGCCTCCCATCCTCATCAGGAAAAAAAGGGAAGGGCAAGGCTGCAAGGTGCATGGACAGAACAAAAAGAATGCTTGCTTACAGGCCGAACTATTCGTACTGCCACATATCTGGAGATCAATTTCCATTCCCTTCCTTTCCTGGATTTGTCTGCAGTACCATAAAACATTATCAAGTATAGGAAAGCTACAATAAAGGTCTTGGCTGGCTTCAGTACATGCAATTTAACCATAAAACAGATGACGCGCTTATTTGATTTAGCCCACGCGAGTCATGACTCGAAATGAGTGAGTGAGTGCATAAAACAGGGAAAACATGGGCAAACATTTGTACCTCTGTAGTCGCAAAAGAGGCAATCAGTGTAGCTACAGAGGATACATCGCATACAAAGAATCTTTCCATCATCTCTTTGCTAAACTCACCTCAGCGGTACGACGGATTCTGATTTCTTACTTCACAGACCACATTCCGTGCCAGTGGCAAACTTCACGATAGCATATGTTGCATATTTCGAACACTCGCACTTATGTTCACTGCAAAGGTTGAAAAATCTGTATTGTAAGAGTTTGCACTTCAAGTTCACATTCGTCCTCCGTAGGCACTGTCATTTAACCACTGCTACTGTGCAATTCCCTACTCAATGCTGATAAGTCGAAAACGAGCTCACTTCTGCAGAGTATGCAAACTCTTGGCAGGGTGAAAAATAAAGGACTGTCAACGCTTTGAAAAGCAGCCGCTTTGCAATACTGCCATAGAGCAACTAGCGCAAAAGAAACGTAAACTAACCTTAGGCACAGCCATCTGCTACCGTATGGGTGCCGCCATTGTGGCTTCAGTAGCGTTCATGTGTGCAAGTATTGTCATAGACAACATGAAAATTTGTTTATGGTTTTGACCATTTTGATAATGTAAACTTTCAATAATTGTATTTAACGTTTAAACGTTATACCGAATCAACATTTGTATTTAAATTACCTCGTACCGGAAGTTATGTGACAACGCTTAAAGTCTTGAATACGAGGCCTGCTTGTGTTCGCTAAGATGGGCAAATACGCCGTCGAACAGCCTTGGCAACAGAGAGAGACGCCACAGTGCCCTCGGAGCGCGTGGCTGCTGCTACGTCCCAGGAAGAGCATTGGGAACTCCCAATAAACAGCTTGGCCCGCTGGCTGTGCCTCGGTGCGTCGTTCTTCTTTGTCACGTGTGTGGCCCGTGCTAGTGGCGTGTCTTTCGACTCTGAGAGCAAAGCCCGAGCAACGTGAGACCTCCCACACAAGACAGAACCCTGTGGCACTCTTAGCTCTACCGGGCGAGGCGCCAAGTGTCAACTCCGAACCCCCTCCAAAGCGAACACGCATGAAGCGCGCCTGCCGAAAGCATCGAACATATTGCAGCAAGCGCCCGCCCACGTCAGCCTTCCCAAGCTTCGCGAGAATGGAAGCGCGGCAGACGTAAAACATGCCCGAGTAATGCCTAGCATTATAGCAGTGCAAACTGCTTCACTACATTCGCGTGCTGAAGTGCGCTGAAAACGTCAGAGGTGGAATCGGCCATGCACCGCATTTCAGGAAAGCCCATCTCATGCTTATCAAACAAATCCGAGCATCCCGCTCGTTAAGGCGCTGTAAAGCCATGTGTTTCCTAAGACTACCAGCCGAAGATATTAGAGCCATTGGGCGGTATCTCGCAATCTGTGTTGGTGGTCATCCTGGCTTGTTGGTGAGGCAGACGACCGCCAAGCATCAGTCCTCCAGGAGGGACCTGCATTCTTACACTAGGTTGGTCTGCTGCAGGTGAATTAGTAATTTCTCTGGATCGAGGTTGTGCAGCATCTGGTAGGGCATCCCGTCCGGCCCTGGCGCCGAGAGACGGTGGCAACGCAGGAGCGCATTGTTTAAGCATCGCCGCTGAAAAACGAATATCGGAAGGGCCGTCAGTGTGAGAGACACAGGCGCTGTCTGCGAGGCTTGCCGATGCAGCCTGGCTGGCTGCCCTCGAAGGACCTTGGCGTCATCGTCATCATCATCATCATCATCAGCCTGATTATACCCACTGCAGGGCGAAGGCCTCTCCCATATCTCTCCACTTAACCCGGTTCTGTGCTAGCTGCATCCACTTGACCCCTGCGAACTTCTTAATCTCATCCGCCCACCTAACTTTCTGCCGCCCCCTGCTACGCTTTCCTTCCCTTGGAATCCAGTTTGTTACCCTCAGCGACCATCAACCTTGGCGTCAAGCGGTCCGCAAAGCACTCAGCTGATTCCTCGTAGGTGTGACCTCTCGAGCTGGCGAGAGCGGCCAGCTGCTCCGGATTCGCTTGTGCTATAGTGGTGCACAGCAGAGTGGTGAAGAGCCACCGTAAGGTGGGATCCTGCTCCATTTTCCTTCAGAGTGATGTCCAATGCGGGAGGTACAGCTTGTTGAGTGCCGCCTCGCTCCTGCGTCCAGCCAGTTGTAAACTGCCCAGTCAGCTGGCCGGACCGTCCTCCATGCACGCCACTCATCTTTATTGATTTTGTCGTGAAGGTCGAGCAGCTTGTTGACAGGCGTTGGCTATACCTGCCCGAACCTCCGCGTGCCTTGTGGCTACGAGAGCGCTGTGGAAGGAAAGACTGGGGAAGGAATCCGCGCCAGACGCAGCGGCGACTTCCACTTGGCTGTTGAAGCGACCCCATTTAATTACAGAGTAAGTGCACTTGGCGCGCGCTTCCTTGGCAGTGGACACAATGAAGATGAAGAGGTGATCTAGCCCTAGAGTAATTGTGAACAATACGAGGCCGCTGCAATGCCACTCGACGCGAAGAGGTCCGCTTGGGCCAGCTCCGCCTCTCAATCCATGTGGCTGAGTGCTCGAATTTGATATTTCTCAAATTGTTCTTTGGAATTCCATATCGTGTGAATGATTTCAGGGATTCCTTCGCAAGCGGTGGATATGTTGTTTTTGAATTTTTTGAGACAGACTTTATATTAATTTGTCACGTTTAGGAATGTCCTAGCCTGTATGTTCCTCTACACTCCTGTCTCCAGCCTGCTGGGGGTTTTGTGTTGTTCTGCGTATCATTCCCTTCGTGATTTGAATTATTTCATTAGTTATCGTATGTCAGAGGGTTTGACGCCAATTGGGCAGTGCCCTCTCTCCACCTTCTCAGTTTTCAACCACTGGCCCTAAAATCAGATTATGGTGATCACTAAAATTCTAGGATAATAAATATGCAGAGCATGTTGTAAATGAGCTACTTAGGACTGCAGTCAATTTGAAAGTTTGTTGCTGCGTGAACTGAAATAGTACTGTCTCAACAAAATGTTTGACGAGCTGACCACAGTTGATTCTCATGGTCAGTTCGATGGCCATAGTTGATTCTTATTAAGTTACCGGACCGTTGTGGAGGAGGGGAGCACTCCAAGATAGCCGGCTCGCTTCTTCTGTTTGTCTTTTCTTTATAATTGTTAACTTTGTGGACAGGGTTTTTTTTTTATGAGGACGCGTCCGGGCGCCCGCTGAACTTGAAATACGTGAGGTGAAAAAAGTTCTTTGACCGGGAATGCGGGGCTGAGACCTGGTGAGGTGGTGTTTGGACCGTGAGACAGAGTAGGCGTGACGGCGCCAGACACAGGAATTATGAGTATCGGGGAAAACAACCTACGCCACATCGGCCGCTCGTACCACTTAAGGGCCTTCAAATGTACACACCGCAGTGACCTCTGGCCTGTGCGACCGTAGGAGTGTGCTGATCGCTGTTGAAGCCGCGTGAGAAACCCAGAGTCGTCTTACGGGTAGCACACGTTGTTTCAGTTTCAGACAGATCCGCGTGAGCCAGGCGTGCAAGCGACACGGAGACTGCGGAGAGCGAAATCATCTCCGCGGCGTCGTTTAACCTGTCAGCTCAGACCAATAACGGGCGAAGGTTTATATCTTCCCTGCTCAGCGCATTACCAATGGGACGGCGCCGACGCAATCGCAAGCTGGCAAAACAAAACACGAAAACGGATGGTCGCTCGGGAAGTGCGACGTTTACACACAAGCGGTCTCGTGTTTCTGGCTTCGCTCGCGCGAGCCGGGGGTGCCGTTTCTAATTCGATGCCTTCGTGGTATTCGAGCGGAAAGGCGCGCAGTGCCGTGCCGTCGACTCTCGCGTGAACATAAATATCCTCGCGGCGCTCTCGCCGAGCCGGCCCAGACGCAGGAGAAGAAAAGGACAGACTGACCGTCGATTTACACCCGCGGACGGTGTTCGTGGAGGCGAAATGTGTTTTTGACCCGTTCAATAAAGTGCCCGTACCGCTCAAAAAGTTGTCCCGTCCGTTTCCTGCAACGTGTCCCCGGATCAACGGACCATCCAGAACACCACTTCATCCATATATAAAAGTTAACTATTCTCATGGTCAGTTCGATGGAAAATAGTCCATGCGCATGTTTTCTTAAATCATGTGTATATTGTGCACTGGTATGCGTTTTGGACACTAATTTTGTTTTGTAACTCATATCAGTTAGAGGCATTTTAAGCATTTTATCGTCTTGCCTATATTCCATTAACTGGCAGAAGGGCAGTGCTCTCTGTGAGACGGAGAGGAGGAAAGTTCATTCCCTGCTTCTCTGCCTCGGGTGCAGTTCGCGCATTGTGAGTCTTTGGCAGGATGTTGCCACTCCAAAATCGCGTTACGAGAGGCCACTTAAGTGCCAGTGGTTATTAATGACGTTTACAAATAGCGGAGCTTACTGAGATCTCGATGAGATACTTCCCCATATACAGCCTTCTCAATGTTCCCAATGAGCCTAACCGGACCTGGCGCCAACACTTGCCCTAAGTGGAACTGGAGTGCGAAGAAATTGTCCTTTTTGTGTTTCATTCCAGCACGGAAAATTGTCCTCTTGCTGGCTTGTTTGAGGCTGTGGCTACAATCGAACCGCGGTTATATGTGTAGCCATAGCTCTCGTGGAAGCACGAGCTGCGCAGGCGTGTTTGTTGTGCTCTGCACACTGCTGTGTTTGATCAGGGAGGCGGCGGCACGTCGCTGCAACGATATCGCTCGTTATTTCAACCGCGTGCTTTTTAGCTCCGTCTCTTACCCCTCCGCCTCGACATTTATTTGCGGTATAGTAGGGGGCCGATGTGACTGCTGCGATGCTATTTTGTCTCAAGAACCAAAAGACCACGCCCGACAAGAGGAGGCTTCCCGTTATCGGAGGCGATCTTTCATGTTATTCCGAATGTGACGAACAATGCTATCAACGCATCAATGGCAGCTTCCGATGAAAGTTGTTTTGCATATCTGTTTCACCACGTGCTACTGCGCAGGCGTGGACAGCAACGAGAAACACACACCCCTCTACCCACCTAGCAAAATCTATATGCAGCTAATGCCGGTATAGCGAGGGTCCGCTTGTTTGCCTTCTCCCATGGAGAGCTGGCCCAGCTCCCAAATTCTGGGCAGTGATGCAGAACTATCGATACTATTATCAATAATATTGATAGTTGGGTCGCTATCGACCTAGAGATGGTCAAAAAAAACATTCCCAATATTATCGATAGTAAATTCAATAGTTGAATCGTAGCGCTATCGATAGTGTAATCGATAGTAACTTTCATAGTGCTATGCATAACATAAAATCAACCATGGGAAGTAATTGCAGCATAAACAGTGCTTCCCTGAGAGCGTGGCATGGTAGTGGTGGCAACTATGACAGGACTTTTTGTTATCGGTGTAGAAAGGTGGTTTCATAAATTTTACTTTTCCTGATGGACGCTGATCTGGACTCCAGATGGTGTTAGCAGTCGTGATTAACTACTACATGCTAGTGTGTGTCTCTCACTTGAGGACTAATTAATATTTAAGTGCTGTTACAGTGAAGCACGTACCGGCAGAACCCGCGTGCTAACCCCGCCTGTAGCCAGCAACAGCTCGACTTCTTTCAATTATCGCAGTCTACGCTTCACCGGGAATTACAGATGTAGTCTTGTTGAAAAGATATTAGCAGTAGTAGCATGTTTCAGGAGTGGCCCACAACAACGCTCGGCGCAGCCGTTAAGCCGCCGATACTGAAAGTTGCAATACTGCTTGCCAAGCACGACATGGCATCAGCCGCACTGTACAATTTTCGCCTCTCTGATGATATAACTGGGTTATCTTTTTTCAACACAACTGTACCCTAGGTGGAGTTACTGGAGCAAGTGTTATGTCTCGTACATATCCTAGTTGTGCTGGCCACAGCGATCCAAGACGCACCGTATGGCGCGCCTGTTTCTGAGCCGAAACGGGTTGAAATTCAAACTTCAGCGGGTATATATGCTTTTCGAGGTCCGTGTTCTTTTTATTATAGCTGCTGGTTTCAAAAGAGCAGCAACGGCCGTTTGTGTCAGGTAAGCTTGCACAAAACGTTAAGTGTTGAGTCAGGTACGGAAAGAATGAGCAATTCCCTTTAGAATTCTGGATATCTTGGCAATTCTCTACAACGCCGCACTCTGAAGTAACTAGGAAGTGCTTGTGCATTCCAGAAACGTCGGTATCTGCAGAACGCGTATCGTCAGCGGCTCGATAGTCAATTTCCGGTAGGAAGAGCAGGATGAAGGACAAGAAATTTGTCAGGCTTGTGTTCATTGACCAGAATGCTTGGCTGACAAATGACAACTAAGTTGACCTGGTCAGTTGTAGCCGAAAGGACGCCGTAACAATTGTGCGGAACTACACTGCCTAAATGCATATTTTCATTTTGCGATTTAAAGATAAATACATCAAGAACGAAATTCGTTCGTAAGTTGTAACAGATTATTTTTAACTATGCAGCTACTGATGGACACAATCCGGCAGTTTGATTGCGAAATTCAATTATTTATTTCATTTATTTCAATTTTTTTACATATTACACGAACTGAAAGCTAACCTTGAAGCGATATGTGGGCTTCCCCGCCGGCAGGTATTTCTTCCTCCTTTCTTCTTCTGCCTTCGTTCGTACAGAGTGATGTGGGTGTCCGTGGCTGAGCGACACATTACGGCGCGGAGATTGGACCGTTCCTTCTGGACCGTACACACTTGTTTACATATTTTACAATGTCGTCAGGTGCGACATAATGACATAAAATGATAAACTGCAATGGGTGGCTGTTAGTCACGGCAGACGCTCTGCTTCGGAGACCGTACAAGCAAAGTGGGTGGACGCTCAGAGGTCAGAGGCTAGCAGAATCAGGCCTAGGCCTTCTGCTGCACTTTAGGCCGGAGTCTCCAGAAATCTACGTAAGCCTAGCCTCCCTCCTCGGACAACCTGTCTGGATTCGACCATCGTTCGAAATCGACCGAACCCAACTCGCCTCCGAGCCCCACTTTCGTCCGAACCCAACTCTTTAACCACTTGCTCCTCGTTACCAAAGTTTCAAGTCTAGTCCGTCCACCAATCAACTACTAGTCACTCTGTGGCCAATATCACGCAATTATTTTAAAATGGGCTGACCAATCACAGTGCCACATATGCCCCTTTCCTACTCATATTTCGTGAAACAAACACAAAGCACAGACTAAGCAGCGAGTGGTTCGGCACGCAAACACGCATGTTTGCAATTTACTCTCCGAAATCCTCCCACGCAAGAGATGCCCAACAGTCACAAAGACGAACAGCGCCGACAGTTGCGCTTCCAAAACACACAACACATCCCTTACAAAAATGTCTATGATCACTTTATGCAATGTCTTTAAACAATATGATCATAGAAGCTATCGACCATCAAAAGAATGTCTTTAGAACATATATGATCTACGTATGACCCCCCTTCCGACAATTGGTGGCCCTGATTGAATAGAATGTATTTACATAGTACGTATTTATACCTCTTATGATTGGCCTATTGACAATGTATATGGACACCGTAACGACTGTGTTCCGATAATTGGCCACCGTTATTTTAAAGAATCGTGTTCATACAAAGTTTTAATATTTTGTGTTATGCTAACCATATTTCAAATGTCTAATAATAATGTGTATTTCACTCACTGTTCACATGTGTGTAATATTTCGTGAAAAGTGAGACTGGTGAAAGAAACAGATGCAAATTCATACCTTCATTTATTACACAAATCCTTGACACAGAAACACTTGGTTTCCTATGGCAACATTGTGTGTTTGATGTAGCAGCCATATCAAAATTTAACATGGTGTCACCTAGAAAAGAAATATACATGCTCAAAACTTCTGCCAATTTCACATGCTTTTTGCTAGCATCACATACATCTCTCATCATTTGACATTGGTTAATCACAATAGAGGCCCAGGAAACAAATGAGTGAAATTCACACGCCAGTGTGCTCAGTCATCAGAATATTAATCAATAGTAAACTCTCTCCTCTGCCATTTGTTACATCAAGCAAAGAAACATGTTGAGCAGCAACTTATCAGTATGTATACATACATTTTGGTGCATGCTACCAGCAAGCGATGCCACTATGCCTGTTTGCTCCCATTGTTCCTACTATGAGTGATGCCTATGTTTGCTGTAGCATATAACACACGCACCTAAGTAATTATTGAAGGAGACCAGCTACACCAAGCTTCTAGGTGAATACAAGAGCAATAATAAGGAATGATGAAGTATATTATAGGTACCCTGAAATATGCAGTCACACATACTTTTTGCTACATATGCAGGTAACAAGCCTCAATAGTGTATTCCCGAGCGTAAGAAAATAAGAAAGCGCCACTCATGCCCATCTTTTCCTTTCAAGAGCTTGTCACCAAGGTAAAATCTTGATCACATATGAAAGCAAAATTTTGGAAAAATACCTTTCTTTTATAAGAAGTCCACATGGATGCTGAAGAAACCACGCTGCTACGTCCCACTGCTACTTGTCCCAGAAGTCAGGTTGCCTCGTTTTTACTTGTCGGCACAGACCACGGCAACAGGAAGTCTCCAGATATGGCCGAATGAAGCATCAAGAAGACTGCATATACATACGAGAACACTAGTCAGAACAGCAGGAAGAAAATTCCTTCGAATAATAAAAAAAGGAAAACTTAAATGCACAAGTAAAAGAAACATACGAGGAATATTTCAAATGGTTACTGAGTAACAGCATAAAAAGAGAAGAGCAGAATTGGAAATGCAATGCTCCACTAAGGAAATCTACAGTAACTGCTTGTGCACAAAATTCTCTTCTGTATTGGAAGATTCAGTGATATATGCAAGTTATTAAGTTTATCTATTATGCATGCGTATGGAACTAAAGGAGAACATTCCTGTCTGGGAAGTCAACCTCCACACCACCAGGTATCAAACTATTTCAGAGTTTCTGAAAGATTTGTATGCAATGACAGGAAGATCTTTCACTATCAAACACAGTAGCAAACAACAGTAAAATCTAATGAGCCCAGGTATGTTTCTCTTAAAAATGTGCTCACAAAGGAAATGTAGTTGCTGCTCCTTTTATTTATTTACTTGTAACTAATACTGCATCATTACCAGCTATAGCATGCATGATGAACACAATGCAAACACACACAATAGAGGTGAACAAGCTTATCTAAAGCTTTAGAATGACTTTTATGTAATAAAATGCACAGACATCATATAACTAGCCATGTACAGGAGACAATGCATGTACTAAAGCAGAGCTGCACAGATTTAAGAGCCTTAAAAGTTCTAGCAAAACACCCTTATTTGTCATTGTTGCCTTTTTCACAAATACCACAGGCTGGCCGAGAGCTAGCTAGGGGGGCTGAGCACGTGAGCCACAAACCCAATAACTGGTGGCAGCGGTGCCATACCGAGGCGCACGCGACCCAAATGTAATAATACATTATTATTTGATACCCATAAAAGGGCAGCCACACTGATACTTCCCTTCGTCTTGCAGCCCACCCTTCTGCAGCAAGCCCACTCATGTTTGCAGAACTCAAAAACACACAACACAATTAAAAAATCTTCTCCGAAAAAGATAAATATCAAAATATTACTTCATGATGTTACTGCTAGTAACTGTTTGGCTCTAGGGTTAATGATGCATTTATTTAGGTTGTGAATAAAATGAGTTGGGAAGTTAATTGCAAATCTTGGTGGCTAGGAAGAAAGTAAATTTTCTCATTTAGTCACAGAAATACAGTAGAATACCACTTGAACGAACGTCACTTAAACAAAGTATTCAGTTGTACGAACTTTATTAAATCCCCTCAGCAAAGCTCCATTGAGCACTATGCAAATACCCTTCAGTTGAACTAACTTCAGTTATTGCTCATTTCAGTTCGACAAACATTTTCTGCGGCGCCATCCTGTGTCTTCAACATCATACTGAGCACTTAAAAAAGCACAACCCGCACTCTTTGTTGCATATTTTATGCTGAGAACCACTCTTCATTATCTCGTGAAGAAAAGTGGCCGTTATTTAGCTTTAAAAAGAATTGGCTGTCTAAACTAACATCCGAATAAATAGCTGTCTTTGCACGCTTAATTAGCTGTACAGTCGTAGCCAGTCAAAGCCAGATCTTCAGCCCAACTAGCCCTTTCAGCTCCAAGAATTACGAACGTGTGCATTTTGGTTAACCATGATCTGCTTGGAGAAAATGAAAGTCTTTTCTCCTCAGCAGGCCCTTGTGATGGGCAAGATTCTGAGGAGCTTGCACACAGTGACTGGCTTCACGACCACTGCAGTCTTTTCAAAAGTGCTGCAAAAGGTTACGCATTCTTCACTTGCAAATGAGTGCAGTGACAAATAAAAGGGCTCAGATAAGATTTGAACAACCTACGTTTCTTGGAGCTAATGGAAACAATCTTCCAGACATTTATTTACTTTCATTTTAACGAACTTTTTCCTAAGATCCCTTGACCTTCGTTAGAGTGAAGCTTTACTGTATGTGTACATATGCTGAGACAGTCTAAATAACCAGTAACTGAATGTCAGCATCAACGCACACACATATACACAGTACAGTCAGCTATATTATGAAGCCATGTCTGTCCTTCAGCTATTAAAACATAGGTTTACTCAATTTCGCCTCAACTAGAAATAGTAGGTACTGCTGCAATAATACAGCTAAATATATCTCCTGTTTTAAAGCACTGAAAAGGCCACGAAAAATTTTCTTTAGTGCAGACTATCAGCAAGATACACCAACAGGCCAGTCTTGAGTTAAAAACACAGCAAGAATCATATAACAACACCCAGCTGGTTGCAAGCTTTGCTTTAATGAAGCCTGTTACACATACACCCTTTATACTCTCAAAGGAAATGCAATAAATGCAAGAAAGCATGGACCAGTAAAGCTTTGAAAGTCATAAAGCAAAAACAAGAACGCAAAAAATATGTCAGCATGTGATACCTGCCAATCCAATGTGTCCTTTACAGAAAGGATGCTTTAGGGCAAGGCACCCATGGCTGATAGATTAAACTGCCCTAACAGATTCATGACGCTCTCTGTCTCATTCAGGCAGCACTCCCTCGATGGCGGATGAAATCTGCAGCAAGAGCAGTGTGACGATACAATTGTATCAGCTGGACTGGGAGCATTATTGACAAACGAGCCATAAATGCAGTAAAAGAAAGACTTCATTAAATCCATGCTTCTAAATATCCGTGATAACATATCATTACTTTCCGTATACTTCTAAAGAAAAGCTAAGAAAAGCTGTCTCAGAAAATGAACTCCTAGCAGCTCTAGGTCACACATACCATACGCCACCAGCAAACTCGATCCTATCATCTGTTTCGATTCTGACCCTTGTCAGCAATGTCAATCATTTATAAAACGAAGAACTTCCACAGTTGAAATTCACTTTTCAAAATATGTTGTTTCTTTGTGAAGCTTAAAAATTCTTAGAAATTAAACAAAACAGGAGACTAAGTTTCAAAGCTCGATTCCCTTAATTCACAGCCAAATTTTAACTTGACCCACAAAACTTGCCACGCCTCCGTGAAAAAAAAAAAGAAGAAAAAAAAACATTGGGCCTGTACTACTCAAATAATACGTACTGACCCACTGAGGATATAAATATAACTACTACTGCCTTGGAGCCTGCGAATTGTTATGAATAAAAATTATATATCACAATCTGTGCTTACTCTAAAGGAAAACTTAAGAAACACTATAATTTTACGCGCAAAGTCGTTGCTCATGGACTATTCCAATAAACCTCGAATTACCGGCTTCATGTGCAAATAGCTCAGCGAAGAAAAGCTATAAATAAAAACGATAGGTAGCGAGCGATCGCACACATCAGATGGAATATAAAAATGACAGGTTTTGTACGTCTACATAGCTTTTACGCAGTACAAGGCCTCTCTCATTATTTGAAATTTGACGGTTATGGCTGCGAGGCCAAGCGGTTGTTTACCATTGAATAATTAGTAATAATTCCGCAAAAAAAAAAAAACGCCTTAAATATCTGAACTATGTTGCAAAATGATCGGAAAGAGGCAGCGGACAATCGAGGATCATTTTTTAAAACTTAACTAGGTGATAAAAACGCTAAACGATGAAAAATCTTCCTAGTACATTGGTCGTGCAGTATGCAGCCAATTAAAAAATGGGTAAACGCTTGTAATGTAAAAACTGCTCACTTCTGAAACACGAAATTTTCCGTGAGTATGCGCAAAGAGTTTATAAGAAAGGAATAAAAAAGTTTGTTCACTTACATTGAAGGTTTCTGGCAGAAATAACTATTTTCCACGCTCAACGTCGCCAAACGCCGCCTCTCCGCCAGAATGAGGTAGTGGGCTCACGGGGCTCCTTCCCTGACGCAGTGTATGTTACACCACGGCCGGTATCGAGGGAGAGGGCGCGCGAAGCGCTCTCTCCCTCGAGACCGGCCGTGGTTACACAAGGCGGATGTGTTACATGCAGTAGGTGGCGCCACCGGAGACTTCAATGTAGCGCTCTGCTGGTTGAGGGGTTGCGTTTGTGCGACCGCGGCCTTCTCGCCTGCACAACGGGAACTATCCCAGCGCGAGGCCGTGTATTGGCGCAAAATACACAGGAACCTTTCCCAACCCATGGCTATATAGCAAAATTTTCCCAAATCTTATTGCACGTGACCTAGCTGCAAACACTGCTCACAACCTGCCACATTCAATCACATGGTGTGGACATGTATACGAAACAACGCAGACAATACAACTACAGTGGATGCGTGGGAGTCCCTCCTGCGTACCACCGAGCTCGCCCAACAGCGCCAGCTCATTTTGCGCGCATTGGAGGCCGCAGAGTTCCAAGGGATCCCTGCTGACATTCTCTAAGCAGTGCAACCATGTTTTTCGGCTGGTTCCCCTTCTTTGGGTGTAAATAAAGAGTTTATCATCATCATCATCATCTCGCTTTAGAAAAACGCACCGTCTTCGTTCACACTTTTTGAATTTGCATGTGGCAGCTATGCAGAAGTTGGATATATTTAGCAAGTTGTGCTACTACTGGTGCTATACCATGAGCTAAGAGGTTTCTAACTGCAAACGCGTGTCCGATTTCCCTCCGGCGTCCTTGGCGAAAAGTGAATTAAGGCGCTTGTATGAAAATGACTGCGGCGCTCGATACCCCATTTTCTGAGGTTTGTGATTCACGGTCGCGATGATAAAGAGTACAGAGACACATAGGTTTGCACGGGTAACGTGTAAAGCTGTATTCGTATTCCTGATAGGCCACAGCTGTCAGCATCTTTAGTCGCCCCTGCCTTCTGGATCGTGAATTTACTGTCGACGCTGTTTATGGAAGAAAGGTGCATAAAATTTGCCACAAGTCATTATTGAAGACATCGTAAAAGCTTGCAGTTGCGCATCCTCCGTCCATTATCAGCAGTTTAATATCTGAAATTTTTGAAATGAGTTCACAATTGCGAATTAGCTGTATTCGTATAGACAGTGTTCAGATCGATAGAGAAGGACCTGACAGGAGATCTAGGAGTGTGAAAACAAGCATTTAGTAGGCATCTCGGGTTGATGAACGGCGGCTCAACTGCTTCCTTGACAAAAAGTACACCCGTGTTAATCTTAACTGAGAGAGGTGAGGTGTATATATATTTTAAGCATCCGATTTCTCGCTGGAGCGTGTCTTTTACAACTCCGAGTGCATCAGTTTATTTGCTGCCCGAATACAGTTCATGCACGAAAAAAAAAAAAAAAGAAAACTCAGTGAACATATATTTTCGAGAACCACTGTATACGGCGCAAGTTTAAGAAGACGACACAAGAAAGAAAAGGACAGCACATGCTCACATGGTATCCTTTTATTTCTTGTGTTGTCTTCTTTGCGCTGTATACAGTGTTTCTCGAAAATATGTTGCCATGAACCATGCCATGAACTGCATTACTAACACAATGAAGAAAAGGACACAAAATGTGTCGTGTCCGTTTTTTTTTTTTTTTTTTTCTTGTGTTGTCCTCTTTGCGCCGTGTACAGTGGTTTTCAAGTCATGAATAATCGCCCCTCAGGCCGTCATATTTTCGAGCTTGCTCAAGAAGCAGTAAAGTTGAACTGGCAATAGCTGAGTCCCCATTGTCGCGTAAGTTTGTGCCGAGTAAGCTGTTTGCTCCCGGCGACGCCGCGTTACCAGGCTTGTACAAGCTTCGCAATTCAATTTCCTTAGACACTAATTAACAACATACCCAGAACTGTAAAATATTAGCTTATAATCATTTCAGCTGTAATTTATGCTGGCTGTGGTCAACAGATATACCAGCGCATTCTTGACGCCTAGTAATGCGTTGAATAAAGTTATTTCCTAACTACTGGTCCTCCTTTTTGTTCACATTCGTATTTGGCTTTGTGCTTCCTTGATGCAGAATGTCGACAATGTACTTTTATATTTCTGCCCATTTTCTAGGTTATAATTCGACGCGGTGACCCATAAATTATTTCTTAATTGATGTGCAGCTCTGCGGTTTACGACAAATACGAGTAATACAATATTTATTTAAAGCACTCCTGTGAGCGGCGTGTAAAAAGCATCCAAAGGAGTGCAAGATTGCTTTGTGAGCCTTCACAACTGCCAACATGTGCAAACTTTCAGGTACTGTCGCGCTGAAAAAAAAAAAAAATGAACACAGTTACGTTCACGCTCTCCGCTGTTTGATTTTTTCTCGCCGTTCTTTTTTCCGGTTGATAGCAAAAAGACGCTAATGTCCTGATTGGTTGCATTACGGACAATTGTAGAAGGCTTTTGCTGCAATCCAAATGCAAGCATGAAACAAGAAATTTGAACAGCGGAACCTGTAGTCTCGCCTTTACTCGCACTTCTTTTTATTACCATGTACACGTGCGTGTCGTGCATTACAGCACAATTTGAAAGTAGGATGCTATAGGGCGATTCCATGTAAGATAAACAAAGAATGGTCGGCCGACCTTATAAATTGATTTTAAAATTTGATATATAGTTGCCCAATGATTGGAAAGAAGATATCTGCAATTGGGTTTGCTGCCAAATTTTTGTTTTTCGGGGCATAGGAAATTAATAATAACGATGGAGTTGAGTGCCGCGCTTATGTTCTATTTTGATTCTGATAAGTTTGGTTATTGATTACATTGAACAGAAATTATAATAAGGTTAGGTAGCTGCAAATGGTCTCACTAAAAATATGCATGCTTTTGTTTGTGTTCAGATAATCTTGATGTCTTGGGAAGTGTAGATTTTTTTTATTTACATGAACAATAAAGGAGAGGTTGGTGTTGAATAGCGGTTCCGGCTACTCCTTCCACCAAATTTATAAGAAACACTTAGTTTGTTTTTATGAAATTTCTTAATCTCTAATAAATGGTTTTCACAGGAAAGGAAAGGAAAGGCATAGTATCTGTCAGAAATGTTCTGTGGACACCTCACCCGCGCCTTTAGGGAAGGGAGGAGTGTGGGAGTGAAAGCGGAAAGAGAGAAATAGGTGCCGTAGTGGAGGGCTGATGAGTAATTTCGACCACCCGGGTATCTTTAACGTGCACTGACATCGCACAGCACACAGACGCCACTTCGTTTCGCCTTCATCGAAACGCAGCCGCTGACGGTCTGGATCGAAACAGGGTGCTACGGCACAGTAGTCAGGCATCTTAACCACTGCAGCACCGCGGCGGGGCGAAATCGGCCCAGGAAATGAAATTTTGCTTATTTTGCAGGCCATTGTCTCAAAAAGCTTTTGTGGTAGAGCAGCAATACTTCCACACTATGTTCTCGGCATATTTATCTATCAAACTGCGAAAGCTTATATTTATTTAACGTTTTAATATACAGACGTATGATCGCGCTAATTTCAAGAAAACAGCGAACAATAAAAATTTATGGAGACAAATAATTGTATATTTCTTTAACTTTGTCCGCCTATTCCCCTTTCCTTAAAAAATATTGCATAATTTCGTTGCGCTAGTAATTACGGCCGCTCTATAACGCTCTTGCGCAAGTCGCCGCGCACGATGCAGGATTCAAGATTCTACGACATTTGTGTATTGCGCACTGTTTTTCAACTGTGGCATACTATTGTATTTTGTCATTTTTGTCTTGGCGTTGCACATTATCTGGCAGACACCGTCGTGAATGATTCGGAAATTTGTACGCGTGGTGTTCCTGATGCGCTTGTGGCATCGGGCAGCACAGAGATGTTTTTCGAGTCTTACCTTCACCAAAACACGGATTGCGCAAAAATACGATAAAGCTCAATGAGCAAGCAGCGTATTCCAAATATTATTACTGAAATGAAGAAATTTTGAAGGTCATGGAGAAGTGCCTCATCAAAACAGAATGTTTCTTGGCTGCAATCGTTTATTTTTGTCATTCGAAGACGCACATTTCCTTCATTCCTGTGCACAGTTTGTTCGTTTCTTTCATGCAGTCCTATGCATGCCTGCATGAAGTGTGAACCGCAGATCGAACGCGCGGCAAAAGCCCCAATCTAACCTTTTCTTTCTCCCTATCCCTCACCTCTTTGATTTCCTCTACCTTCTCCTCGCTATCCCTTTATTTCCGCCGCCCCAGTTCAGGTGCTTCACATGTCAGATACCGGGGCTGGCAAACATCTTTTCTTTTGTGAATACAATAAATAACCACCACCGTGTATGTCTGAGATAGACACGCGCATCCGGCTACAGATAGCTTTGCTTTTTTGTGTTCGATACTTCACTTTGCCACTGGAGCTACTGGCGCAGCGCAGTTTCTCGTGTGGCAACGGTTGTCGCACCCGCGAGGGTGAAGCGGGCGCTCAAACATCCCCGACAGCGCTTTGATCTTGCTTCCTTCACCACCATGTAATCGGCGTCTGGTTGCGATGCAAACAAGGGGTGGATAAATAGCGAACCTTCATTTCGCATGCGTTGAACAGCTACCCAAGAGGCATTGCACCGGCGGCATCATGTCATGGAGCTTCCCGTTAATTGGCCAGACGTGGCAACAATCCGCTAGAAGCGCGCCCGGTGCGTGCTCCGGAGCGGCGAGCGCAGCGTGCCGTCTGCTAAAGCAGACGACGCAAGGTAGATATACCATAGTAGCGAAGACTCCATAGACGCCCATTGGTCCAAAAAATGGCGGCTCATGGGCACCGCCTTATTGGGGGGCAACTACGTATGAGTGACGTTTAATGACGTCACGCATACGTATGTTTTTAGCGCGAATTTTAAAGTGGTCTTTTTATAGAACCCGCATTTTCAAGCCGGTATCTCGAAGGTTGCCTTTCAGTGCGAATAAACTTTTGCCAGTCAAATGTGCTCGAGTTTCTGCTAGTTGTGGCCTTGTTAATGTGCAATTCGGAATCCAATGAAAGTGACTGGCAAAGAAGCTAGCATAGAAAGGCAGCAACGCTTTCAGACGCTGGCCTAACTTGGCTGGCTAACGTAGTGGAAACCTTGGTGGAAATACTGGTGTTAGTACTTTTGAGTACAAGGTATGATGCACAAAGCACAGGCTCAAGTGCACAGTTTGCAATACAGTGTACGGCAAGTATGGTTTTCATATTCATGGTTTATTACAGCAACCAAACAAATACAGTGATAAAGCACACCAACAAAAAATACACGTCACAGGCAGCTCAAGCAGTAGTTTCTTTAAGCTGGCTATTCATCTCAATGGTCACAGTGCGGATAGAAAAAAGCCCTGCAGTTCCACGAACGTTGCCAGGTAGGAAATTGAAAAGCATAGAAGACAGTGCTAAGACAGCTTCAATTGAGGCAAACATGACATGACATAAGTAGGCGCATCAACACGGGTCGCAGCCTTTTTGACGACAGATATGCAGACGGTTCGAAGTGCTTGGAACAAACCCGCAAGTCTCGCAGCTGCCATGGTGTCTTCTTCTCCAGGCTGACGTTGTGGCAGAACTGCACCCACGCTCGGCAACTGGACATGATGCAACGTGCACGTTATTCACAATTGCGCCGTAAGGAATACTGCATACTCCAAACGCAAATGCGTCATTATTCCTGCCAATGCTAACTGCAGTACAATATACTTCCATTATATCTGAACTATGGTAGTAAATGCTCGCCCCAAGCTCTCAGCGCCCAAGAGTGCGGTTACGTACGCTCGTCCTCATGCCATGCGGGTAGCTATACTTTTCTATGGTTAATATTGACGAGAATGAAGTGCGTTTAAAGTTACCCTAACGGTCATGCATATACAGAATAGCAATAACAAGACAGGCAGTAACTCCTGCTGAATGAATTCAGTTAAAGCACCCTCAAGGCCGCGCATATAGACGTGGCTGAATTTCGATACTACCAGTTGCGAGGGTCAAATTGGCTTCGCGGTGTTGGAAAACTAAACAGTGTTGTGCTCAGACTTATCAGGCAGCACAATTGGTTTTAAATTGGCCTTCCGGTCAGTGGCATGCGCGTGGTTGCTCCCGAGAGCCCGGTATCAAGTTAACGCTGGTGATAGCCGGCTGCATGAAACTCACCATAAATCAGACAAATGGTGGACCTCTTGTAGTGTACATAGTGTAGTGTAGTACATAAATATCCCCGAAAAAAATGAAGCCGCGTGCGCACGAACTGGTTACAGAAACAGAAGCGAACAGGTCAACGAAAGCATTCGGAGCATACCTGGTGCAGACGTCTTGTAGCAGACGACACTGACAAGAGCTCACCTGTGAAAGTCCAGCTGGAAGCGGTGTAGCTTGACACCGACGGTACTGCCCATGCTGTCGTAACGTGCCACGGCGCATCGTTTCTTCACATGCCGCAAGCTCATCTTGAAATAAAGCGCTAAGCGCTTCAAAAGAACAGCGCGAAGCGTGCAAAGACGGAAAAAGACTTCGCACTGGCCGCACGTCGAAGGAAACAAAACCGAGAAAACTGCCGCAGCGGTGCGGCGGGGTGCAAATTTTACAAAACGGTGACAGAGAAGTGACGCGCAAGGACGACGAAAACTTCGCAGAAGGGGCATTTCGAGACCGGCGAGCTAAATTTAAAAGCTTTACCAGGCGCGCTATTGCAGACAGCTGGTGATAAGAAATCGCTTCGTGAGCTCCCGCGGCCACTGTGGCCGGGTGCCGAAACAAGGCCTGCAAAGTCAAGCTGCAAATGCACCGCACACTCATCAACAGGGGGCGTAACAAGAACGTTGCAAGAAATTATAAATGCGGCGTAATGTTTTGCTGAAATAGTTTAACTATTTTATAGCATTAAAATATTTATTTCTTTGTAGCGTTTTATTTGTGCTTTCGAATTTCATTATCTAAGTGTTTCGCCCCCCCCCCCCCCCCAAAGTGGCTGTGCTGCTATCGCGCTAGACCGTTTTTGGGCCCAGCCTTTGCCACCATTTTTACATCCGCCTTGGACGACGCGTCTCTCTTTGCTCGGAAATGGAGTTATTTGTTTAGTCAGCGTTACGAAAGTTTATATCTGCTCAGAAGTTGGGGTGTAAATATCGCAAAATAAATATCTAAGGGTTGGGGCCTTTTAATGCTGATTTAAGTGCGAAATTATCAGCGCGCGCGCCGGTGCTTCATAGTCAAGCCGTCAAGCCAGCAGAACCAACCGGCGGCGGAGAGGATGGCCCCCAGAACACGTGCTGCCCCTAGCGGCTGCTCTCTAGAAGTGCTATCTATCTATCTGTTGCTGGAGGAAGGAGGGAGCAAAGCGCATTCTTTTGCAGTCCTGTCGGAGTGCACTGCTCTGCGCCCGAAAGGTCTGGGAGGGGACTATAGGGGGAATTAAAGTTTGTATGAAAGAGGAGAAAGATAAGGTGGAGAGGAGAGGACGTGGATCTAGACCAGGGTCATTAGGCTGGTTTCCTCGATGAAACTCCAGCTCACCCTAAACGCCATCATTGCGGACTTGGCATCCATGGGCCTCACCGCCTCGGCATCCAAAACCGTTGCTCTTCTTTACCACCCTAGAGCAGCTGCCAGACGAACCACCAAACCCCTCACCCTCAATGGTATCCCTCTGCCATGGCAACAGCAGGTTACATACCTCGGTCTCACAATCGATCACCGCCTGACTTGGAGACCAGAGGTCATGTCCCGACTGGCTCAGACAGCACAAATAGCGAGAGCCATTCGCCTCCTCCTGACACGCGGCAACGGATGCTCCCCAGCCTGGGCGGTGAGGCTCTTCGAGGCCGCAGCCACATCCCGTCTTACATATGCCCTCCCACTCCTAAAGCTTTCCATCGCAGCCCGTCAAAATCTTGATATCTCACATCGCAGGGCTATACGCACCTTCCTTGCCCTCCCTCGCTACTCACCCATCGGACCCATCCTCCCAGAAGCCAAGCTTTGGCCCCTCTCCCTCCGTTTCCTTAGGACAGCCCTATTCCATATTGACCGGTTGCTCAAAGCCCCAGATGGGTCGACAACCTTCGCTCTCGCCCCTCCTCCCGCATGGGATCCATAGCCCATCTGTATGAAGACATCATAGGAGTCCCGCCCTCCTATCAACTCCTTCCCCCTCCTCCCGACATTCCTCCCCTGAACATCTCAGATGGCCTAGACCGCATTTCGAAAAGAGCCTCACCTCATTGTACCATCCTATCCAGCTCTCGTGAGCTCATATTTGAGCGTCTGGGAAATCATCTCCTTCTCTATACTGATGGATCTGTCCTCCCTGATACCGGTTCCTCCGCTGCATCATGCGTCATTCCCTCTCTCGGCATCGTAAAACAATGCCGCCTCCCATTTCCCGCCTCCTCCAACCTGGCAGAAATCGCAGGGCTACACCTGGCCGCGGACCTTATCCATGATCTTCCACCTTCCCGTCCAATCTCGATTCTCACTGACTCCAAGGCAGCTCTCCTCCTCCTCAAGAACACAAAGGTCTCCACTGAAGGCATCACCTCCCTTGTACTTAGATTTCACTCACTTGTTGATATGGGGCACGACATCCACTTCCACTGGATCCCATCTCATTCCGAAATCGAGGGCAATGAAGCTGCTGACTCCGCAGCTAAGGCAGCTCACTTCAATGCCCCCTTCACCACCTCCCTCACCAAATTCGATGCCTCTCGTCACATCCTATTCAACAACATCCTCTCTCTACATCCGGACTCCCGAGTTGCCTCTGGAAGACCTCCCAGACCTCTTCCCAACAAACTGAGTAGGGAGGACAGGTCAATCCTTCTTCGCCTCCGGGTGGGAGCCTGCTGGCCTGCGGTCAGGAAGCACCGTCACGGCAGAATTCCCTCCCCATCTTGTGCCCGACGCGGTCAACCAGAAACATTGGAGCACCTCCTCTGCACCTGTCCTTCCTTTTCCACGCAAAGAGCCTCCATACAAAGTACCTTCAGCGAGTTAGGCTTGCCTTGTTCCACGCAGCAACATCTCCTCTTTCCCGCGTCCCACCATCTCGCCGCCCTCCAGGGTCTCCTCACCTTCATCGAGGAAACCAACCTAGAAGTGCTCCGACGGCGCGGCCGCGCCGTCGGAGCACGCACCTTTTGTTTTTTCACCGTGAATTCTAGCTCACATTATCAGCGCGCGCTGCTACATAAGACGGCGGTGGCGGCCCCCTGCGGAGGCGCGCAGAACCAGAATCTGCTGACATAGGCGGCGTCATCGCTATGTATGGCGCCGGCTGAGGAGTGAGCCCACTACCCAATTCTAGCTCACTTTATCTCCGCCACATAGCCACGTCACGGGAGAAGTTTTTTGCAGATCTTCGGTGCGCAATAACGTGACACATGAAGCTGCATCACGTGTCTCGTGAAGTTCGCTTTTTCTTTTTTTTCAGTCGCGCTGCCGCGTTGCGCTGCTCAGACGAAAGGCGGGATGAGTGGAAAGCCGAGCAAGGGTCAGTTCTGTGCGTTCGCAATCTTTTGCTTTCGTTCTTTTTCTTCCGGTGGTCTTGTGGGGTGGCTGGTATTCGAGGCGACGCAGAGCCTCGGAGTGGCGAGCCCACTTCAGCGATCGTGTGTTTGCTTTCTTCATTGTAATGAAAACTTGAGTTCTTACCGTGTGCGGAGCCGCACATATTGAGTGCCTGCGCATGAGTTATTTGCACACACGCGCGCTCACACACATGTAGCTTTGCAGTGGCGGAAAAGAAATAGCTCTCAAGACTGAGAGCATCATACATATGTGCTAAATAAAAACGAAAAACTAATTGCTGATTTCGTTACTTTTACTCGGAGACAACTTCGTACTGAATATCTTGTGAAACTTTAAACCCATCCTTTTTGCTGTATTGATGACGCCACTGAGCTGATACCGTGAAATTGCGCTGTTATTCGGTGAACACATATCTGTTTTCCGTTTTTTGCTTTTGCTGCTGTTCATCTCTGTAATGCCTGCAATGTTTATGCCTGTAATGTGTTCCATGTAAACTAGCTTCCTGTTGAACTGTCACCTGCTGATGTATGCGAGGGTCCCCGGCACTCTCAAGCAGTGTACTCCGTCTTCTGGATTTGAAAATAAAAGATTGATTGATTGATTGATTGATTGATTGATTGATTGATTGATTGATTGATTGATTGATTGATTGATTGATTGATTGATTGATTGATTGATTGATTGATTGATTGATTGATTGATTGATTGATTGAAGGGCGCGTAAATGAAGCCGTCACAGGTTTGATAGCGTGCTGTCTACGTTGGCTAGCCTGCCCGCTTCTCCTTTCATACCTCCCGCACTTCTAGGGAAAAAAAAGAATGCGTGCGTGCGTACTGCTGTGTGCTTTGCTCGCAGGACGGCTAGACGCTCACCCTCCTCCAGCTCGAAGCCGCGCTCTGATGGCCAAGCGCCTCCTTGCATCCTTCCCGCGCACTGGATTTGAAGGACGGCTTGCAGCCAACCTCTCGAGAGAGCGGCTGCGACTACAACTAGCATAACGTTCCCAATGGATCACAGCATACGGAAGGATATGAATATGTTCAGCTACAGCTGGCCGATATTCCGTGGTTCTGCATGGTCAAGTGCGTGTTAATTGTGCCGTAAGGGCGCTTATTTGGTTTACAGAGCAATTGAATTACAAAGGTCGGTGCCGCGGACCGCAGTTTGTGCGGTGATATAGTTCACGAAGCTGCATGAGCGCTATGCGAAGGCTGCGAGCGAAAATGTGTGCTTCTGCTGGCGCATTCTGTGCCGTTATATGTGCTAGTTCGCCGGCACCACCCCCCTCCCCAGCTGCCGCGCCTTCTCTCCCCCCCCCCCCCCCCCGCTTTTTTCCCTTACCATTAGCGCGCTTCCATACCCAACCCTTGCCCTTAGCTCGCAGCTCACACAGACACCACCTCCAACAAAAACATATCAAAAGCAGAACTTGTAGAGCGCTCGCTCGGTTGACGCACATGTCCGAAGGCTGCTGTGTGGTGTCAGATAACCTCCGCGAGCGAAACATACGATGTGCGCGGTCAGGAACAGATGGGCTAAGATATGGCCGCTTCCTTGACGGGAGCGGCGGCGCAGAAGTGAATAAGACAGTCACTAACATACTGAGCGCGGCGAGAGAAAATGTCGGCGGCGGGCGCCGATCTGTTTTCATAAGTGGTGGACAGGGGCGTATGCACAGCGGGGTGGCTCAGATGCATCTCGGAGCACACTTCTAAACAAGATCGGATCGATAAAAAAAAGACAAATTCATTTTTTTTTGTCTGATGAAAATTTTGTCCTCGCCAGGGAAAAGCACCCCCCATTTTCCAGTAATTTCGGCGCGTGAGAACGGAAGCGGATAAAGGGGGGGGGGGGGGGGGGGTCGTTCAGTAGCTTACTGTACATGTGCATATACTCAATCACTGTGTGTATGCCAATATATAATGCTAAAGTCTCGCCCACATAGCTTCTGAGCGATGAGCTACGTGGATCCGAGCGTCCAGGGCGTGCGCCTCAGCATCGCGCGATGTAACCCGACAACACCCACAGCGCGCATTCTCCACTGTGAAGTTGGCGGCGCGGTGGCTGGCGCCGTGCTGTCCGCGTTTACCGTCCATTTGTGGTGTTTTAGTTTTTAATGGTGCGAGCGAGCTCGATAACAGGACTCAGTGCGTCCTCAACAAGAGCGGACGCTTGACTAAGAAATGCACGATGAAGAAAGAGCGAAATTGTAACCAGTTAATATTTTCAGAATATAACCTTATACGTTTTTGTCTATAATTCGTGCAAATTGATCGTATGAATTTTTCGTTTCCGTTTCTTTTTTTAACAGATGCTATTCATAATAAAAAAAGTATTCTAATAAGAGTTGCAATGAATAGCATGCACTCAGTCAGTTAATTTGGACTATATACTTTCTATCTGAACATTTTTTCTGATATGCCAAATTGCTTCGATATATTTTAATAGCTGTGTATGAGTGGTGTAACCAGAAATAATTTTCGAGGGCGTTATACGGCATCGATCAAAAAAATTGCAAAAAAGGCCGAAAGAAGGAGTTCAAAAACTTTCGGAAGGTGTTCTGACATCGAAACAGAGTCCTGGCTACGCCTCTGCTGTATATTGACAGGAGTATATACAGAGAAGTATATTCACCTAACAACTTGCTATGCACCAACTTTATTTGAACCGATTTAAATACACAAAACTAACCGTGTATTAACTTCATATTTATGCATGTTCATACAGATTAAAAGTACGTACAATATTGATAGAGCCAATACGGTATTAATACAGATTCTAAAGACTGTTGACGACCATTTTTGTGAGGGATATCTAATCTAATCACAATTCATGACCCGCCGGCAATGCAGCTGTGGAACGTGCTTAAATCTGCAGCTCTCCTGCGATAGCTTAATAGTCTCTCCGCTGAATAGAATCGCACTCCATTGCAGCTGGTGTGCTTGGCAGGACCAGGCCGCCGACGGCCAAGTAATGTGTGCGGAGGTGTTATGTTGTACACGAGTGGACAACAGACAGACTGCGCGCCTTCCGCAACACGTAGACGACTCGAACCAACATCGGGAATGCGCTTTCTTCCTCTCCTTCACTCTCCTGGGGCTCTCCTTCACTCGGAGAGCCCCATCCTTTCCGCTTGTCACTGTTTCCACCTTGACCTCCATTGAAAGTTTGGATTGACCCCTCTTTGGTGGTGCAATAGTTAGGGCGCTCGACTACTATGCCCGAGGATTCGGGATCGAATCCCGACCACGGCGGCTCCTTTTCGATGGAGGCGAAACGTTCAGCACTCGTGTGCTGTGCGATGTCAGTGCACGTTAAAGAACACGAGGAGATCGAATTTTCCGGAGCCCTTCACTACGGCATCTCTTGTAGCATGAGTCGGTTTCTAACATTGAAGCTTTTATATCGTATCGACAACAGGTAGCAAATATGTGCCGTCGTGTCGAGTGTAAATAAATAGTTTTCTCGTTTCTAAAACGCCTTATTTCAAGTCACTGGCGGACGAGGACGCAGATCCTAGCCCCACGTTGAGGTATGCCCGTGTGACAACTTGGCTACACTCGCGTTTACCGGGTGGATACCGGAATTCATAGTCTTTTTCTTTGGCTTGTGTGTCACGGAGATTGCCAAGAGGAGAACCCTCTAGCTCACGTTATTTGGGGAGGAGACGTCTACACCCTATTCCAGTCAAGCATGCCAATTACCGTGGCCCACGACAGCATCTTAGCTGCACTGCCGAAGTATTCGAACCCGCAGCGATACGAAGTCTACAGCCGCGCTCGCTTCCAACGCCGAGATCAGTTGGAGGGAGAAATTAAGTGCCTACTTTGCGGTACTTAAGAAACTGGCGGCCAACTGCAACTTTTCAACACTGTCTACGAACACAGCAGCCACCGAACGGTAGCCAGAGCAGTGACATCGCTATCGCTTGTTAACTCCACTATGCTCCCATTATACACGAGGATTCGTGGCCGGTTCATTTTTTGAACTGCGCCTGTTCGCCGGAACAGACCTCGCCTTCTAGAAAACAGGTGACGATACATCGAGACAGTGCTGCAGACAAGCCAGAGGCACAACACAGAGGCAAGTTAGAAAAAAAAACTATAAATGTTCAACGCATCGCTCGGTGACGAACAACAGAATCCTATGCATGTCGGTTTCAAGTAGTTATGTGCAACGCTTAATTGCTACCAGCATGGACACATGGAGAATGCTTTCATCACGATGATGAAGCAAAGTAAACAGCTAATTCACGCAGCCACAGCCCAGACGCTTCACAAGTCGTGCTCAGGTTGTGACGCAATGGGGTCAATAGATTCATCAGCCCTGTACGACCTAAAACCGTTGCTAACCAGTGCACGCGGTGTAAGTAACGGCTCACTTGACCATCAACCACTAATTGCTGCAGTTCCAGATGGACTCCGGAGCGGCACCCACACCCACATCAGCGAGGACACACTTCGCGCATCGGAGCCAAAGCACGCACTTAAAGTTGTTAAAGGCGTCGAACCGAGATTTTTGGCAAGAAGCTTGGGAGAAGCGTCTACAGTGCGGGTCAAACAGAACTGTGGGATATCTAAATATATATATATATAATCGTCTTCTCAGACGACATCCCAGGACATATTCCTGACTACACTTGGAAGTTGCCATTAAGAAGTTCTCCAAAACAGGGCCAGTGCCGTTCGCCGTGAAATCTGCAGTGGACGTCAACTTTGACATATTGCAATAATAAAGCATCCTTGAGCCAACATAACAACTTCATCCTGCAAAGAATGCGAGGTTGTTGGCATCCTTCAACAAAATTTTATTGAGTCCCTGCAGTTGTTTATTTTTATATTAGTTTTTTTTTTGTTTGTGAACCAATCTTTCAAAACAACTTTTTTACCTACCTGTACTTGCATGTTGGTGATATTGAGAGTGTACTATTGTGGTGCTGGCGAAGACTCTTGAGAGTTCCTTGGACTGCCAGAAGATCAAATCAGTCGATATTGTCGACCATAAACCCTGACTGCTCATTGGAGGGTCAAATTCTAAAGTTAAAGCTCAGCTACTTTCGTTATCTGATGAGAAGAGAGGAGTCGCTGGAGAAAGATTTGACGTTGGGAAAGGTTGAGGGTCACCGGAGAAGGGGTAGGCAGCGAAAGCGATGGTTAGATGGCATCCTCGAGGCACTGCAGATGAAGTTATGTGATGTTAGGAAGATAGTGAGAGACCGGAAAGCGTGGCGTGACATGGTCCATAGGGTCACGAAGAGTCGGACACGACTGAACAACTGAACTGATAATGAAAAGTTTAAAGGTATGAAGTGAAATAGTGTTTTAGAAGGGCATAATTGCTAACTATTCGTTGCTTCAATCTTCATTGGGAATAAAATAAGCTTTTAGCATTGCGTAAAAATAAATGTGCGAGGTGTAAATTTGTGGTTAAAATAAATTTCCAGAATATGAGAAAAATACTGAAAAAATAATGGCAATTAAAACCAAAAAAATTGCCTCCTCCAACCCTCCTCCTCACTCAAAAATCGGTTGCAGAGCGCCTGGTACGGTTGCCTCGTTCGTCAGCTCACACCGTTCCTGCGGCTGCCGGCGGGCCTATGACTGTGAGCAACTTTTTTTATCTTTTCTTTTCTTCTTGGAAGTGGCCAAGAATAAACAAGGCAAATGCAAAACGTGCTCCTAGAGGTCACTGCCATCACATGACGTAGGTTCTACGCCTTCCGTTATCGTTGTTGTCACGTGATCCGACAAGCGATGCGAGATTCTAAGCCAGAGGGCCACAGTGAGACGGGGCAGCCGCCTGGGATGGTCGCAACCCAGAGAACTCTGACATTTCAAGACCAGCGTGTGTGTGAGTACTGCTCTGTTCTGGTTCTTCTCAGCCACTATTGAAATACTTTGAGCCTTTTATCTTCATAAAGCGCTAACAACAAATTTGTGTTGCATTTCTCATTAGTTTTTTTTTTTTTTTTTAGACTCCAAAATACAGCAGCTACGCTTCTATTATTCCCTTGTAGCAGTGAGGCCGAATAACGAATTTGAAGGGAACTTTTTTTTTAATTTTGAAAAAGGATGTGCAGGGCGTGGTCTTACAATATTTAGCTGCCGCATCTCGTCTTGTCCGCGTCTCCACTTCATCTCGTCTTGTTCCGAATGCCGCGCTGCCAGGCGCGGAAATTGCGTGTTATTATTCTGCGAGTAGTAGCAGGGCTCTGTCTTGCGTGCTGACGAGTAAATTATTAACCCCTCAAAAAATGTGCGCTTTCAGTTGCGGTAATGCGTGTGACCGTAGATTCAATGTGAGCTCTAACGTGCCACGTAACCGGGCCGCCGCGTCAGGGCGTGGTGGCTCTGACGCTCCCTGAACGCTCGCTCAAGCGCTGGTTTGTGAGATTCTGGGTGTGAATATAAAAAAAAAAAAAAACATTATGCTGAAAACTTATGTACTTCATAACCATTCAGAGGGACTATATTGTAGCGTGACCTACTAAGCCAACCGCTTAGCCTCTTCGCTGTGATCGCACTGACCCTGAGCCGCCGCCTAGCAACAGCCAGAACTGGCGGCGCAGCTGGGCTGGTCTCGTCGTCAGAAAAAAAATTTATCCGCCGGGAAGTGAACCTCCTTCCCTCGGATCCTCAGCCTAGCGGTTTGCAAACTGTGTCACGCCCAGTTTTTTTTTTTTCCTGTTAAGAAATTTGCAATGGGCAAAGTCAAAGTACAATGCCACGAAGAGCTCCCGCAAAAGTAAGGTATAACAAAATTTCAAAAACGCTTTAGGTTAGCCAGTTCGCACAGAACTGGCATCCGTTCAGGTTTCTCGCTTTTGGTATTATAGATGGCGATCAGGTTGCTGACACTGTATCGTGAGTAGAGCGTCTTAATTCTCCTTCTCTATAGCGTGAGGATGATAATAGCACAGTTGGTGGCGCCGCAGTACCAACTAATCACTAACTAGTACTAATTAGTCATTTGTCAGGACTAAATAGTCATTGTTAATGACGATGACGGGCTATGACGTCGTCGCATGGTGACGTCACGACTGGTGATGACGTCTAAAGGCAAAATGCCGGTCAACATGCGTCGAGTCTTCTGGAGTCTAGGAAGATATTAATAGCAGAGAAAGATGGCAAGGACTGCGGTGGAGCGAAGACGCCGCTCGGCAGCAACAAGCCGTCCGTATGGGGTCGAGATCGCGAAGGAACAAAATCCCTTTGTTAGCCTTTTGTCGCGGAGGCTCGGGCCCCCGTCCTCTAGGCCTGCGGGACGGGGATGGGGAGTAAGGGGCCTCCATTTCCGACGGGCAATTAAAGGTATTATCCATCTATCCATTAACACCACCTGGCAGCGCATTGCCAAACTATATCCCGTAGGAGCACTCGAGCAGGCGACGCTCAGCAGTTTCACCAGGCGACAAAATGCAGAAATATTGTCAAAAGGAGTAAGGGCCCATTTAAAGCCACCCGTCCATGTCACTTCTGTTGCGAATTAAAGGCTTCTTTTTGGAAATTCTACAACAAGCGATTAAAAAATACCTACTCGTGGGTGCATTTGGAATTAGATTTTTATGATAATGGGCTACCACCGCTGGACATGATCATGTTGTTGAGCCTGCACAGTACCTGGCGATCCAGAATGGCTTTCAGGCATGCAGACGTTGATGAGAGGAAAATACGGCAGTACTTTCGAGAAGCCGTTGCGAGCGTTATTGATGTTTTCAAGATTTAAGGCCAATGGCCTGAGTAGCTTCCGAGCATGAACGCGTTGCTGCACATGCCTGAATTTTAATGGATCACGCAGACCGAGCTCGCGTGGCTTTTAACCCATGTTCAGTGTTTGTCGCGTAATATTCTTTATGTGTAAAATCTAGTTTTGAATTTGACAATAAATAAAAAACAGCTTCTGTGGCGAATTGTGTTAATAGTATTGTCATGTACAAGGTGGTTGAGGATACCGAGAATAGCAAGGGCTTAACCCGCGCTAGAATTAAAGGTGAGAAAAGAATTGTAACTGTAGTTACGCCGTATTGCACATCATGCCTAAAAGTGCCTGCAAGGCCTTTTGTGGATTAACTTGATGCGATTCGTTTTAGCCGCTATGTGCGACACAACGGCAGCGAGCAGCACAAACACAAACGCGCAAGCGACACTTCGTCGTCCTCTCAACTTCGTCCTCCTTCACTCAGCCATGCGCCACCTGGCAACGGTAGGTGGCACTATGCTTATCTCTGCACTCAGATCTGTTCGAAATTTCTGTGTATAATTTTTGTTTATTTTTTTACAATTCAAAACACTAAAATAAACTGGTAACAACTTTGCGGGGTGTGTTTCGTTTAGGCTGCATTAAGCGATCCTTTCGGTTCTTGATAGCCGAAAAAAACAGTCGTGAACCGAGCCACGAGGACAAAGGATACACTATGCAATTTCCTTCACCGTAGTCATTTCCTGCCTGCAGTGAGCTTATGTCAGCTTTAGGTTGCATTCAGAGTGAGTGTATGTTACCTTTAGGTTGCGTTTAAAGACACCTTTCAGCAACAATCATCCTTTAACTCTCTGAGAGCGTCATCTGCTCGAGTGCTCCTACGGGATACGTTTTGGCAATACGCCGCCGGGCGTTCGATCCAGGCGTCCGTGCGGCGCCATTCATTTGGCGCTTCCTCGAACGCCGCACCACACGGCATGTATAAAAATAGAAGCAGTACAGCAGGCATCAGCGACATTTCAAATTGGTTTATAAGAATAAAAAAGGCGCAGTAAAAGGTCTTCATATACAAAACATACCCGTTGACGTGAAAGCCAATTCCGTTCGCTCATGGAGCAAACAAAAGAACTGGTATACATGTTAATTTTGGCACGGTATTCCAAAATCTTTGAACATTCATTATTGCGAGCAGAGACATAATGCGGCCCATGTAAGCACGTTTCCTTTCGAATACCTGTTTTATTGTGATATTTCTGATACAGGAGCCTTGAGTTTCCCATCTATTCTTCCTGTCGGTGCAGGTATTTTGTGGTGTGGTAGGCGCATTCGAAGTTCTTGGCGAGCCTATGAGTCACAATCACCTCATACAGATTTCTCATACTAAACTCGTACTAATCTCATATCATCTCATACAAATATTTTTCAACGGATGGGTCGATGTGTTTCATGCGCTGAAACTCGCGAGAGCGCTTTTAGTGCAGCTAAAAGTGCTCCTGTTCGCCCAATGGAAACCGGTATTAGTCACGCAGAAAAAAAAATCGTTCATGCCTTCTTCTTTTGAACATCTCAAATATGACCCGGTGCAGCAGTGCTTTCGCCTGAGCAAAGCACAAAGAAACACGGACACTTGCCGACACGATAAATGCCCGTTTGCGTTAAACACCACATTTAGAAGGCACTTCGCAAGCGTACTCACTTCTGTAACAGATATGCACGCGAAACGCAACATATTTCCCGACGGTAAACAATCGAAGAACCACATTCGTCATTCGCCGAAACGTAGTCGAAACGGACCCCAGCATGCTAACGGCCATATTGTGAAATTTGAAAAGTAAGAGCGTGGGTAGCTACCGGCGGCCTCCTGGCTGTGAAATTTTGTTTCAGTTTCAGTTTCATTTTTAGAAAACACTTGTGTGTAGTTTTAATTTTGGCGTTATTTGTGGTGCTTTATTAAGGTGTTGGGTTATATCAGCAGCGCCATTTTTGTATGAAAGGCTACGAAGTTACGCTGCCCCACCCCCAGCATGTTAAGTGATATCTGTTATGTTCGGGGCGTCGGAGCCCCGTGAGCGAGGAACCTCTCGATTTGGTTGCTGGGTGGAGACTACTTTATTGTGCTTTGGGAGAGAGGGAAGAAAAGGCGTCGGCGCTAGCAGGGGTACCCGCTAGTCTCTCCGAAGCGGCCTGCTCGCAGGTGCAAGGAGGCATTACAAATGGAGCGGCCGTGCGTCCGTTTCGTTGGAGGCGGTGTGGCAGTGCGTCGGTTCGCGTACACAACAATATCCTTGCCCGTAACACCCTAAAGCATATTGTCCAACGACATCACCCCTTCGCTACGCAAGAAGTGATTTGCAATGACACAAACACCCAAGACTCAGGGTGTAAGCGTGTTTTGAATGAAACAAATGTCCAAAAAGTTTTTGTTTTTGCAGTGTATGCTAAACAGAAATGAAAGCATAGTAAAGAATATACATTCGCTTAGTGATGTATACGTTCCCTCATTTGAGAAAGTCAATGTATTTCCACATTAGCTTCTATACACAAATACTGTTGTATTTTCCAAGCACAAAACTTCTTACGTAATCTCAAATGAAAGTCTATTACGGATCTCATGTTAAAACACATAAAAGTTGTTTCTTAGGCAACATCCTACATATGCTAAACAGAAATGAAAACATAGAGCTCTGAAAGTGTGCAGTTAACAAGGAAAGAATATATATTCACTTAGTGATATATACTTTTCCTCATTTGAGAAAGTCAATGTATTTCCACATTAGCTCCTACACAAAAATACTGTTGCGTTTTCCAAGCACGAAACTTCTTGTGTGATCTCAAAGGAAAGTCTGTTGCGGATCTGATGTTAAAACACATCTAATCTTGAGTCTCCTTTCAGTGGTTGATGAGTCATCAAAAACACATTACGTGCATAACAAAAATTCAATATCTATTTTTGTAAGGGTTATTTTAAATTTGCTTGTGTTCTTTCTGTCGTGGCTGCTATGCGGTAGCACAGCTGCATGTTGAGTTTTTGTCTCTCCGATTTGCGTATCATACGGCGTTTTACTGTCAGGGTCAAACGAGAAGTTTGTCAAGAAAGATAAGTTTTGGGCCACATGGTCAGACATATACTGATGCATAGGAACCATGACTTCAAACAGGACGGAGACGAGAGATTGACAAGAGGAGCAGTAATTAGCAACTGGGGTTCATTGGAAAAACACCCGTAGCGTCAAACCTAAAAAGCAGAAAAAATAATAAGGCAAAATGATATCTCGTCAAAGATGGGCGAAATAACCACGAAATAAGGTCAGAAAATCGCGACAATGCATGCATCGCCGATTGATCAAACACGGTGTTTATCGATGGCTCACATACACACGTTTCATGCCTGCGTTTCATGATATGTGCCGCTTCTTTATTTTTCCCTTTTCGATAATGGCGACAAAAGCAAGAGATGGTAACCATCGTATTCTCGGCAGTGATTTGAAAGATTGGTGACATGATCAGCTTTCAGCGACCGTTAGTGATGTCGCAGCCTATCATGTGTGCATTGTCCGTCTGTCCAATATGTTCACAGTGCAAATGGGCTTTACCACTTCCCGCTGCTATGCGGCAAAGTTAACTATGTGCTGACGGGCCAATGTAAAAAATGATGGGCTGCGATAGCAATACCAGCCTCTCAAACATGACAATGGCGCCAATATTCCAGAATACTGCCGAGAATGCGGTAGTTTTAACCTCTTGTTGAATAAGGCCACCATTTTCGAAATGTGAAAAATAAGACTCGAAAGTGACGTTTTGGTAGCGGGAAGATTTGAGAGGTCGTCATTTTGACAAGTATCCCAAAATTATGAGTTGATTTGACTGCGCCATATGGTTGGCTTCCAGGGTGACATTGGTGAATGTTAGCATCATAGGTTTGGATGCTTGCATATATTTGTGAAAAGGGTACTCTTCCGTCCCCGTTCCGGACTGTCTTACTATGATGTATTCAATGTTGGAATACGGGAATGTCTGTTCTATTGGTGTGATGTCTTTGGCTATGGGGTTAGCCACTATAGACTTAGGGGTAGGCTGATAGTGTTATAGTGCAATAGCCTAGGAGTCTTGGTGGATCCTATACACTAAAACCAGGTTATTTGCATTTCACCGTGGTGTTGGGGAGGTAATAACTGAGGAGTCCCTGCTTCTGCCTGTAGCCCCCGCTGACCATACCCCTCCCCCCTTTCTGAAGCCCACTGGTATCTAAACAAGGGCTTGACAAACCTGACAGTTGTGCTTTGCAATGTAGCATTCCGCTCTGCCACAGGTTGAACAGTTGAACAGTCCTAGGAGCATAAAAGGATTGCATGCATCCTTTGAAACTTGCACTAAAAGAAAACCTCTTGCTGTATAGGGCGCTATTTGAGTGTCTTTTTAAGACTCCGATAATAATATCCAATAAACATGACATAAAAGTAAGTTTTCTGGAGAGAACTTCCGCACTGTGAAAGCAAAAAAAAACTACCTTTCCTGCAGTCTTTCATTTCATTATTTTTTCCACTGTCACAACTACAGATTGTTCCAAGCATTCACTAGCTCAACATGTATTCGTCGCCTGTTGGGCTTCGACGGGGTTCGGTATTCGCCTATGATTCAGGAGGGTAACATCAATATACAGCATTTCGGGACCTTGGATCACGAGTGATGCACGCTGCTCCGACGGCACGCAGACACTTTCGTACGGCTTTAAAATAGTGGTGCTTTATATCAGTGCTAAAGGACCTTTCATGTAATATCACCTTAAAACTGAGTGAGCTAATAAGTATGTACTGCATAATTATAGAGGCATGAGTTGCATGGATAGTGATTAAGCGAGTACCGAAGCGCGCGTACATCAGCGAGGATCAGCAAACGGAGCCGGCACACAGAAGCCACTAACGCTATCTTGTACTCCTGCCGTGTGATGGAGATGATTTAATATGTGAGGTGGTTTCGGCTGTGATATATCTCCATACGCGGTCAATTCCTAAGTGAAAATGCGTATTTAGTAGCCACATGGATGATCATGCTATTATTTACTGTTTTCGCAGGACTGCAATGGCAACTCGCGACCATGTGGGAGAGGCGGTGCAGATCCTTTCTATAAAAAAAGACCACAGTTTTGAACTGCACGAAAGCCGACTGCGAGCTATTTTGCTGAATGAAAGAGTGAAGGACAAGCCCGTCGTGGTGGTCTCCGTGGCCGGACCTTACCGCCAGGGAAAGTCCTTTCTGCTCAGCTTCTTTCTTCGCTACCTGCAATACCAATGTATGCGCGACTGGTTGGATGACAAGAGCATCCCACTTGGTGGTTTCGAATGGCGAGCTGGCAGCGAGCCACATACCACTGGAATCTTGTTGTGGAACCAACCATTTGTGGTGAGTTACATGTTTTGTATAAAAACTGGCCAGGGCCTGATTTTGTCATCCGCAGATCACCACTCCCCAAGGTGAAGAAGTTGCTGTGCTACTGATGGACACCCAAGGATCGTTCGACTCAAATAGTTCGGTCAAGGAGTGCACGACCATATTTGCCCTGAGTGCAATGATGAGCTCAGTACTTGTTTACAATATATTTCGCAACGTACAAGAGGACCACCTTCAACACCTGCAGTTCTTCGCCGAGTATGGAAAGATGGCCCTCAAGGTATGCATAAAGTAAATTTTACACAATCTATGTGTTAAACCTAGTTTTTCCGGCATATGGTAAAATGTACGTAACTAAAAAGGAATTTCACACATACATACGAATATAATAAATTTAAGATTGTACTTCTCGTTTAATTGGGAATGAGTGAATGTGTTTCAAATCGGTGGCTCTTAGACCTCAATGAAGAAGGAGGATGGAAAGAAGTAGATCACAGGCTGCACAAATGCCCTACGTTTCGGCAAAAGCAAGAAACTAGTATAAAACCATTTTTGAGCAGTCCACCCACCCGCGTGGAGGCCGAATACAAGTCACGTACGTCGGCATCAGATTGTTGCCGAGGTGCGCTTCCCAAATCTTGAGTAGGCTTAGCACTCCTAGATCAATTACAATGCGCTCGAACTCACACAAGACCGCCGTTTGGACAGCAGGGCGCCGTCACACAATTGTAACACACTACAATCGTGCATCTTCATTATGAACACTGGTTTCCGCACAAAACTGCCCACAAAACTAGACGTCTGTAATAACAAATTGAAATTTTGTTTCTGAAAAAAATCGGCAACCAAAAAATCTCCTTCAGAGCATAATGTATCCTATCGAAAAAACCCTATGAGTCACAATAACTTCATACAGATTTCTCATACTAAACTCAAACTAAACTCGTAAAATCTCATATAATCTTATACAAGTATCATTGAACGTATGAGGAATATATGATATTGTATGAGATTTGTATGAGTTTAGTATGAGAAATCTGTATGAGGTTATTGTGACTCAAACTGTTTTTTCGCAAGGGTAGGCCAGGGAAGTTGGCATAAGGAGCTGCAAGAACATTATCCGAATCATCATTATGCTTCGAACGCGATGCGAATGAAAGTATTCTGATTCAGGTGCATATTGTTCTCAATGGCGTTTCAATAATAAATTACTTGACTTCTACTTTCATGTCCCATGAACCCCTCCTACGTATTAGCATTCAGTCTGCTGAAAGTTGCTGAATCCTACTTTCTTCAAGGAGCAAGCTGCTGTCAGAGTTTTGTTCAAGTGAATTCATGCGACACGAAAAATCGTAACGTACATCGACTAATTAATTGAAACACGTCCTTGTTGAAAGCCTTGATTAATGCACTTTTGCTTCTGCCATCTGTGCGGGCATCTGGCCCCATCACAGTGCGCAACTTCGCAGTGTAAAATATGAGTCATTGGCGCTACGTTAATGTGGTGCCTGCCAACAAAATGTAGAAAAGAAATCATCTTTGAAGCAATGTAACGATTTGATTTTCTTGACTGCCCATATCAACGCGACAAACATTTATGAACCCGAATGGTGTCTATGCATTTTCTCCTTGTCAATTGTCCGGACAGCGAGTTTCCATGTTGACGGGATGTAAATTCATGGAAAAAGATTTTTTTTCTCCAAAAAACTGCCCATAATTTTGAGTTGTCCACATTAACGGGGGTCGTATTAACGAGGCGGGCCCGTGCAAGAAACCGTGGTAGAAAGGCACCAGAAAAATGTTTTTTTTATTGTTCTCGTATTCCTTTGCTTGGTGTGTATGTTTGAGTTCCTACTTGAACGTTGTATCAATCACCCACCGAGTCTTACCGCCGCAGGCGGCAACAAAAACAGTTTTTCAGAGAATTGTGTTCCTGGTACGCGACTGGCCCTTTGCTTACGAGACAGAGTATGGCGCCGTGGGTGGCAAAGCCATACTGGAAAAGCGTTTGAAGATTACTGACGACCAGCAGACCGAACAAAGAGATCTACGACAGCAGATCCTGTCAACCTTCTCGCAGACCGACTGCTTCCTGATGCCCCATCCAGGAGACAAGGTACCCAGGACGAGATATTTTTTAGTAGCTTAAAAACAGTGAAAAAAGCATCGATTTTTGCCGCAATCTCACGCACGGTCTTTGTCAAACATATACAATGCAGAGGGTGTGCTTTTAATCCTTGTGGGCGGGCCTCACTTTTCTTGGATGTCTAACCTACTGAAAGAGAAAGGGCCTGAACTCTTGCCTTCGACAGATTTTGAACGCTAGGGGCGCAACACAAGCCCCACTGGGTAGTTGTACGTGAACTCTCTGCACTCTAAACGTTCGACAAAAACTGTCCATATTCAGAATCAAGCAAGAAAATTAGCCTGACTTAATATTTCCTTATATGAATTACTTGATATTAATTGCTTATTGAAGCGTTGTACGATGCTATGAAGCTATGCAGACTTTATTTTCGTAAGATGCCATACCAATATCATACAATTGCCAACTCACCGTGGTGATGCAGATACAATGATTAGAGCACTCGGCTGCTGTGCCGAAGGATGTAGGACCGAATCTCGACCGCGTTTCGGTGGAGGCGAAACACAAGGCGCCCGCATGCTTTACGATGTCAGTGCATATTAAGGAATCCCAGAAGGTATAAATTCCCTCAACCCTCCACTAAGGCGTTTCTCTTAGCCTCAGTCGCGTTGGCACGTTAAGCCCACTAATCTAAACCAAACGAACACCATTTAATGTTGTATATTGCTTGACTTGATGTATTACATTTTTCTGGTACTTATATCTGTGCACGACAAGCTGTGCGAGGTTGTGCCATCATGACCTTTTTTCAGTAGAGTTGCTCACTAGAAACAAAATATATCATAATACGCATGAAACAGAGTTTTCCCATATTCACATCTTAGGGTCGTTCCATATACTCCCTCTAATTTATCAATTTGCTTCTTCGTCAATGGAGATTTGCGTGCCCGATCAGAATTGCAAGTTAAGTGCAATAATAAAATTATTTAGTAGCATAATGCAAAGCACCACTTACCATCCAACATCATTTGTAACGCAAGCTGTTTATTTCTTTATCTGCAGTTAGCGGAATATGATTTATGTTGCCGACATATACCTAGACCTGAAAACCTCCAGAGACTAGCTAGCAGCCCATTTTCAACACTTATGGGAGTTAGTCTTGTGACAACTTTTCAAAACACCTGACGTAAACGTTGCATTCTAGCCCCAACATGCCAGCATTAACAGCCATAGCTGTGACCCCCAACCTTCGGTGAGAGAAGTCTCCAGTGCGGTGGGTGGCAGTCTCCAGCATGACATTCCCGAGAAAATGGTCGCTGCTATAGATCCAATTTCACTTCTCACCACACTTATGCTTGGTCAACTGTGCGTTGTTCATAAATCTTGACTTATATAGAGAGAGTGAGAAAGCTTCTTTATTACCGAGTGACAAATCAGGAGCTCAAACGTTCTGGGGTAAGCACTACCAGCGAGCGTTGGTCATGTTACTTTTCCGACTCAAGCAAGGTATTATAAGTGGGAGGGCAAGAAAAGAAAGTGGTTTACAGTTGCTAGGCCCTGCAAGAGATGTTTCTTCAGATGTATTGGGGGATGTAAGCTTAGGCAAGATGGTAGGCCGTATGCTGGTATGCTGAAGAGGTGTAGGGAAGATGAGGTGGCGAGGGTGTTAACGTTGTAGCCTGTGTTGAATATGAGCCTGAATGGCGCTGATTTCAAGTTGTGTTTTGCGAGTGTTTGTAGTGAGTCATAAAGCTTTGTAAGTGTGCCTTGCGGATGTGTCTCCAGTGCAGAGCCGCGTAACAGGCCGGAAGGCTTGACCAAAGAATCGCGGGTGCCCTGATGAGAGTTCAGTGAGCGAACTTGTGGACCAACTCATTCATTCCAATCCCTCTATGGCCAAGGATCTACTTAGCTGTGACTTCGGTGAGATGGAGGGGAGGTATGAGAGGCTTTCTATATGATCTGTGGAGACTGTGTTTTTTACGATGGAGCTAATGGCATTTTTGGAGACCGTGTTTATATTTTATGCCCACGTTTACATACTAAGTGAACGCAATTTTTGTGTCCACATTGAGAGTTTCCAGGGGGGTAGCGACAGAAGATAGACTATATACGATGCGTATATGTGCATCACCAACTGAATGAAATTAAATGGCGCAGGTGCAGCATGACCCAACGTTCAATGGCAGACTAGAAGACATCGACAATGTGTTTATGCAGCAGATACAGGAGTTTGTTCCTTGGATCCTCTCACCCGAAAGTGTAGTCGTCAAGGAGATTAACGGCCAAAAAATCACTTGTCAGAATCTTTTACACTACTTTAAGGTAAGCCAGCAATTTAGTACTGGGCATGCGACACTCAGTACATCTCTTTGCAGGTTTACGCGAAAGCATTCCAAGGAGGTGCCTTGCCGGAGCCTAAATCATTGCTAGAGGTGAGCAACAGAAGTACTGCCTAGAAAACTTTGGTGATGTATATTACTTTCCAGGCGACGGTGGAGGCGAGCCACGAGAGTGCCAAGGAGAAAGCAGTGAAGTTTTACATAGAAGGCTTGAAGACGGTAAACACAGCGTGAGGAAACAGAATGGCGATCACAAATCTTTCTCTAACGCAGCTGCCACGCGGAGACCTTGCTAAAATGGTGGCCGCCAACAAATTGCTCAAGGGGAAAACAATAGAGATGTTCAGAACTGCTTCCAAGGTCGGCGACGAAAGGGCTTTACAGAAGTACCTGACAGATCTCGAACAGGCAAGCCGTCTAATTATTATTCAAGTAGGGAGCCTCTAATAATGCGCTTTCACGCTCCTCAGACTCTTTCCCTTGACATCGGGTATCTACATCATTTGGTTTTTGCCGCAGGTCACTGCATAAGATTTCAGTGCATACCAGCTCATTGTGGCATTAAAGACAATGAAATGCACGTGAAGCGACTCGTAAAGGCCACCAAAATCAAAGATACATTCGGACTTTCTTCACAAAATCTGATGCATCCCAACTAGCTAAAAATTTGCTTCCGAAACAAAGTATCGACTTCAGAGCTTGCCGACACATCACTACCATTTTCTTTACTCCATTGACCCACACTGAAGTTCAAGACTCACTTCGAAATTTCCTCGCCAACTAGAAACTCTTTACCACTGACTTCGCCTGAGCTGTCCGAATACAAATTGCTTGTGGTGCCGTTTCGGCCAAATTAACAGTCCGCACTGATACAACTGTGGCTCGATTGAAACTGTGGAACAAGTGCCCTGCGTATGCTGACGAGCATGAGTACTATGAGCATAACATGGAGAAGCTCTCCCCAGTTCTTTTAACAATGAGCAGTATTTTTGGTCCCTTAGCCTGCCCTATAGGCAACAGAGACTCTCAATTACATTTTATTTAGATATCTGAAAGAGATTAGACTTCTTGACAAATCCTAAATTCACCTTACATGTTACCCTCAGCCATTTTTTACGCTGTGAACTCTATAAGCACATTTGTCGGATAATGCATTTCATCACTTCATTTTATATCGTTACACAACGATACACCTTGCAACGCATTTATTGGCCGCATTTTATCTCCCCTTCATATTTTTTTTTATTTTCTTCACCTTTCTTTTTCAATCTTTTCCTCCCAATTCCCCTTCCTACACAGAGTAGCGTGCCATCGAATTCTAAATGCCGGCTAAATTCTCTGTTTTTCATTAAAGGGTCTCTCCATCTCACTCTCCCTGAAGGTTAGGGAAGAGAAATCGCTAAAATGCTGCCATTCATTTTCTGTTTTCGCTTTCGATATACAGAGTATAAATTAGTCATATTCGTAGGAGCTGAAGTATAACTAACCTTCGAAGAGTAACTGCATCAGATACTAAAAAAACGTCTCTCGCTTGGTAGCGTGCAAACGTGCAACAAGCAACTGAGTAGCATACATATTTCGTAGTTTACTGATCCTGATGGTTCGCACTTCACGGAAGCCAACTGTTTCAGAATTTTGGCCCTAGTGCGTCATGGACACTCAAGAAAGGCTCATCATCATCATTTATTATTCAATTAAATATCCCTATCGGGGACATTACATAGGGGTACATTGATAACCTGAAAGCAATTTTCTTTCAGGTTATCAATGATGAAAGCTTCAATTAATTCCCGCGTCAACTGGTTCTTGCTTTTTGCCACGATTCTGGTATTCGGTAAGTTTGGGAAGGGTGGCTCTTGCAGAGTGGGATCACCACAGTATATGGCAAAGTTGCTGTATTTTTCTTTTACGCTCAAGTTATGCTCCTTTAGTCTTCTGTTTACACAGCGATCTGACTTCCAAGCGTAATATTTGCCGCAGGAAAGAGGAAAATGAATATACGACTTCCGTAGCGCCTGACAAAAATGATTATTTATGCCTTAATTTCGGCTGGTTCATTAGCGCGTTTACACAGCTTGAAAAGGCAGGGAGGAGCGGAAAAAACTACCTTAACTCCTACGTTTTTCCAAATTGCTTTTAAATTGTGGAATACATGGTGAATGTATGGAATGATAGTAAGTTATTTATTTCGATCTCTTTCCTTGAGGAAGGAGTGGGCTTTTTGTTTTGCATGGCACTGAGCATTTTTTCGGCTACGAAAGAAAGAGGTATGGTCGGGTATCCGACTAATGCATTATCTGGGCTTGATTCTGAAAACTCGCCTCTAAAGAGCGTTCACAAAACTTGGTTAACTAGTTATTGAAAGCGGCTTGCGCAATGTTCCTGTTTATTAGCATGGAATGCGCGAAGTGTAAGACAAGCTCGTTGGCTCTTGGCTTAAAAGAGCAGCAAACGTGTTCTGGAGAAACCAATTATAGAATTATAGAATTTCTTGAAATCAACTATAGAACGCCGGTGAACTTTGATGCGTTCAAAGCACCGTCAAGGGGTGTTCCACTCAGACACGTGGCCGGAAGCTTAGAACTGAAACCGATTTTGGCTGGTGGCCATCTTGGCTCTAAATTACACACTTAATTAGCTCTAAATTATTACCCGACTACCCACATCAACCATTTTATAACTTGCACATCTTTCCTCAACGCTCTATCCGGTATTATTATTATTATATTATTATTATTATTATTATTATTATTATTATTATTATTATTATTATTATTATTATTATTATTATTATTATTATTATTATTATTATTATTATTATTATTATTATTATTATTATTATTATTATTATATTATTATTATATTGTCACGTCTCGATTGAACGCCAAGGAGGACCCAAAGATAGGACGGGTTTAATAAATCAACCTGGACGAGTCTTGCGCTCCAACTTCCTTCTCTTCCAGGCTCGCGCTTGTGGGGCCCAGTCATCATCTTTGGCGTCGTCTTCTATGCGGCATTTGCCCCCCTCCTCAGGAAGCATCGTCCCGATGAGCATAAAAGGGAGTAGGGGGTCAAGGTCAGTCCGAGTTGTACGGCTTCATGCGTACAACGTGGACGACGTCGGCTTGTTGCTGGCGTCGCTTCGAGGTCGACACCCCGTCTGGCACCACCTCATAAGTGACGTCGGTTAAACGTCGCTGAACAACATATGGCCCGAAATATCGCCGCAATAGTTTTTCGGAGAGTCCACGGCGGCGAATAGGCGTCCAGACCCACACTTTGTCGCCAGGTTCGTACATGACATGTCGGCGTCTATGATTGTAGCGTCGTGCATCATGCTCTTGCTGATTCTTGATCCGCACACGCGCTAGTTGGCGGGCTTCCTCTGCACGCTGAGCGATTTCCTCGGCGTCCTGATCGAGATCGTCGGTGTCGGCATTCGGGAGCAACATTGCATCCAGCATAGTTGTTACTGGTCGCCCGTGAAGGAGGCTGAATGGTGTCATACGAGTGGTGTCTTGGCGTGCCGTATTGTAGGCGAACGTGACGTAGGGAAGAATTTCGTCCCAATTCTTGTGGTTCACGTCAACGTACATGCAAAGCATGTCTGCAATGGTTTTATTGAGGCGTTCCGTCAACCCATTGGTTTGGGGGTGATAGGCTGTAGTTTTACGGTGACTGGTACCACTGAGGCGCAGAACGGTCTCCAAAAGTTCGGCCGTAAATGCAGTTCCTCGGTCAGTTATAATGAGCGCCGGAGCGCCATGCCTCAGGACAATGTTCTCCACGAAGAACCGAGCTGCTTCGGCGGCGGTACCCCTTGGCAGAGCCTTGGTCTCCGCGTAGCGGGTTAGATAATCGGTGGCGACAATTATCCATTTATTTCCGGCTGTCGACGTCGGAAATGGTCCCAGGAGGTCCATGCCGATTTGCTTAAAAGGTGTTGTTGGCACTTGAAGAGGATGGAGTAGGCCAGCTGGTTTTACAGGGGGTGACTTACGGCGCTGGCAGTCTATGCACGTACGTACATAGTGTTTCACTGTCGCAGGCAGTTTTGGCCAGTAGTATCCGTGCTGGACTCTAGCCAACGTGCGGGTGTAGCCTAGGTGACCGGCGGTTGGCTCGTCGTGACACGCTTGCAGAACTTCACTGCGGAGAACAGATGGGACGACGAGTAGATGACTGTTTCCCCCAGGGCGGAAGTTCTTCTTGTAAAGCACGTTGTTGCGAATAAAGAATGAAGAGATTACTCGGGTGAAAATCTTAGGCACAACGGTAGTTCGTTTTTCCAAGAAATCAATAAGAGGGAGCAATTCCTGGTCTTCTTGCTGCTGTTGGGAAAGCGTTGCGTCATCTATGACACCTAAAAATGCAGTGTCTTCATCGGTCATAGTGAAAGGTTCGACCGGCGCTCGCGAAAGGCAGTCAGCATCCGCGTGCTTTTTCCCAGATTTGTAAATAACTGCCATGTCGAATTCTTGTAATCGAAGGCTCCAACGCGCGAGTCTCCCTGAAGGGTCCTTTAGATTCGTCAGCCAACAGAGCGAGTGATGGTCGCTAACGACTTGAAAGGGGCGAGCGTACAAATAAGGGCGGAACTTCATAACCGCCCATACCACTGCAAGGCATTCTTTTTCGGTTGCCGAGTAGTTCGCTTCTGCTTTAGATAGGGTCCTGCTGGCGTAAGCAATTACTTTTTCTACACCACCCTGGCGCTGCACCAGCACAGCACCTAAGCCCACGTTGCTGGCATCCGTATGAAGCAGTGTAGGGGCGTCGTCATCAAAGTGCGCCAGGACAGGTGGTGTCTGTAAACGTCTCCGCAGCTCATTAAACGCTTGTTCCTGCTCTTCACCCCAGTGAAAGACAGCATTGTCACGCGTCAGCGAAGTTAATGGCCAGGCAATTCGTGAGAAACCAGCAATAAACCGGCGGTAATAGGCGCAAAGACCCAGGAAACGCCGCAATGTCTTTTTGTCCGTAGGTGTCGGGAACTTGGCGACTGCGGAGAGCTTTTCAGGATCAGGCCGGACACCTTCTTGGCTAACGACGTGACCTAAGAATTGCAGCTCCTCGTACCCGAAGTGGCACTTCTCGGGTTTTAGTGTGAGGCCCGCAGATCGTATGGCCTGAAATACAGCTAGCAGACGGCGTAGATGCTCTTCAAATGTGGCCGAAAACACAATCACGTCGTCAAGATACACCAGGCATGTTTGCCACTTAAGTCCCGAGAGCACAGTATCCATCAACCTCTGAAATGTTGCTGGTGCTGAGCATAAACCGAACGGAAGGACCTTAAACTCGTACAATCCATCGGGAGTGACGAATGCTGTCTTCTCCCGATCTCTCTCGTCTACTTCTATCTGCCAATGTCCACTTTTCAAGTCCATTGATGAGAAGTAACGTGCATTTCGTAGGCGATCAAGGGAATCGTCGATGCGAGGAAGAGGGTACACGTCTTTTTTAGTTACTTGGTTGAGCTTGCGGTAATCTATGCAAAATTGTAAGCTGCCGTCCTTCTTTTTAACAAGTACCACGGGGGAAGCCCAGGGGCTCTGTGACGGCTGGATAACGTCGTCTCTAAGCATTTCGGCCACCTGGCGCTGAATGGCTGCACGTTCTTTCGGAGCTACACGGTAAGGATTTTGTCGAATCGGGCGAATCGAGTCATCCGTGATTATTCGATGTTTTGTCAAAGGCGTTTGGCCGATCCGCGATTCGGAAGCAAAGCAGTCTCGAAATTGATCTATGAGATCCAAAAGACGGTCCCGTTCTGAAGAAGACAAATTTTTACTCACATCGACGATGGTTACGGGCGTCTTGCACATTGATCCTTCCTGTTGCAGTGAGAAGCAGTGCTGCGCCTTTGGGATGCTGTCGAAAAAGGCCACAGTTGTGCCTTTCGGAATTTGCTGACGCTCGTCGCTGAAGTTTGTCAGCAGCACTTCGGTCTGTCCATTGGTCAAGTTGACTAGCCCTCGAGCTATAGATACACCTCGGCTTAGTACCAGGGCGACTGCCCTTTCGGCGATGCCATCGCCGGTATGCGCCATGTCGCACTTCACTTCAACAAGAGAGCATGATCGCGGAGGTAATGTCACTGTCTCATTGGCGACGCGTAAGGGCATCAGTGGTACTTCCGCACAACCAAGGTCTTCATGATTGTTGGTGAAGGCAACGACGCTGTCACGAATGCTGATTACAGCCCCATGAAGACGCAGAAAGTCCATGCCCAAGATGAGATCTTTGCAACAGTCAGGGAGAATAACGAAGCTGCCAACAAACACCGCGTTTCCTATTCCTATCCGGGCAGTGCACTTCCCTGTCGGTGCCAGTAGCTGGCCCCCAGCACTTCTTATTACTGGCCCAGTCCATTCGGTTTTTACTTTGCGTAGCGTGTCAGCCAGTTTCTGGCTAATAATTGAAAAATCCGCCCCGGTATCCACCAGAGCATGTACCTCCAGCCCATCAATGGAAACGGCGAGGTCAGCGCTAACAACGTTATCTGGGTTGCTCGTCTCTTTCGGCATTTTCGGCGGAAGTGCGGCAAGGTCAGCGGTATCAGCTTCGTCGTCGGGGCTGCTCATCTGATGCGGCATTTTCGGTGGTAATGTAGGCGGCATTTTCGGCGGTAGTGCGGCAATGTCAATACTAACGGCAGCGTCAGAAGCACGGGCTGTCGGCTGTTGCGGCGGTGGTGAGGGTTTTGACACTTTTAGACTGTGTGCAACCTCCCCTCGTGAGGTTGCGGCTGTTAGTTTCCCCGGTGAGGGCTAGGGTAACGCCGTCCGCCAACGTCAGCATTGCCACGACGCATCGGCGGAGAATAACGCTGTGGCGATGGGGAGGAGCGGCGGCGGAAGCCCGGGGATTCGGTTTCCCTGCTGACCGGAAGGCCGTCGTCGGTTTGGGCAGTGTCAGCGTCGAAGCGGCGGCGAGCAGAAGCAGACGGAAAGGCCTGCCCCTCTTCGCGGTAACGGCAGTACCGATATACGTGGCCAGGTTGTCCGCAGTAGAAACAGAGTGGCCGGCTGTCATAACTGCGCCACCTGTCCGTTCGGCGTAGTTGAGAGCACCTGGAAGGCGCCCACTGAGGCCCCTGGAAGAATCGCGTCTCCTGACGGCTTGGTGCGCTCGGTGAGGCGTGGTCTGGAGGCGGGCGACGTAGGACCGCGGCGTAGCTCTCAGATTGCGGCTCGTGATAAGGTGCAGGAATGTTGGCCGGGTAGTTGACCGGTTGTGGAACGCGGTATGGTGGTTCGGAAATGACTGCCGCGTTGTCGACTGGATGAAATTCGTTGCACTGGGCAGACGGTGTTAGGGAGCACCGAATTTCATTCCTTACAGCCTGCACGAGGGCCTCTGACGACTGAGCTTTCGTAACCGAAATTCGCTGCAACTCCTCAAGGACAATTTCTCTAATCATGTCTCGAAGAGTGGTCTGATCTGTTGCAGTCAGCGCCGCCGCAGTCGTCGGGGCACAGCCGGCTGGTCGGTTGTACTGGCGGCACCGATCTTGGAGGGCTCGCTCTATAGCCGTAGCGTCCTTAATGAACTCACTCACGGTTTTAGGTGGGTTGCGTACTAAGCCGGCAAACACCTGTTCTTTGACACCGTGCATGAGATGCCGTAACTTCTTTGGCTCACTCATATCAGGGTCGGCACGGCGAAAAAGGCGAGCCATGTCTTCCGCAAACATAGCCACGCTCTCATTCGGCTTCTGGACACGCACTTCAAGCAGGCGCAGCGCATTGTCGCGTCGATCAGTTCTCGCAAAGGTGTCTACAAGCTGGCGGCGGAAGTCGTTCCATGTGGATAAGCTGGCCTCGTGGTTTTCAAACCACGTTCTAGCATTATCCTGAAGGGCAAAATAAACATTGCAAAGCTTGTGATCTTCGCTCCACTGATTAAGCTTGGCCACTCGCTCAAACTGGTCAAGCCAGTCCTCGACATCTTCAAACGCTTCCCCGCGAAAGCACTCTGGCACCTTGGTGTTCTGAAGAGTCAACGGCGTAGGGTTGGGATGTGCCATGGCTTTGGAGACCTGATGGACTTGGTCGTTTGAAGAGTAGCTTGGCAGATGGTTGTACTCCGGGGCTAGGCCTAGAAGGCGGCGGCTAGCGCGATGTACAGGCGTGTCGATGTCTGGGATTCGCTGTGGACTGCCGGAAGGAGTCTTATGCATACCCCAGCGCGCTCCACCAGTGTCACGTCTCGATTGAACGCCAAGGAGGACCCAAAGATAGGACGGGTTTAATAAATCAACCTGGACGAGTCTTGCGCTCCAACTTCCTTCTCTTCCAGGCTCGCGCTTGTGGGGCCCAGTCATCATCTTTGGCGTCGTCTTCTATGCGGCAATATTATTATATTATATTAGTATATTATATATTATATTATTATATTATATTATTATATTATTATTATATTATAATTTTGGCTGGTGGCCATCTTGGCTCTAAATTACACACTTAATTAGCTCTAAATTATTACCCGACTACCCACATCAACCATTTTATAACTTGCACATCTTTCCTCAACGCTCTATCCGATATTACCATTCTCTTTCCAATATTTGTCACCAACACACGTAGCAAGCAGGGCAACAACCGAGCTGGCCCTTTTTAATCAAGCGAAAACTCGAGAGAGAAGAGGATGACGCTTAGCCACGTGCCAAGACCACTTGGTGGCGCCAGAAGATGGTCAGTGGTGTGACATTGCCCCCCTTCCAAGAGGCATCGACCCGGTGCCGCAAGCGTAGGAGAATAGTAGAAAAGCGGGGCAAGTTATACGGGAACGTCTCTGGCTCTGGTTTGGACCCTGACATGGTTTACCGATTGTAATAGGGCTTCATTCTGGCAGCGTGAACTATTTCAGATTTCGGCTGCCGAGAGGAGCGTACAGTGCCTTGTGGTAGCACCTCGTAGTTCACCGCGCTGAGGCGGCGGAGCACCTCGTAAGGTCCACAGTATCGCCGCAGAAGCTTTTCAGAGCGCCCTCGCAATCGTATTTTGCTCCATACCCAGACTTGGTCGCCGGGCGTGTAAGTCGCCTCTCGGTGTCGCCGGTTGTAGCGCGCGTCGTGTACTTGTTGGTGCCGAATTCGCGGTCGGGCAAGCTGGCATGCAGCTTCTGCGTCATGAATAAATTGGTCAGCCCCCACGACAGTGGAGGGAGCAGAATCTGGAAGAAGCATGGCATCCAGCATAGCCAAGGGTTCGCGTCCTTGAACCAAATGAAATGGAGTGAAGCGTGTTGTTTCCTGGAGTGCATTGTTGTATGCGAACGTGATGTACGGTAGAATTCGGTCCCAGTTCCCATGATCGTCGTCTACATACATAGAAATCATGTCTGCTATTGTCTTGTTAAGCCGCTCAGTCCGTCCATTAGTTTGAGGATGATAGGCTGTTGTCTTGCGGTGGGTGGTGCCACTAAGTCGAAGTACCTCACTCGTGAGTGCCGACGTAAACGAGGTTCCTCTGTCAGTTAAGACGAGTGTTGGCGCACCATGACGGAGTACAATGTTGTGAATGAAGAAATGCGCAACTTCATCTGCGGTACCACGGGGAATGGCCTTTGTCTCACAGTAGCCGCTGAGGTAGTTAGTGGCAACCGCTATATACCTGTTACCCATGGAGGACTTCGGAAATGGGCCCAGTAAGTCCATGCCGACCTGTTGAAATGGCAATTTCGGGGGATCGATAGGCTGCAAGAGCCAGGCTGGTTTAATGGGTGGTGTTTTCCGCCGTTGGCACTCACGGCAGGTACGAACGTAGCGGTGCACAACGGCAGCTAGCCTGGGCCAGTAGTACTTTTGGCGTATCCGTGCCAATGTGCGAGAAAACCCGAGATGGCCGGAAGAAAGGTCATCGTGGCACGCACGAAGAACTTCGTCATGTAGCATTGTGGGTACTACAAGCAGATAAGCAGGTTCTGTTGGGCCGTAGGTCTTCCTGTAGAGCACACCATCGCGCAGGCAAAATGACGACAGTCCGCGCCTTAAGAGCTGAGGAGGAGATGGCACGGTTCCTTCGAGGTATTCAATGAGGGGCAAAAGTTCAGAGTCAGCCCACTGCTTTCGGGATAAGGTGGACGTCGCGATAACACCGAGGAAAGCGGAATCGTCGTCGGAGCCATCCGCGTGGCAGGGAGTAGGGGCACGGGACAGACAGTCAGTATCACTGTGTTTCTAGCCGGACTTGTGCATGATTGTAACGTCAAATTCTTGCAATCGAAGGATCCATCGAGCAAGCCGACCCGATGGATCTTTCAGGTTTGCCAGCCAACACAGAGAGTGATGGTCGCTCACGACACGAAACGGACGACCCTACAAGTACGGACGAAATTTCATGACTGCCCACACAACAGCGAGGCACTCTTTTTCGGTAGTTGAATAATTAACTTCGGAACGGGACAAAGTGCCACTGGCGTAAGCAATGTCACGTTCTGCACCGTCCTGCAACTGAACAAGGACCGCACCGACGCCAACGTTACTGGCATTCGTGTGCAGTTCCGTGTCGGCCTCTTCGTCGAAGTGGCCAAGTATTGGCGTACATTGTAGACGGGACTTGAGTTCCGTGAAAGCGTTTTCCTGGTCGGGGCCCCAAACCAACGGCTCGGCTTCTTTTGTCAGGCAGGTCAGAGGCTCAGTGATCTTGGATAAATTGTTAACAAAGCGACGATAGTACGCGCAGAGGCCGAGACATCGACGCAAGCTTCGTTTATCCGCTGGTTTGGGGAATGCAGCGACAGCGGCCGTCTTCTCTGGGTCTGGGCTAACACCTCGAACGCTGACAATGTGGCCGAGAAATTTCAGCTCGTTAAAAGCAAAGTGGCATTTTTCCGGTTTTAGAGAGAGACCGGCAGATCGGATGGCCTCGAAGACAGCGCGCAAACGTTTCAGGTGCTCGTCGAACGTGTCCGAGAAAATCACAACGTCGTCGAGATATACGAGGCATGACTGCCACTTCAGACCACAGCGTACAGTGTCCATCATTCGCTGAAATGTGGCAGGGGCCGAACACAGGCCAAACGGGAGCACTTTAAATTCATACAAACCGTCCGGCGTAATAAAAGCGGTCTTCTCACGGTCTCCTCATCAACCTCTATTTGCCAATATCCACTGCGGAGGTCAAGGGACGAAAAGTAAGTGGCATGGCGAAGGCGATCGAGGGAATCGTCTATGCGTGGCAGGGGGTACACATCCTTTTTCGTGACGTTGTTGAGGCGTCTGTAATCCACGCAGAACCTCAAGGTTCCATCCTTCTTCGCGACGAGGACAACAGGCGAAGACCAGGGGCTCGTCGACGGTTGGATAACGTCGTCCTGGAGCATTTCTGCTACTTGGCGGCGAATGGCATCACGTTCTTTTGAAGACACCCGGTAAGGACGCTGACATAGTGGACGTTGGTCATCGGCATCTATAATTCGGTGCTTCGTTAGTGGCGTCTGTCGGACCTTGGAGGTTGATGCAAAACAATCGCCGAACGAATTGACAAGATTCTCTATGCAGCGTTTCTCATTGGGCAAAAGGGGAGGGTTCACATCAGTCTGAATGGCTGTAGGCGTCGCATTGTCGAGGTCTGACGTGTTGGATAAAGCCCACTGCCCTGTACATTCTCCAAGTTCTTCAAAATAAGCGACCGTCGTGTTCGCCGTCAAATGTTGGGGTTCACATGTGAAGTTTGTCACTAGCACTTCGGCTTGGCCACGGACAAGTTCGACAAGGCCTCGAGCTGCACAGACTTGTCGAGTTAGAAGCAGTGACATGTTAGCTTCAGCAATGCCACGCGTGCCGGTGCTGTGATCACATTCGACTGTGACGAACTTGCTCGCACGCGGAGGGATCGTTATGTGGTCGTCACAGACGCGCAACATCGTTTTTCGGAAGTCCATGTTGCTATCAACGGCTCGCTTGGTTGAAAACGATACCATGAGCTGCTCCCGAAGGTCTATAACAGCACCATACTCTTGAAGAAAATCCATGCCGAGAATGAGATCTTTGCAGCACTCTTGTAATACGGCAAATGTACCAGTGAAAGTAAAACCGCAGATCTCTATGCGGCAAGCGCACATGCCAATCGGGGTCATTAAATGACCACCGGCGGCACGCATCATTGGCCCAGACCAAGGCATCAGAACCTTACGGAGTGCCGTGGCTAGCTGGATGCTCATGACGGAGAAATCGGCGCCGGTATCCACAAGTGCAGTCACATCACAACTATCGGCGGTTACAAAAATGTCCCCGGAAACAATGCGTTCGCAGCACGTCGGTAAGTTCATCGGACCGGGTCGTCGCCGCTCGGGCCGTCGCGTCAAATCGTCGGGTGGAGGCTGTTTAATCTGAGACGTAGCGGCGGCCACACCCCCGGAGGTCGCCGTGTTTAGTTTTCCCGGTGAGGGGACGTGCCTCTGAATTGCCCAGAGGAGGAGTACCGACTGGGCGAAGCAGAATGCCTCGGAGATGTCGATCGCGACCGCCGTTGTGGTGACGTTGGCTGCATCTCGTTAGCAGCCAGGTACTCCTCAATCTTCTGTGGTCTTTCGCCATAGCGGGGCCGAGGCGCGTTTGGGGGAAATCCTCTCAAGCCTATTCTCCGGTATGGGCAATTGCGAAGAATGTGACCAGGTTCGCCGCAGTTATAACAGGGCGGTCGTCTGTTGGGCGTGCGCCACAAGTGCGCCTTGCTGATAGCGGGACGCTGGTATTGCTGCGGCTCGACGGGTCGCATGTAGCGAGGCGGTGGTCCGACAACGGGAAGGAATGGATCTTGCTCGGGGGCAGGTCGACGTAAGACATCACTATAAGTCATGACGCATGGCTCCGGTTGTGGTGCTTGTGGTGCTGGTGGCTGCAACGCTCGCCGAATTTCATCACGGATGACGTCCACGGTAGAATTATTCTTTGCAGAGGGAGCATTCAAGTGGAGGTTTTGCAGCTCTTCGCGGACAATGCTCCTCACAAGCTCCCGCAATGTCTCGTCCCTGGCTGCTGGCACGGACGCGCAGCAGAGTGTGGCCGCTACGCTTGCCTGGCGGCCGTATTGGGTACTCCGTTCCTGCAGGGAACGTTCCATGCTGGTAGCTTCTCTCGCGAAATCTGCGACAATTCTTGGGGGGTTGCGAATGAGGCCAGCGAACAACTGCTCCTTCACCCCGCGCATGAGGTGCCGTACCTTCGTTGCCTCAGGCATGGTAGGGTCGGCCCGATTGAAAAGCCGAATCATGTCCTCGACAAACATGGCCACACTCTCATTTGACTGTTGAGACCTTGAACGAATTGCAATCTCTGCGTTTTCTTTGCGCACACTCGAACTGAATGTTGTAAGCAACTCACGGCGAAAGGCTGCCCAGTTGACAAAGGACGCCTCGTGGTTCTCAAACCACGTCTTGGCCGAATCTTGCACGCGAAGTGCACATTCATTAGCTTCCGCTCGTCGTCCCATTGGTTAAATGCAGCCACATGGTCAAAACTGGTCAACCAGTCTTCCACATCCTCTAACCGGTCACCATGAAATGATGGCGGTGATCGCGGTGCGAGAAGGATGAACGGTGGGGCGTTGCTGGGAGGCTGACTTGTCTGGCTGCTCGTCGTGGATGTCATGGTTCGTAGCGGGGTGGACAGCGGTTCAAACTCAGGTTGTAGACCTCGGAGGCGACGGCTAGCTTTATGGACAGGAGTCGCGTCCACGCGTTGATGAGCAGCGTCACTGACGTCTTCGGGGGCAACGTACATGGGATCTTATCCTGCACAATCCACCAAATGTCGCCAACACACGTAGCAAGCAGCACAACAACCGAGCCGGCCCTTTTTAATCAAGCGAAAACTCGAGAGAGAAGAGGATGACGCTTAGCCACGTGCCAAGACATTCGGCCACTTGGTGGCGCCAGAAGATGGTCAGCGGTGGCAATATCAACTAGTTCCCATTTTACAGTTTCGACAAGTCATGCAGATGCGAAACCTGCCTGCATAGCCATACAATGCTTACGCAGTAATAAGGCCTTGCAAAAACTATACCGGTTATCTAGTAGTTGCCATTTGTACATTTTGAGTAATATGCACAAATAAATTGCATGCAATGAGTTCACTGACGACCCGATTTTAAGAGCGTGCAGCAAATTTCTTATTTAAAACATCTTGCGTAATATTGCTCAAAGCAACAACCTCGGTCCCCATGGTTCAAATTTGAAACAATGGACGGTCTCACTTTCACAAAATCCATCAAAAGACAACCCCTACTGGAACGTATCATGCAAAAATACCACACTGAAAGCGAAATAATTCAAGCACACAAACATTTATGCGGACGGTTCTAAAACTACTTATTAGTCCGGATATACGACCGTCAAGAGGGAATGGAAAAAAAGTTTACACTACTTTAAAGGGCATCAACAAGCACAACAAATTTTTGCGCAGTCTCGCTAACTGTGGGAAAAAATTACGAGGAACTTTAGCGACTAAATAGTGAATGGCGAAGGCCTGAGTGCCCATTTTGCTGCGCAACTGGCACTGATTAGTAATTAATTAATTAGTCAATAAGTAAGCAAATAATTGATGAAATGATTAATCATTAATAAATATTTAATAATTGTACTGCAAAATTAGTCACCAATTAGTAATTAATTATTTATTCGTTAGTCATTGATTAGTAATTGATTATTGATTGACATATGGCCATATAAGGCATGCATTCGCGTATACTGTGGTGGTGCTCTGGGATTAGTCGAGACCTCTATAACGTCATCCTGCCTCGGCCAATCATAGCCGCCGCAAAAGCGGCACACATTTTGTCCACGACAGCATGGCTTTTGCCTTAAAATAACGATCAAGAACACGTTTGTCTACAAAGATTCACTCACAAGAGCCACAGCACTACAACCAGGAAAATGGTTTAGATAAGTATCGGTGACTCGACCACCGCCGTGGCGGAGCTTTCCTGTGTAGCCCAGTAACACAATACCATTTAGAGAGATCACGTACCATATTAAAGTTTCAGTGAAAACCTCCGAGGATGTACCAGAGTCATATAAATTCCATGGTTCACACCAACTATGCGTTAAGACGTCGAGTTGCAGCAACTAATTAAATTTATTTTTTGCAGGGACTGCATATGCACTTCTATCTGATCTATACGGAAGAACGACTGTCTGTAGTTGAGAAAGAAGCGGAGAAAATGTCTGCAAGGGAACGACAAGAAATACAAGACCTGAAGGCGAAAATAGATGTCTTGAAGACGCAGATAGAAAATGGCCACACTCAGAATGTGTTAGGCATTATAGGCACGGCCCTTCAAGCGGTGGAGACGGTAGCTACACTTGGCTTCTATGGTTTCAGTGCTTTTTTCAGAAGAAGGCTATAAGTTTCTGTTCCAATCAAATGCATTTTAACACATGGCTAAAAGGGAAGTTAACGTGTCTTTTAGATGATAACGTTGACCTCTGAAAGCGCAATGCATTGCAATGTCATTGAGGACGGAATATATCGATCCTTCAGCGCATGCTGTTTGTAACTTGATGACTACAAATTAATAAGATTTCGTGACATTATTAATGGTATTGTTTGCATTAACACACTTGTTTAAGATGGTAGGTAGCTGCATCTAACAATATGTTAACTATATTTTGATTAACCGAAAGTATTTGAGTGTGACGTGTGGTGATTTAGAGTGCAATAAAGGCAAGCTATATTTATATCGAGGCTTTCTGACCCTAAGCAAGTACGCAGCTTTTGACATAATGAGTTCAAGCAATATTTATATTTTTTTCATCTTGCCTCACTGGCAGACGGCGTCTACAAACCTGATATCGAAGCAAATGCGTTAAGTTTGTTTTTTTAGTACTCCTCATAATCTTGATTTCTACCACGCTGCATAGGCAGGGTTCTTCGAGCGGTAATGATAAACTTGACTATAGTACTCGTTCACTGCGCCAAGGTGTTTTTTATATTTATCAATGCAATAGAACCGGTAAAATTCTAGGAGGTGATTTGGAACACTAAACTTCGATGAAACGAAAGCCTCTATTGCGCGGTTGTCCGCAGCCCTCCCATACGGCGCCTCTTTATACCTTTATTTTCACTCCCACCTTCCTCTTTTTCCTTACGGCTCGGTTAAGGTGTCAGCGGAGAATTGTCACCAGATACTACGCTTTTTCTTTCCTGTAGACCAATTTTAAACGCCGCTGATGACTGCTGTACTGCGTCTGCTTCCGTATGCTGTGGAATGCGGCGTTCGAGCAAGCGCCAAATAAAGGCGCCGCACAGACGCCTGGATCGGACGCCCGGCGGGGTCAGCGTCGTACATGCGGGTTGGTTGTTTGCACAGCTTTTATTTACATCAAAAATGGGCATCCTCTTTCCCGCCCCCGGCACGCATGCCGGGGAACACAATTACGGGGAAATCCGCTACCATTATAAATTCGGACGTAGACTGGTACCCCCACCAGATGTTAGCCTAAAAATAAAGCTGTCGCTTGGAGGCGGCTACAAACTAATACCTTCATGAACCCGATCTGGGCATTTCACGCGCTACCAGACCTTAGGGACAATGATCAGTGCAAACACTGTGGAGCGAGAGGGACCCTCGACCACATAATTTGGCAGTGCCCACAATCTCCAGGGATAGGACAAAATATAACAAGCAGAGAAGCCTGGGATACCCAGCTGCGAAGCGCGGACTCTGCGATGCAGCACCGCACCGTCCATCTGGCGGAAGAGGCAGCAACAAGTCAAGGGCTACATGCCAGTCTCTAATTCGCGGTGCGCCCGTATATGCGGGAATCGTCTGGTGACGTCATGACCAATCATGACGTCATCGCGACGTCAGTTCCGGTTATTAGACAAGGCCGGATATGATGCGATGATGACGTCACGTCCAGTGTTTACGTCACTACTTGTCGTGCTATCACCAGGTGATGACGTCGTAGTCAATAATCTCTGTTATTATCAATATCACTGTAACTATCACTAACTACCACTATCATTATACTGCCACTATCTAGCGTTGGCGGTCTCCATGGCACCCGCGCTGGCATAACGCTAGACAAGGAAACTAAGATACGTTTCTCACGTGGCCGGCGTGGCTGTCAGAATCATCGACTATAGTAGGACAGGACGCCGGATGCCGAACACTGTATAAGGCATTAAAGGCTTTCGCCAGATATACAAGCAACTGTTTTTGCCGGAAGCAGCCGTGTCAAGCAGCATAGCGACAGCATGCATTCCTCAAACATTAGACACGGCATATCAGCATGCATGGTAAGCCGTGCATGAAACGGTGGTAGTTTAAGACAAACTAAAATCACAATATGTCGAGCTTATTCATAAAACATTATCCAACTGTTTTCGCAGAGAATCAATCCGACTAATACGAATTCGAATGCGTCAAAAAGAGGACTCCAGTTTCATAATAATAATAATAATAATTGGTTCACAGAAAAGGAAATGCGCAGTATCTGTCACAATTGTTTCTGTGGACACCTGAACCACGCAGTAAAGATTGATTTATAGGAAGGGAAAGGCGCGGTAACTGTCTCACTTGTTTTCTGTGGACACCGCAACCGCGCCGTAAGGGAAGGGAGGAAGATGGGAGTGAAAGTGGAAAGAGAGAAAGAGGAGCCGTAGTGAAGGGCTACGGAGTAATTTCGACCACCTGGGGAAAAGGAGGAAGGTGGCAGAGAAAGTGGAAAGAGGGAAAGAGGAGCCGTAGTGGAGGGCTACGGAGTAATTTCAACCACCAGGGGATCTTTAACGTGCGCTGACATCGTACAGCACACGGACGCCTGGTCGATATCGAACCCGGGTGCGACTTTTGCCACCCTTTTTCACTATCTTGCCCAATTATGCGTGCGTCCGAGACTTGCAGCGCACTCAGTGCAAATATGGGAAGAATATATTCACAGTGCCAGAGGATAGCACTTTGGCCTGGAGAGAGGAGAGTTTGTTTTCATATATTTTAGCTTTTTCATATAATTGGCCAGCTTGGTTTGGTTGAGGGTGTTTAAAATCCTCAAAGCGACTCAGGCTCTGAATCGCTTTGAGGACCGTAACCACCGTCAACCAAGCCAAACCAACCAAGCTGGCTATAATTATAGCGGCCGGGATTCGATCCCGCAACTTTGGGCACAGCAGTCAAGCGCCCTAACCATGCACAGACCCACCGTGGCATGAATTAGGCATTTTGCCCAGCTTTTTTTTTAACATATCCTGAACTTCCGGACAATCTCAGCTTGTGTATAGCATTTATGCTATATAGCAATAAACGCTTCGTCGGTCAGGACGCGTGTAGTTTTTCGCGAAGTTTATGAGATCCTTCATGGCGGTTGAAGTAGGCGGACACGCGTCACTTCGGCTCCGCAAATTTTGACCGATTTCACCGGACCAACGCTTTTTCGCCACCGGATTTCATTCGGAACTGGAAGACATCAAGTGCTGGATACCCTGGATGCCATATTTCAAGCGGTAGGACCAATTTTTTCGGATCTTTACCGGACTTGAAAGTTCCAAAGCGGGCGCCAGCCCGCTAACCCTGACGGGATGCCCAGCACGACATCGGGAGAGCATGGGACGCTAGGCTTATTGACGACGGCGGCGCCTAGCACCGACGCTTCTTCAAAGAGAGACCATATATGGCAGGGCCAAGCCAAGCCCCAAGTGCGTCGCCACAACCACCAAATGCCCTCCTTGACGAATTCCAAGGGATAGATGAAGACGACTTTGGAGACGCCGAGTCAGGAAGCGAAGACGGAATCCCGTCAGATTCCTCATCGGAGCGCGTCGGGTACAACAACGATGCCAGTTGGGAGCTTGTTCAATCCAAGCGCCAGAAAAAAAAACTTCAGAGACAAGGACAACGGAAAGGCACGGGAACCGGCCCGGACGCCCAACCTCATGATCGAAAATCACTGGGTAATGCGACCGGCTGCAACAAGACCGGACAGGTGGAGCAGAGGAGGCCTAGGCGAAGACTGCCGCCACTCCCCAAAAATGACATCAAAATAATTTTTCGACCCAAGAAAGGACTCATGGTGAAATCACTCACCACACACCAAGTAGCGCGCGCCGTTATCATGGCGTGCGGCCAACAATGCAAGGACGAGGACATACTTGTAAGGCTTCGCACAGGATCAAATATCATTATCGTTAGCACCCCACATGAAGAAACGGCTCACCTGGTGCGGCGCATTACCCGCCTTAAATTCGCCGGAAAGTCGTACGAGGTCAACGCTTACGTGGCAGCTCCGGAGGACGTCTTTCGCGGCGTAATTCACGGTGTTGACCCAGGTACGTCTCCCGAAGAGCTGAAAGCACACCTACGAGTCAGAACTCAAGGAGTAACCATTCTCTAGGCAAGGATGCTTGGAAAATCCAAGACCGCCGTGATCACGTTCGACGGCCCGATCTTGCTGAAATTCGTAATATACTACGGAGCTGAACTACCGTGCTACCAGTACCGCCCCACGAGGCAAGTGTGCTACGTCTGTTTCCAGCAAGGACACCGCTCCGACGTGTGCCCCACACCGGACATTATTGTGTGCGGACTGTGCGGAGATAAAAATCCGACGAAAGACCATGTGTGCGAGCTCAAGTGCCTATTATGCGGTGAGGCACATCGCACCGGATCCAAAGAGTGCTCCGAGAGACTGAAAAAAGCAAGACCAAAGCCCAGCGGGGAAAGAGGGCGCAGTATCCAACGCGGGCGACCACGCAAGCGATGGTTCAACTCAGAAGGAGAGACCTCGAGGAGCCGATCAAGGTCCAATTCCTTCCCACCTCTGTCGCCGGCCGGTTCACAGGAGGTGAACAAACAAGAAAAGCAGAAAAAGAAGCTTTCCCAGAAAGGCGGCAGCAAGGTAAGCTGGGCATCTACCATTGATCCGCACTCGGTAGAAAATAGTAACACAAACAATACAAACAACAAGAATATTCCTGTCAAAGAAGCTAAAGACGCGAGCAGTGATGCACTCAGACGCGAGCTTGAACTCGCTCGACTCAAACAAAATGAGCTCGAACGCAAGGTCGAGGAACTAACAAAAACACTAAAGGCACAACAGCGGGAGCTTGAAATCACTAGAGCCTTTCCAAAACAGCCACAAGCATCCAACAATGGAGAACTTGAAACACGAATGCAACAGAGGATGTAGCAGATGATGCAGGATATGATGCGGCAAATCCAATCTCAAATGCAACAGATGCAAGCACAATTTCAGGGGCAGATCTCAGAAATCAAAAGTGCTTTTCGAAAACAAAGACATAACGGAAACATTAGGGAAAGAGCGTACAACCGTCCAGCGTTAACGGCGTTCGCTGTCGAACAAGGCAACAGCACGAACACGTAAACATGGCCAAGACGCGTCAGCAAGACCAAGAAAACTTAGAAATTTGGCAATGGAACTGAAGAGGCTACAGCAAAAAACAGGCCCTACTAAAACAATACATAAACACACAGCTTACACCCCCCGATGTGATTGCGCTCCAAGAGACTGGAACCAGGCCCTCTTTACAGAGGTACGATGTTTACGAGAGCCAAAACGGAGGTAAAGCAGCCGTTCTAGTCATCAAAGCCATCACCGCAATCAGGCACGATACCATCGCCGACACGGACATCGAGCACGCGCTTGTCGAAATCATTCCGAAAAAGCGAAAGGGAAGGAGCACATTCGTACTAAACGTGTACAGCCCGCCAAGACAAAGAAAAGCCAAATTCTTCGAACTCTTCCACGGAGCGCACAAGCTGGCCAAAGAAAATGCACTCATTATCGTGGGAGATTTCAAAGCCATGGACACGAGTTGGGGATACCGGAAACAAGATATCAAGGGAAGAACATTAGCGGACGTAGCCGAATATTTTGGCTGTAAGCTAATCACAGATCCCGCGACCCCCACGAGAATCGGTAATAGTGTGAGCACGGACACTTGCCCGGACCTCACGTTCGTAAGGAAGAGCAAGGAGTCACAGTGGGAAAACATGATGGAAAACCTAGGTAGCGATCACTTTATCCTCCGTACGCGAATAGCATCGGAAAGGGTAAGATGCCGGATCGGACAAGCAAAATTCACGGACTGGAACGCGTTCCGCGGGGCTTGCAAAAAATCTGAAGGTGGCATCCAATCACTAGAAGACTGGAGCGGCATGTTGACAGAAACGCGAGACAAATGCACAAAAAGTGTGACGAACAACAACAACGCCCGAAGTAGACGGGCACCTTCTGCGACTATGGGAAGCCGGATGCAGTCTCACCAAAAGATGGCGGAAGCAAAAACACAACAGGAAACTAAAACTAAAGATAGCAGAAGTTACGGCAAAAGCTGAAGAATACGCAGCTCAACTCGCGAGACAAAATTGGGAACAATTCAGCGACTCGCTTAAGGGAACCTTAGGTACGGCCAGAACCTGGAATCTCCTAAGAGCACTAATCGATCCTACCAAAACAAAATCAGAAAACAATAAAAGCATCCACAGATTCATCCACTCCTTCGAGGGTTCGGACACCGACCTTTTAGAGAAGGCACGAAAAAAATGTTTCGGTGATCGCAACCCCTCACGATACCAAGGAAACTATCGCGGAGCCGAAAACGAGAGACTCGACCGTCCAATAACTGTGGAAGTTTATGCGGCCATAAGGAATACGACCAGAAACACGGCAGCAGGAGCCGACAGAATCGACAATGCCCTGATCCGAAACCTGAGTGACGACCTCATACAAAAGCTCGTAAGCTTTCTAAACAAACACTGGGAGGCGGAGACAGTTCCCGAAGACTGGAAACACGCCGAAGTAATTATTATACCTAAACCTGGCAAACAACTCCAAATTGAAAATCTCAGGCCCATCTCGCTCACGTCGTGCCTCGGCAAGCTTTACGAGCGGGTGGTGATGCTCAGACTGCAAAATTTCATGGAAGATAATGAACATGTACCCCATACCATGTTCGGCTTCAGAGCAAAACTCTCGACGCAGGACGTGCTGCTTCAAATACAAGATGTGCTCCGCAACGTACCCCGAACAGGTGAAAATGTCATAATGGCCCTTGACATCAAGGGAGCATTTGATAACGTCAGTCACGAAGCGATCCTTAGAGGCATAGACGACCTGGACTGCGGACGCAGAATCCACGGGTACGTCAAAGCCTTCCTAGGGCTCAAAGATAGAACTGCCACCATCAGCATGGGAGACCTTCGATCGACCAAAATTCACGCGCCAAACAAAGGAACACCACAAGGATCAGTCATCTCACCTATCCTCTTCAATATAGCTATGATAGGTCTAGCACGAAAACTAGAGAAGATCGAAGGCATCAGGCACGCCATGTATGCAGACGACATGACAGTCTGGACGAACACCGGTTCCCTCGGGGAGAAGGAAGAAAAACTACAGGAAGTGGCCTCCTGTGTACAGAAATATCTCGGAGAAAGAGGACTCGCATGCTCGACCGAGAAATCGGAACTGCTTCGAGTGTGGAGAGGCAAACAAAACCGGACCGTCTCAACCAGTGAGAACCTGAAACTCAACATCTACCTGGAAGGAATGCCCATCCCTGAAAAGACAATAAGAATATTAGGTATGTGGGTTCAATCGAACCAACGCAGTAGTCACACTTTTACCATGCTCAAAACAACAACGCTACAAGTGACACGCATAATCACCCGCATCACCAACAGGCGGCATGGCATGCGCGAAGAGGACACACTAAAACTAGTTAGAAACCTGGTAGTGAGCCGAATTATGTACAGCCTGCCTTACCAGTGCCTCAACAAGAGTGAAATACAACAAGCGGATGCCCTGCTACGCAAAGCGTATGACGGCGCTCCGATTACCGCGCAACACGTCTACAGAAAAGCTCATGGCGCTTGGATTGCAAAACACATTCGAAGAACTACGCGAGGCGCAGCTTGAGTCGCAAAAACTCAGGCTGCTGCAGACAACGACTGGAAGAGCGCTCTTACAGAGGCTCGGATACTGTGAGCAGATGCGAGAAATAGCGAGGACGGTAACGATCCCCGACGAACTTCGCAAGTCCCTCAAGGTAGCTCCAATCCCGAGAAACATGGACCCTAACCTCCACCAAGGTAGAAGAGAAGCAAGGGCCGATTTTATTCAAAAAACATACGCTCCTCAAGACACGACTGTGTATGCAGACGCGTCCTCGAGAGGCGGACAGAACAAAATTGCAGTGGCCACGGTGGTCAATTCGTCTCTACGCGAAGTGACCAGCGCCTCTATCCGACACTGCACAGCAGCAGAGGCCGAGGAAGTAGCCATTTCTCTAGCGTTGGCGGAGGGCTATAGAGCTGGGCGGTCGCTAACGATACTCACGGACTCTCAAACAGCCTGTCGAAATTTCATGAATGGTAGGATTGGTCGTCACGCGCTTCGTATACTCCTCGAAGCGAGCGACAGAATTAAAAACCACGAAGAAAACAAGACCAGACACAACATTATATGGGTACCGGGGCACATGGGGGTGGCAGGGAACCAAGAGGCTGACAGGATAGCTCGAGCATACACTACTTTCCGAGCATCCGACGGGTCCGCGGAACTTTTGCCAGCACCCAAGGCATACTCGGCCATACCAGAAAACTATAGAGGAAGAAGAATGCGATATCCCCCACCGCACAGTTCTCTCACCAGAGAGGAAACTGTCATATGGAGACAATTACAGACGGGTTCATACCGAAACCTACACATACTAAACAAAATGCACCCTACCATATACGCTGACAGATGTCCGTGGTGCGATGAAACACCAACACTATATCACATCACATGGGCATGTCAAAACATAGATGTGGTCCCCAAAATTCGAAACCCGAGTGCGGAGCAATGGGAGACTCTGCTGTCCAGCGACCGCTGCGAAGACCAGCAAGGTCTGGTACAGCGAGCCCAACGGGCGGCAGCAGCCAGCAGAGCCCTGGACTGAGGGCAACCGACCATTGTGAAAAAGTGGACGACGTCGACGGAGAAGACTCTTGTGGATACAACAAGCAGACATCTCTGAAGACGTCCAAAAACCGCCAAATAATATAGGGCTCAATAAAGTTTTTCCTCCTCCTCCTCGCGAAGTTTATCAACGAAGATAATAAATCATAATAATTGGTTCACTAGAAGGGAAAGGCGCAGTATCTGTCCCACTTGTGTTTGTGGACACCTATACCGCGCCGTAAGGGAGGGGAGGAAGGTGGGAGTGGAAAGAGAGAGAGGAGTCGTAGTGGAGGGCTACGGAGTAATTTCGACCACCTGGGGATTTTTACGTGCGATGTAGATATGGCCGCGCTTTTCTTCTATACATCTGATGGGGCTGGGACAGGTGGGTCGCCGCCGCTCGCGGCGGGGGCTGGCCTGCCACCGAATTTTTATGTGTTGTGGGCCGTCATTGCACCCGCCGCCGCTTCGGTGGTGTACGACGGCTGTTGCGGCGCGCGTCTTTCTCTCCCTCTTCTTTTTCCTTTCTTCTCTATTTTCTCTTCTATCCGCACGAGGCAGCGGAGGTGGCTCAGCTACAGAGCCAGTAGCAGGCCCGTGCATTTTGTTTTCCTTTTTCCTACAGCCACAACAACAACTATGTTGCATTAGTTTTACTGCTTTGTGCAAACACAGAGCAAACACCGTGAGACGTTTTGGTACGCATGACAGGAACAAACGATTTCAAGTAACATATTCATTATATTATTTTACAATACTCCCCAGTTGCCTAATGAGGAAAGCTGGATTTGCGAGATGCCATGCTGCATCAAGCGTCCCATCAAATGGCGCACAGTGTCAGGTAACCATACGCGCGTTCGCCCCGCCGGGGTGGCGCAGTGGTTATAGCGCTCGACTACTCTTCCCAAAGTCGCGGGATCAAATCCCGGCCTCGGCGGCCGCCTTTCATTAGAGGCTAAAAGCTAGGTGCCCGTGTGCAGTGCGATGTCAGTGCACGTTGAAGAACCCCAGGTGGTCGAAATTTCCGGAGTCCTCCACTACGGCGTCTCTCATAGCCTGAGTCGCTTTGGGACGTTAAACCCCACGAACCAACCAACCAACAGATTTGTGAGATGCCATGCTGCATCAAGCATCCCATGAAAGGGCGCACACGCGCGTTCGAACTTGTGCTGACACGTGAGAGTGAAAAATTGAATGAAGGCAATCATTTACAAGACGCAGCGCTACAAACTGGAAATTTAGTACGTCCACATAGAGGCTCCGGCGGCTATATACACAGCGACCTGAAGCAGAGACAAGCGGAGTCCGCGTACCGTACGGTTATGAATCCAAAATAACCTTCGGGGGAAATATCGACCGTCACAGGAATGTCTTTCACATAAACGATTTATTCCTCAAGCATTTCAGCACTGATCTTTAACGGCATTTTGTAAATAGACGCTATGCGATGTTCTGAACATAAACAAACAGGTGCGGTGAGGTGATTTGGTTAAAAGAAACGCTGATCGAACGTTGGCGACAACCTGTGCGACGAGAGACGGCTGCCTTGACAACGGGAACAAATAAGATATTCATATCACTTCAGAAGAGGTTGGCCAAGTTCTTCATTTCATGTCCTGCATGGCAGTACACATTGTTTAAAAATGATTAGCTTACGGTTGTGCGGCATTGTATCAAATGGACAAACTCCTCAGAACAATATCCTCGATCTGCAGTTGCAAGTGCGGCCAAGAGGGAATGTAGAGAAGTGTTGCCGTACACTATACAAGCAATATTTACAGTAAAATAACAAAAGTCTGCGTTTTTTTCCTGACACTACTATTATGCTTTCTGACACTGCGGTCTTATCTGAGTTTTCTCCTGCGTAATGAAATAGGTAAATTTTTACGCCACAAATAGCCTAAAAGAAATTGGTTGTGGTTTAACTCTGGTTAACCCTAGTTGAATTGCGATAGCAACGGCGGAAGCTTCTTTTGCCTGCGACATTATTCTCCTACCACGCCCTATCAGTGTAAGGTACTACATTATTGGGAACACTTAGGCCAAAGTTCGATGAACGTTGACTTTAGCTCATCCTTTAATAGTATGACGCGAGAGCGTAAGCTATCAGCCCACATAGAAATGAGAAGGGTTCAATGCTGCTGAACAGAATGTGGAGCAAAAGCATTAGCTGCGGATAACCGAGCGTTCTTCGTCGTCTTCTTCGTCTTAGTCTTCTTCGACTTCGTCTTCTTCACCTTCGTCGTCTTCGTCTTAGTCTTCGTCGCCTTTTTCTTAGTTTTTTTCGCGGCTTTTTGAGGTCGAACGTGGCCCTCCCGGGAAGGGACCACGCGATGTGCCGAAACCGGGCGCTTAGTTATTTGCAATTAATTCTAAATATCGTAAGTATTGTTTAATAATAGGCCTCAGAGACGGAAGGGCGAAGTCATTTGAACATTCATGTCTTCTACGGGAACATTGATTTTCCACGAGATGTTAATGAATTTTGGAATTGGGCCATTGCACTTGTGTATGTCAATGTTCGAAATGAAGAGCGCTTAATGCAAACATGCTGAAGTGCAATGAAACAAAAAGGAAGCCTGCGGTATAATGCGTACAAAATTCATGCGGGGAAGGAAGGGCGTTGCGGTATATGCTTGTTGTTGTTGTGGCTGTAGGAAGAAGGAAAAGAAAATGTACGGGCCTGCTACTGGCTCTGCTGCTCAGCCACCTGGTTGATTGATTTATAGGAAGGGTAGCCACCTACGCTGCCTCGTGCGGATAGAAGAAAGTAGAAGAGAAAGAAGAAGAAGAGGGAGAGAAAGACGCGCGCCGCAACAGCCGTCGTCCACCACCTAAGCGGTGGCGGGTGCAATGACGGCCCCACATAAAAATTCGGTGGCTGGCTAGCCACCTCCGCAAGCGGACACAGCAGTGCTTGAATTGCACATGATTCTGACCCACAAGTAACTGTTACGGCAACAGGCCCCGCGTAACCTACTCTGCCAGGGTTCCGCATGCTATATCGACTAACAAATCGATACCTGCCATTTTCTGTACACATCAGCGATTGAGAAGTTTTCAGGAATCGGGTTTATCTAGTAGCTATTATAATCAACTGAATCAGTTGTTTTTATCGGCGTTAATAAGAGCGTTGAACACTAAAGGACTGTGCATTTTCCCGTTTTCTGTTCGCACTTTTTTGCATTCTGAATCGCAGCTACTTTCTGTTCTTCTCCATGTTCTTTTTTTTTTTTCATGTTCTTTTTTTTTATGGCAGACAGTTGCACAAACCAACATTCATTTCTGACCAGCGCTTCCTTATAATCTACATTACGATGACAGCCTTTTCGAACAGGGTGAAGAAAATGTGACATTGCATTCTCATTTTCAAAAAAAAAAAAGTAAAAACTCCAGACTGGGGTTGAAGTGGCGTGGTAACGTATATTTTTCGTAAATCTACAAGAAAATAAATATTCGAACAGAAATCGTTCATTAAAACTGCTTACTGAAGCGTCAACATTTGAGATAAATGTTTAAAATAAACAAATTTCGTAACTGGCCAATCAGTCGATCGCGTTCTTCAGTTTGTACACATATACTACAATTTATTTCAAAAGCAGTTTAGAAGAATCAAAAGATGCAATCCGGAACTTATACCCGAACCGAACTGTGTTTAATTTGAAGGAACAAACTTGTAGGAAAAAAAAATTGAAAAAATTGGAGGTGCGGGGTATCGATCCCCGTACCTCTCGCATGCTAAGCGAGCGCTCTACCATCTGAGCTACACCCCCGACGGAATGCTCCAGCAAAATGGGTTAAGCAGGTTCAACTCAAAAAGTAAGAGGCAACCTGTTCTCTGAGGTCATGTCAGCGGCAGTGCATTGCCGTAGCAGTCTGGGCGTGTTGGTTATTCATGATAGAAAAATACAGCGCAGAGAAGGACGAGGACAGCGCTCGTGTGTCCGACGTTTCTTCATTTTGGACGAGGACAGCGCTCGTGTGTCCGATGTGTCTTCATTTTGTCCTCGTCCTTCTCTGCGCTGTATTTTTCCATCAGTGGATTGCATTGCAAAGGGACTGTGCAGCGGTAAAATTTGGCATGCAAATCTTCATATAACATCCACTGCTCGATGTTTTGCTTACCGCGGTTTACTTTCGGTCATTGCACAGAAGTACAGAGCTACAGTAACAGCAGAAGTGCACATGCGGGTTGAGTGAACATGAGAAAAGGAATCAGCTTAAAAGGGGTATGACATCTATCATTTGAACATCAACTAATAGTTCCATTTCATTCCACAGACGTGAAGTTATAATTCCTCCAAATGGGAGCTCATCCCGTGCAGCAGATATTTTTAAAACGAACTTCTTTATATTATTCCGAAAGCAGCTTACAGTTCTGGCAACCATTGGCCGCTGACGTCAAAATGGCATATCAACCCATATGATACACATGTCATCTACTATGCGCGGTGTGGACTACACTCTTGTATGCGCGTCATGAATGGTGTAACGGTGGCAAATTAGAGGGGTTTCTTTTTTTCATCATAAATGATTTTATTTTCACGTTCTTTTTTTTCTTCGAGAAGTCTTCACAGTAATATATGCAATTAATGATGCTCGAACTGAACTTCTTTTTGGGCTTCTGTCTACAAGGTGTTGCACAATTAGACGCGCGCTGTAGAATGCTCCTCCCAGCTAAACCGCGGAATCCTTGCAGTTCAGATTTCGCACAGAAATCACATTTTGTCGCTAGTATTTTTTAATACTAAATTTGTTTGGGGTACTTGCCTGATTCGATCAGAAGAAGTAAGATGTTCCCATCGCCTGCGGCGGCGGCGACGCCAGACAAACCGCTGCCCCAGCGATGGGACTGGTGGCGCCACCTCATGCTGCTTACAACAACTCAAACATTCTGCCAGAAACGTTCGCCCCCTCTTTTCCTGCTACAGAGTTGTTGTAAGCAGCATGAGGTGGCGCCACCAGTCCCATCGCTGGGGCAGCGGTTCGTCTGGCGTCGCCGCCGCCGCAGGCGATGGGAACATCTGACTTTTTCTGATCGAATCAGGCAAGTACCCTAAACAAATTTAGTATTAAAAAATACTAGCGACAAAATGTGATTTCTGTGCGAAATCTGAATTGCAAGGATTCCGCGGTTTAGCTGGGAGAAGCATTCTACAGCGCGCGTCTAATTGTGCAACACCCTTTAGAGATTGCTGAGGAGGCCGAAATTGATGGGTTCATAGAATATTATTTAAGCACACAATCAGAAGCATATCTTTCGTATATTTTATGACAGTTAACTTGGCTTAGCAGCAAGCGGTCCCCGATATAAAAAGCGACATCCCAATGTTTCCTTCCGCCGTGCGCCACGCATTTATCGTTATGTTGCTGATTTTCTGAGCTATTGCCAGTCGCTATCCCAGTACAAAAACTAAAAGGAAAAACCGAACAAGCATAAGTTGACACAGAGCACACCTTGCGAAATTTGAGGAGGAACAGACAAAACTTTTGAACGAAGCGGCACCTCGACCGTTCATGCGCGTGTTAGACAACGTTAATTATATCCAACCGTACGTCATATTGCTTAACTGCAGGATATTTCGTTAAAGTATTTTGTGAGATGTGCCATTGGCATACTGCATCCAAGCAGCCAAAGGAAATGTGGTGTATGGTTACGCGTGTTTACGGCAAATCAAGATGTTCATCGATGGGACAAAGCCTTTTTCCCTCTGATATATAGTTAAGGAAACGTAGAGGCATGATTCATAAAGCAAGAATAGCAACTAGGTGCTGTACGCTCAAGGAAATTAAACGGAAGCAGGTAAAGTAAAGCGTCATGCAAGCGTTCAAGCGGCTCAAGCCATGTGCTAAACCATGGGCCAGGCAGATAGCATGTGAGTACGTGAGTACCACTGTCCGCAGTTGTGCGCGTGATCCGTCGATAGCTCAGTTGGTAGAGCGGTGGACTGTAGAGGACATCTCATTGCGGACATCCATAGGTCGCTGGTTCGAATCCGGCTCGACGGAGTGATTTTTTTCTTTTTTGTTACAGTCTACTCACGGTTTTGCTAAGTTGTATACAAATGAAGTCTGCAGTAACCACCGCATATTAATGAAAAAAAAAAACTAAGAAATTGTAAGCTCAGGAAATTTGACGCAACATCGCTTGTTTGGTACAGGCAGTCCTTCATGAACACTAAATTAATTTCATTTCTTGGTCAGTGGAATAATATTCGCGCCTAGTGCCATGATGCACAGTTAGTAATTGCTTTTTTTTTAAGTGTATCCTACAATAGTTGAGGCTGAGCTACATGTACGCGAAAACACGCGAACCCGACGGCGGCACGCGTCGCGAGAAGTGTTCGCGCGAACTTCATGTGTCGCTTGGCTTGTCGCTCGGATCTGCCGAAATAGAAAATATCGGTCGTTCGCCAGGAAGTGCAATGCGCGATCAGCCAACAGCTCGAACGCGAAGCGTACGTGACTGCGCTCACTTCGCACGCTTTCTTTCTTTTGCAGTGTTTCATTGAGATTGTGCATTACCTTCTAACTTTTTCGCTTTGTGCGAACAATGGTGAATGTCCAAGGATTCAAATAACGTCCAATCGCAACCGAAAAAGAAAAAACACAATAGGTCACGTGACTACTCGTAAAGTGCAAGTTAACACAAATGTGATACGGTTTGTTGTAAATCCATTTCACTTTGCCCCATGTTGTCGCAAAATAACTTCAGTTTTTGCAATCGTTATGACTGTAATTGTTACATTTGCCAATAGTTTTGAGGTGTCACTTTCTTAGCGTGTCGAAGAAAGGATATTCATCATACAACAATGTTTCATTAGCCCGCATCATTATTTCTGAGAAATGCGCTGTTTTGCAGGCCCAGCCCGCATTTAAAGTCTGTTTCTCACTGGAAAACTGGACCCAAAAGCGTTGCGAGGGCACATCTCGTGAAACGGTTCAGGATCAGAGATACGCCTTAGTGAAGGGCTTCGGAATAATTTCGACTACCAGGCGTTCCTTAGCGCACGCCGACATCGCACTGTACAAAGGCGCCTTGCGTTTCGCCTGCGTCGAAACGCAGCCGCTGAGCAACCACGAGGGGGAGAGCAGGTTCTAGTGCGTGACGTAGGACCTCGAGACTGCACTTGCATTACATGGAGGCGCCTGAACGTAAAAAAAGAAGCTACATTTTCCTCCATGAAATAGACGGCTGGTAGACTTTCTTCAAGCGTCCTCAACCGCGCCGTAAGAGAAGGAAAGAAGGTGGGAGTGAAAGTGGAAAGAAAGAAAGAGGAGCCGTAGTGGAGGGCTACGAAGTAATTTCGACCACCTGGGGTTCTTTAACGTGCACTGACATCGCACAGCACACGGGCGCCTTGCTTTTCGCCTCCATCGAAAAGTGGCCGCCGAGGCAGGGATTTGATCCCGCGCCCTTGGGAACAGTAGTCGAGCGCTGTAACCACTCAACACCACCTAGACTACTAGGTGGTGTTGAACTACTGCGCCACCCCGACGGGGGGGGGGGCGAAGGAGGGGAGCTGTTCCTGGCCCTTCGGGGCTGGGACTGGTAGGCCACCGCCGCTTGCGGCTGGGCCTAGCCTGCCACCAGATTTCTGTCTGTTGTAGGCCGTCATTGCACCCGCTACTGTTTCGGTGGTGGACGACTTTTGCCGCCGATGCGCGTCTTTCTCTCCCTCTTCTTTTTCTTTCTTTTCTTATTTTCTATTCTGTCCGCACGAGGCAGCGGAGGTGGCTCAGCTACAGAGCCAGTAGCAGGCCCGTGCATTTTCTTTTCATTCTTCCTACAGTTGCAACAACTGTCCGATATTTGTGCATGTTAGCGATCCCCAATTGTTTAAAATTCCGAAGCCCTCTATTACTGCTACCTCGTTCTTCGACATTTTCGGAACCCTGTACTACGGCGTCTCCATACCTCAGTCCCCGGGACGTTAAACCCCACAAAGCTAAACATTTCGTTAACAATGTCACCTTCCCCCTTGCATTACGGCGCGGCCAGATGTCCTCCGAGAAATATAACAATCACGGCGTCTCACGGGACCAGGTCTTTGCAGAGGTCCCCGAGCAGAAGTCACACAGCGGCAGCGAGCTAGCTCAGGTAAGGCCAGCGGCTCAACACCAAAACTTCGGCTTCGTCTCGAGGAGCCCGAGCGCTCGCGAAAGCCCAAAGCGTTGTTGTTGTTGTTGTTGTGGCTGTAGGAAGAAGGAAAAGAAAATGCACGGGCCTGCTACTGGCTCTGTAGCTGAGCCACCTCCGCTGCCTCGTGCAGACAGAAGAGAAAACTGATTTATTTATAGGAAGGGAAAGGCGCGGTAACTGTCTCACTTGTTTTCTGTGGACACCTCAACCGCGCCGTAAGGAAAGGGAGGAAGGTGGGAGTGAAAGTGGAAAGAGAGGAGCCGTAGTGGAGGGCTATGGAGTAATTTCGACCACCTGGGGATCTTTAACGTGCGCTGACATCCCACAGCACACGTACGCCTCTTCGTTTCGCCTCCATCGAAACGCAGCCACGGAGGTCGGGTTCGAACCCGGGTACTCCGGCACTGTAGTCGGGCGTCTTACCACTGCACCACCCCGGCGGGGCAGACAGAAGAGAAAATAGAGAAGAAAGTAAAGGAAGAGGGAGAGACAGACGCGCGCCGCAACAACAGCCGTCGTCCCCCACCTAAGCGGTGGCGGGTGCAATGACGGCCTACAACAGATAAAAATTCTGTGTCAGGCTAGGCCCCGCCACAAGCGGCGGTGACCCACCTGTCCCAGCACCATCAGGGGAGTACCAGTCCCAGCCCTGTAGGGCCAGCACCCTCCGCCCAAAGTGGCGACGGGGAATGCACGGTGTCATTATAACCAAATTACACTAAAAGGACCTGCATGGTTGAATACTTCTACCATGCGTGGTCGGTAACAGGAGAGGGCGAAGAACGCAGCAAGGGCCTTTTATAACAATAACATTGTGTATGCTACCTGTACTTTGTCTAAATCAGCATAGAAGCTTCATGCTGTCAGTGTAAAACATTTCGTTTAAATATAAATGGCAGTAGTGTTTCCTATTAGCGAACCACCATTTCAGCTAGGCTTTAATCAGACCTAGAGAATACCGCAGTTCCTGACAGTGTGGCCTCCTCCTAAAGACAATTGGAGTCGACTGAGGCAAAGTTAGAGACAGCCTCTAGCATCTGAGGCATAGTGGATATCGTTTGATTTTTATAAGAAATGAAAGAGTTCCTTCGTCAATGGTCATGCCCTTCTGTTTCCGTGTCGGATGGACGTGTCCAGGTGGTTTTTAACCCAACTTGGTACCTGTAATACAATGGAAATATTTATGTTCACATCGCAACCCACATGTGCAATACATACTGTACATGCAATTGCTGTATATGTTTATATCCATTTTTTGGCAAATTATTCCACACTGTTTATACCTTTACGTATATTGCCATTCATTGTTGTATATGTCATCATCACGAACTGCCAAATTTTATTCTGAATGTAAATACTGATTTGTGATGTATTCGTTCCTTAGGATGTATCTTATGTGCACTTTCATTTGTTGTTAATCATGTGTATTTCCTGTTTTGGTCATTTGTCGCCGCTCATGTGAATGTCGAATGTGAACGTCCAATGCCTAATAAAACTTTTTCTAAACACAAATGAAAGATTGCTTAGCTCTGCTATATGCCTGGATATGGATATACGTTGCGAAAAGCGTCTTTCTCTCTCTCTCTCTCTCTTTTATTTCTTCTCTGTTTTCTCTTCTGTCCGCACGAGGCAGCGGATGTGGCTCAGCTGCAGAGCCAGTAGCAGGCCCGTGCATTTTCTTTTCCTTCTTCCCTTCAGTCGCAACAACAAGCATCCGCCTCGTTGTGAGCTCGGACCACTCAATCCACTCAGCTCTCTACACGTGAACAGTCAGCTTTCCTTTGCGGCGAGGTTTCCTGTACAGTGTAGGCGTAACCTCATTATTGGCGAATACTTTTGCCTGATTGTCTACTAGCCAGAGTTGACGTATAAACCCGCGGGCAGTACGCTGTCAGTGCTACGTTTAACCTGCTGAATCCTCGAATCAAGTACGATCTAATGCCTCGATTTATTCTAAAGTACTGTAGGTTAGAACACGAACCTAGCTTGTATCTCAGTGGGTTACTAAATTTGCCTGTCTCACTCGTATAAGACATGCGCACACAGTTGAAAAGGCGATGTATCATATTCAGGTCCAAGTATCAGGCCCATGAGAGCCCTACAACGCAAAAAGCTTGCGAAGCGATGCCAGTTAATCTAAAAGACGTGTGGTTGCGTGCCTTGTTCTCTTAAAATCCGCGCCTCCCTCGTTTTTTTTTTTTTTTTTTTGTTTTTCTTTTTTTCTTTTGCTGCATTGGCGAAATCCCCGCGTATTTTTTCTGCAATATTGGAACACTCTAAACAGTAAACGCTAATGCATTGCAGAAGGTATGTTTTCATCGCTAACAAAGCCGCCGTAAACTCGGAAGCAGACATACGCCGCGTGCGTTTCTGCGAGCGCCACCGGCTGCCGATCCACACTATCGGAGCGACCGTGGCGCTGGGTTCGCGCTGTCGCGTGCATGTATCTTCCTCAGTAGGCATTCAGTAGGCGGAGCGAACCATGATTGCTTTCGCTGCGCCGCCTTGTCGCGTCGCTCACTTTCTTGGGCGCCTGTTCCTGCGTTTCGCGACGTCGTCGCCGTCGTGCCTCGTAACCAGCTCCGCCCCCTTCTTCATCCGTGACGGCGACCGCACGTGTTCACCTATTGCTGCGTCTCCCCCCCCCCCCCCCCTCCCGCCTCTTCCTGTGTTGCGGCGACGGTGTTCTCCGGTTAAACGAAGAGGCGGCGTGTGCTGTGCGATGTCAGCGCACGTTAAAGACCCCCAGGTGGTCGAAATTACTCCGTAGCCCTCCACTACGGCTCCTCTTTCTCTTTCCACTTTCATTCCCACCTTCCTCCCTTCCCTTACGGCGCGGTTGAGGTGTCCACAGAAAACAAGTGAGACAGTTACCGTGCCTTTCCGTTCCTATAAATCAATCTGCGGTTGCCGAAGCGCCGGCTCGCTATCAGTGGATCACGGTGCGTGCATTCCAAGCCGAAACGCAGATCCACGTTGTCTCGACTCACTAGCGGCGTTAGCGGCATCAATCAGTCGCTGCTATCTCTTCGCCGCGCAATGTTCCTATCCAAGCGCTGCCTCCCGCAACCTCTCAATAACTAGTGCTCTCTTCATTTCTCAGACCACACAACTTCCTTCATGACAGTCAAGAACTGTTAGTAGAGTGTTTCTTGAAGGAATATGTGTGAAAAATTAAAAACGTTGTCTGTAATTGTATATCCTTTGCTCGAAATCTTTGCCTCAATCTATCATAAATGTAAAACAGATGATGAGCTGCGCTCAAATTTCGTATTAGGAAGTAGCGTAATCGTCGGCAAATTTTTTTCGTTTACATGTAGCGCAATAAAGGCCGCTATACGATCGTTTTTGAGCGCTGCGCCCATCCGCCCGGGTGATGAATTAGGTAGGTCAACAACTTTTGGGCGCATCGGTCGCATGCGTCCTCGGAGGAGCATCGCAAGCCTGTCCTCCTTTTGCAAATATGGCCGTTCGAGAAGCGCCGACGGATCGTAGTGCGAAACAAGGCCTAGGTGGATGGTGCCGTCGATGAAACATAATAGTGGCTACATGTCGCTATTGCTCGTTTATTACGATTATTTAAAGCGACTTGGAAGTTTGCCTTGCCCTGTGCACAATAAGCACCGAGTGAGAGCTCCACTAGTTGAATTGGCCTGCATCGAGTTGACGAGAGGCCGCCAAGCCTACGGAAGATGTACTACTACTGCTACACAGCACAATTTCATAGGGAGGTGGTGAAGGGTAGCAGTTCCTGGCCCTACGGGGCTGGGACGGTAGGTCAAGGCCGCTTGCGGCGGGGGATAATAATAGTAATAATAATTGGTTCACAGGAAGGGAAAGGCGCAGTATCTGTCACACTTGCTCTGTGCACACCGGAACCGCACCGTAAGGGAAGGGATGAAGGTGGGAGTGAAATTGGAGAAAAAGGGAAGCCATAGTGGAGGACAGAGGGCTAGCCAGCTACCGAATTTTATCTGTTGTAGGCCGTCATTGCACCCGCCACTGCTTCGGTGGTGGACGATGGCTGTTGTAGCGGCGCGGTCTTTCTGTCCCTCTTCTTTTTTAGAGCGCAGCTCTTTGGCGTCCGTTCCGGGGTTTCGCGTCGGCGTCGTCGTCGGCCTCGTAACCAGCTCCGCCCCCCTTTCATCCTCACAGCGCTAGCAGCGACCGACTGATACCGCTGGATGCCGCTGACGCCGCTAGAGTCAAGATAACGTGACTGCATAGAACACCGTCGCCGCCATGCAGAAAGAAGAGGGGAGGGTCCCCCCCCCCTGTTCCTGTGTGGCGGATAGGGTGCTCTTCAGTTGCCGACGCGCCGGTTATTTCACGTAGGCCCCGGCACGTCGACGAATACGTGATCACCTTCCCACGGCTAGACCTCCCTAGTAGCACACTTTGTTGCCTCAATGCGGCCGCAATGTTTGCTTTCAACATTGCCTTAACGTGGCTAGTGTCCTCTTTTTGCCACGTTGACGCAACATACATAAGACAACATTGAAACAACATTGCACCAATGTTACAACAACCTTTAGTCAATGTTTAGGCAACTTCTGAAGACGATATTAATGCAACATGGCTGCAACATTTTCTTAATATTGGTACAACTTTTTATTTGCACGCATGCAACATTCCCATGACAACGTTAGTGCAATATTGCTGGAAAGCTATTGTAATGTTGCAGAAACTTTCATGCAGCATTCCAAGCTACTGAAATATTCCGCCGCATTGATGGCCACTAGCTATCGATGCTTGCTGTTCAATAAATTTATCTTCTGAAAGGCTCAGCCATGTGCAATGGTATCGTCGTACCACAATAGTTATGGTAGCTTAAGATCGCAAGAATGAGCAACTGAACATTACTCGTTGCCACACGGCAGTGCGGTGCAGAGGAGTACAAATACCTAAAAGGCTGCACTGGACAACACAGCTTTTCCCCACTTTTCAAGTCGCTTGCTCTGAATGAGACCTTAAATGTAATATTCATCAGCTCTGTACCAGTGCTCATTTAGATGCTATAAGCTGCTGTGACCTGAAAATGGCACTGAAAGTGGTTATTCTGGCAATTAGAATGATTTATATATATGCATGTGCATTACAAATAACCATCATTTGTTTTTAGCGCTGTTTTATTTGTCAAGAATTTATTAAATTAGCCTAACAGCAAGCTTGATTCCAGTATACTCATTAGCTTGACATACAGCAGCTAGTTTCACAAATGTAAGACATTTACTTCAAGACAACCGTTTTATGCAGAAACTTGCAACAATCATACATAGCACACAGCCGATTTGGCTACTCAAGAACAGGAAGCACAAATAATGTCAGCAGTTACTAAGCACATCAGCATAGCTTTAAAATGTGCATGTCCCTCAACTTGAGTTTTACAACCATGACACTTTAGTAAATTATTAATTGCAGAAACTTGCAACAAAATATAAAACAGCAGTACTGCCTATTCAGAAAAAGGAAGCAGATATATAACATACTGAACATTTTCACAGGCACATTGGCATAGATTGAAAAATGTGCCACATGGGCCTACATTTCACAGACAAGATTTATTTTATTTAATTACTTTATAAAGTAACTTGCAACAAAGCTACAAAACAGCACCTAGGCTACTCAGGAACAAGAACCAGAGATAATGTTTTGAACAGTTACTGGGCACAATAGCATAGCATGAAAATGCACCCACCACCCCTCCCCAACTTGCATTTACAAATATAAAACACTTCAGTAAACTAGTGTGCTACACTGTTTTACACACTGTAATGTAAAACAGTGTAGACTATTTTGTGCAGAAGCTTGACACAAATATACAAAATAGGAGTACAACTTAGTTCGGTATTCAGAAACAAGCAGACGTATTATGAACAGTAGAGTCATTACGACTAGTTTAATCCTTCCTTCTTTGGACATGCGCCATTGCACTGGAAAACTACAAACAAGTATTGTCAGCATATGACTGAACAATTTAGCATGTCTAAAAATGCTAGTGCCCTGGTAGCCTCCAGCCGGTCACGATGAGGGTCTCTTCCAAATCAGGTTGTCACAAGTGAAGCTGCATCCCTGAAAAAAAAAAAAAAAAAAAAAGATCGAATTGCTAAGCTAAGCATCTTGGTGGGCACATCTCTAATTTTACGCTGCTCTATGAACACAGACATGGACAGCTGTCACAACCATTATCAGGACTGACATCTGCCGAACAGTTTTATAGTTCGTCGTTAACAGCCTCTGCTATTCTTCGTCGCTGCCGGATCGACACTTCGCTTAGCGAACACTTTACCTTCTTCATGATCTGCTGTCACGACCATTATCAGGACTGACATCTGCCGAACAGTTTTCTAGTCGTCGTTAACAGCCTCTGCTATTCTTCGGCGTCGTTGCCGGATCGACACTTCGCTTAGCGAACACTTCACTCTCTTCATGATACAACGAATGTAGCACTTTACCAAACTATCACGAAGGTCATGGGTAACACATGCATATATGCACTACTGGCTTTGTGCCAGGCAACACGTGTCACAGCTCAACAACGTAGGTTAGAAATCACTCACCACTGATGTTATCCTCTGTGCAGGCCTCCGTCATTTCAGCTGAATTCTTATGAAGCCGCAATGCAACACAGCAGCAAGAACACGGCGACAACAAGAAAACTATGCTAGAATAAGGGAAACACACGTGAGCCATGGAGGAAGGAAAATGCTCCACGCACGTGAAGAATTTGCCGCGATCGCCGCTTACAAACGGTTTGGCAGGAATGGCTCTCGGCGCGGCCACGATTTCGACTTGATTTGGATTCGCGACGATCTTCATGACCATTAGGCTGCGGGGCAATAGTGAAAACAGAACTAAATTTCTTCAGCAGTTATAATTTTAGTCCGCATGTTTAATTGAAAAATAATGCAATCTCAGCAGTCTAAATATATTGCATATATATATTTATATCTCAGTGTAACAAAAATCAGTACACTTGTACTGTTCATCGCATGCACATGACATTCAAGGTTCCACTCAAACTAAAAAATAAATAAACATTGTCATGCGGGGAAGTGACAAGGTCAATGGAGTGATCTAATACCGGCTTTTCTGTTTGGGCTGCAGAAATAGTATGAAAGAACGACAGTTAGCCCATAAAGTAAATGTTATAGCAATGTCATCGTATGTGGTTCAACATTTATACATCATTTGACAATATTGCTGCAATGTGGAAAGAACACTTTAGAGCAACATTGCCAGCATGTTACTTGTTAACATTGCAGCAACGTTATCGAATGTTGAAAGTTTTCGCATTATGTTGGATAAATGTAGTCCAATGTTATCGCAACATTGTACAACATTGACAATGTTGCTGCAATGTTACAGAAACATATTGTGCTACTAGGGCTGGTTCTTGGCGCTGCGGAAGCGAGGGTATCATATTGTTTGCGTCGGCATCGGCGGCGTTGTCCCTGAAACCAACTCCGTAGCTGGGGTTGACTCACTATCGGCGTCATCAGCATCAGTCAGTCGCTGCTATCTCTTCCCTCCTCCCTTTATCGCGTTGTCCGCTTGCTGCGCGCGCTTCTGCCCCCATCGTTTGCCGCTGGGTGTACACGCCGCCCCCCTCCCCCCTCTTCCTGCGAGTCTCCGGTTGTCAAAGCGCCGGCTCGAACTTAATTCCTTTCTTCACTCCTCCTCCAATGCAACCGCTGTGCGGTGGCAATCAGAGAGCCAGATCGGTGGCGGCGGATCTGTATATGTGCACCGCCCGAGCCGATATTGCCGCTGCCGTTCGCCACTGCGAAATTATCTGCCAGTTCTTTCTGAGCCATGAGCGAGACGACCGGTGGAAGTCCTCCGTCTGCTGCTGCTGCTGCTGCCGCCGCCGCCGCTGCCGCTGCTGCCGCCGCCGCCGCCGCCAGAGCAGGGGCCCAGCGCCGTCGCCGCCAGAATCCAGAGCAGTAAGCGAGGCTGAATCAGAAGCTCATCGCCGCCGTCGAGAAGACCCTGCCGTTCGCACCGCCGAAGCGGAGGCTCATCGCCACCGTCGAGAGCAACCAGGTATAAGCGAGGCTGAAGCAGAAGCTCATTGCCGCCGCCGAGAAAGGAGTCTTTGTTAAAGGAATACATGTGAAAAATAAAAAAAATTTCTGTGATAGCGCATACATGTGTTGCTCGATTTCTTTGCCTCAATCTATCGAAAAGGTGAAACAGCTTATTTGCTGCGCTCAAATTTCGCATTAGGAAGTAACGTAATCGTCGGTAATTTTTTTCTTTCTTTTCTATTTTCTCTTCTGTCCACACAGGCAGCGGATGTTGCCCCGCCGGCGTGGTGCAGTGGTAAGACGCCCGACTACTGTGCCGGAGTTCCCGGGTTCGGACCCGACCACGGCGGCTGCGTTTCGATGGAGGCGAAACGAAGCGGCATCGTCCGTGTGCTGTGCGATGTCAGCGCACGTTAAGGATCCCCAGGTGGTCGAAATTACTCCGTAGCCCTCCACTACGGCTCCCCTTTCTCTCGTTCCACTTTCGCTCCCACCATCATTTTCCTTACGGCGCGGTCAGGTGTCCACAGAGCAAGTGTGACAGATACTGCGCCTTTCCCTTCATGTGAACCAATTATTATTAATTATTAATAGGCAGCGGAGGTGGCTCAGCTACAGAACCAGTAGCAGGCCCGCGTCTTTTCTTTTCATTCTTCCTACAGCCACAACAACAACAACAATTTCGTCAGTGGTATGCTCTGGCTGCCAGTGTTTCCAGACTAAACAGCACCTGTTGCCAGGCCAGACACGGTGCACCCCTGCTCAATGATCAGTCTTGCCATACAACCTCTTTTTCTTTCCTCCTCTCTTCCATCGTCGCCTCTTTCCTCTACTCTTCCCCTTGAGTGGTATTGGTATCGAGGCACTCTAGAGTGGTCCGCCGCGCCGCTCTCGCCGCGGGGATACGCGTTGTTCAGAGCCCTCAGAGCGACCGTCGCTCCTTACGGGGTACATGTCGCCAGCTTTCAAATGCGCTGTAGCAATCAGCGATCACTCATTGCGAGTTATTAATGCGATAGCATTACTTCGCTATGTTCAGATTTCTGTCCGCAGACCGCGTCCGCAGGCCGCGTCCGCTGACCACGTCCGCAAATTCGTGTCCGCAGCAGTTGAGAAGTGGTAGAGGTTGATAAATAGTGTCAATCGATAGAGGGTGACGTAATGTTGTGTCCAAAAAAATAATTAGACCAATTATTCAATTACGTAATTAATCAGAGGAAAAATGTAAAAGTAAAGGCCAAAATGGTCTCATTAGCCAATGGCTTGGCACCACATTTAAATGTATCAAATACTAAAATAATTAACTAATTAAGGTGAGGTCAAGGATGTGACGTCATGCAACCTGAAGTCGAGCCATAAAAGGGCATAAGAAAGGATTGGCGCGCAATTTTAAAGTATCAAAGACTAAAATGGCTAAACAAGAAGTAAATTCAACAGCAGCATCTGTGTTTTCGCATTACTCCAATGCAGATTCTGCAGTGCCCTTCATTGTCCCAGCGTCTTCCGCCGGACAGGGCATTGCTGTGTAAATTAGCTAGGCTCGGGACACGTGGGCATCGCAGATGCTGCACTAGCGATCGAAACAGGCGCGCTATAGCCGTTTTTTTTACATGAACTGCATGGTCGAGCGCACAAGCACTACATTCAACATGAATGAGCGATAAAAATGTCGATTCAAAATACTGCACTCGTATGTTCGCTGTAGCGCAGCGCTATGTCGCTCTGTGCTTCAGATTACGGCAGTGGTATACCCGTGCGGATCATAATTTACACTGCATTGCGCTGTTCGCTTCGTTTTCTAGAGAAGATTTTAGGGATATTCATAGCAGGAAATGGTGGTCAGAAGGAAATGGTGGTCATTAAGTATGTAATGCCAAGACAACACACCAACTCCCAGGGACGTCCCGTGTAAATGCCTGCGTCCCACATCCTAACAGGGCAATCCGCAGGACGTCCCTGCGAGCTCCCTTCTGGGCTGTGTTCGAACCTCGAAAGAAGGACCTCCGTGGGAAGTTCCATTTACTTGTCCTTTTATAAGACCAGGCTAAATACATTCCAGGGCAGCTGTAAGGGATCATGCACCCTGTCGCACGAAAGCGAGTGAACAAGAAACTGCACAAATTCGCTTGAAATGTCAAAAACAAAAGGCATACTGGTCATCACTATAACTATAAATTGGCGCCGTCCCTGCTATGGTACTCAACAGTTGCTAACGAAATTTCAGTTGCGCTTTTCCAAGAGTCTATGTTGGCGGGTAGCAACTGATTGTTCATTGTGGTTTTTCAGAGCATATGAACAGCAAATGCAAGCTTATAACTGCATTAGCTGATGCATGGGAATTGGTTCCTTTGAAAAATATATAAAAGGCAATCACGAAATATGCTGCATTATTTGCAGTCTACCATGATATGAGAGGTAAGGTTCAATGTGAATCGTGTTCGCAGAAAGGGCATATGTCAATTGCAACAGTTAAACGTGGCGCCCAACTATCACGGGGTACAACGTGCCGCCCACCTAGCACATGGCACCCAACTTCTCCGAAGAACATAAACCAGCTCTAACTATTGGCTTTATTTTTATTGTCGACAAAGAAATGAAGAGGATCAATTAACAGAATATGGCATGTGACCTTGGTTAACTGTACTGTTAACAAAATACATAACTATTCAAGAGATTATTTTATATAGCTTTGCACATATATATTGCTTGCACATATCAGGACATTTTTGTTGTGGAGTATATATAGAAGTACTTGAGAAGTGTGGTGATCTCCAAATTGTGACTCCTCTACTATTTGCAAAATGTGAGTATATGCGTAAGTTCTGTGTGTTTAAAGAACCGCAAAGTTTCCACTGTGTGCATAGTATGGACACCCAGTAGTATATAGGTATATGCAGAAAACATGTATAGTAAGGCTGCAGCATGCAGTGTTCAACACCCCCGAATATTGTTTTGCACTGGGTGTTCATCGAGTATGTAAAATGTTTTTAGCCAAATATTATTATATATGTTTTGAATCATTAGTTCAACACAAAATAGTTATAACTAGAAATGTTGAGAATGGTCAACTCTAACATAGTGGCCTTTCCCGTTGAAATTCAACTCTGCCTCCAATTCTTCCCAAATCATCCCTGCCCTAATTGTCCCAATACAAGTTAAAGATGGCAACTTGTCTGCTCATAACCAACATGAGCATAGGTTTATTTTAAGCTGGAAACAAACGATTTTTGGAAGACAACATATAATTACATGCTTCTTACGAGGCCTCTGCAAGACAGGGCCTAGAATAACAAGCAGAGGAAAATCTCCTAAACAATGTCCTAATGAGATCCTAAAATACCCCGAACACGTCCCACCTCAGTATTGTTTGGGACGTCCTGAGGAAGTCAGTTATTTCATTTGGGATGTTTTGGGGATTTTTGTCAGACTTCCCCCAACTTCCCTAGGACATCCGAATCTCCCATAATCGGAATCCCTGGGATGTCCCTAGGACGTATGTGTGTTGTCTGGTTACCTCTGCCACACAAATACTTTCGATCCTCATTGAACTCTATCTGCATTCAACTCGTGCAATCGAGCCCGAGCCTGCTTGGATCGAAGCTGTTTCCGAGCACTCAAGTTTTCAAGCACATCGAGAGCGAGCGTCGCCACCCTCGATGTCACCTAACGCACATGAAGGAAACTTCTCAGTGATCAGGGCTGGACACTTCAATGGTTCTTGAAAATTCCTCAATGCAGATCAAATTGAATGAGGATCACAAGTGTTCGTGTCGCAGAGGTATAAGATGGAGCAGGTGATTTCAGTCTGAGTTAGCTAAGAAATGGGCCGGCTGTTGCATGCATTTCACTCAGTTCCGCAATATCCTTTGTACCATGGTTCCACCATAGTTCTTTCAAGTGCATTACAATGAAACACCAAAAGTATGTGCAGAAAATAGCATCTCACAAGCTTTTGGACGAGACAGGCAGTTCGCACAAGCACTTCAGTCGTCACGTGAAATCTGTGAAACGTGAAACCAGCGGCAAGAAATTTGGCTATAAATATCGTTTTTGTCTTATGAACAGCCAAAAAAATGCTTTTCTTAATGGCAATAAGATGTACCTATTATTTACTGCAGATTTCCTGCTCTTATTGATTCATTTTGCTTTTTATTTTTCTTCTTAATTGCTTTCATGGTTAAAATTGCCTACACGTATTTGATTCATTTGAAAAGCTCACTACACATATTTTGCTTTCTGAATGCTGAAATCAAGTTCGATCTGTGCAGGTAGTCGCGTTTGTTCCTCTCCCTGTAGTGACAATGCATACACGACCTTGTCCCTGTAACATGTTCATCATCTATACTGATTGTGGCTTGTGTGTACTGCGCCTGAAAACAGCTTTGGGTGCGATGTGACATTTCTGAAAACTATTTTGCATACATGAAATGATCTCGACTGTCTGCTTCCCGGCGCGACTACAGAAAAACCGTCACCACTCAGTGGCTTGATTCTTCATGAAGTATATTTCTTGCGATTATAGCTTAATCATAGCAGGCTTGTCTCGTCTGTGCCACATCTTGCTGTTTAATCATTATTTATGGGCACTGGCATCATGATGGTGTGCCGATGGCACTGTTATTTTTCTTGTCTCTCTGCATGGAAAGGGTACATATCTACGATGGGTATCAATGGTTTGGTGCTGAGCCAAAAACAAGAGGTGAGATCCTTGTTTCAACAGAGCACATACTGTGTAACCATCTTCTTACTCTAGTTCTACCCTTGTCCCAACAGAGCAAGATACCACCAAATGAATGGTTGAGAAAGATGGTAAGGTCCATCAAAATACTGAAATGCACTGGAATTATGCAGAATTAAAAAAAATTATGGAAATGTCTTGGCAAGACCAAATGTTGAGGAGTACCAGAATGGGGAGGATAAACATTTATTTTATGTTTTCAAAGACCATTATACTGGTAGCACAAATGCAAGATTCAACAACTGGGGATATGCATATAACAGCTTAAGCTTGCTGCTACAGACAGGCAACATTCATTTTTCGTCTGTGGTCTCGCATGCAGAAATGTGGCCTAGTTGAATTTCCGTGGCTTCAACCAGAGCAGTGCGGCATTACTATCAAGCAACACAAACAGCCCGAAACCTCAGAAAAGTCATGTTACATATACCTAAAATCACTGGAGTGCTTCCAAGTACTCCACGGATATGGTTGTCAAGTGACAATTCATGCAGTTGCGCTAGCATGTACCTAATTAGCAATCTTGGACTGACCGAAAGGTTAGAGCGGTTCACGACTTTGAAACACAGCACCTCAGAGCATATTATGCGTCCTCTAACAGTAATGTACTTCACTTTCCCTGTTGAACTCACTGGCCTGTTTTTATAATGTCCCCCTAAATGAAGCCGTCACTGTACACAGCCATTGCAAGAACCTCTTTGTATAGCAAATTCCACAGAGCTTGTCTGCACATGCAACACTACACAAGTGTGAAGAAGTGAGACCACAGTACAAGGCTGCACGTGTGAAGAAAACACTATTGCAATGAATGAGCGAGTAGTGGTTTTCCAACTTATTTATTCAATTTGTGATAGAAAAGAACCCCACAATATGGTCATCCACACTGCTCAAAGAGAAAACAGTATTGTCTTTTAGTCCACAAGGTGTGATGATCACTATTATATGTCATATGGTGTGTGTATTGTATACTGCATTACAACATACCCCCCCCCCCCCTCCCGGCGGCTACTTGGAGACTATGCAGTAGAGCAGACAGGGTCTGCCAAGTGTGAAACTGCACGGACTACTTTCCCTTAAGTATCAAGGTGAACAAAGTGGAAATGGACAGCATAAAATTAAGGCACACAAGAAGCAGTAGTGCTGGCCAATGTTATTCGATGCAGCCCAAAAGGCCTGGAAAGTGAATGACGGGAAATGACAGGTACAAAAGTGACAATGCCAGAGAATAAAATGAACACACTACAGCACAGGCAGGAACACATCCAGAAAGCTTCACAGAAATTTGTGCATGAGCCTGGAAACACCTAAAAAGAAATATCGAAACACAGGCTAAAAAACAAAAACATAAGAATACAATTGGGAATGCATATAGAAACCTACACGCATCTAACACGACATAATGGCATATCATGCAACATGAGCTCTACAAGCAAGCAGAATCTGTTGGGGTGAACTTAACCCAGTGCTGTTGAACCAGGTGCAAACTAGAACCTTCCAGTAACAGTGAAGCGAGGGTGCTATTACGCATTCAAGAAATGGTAACCCAGCATAAGATGACTAATGGAAAGGCGCAAGGACATGAACACAAGAAAAAAAAAAAAGAGGGATAGAAAGAGCGCCTTTCTTATCCCTCTTCTTTTCCTGTGATCGTGTCCTTGCAAACACGAATATGAACTAACCAGCGTTAGTACCTCCACAAGCTTGGTCAACACATGTAGTATCCTAGTGACATGTTTCCATTGGAAGGCAGATGCTATTTGAATGGCAAATGAGTTCTTTACAATACACCTGCAACTTGGTGATATTGTAAAATGACCAGAAACCTCCAGGTACCAGTAAATACACAAAATCCAGTGAGAATCAGCAATCCAAAACACTAAAACTACATTAGATGGACTTTTAAGCATAGGTAGCATTGAAAAAAAAAAGAGCATTTCCAGTTTCAGTATAAGTGTAAGTACAAAATGCAACCGCAATTTCAAACTGTTCACTGGTGGGCATCTCCAGCAGTTTTTTAATCAGTCTCAAACAGACCAGGCGATCATAAACAGTCACTAAAAAGCATTTTTCTTGCAATGACAAGATTTCTAGTAGCTTTCTCATTATACGTAATAGGCAAATGTTACAAAGAATAGATTAATGTCCCAATCTCGATTGTCGCCGAAGACATACATTGATAACATATCTGCGAGTGTATGGTTGAGGCGTTCTGTGAGGCCGTTGGTCTGAGGATGATAGACGGTGGTAAATCTGTGGCGGACGGTGCACACACGAAGCAGCTCGCCAACCACTCTGGAGAGGAAGCAGCGACCACGATCCGTGAATAGCTCACGAGGGGCACCGTGTTGTAGTACCACGTCGTGGAGGAGGAAATCAGCGACGTCTGTAGTGCAGCTAGTCGGGATCGCGAGGGTAATGGTGTAACGCGTAGCAATATTGACCTAGTAGAAACCTCTTGCAGTTCAATGCTGCTTTGTTTGCCTCTGCATCTTATCTTAGCATTTGCTGCTTCTTATACGAGCCATCAAGTACAACACGTTGGGGTTTGCAAGGCAAGGCATCCCATGGCAAGGACTCCTAACATCAACACATACTCGCTTTCTTCCATTTTTCTTCTATTTGACAGTTCACACTTCCAAGCACAGTTTGATTTCTCAGGGGACTTTTCAATTTTCAGAGGAGATTTTTAATTTGATACTACAAGGTGCTGTTTTGTCATGGCTCTTTTCGAGAACTGGACTGTGTGTTTACATCTCACTACAATTTGTTTCTGTTCTTTGAATTGTGCTGAGAATCTATGTATTTACTCCACGGTGAATTTGATGCATGGGCTTGCAGTAAATTTATTTGAACAAAGCAAAGGACTTGGGTAGACAAGTACACAAGTCATAGAAGTATAGTTTTTCACGTTCACAGTCAAGCCAAAATTCCATCAAGTCTGCATGCTGGCCTGGCAATTAAGTGATATGTCAATACACTTGATCACTGTTTTACAATTAGCCCATAGTCAGTTTACCCCTACTGATGGGAATTCTTAGCAATGCAAGGCAGTGGAGGCTTAGTATTTCTTGGTGCCAACTGACCACTCTGGCCGTGCACGATTATTCTGCCATGCAATGTCGTGACTTTTCAGCACTTACTCCTAGCTGGATTGTTTTATGTACATAAAACACTGAAATAAAACTACAACAGAAGAATGAAACACTCATTCCACACAAAACATAACATATATACATATCTGTATTTAAAAAAGCCACTGCCTATCATGCAATGTTTTGAAAACTTTATGGACTCTTCCTTAAGCAGCAGAACAGTTGTGCCATACTTGTTTATTTGTGCTCAACACTGACTGGGCAAATATTTCACTTGAAATTTGGCTGGTACAGGCTTTTTACTCCGTGGTAGAGGCTGTCTCAATTGATAACAATTCTTTTCAGTAGATGCTGCAGCTGAGTAGCTTGAGCTGTGTTGCATCTAACATTCAATCGCCAGATTTTATTTGCAACTTTTAGTATCAAAAATGACAAAACCAGTGTACACACATGAAATCTAGGAAGACCAAATGGCATAAGCCAAAAAAAGGAAGTTTGTGCTCCACTTGATATGAAGACGCTCATTAATATAGGCAGCACTGAGCAGAGGTGGAGAAACTGTGGTATTATACACTGGGGGCATGCAAATTGTAGTTTTGCCAACCGAACTGATTACGAATAGCAAAGTCTTGCTGTGAATCAAACATGAATAGTACTGAAAACCAGACTGAATACAAATAAAATAATTCATTAGCTATTTGAAATGTCTTTGAAGAAGTAAACATATTCAACTTTACAGATAGTTTGAACATGCACTGTTTGAATCATTTGCTGGTATCCAGTTTTGAAGATTTGTTACTGTCATAAACCTCAACACATTTTCTCTCTGCAAATGCATCCCATACGCAACACCACAGCTGTATGTAGCAGCCAGAAATGAGGATTATGCGATGACATGTTCACTACTAAGAGATTGCTACCGCCGGGGAGAACCGCACGGCAAATAGTACTTCTGTACATGTTACAAATGGTGCGCATGTTCGTTTATGCTTTGCAGTCTATTTCCTCACAATAAAACAGGCTTGTTATAAAATGTGTTTAAGCTGTAATGTCGGGTGAAGGCATTCAATGACCTGCTCCTGCATCAAATTGCTGCGAGTGTTATCTCAAAGTGAACACGTGAATACAGGCAGGGGAGGTATGAATATATACACTTTACCTTTCAATGTTCACGTCCGGGAGTACTTGAAAAAATGCATGCCGTTTTCTCCTCAGTACTAAACACACCATGTAGACTGCGAAAGCAGATGCCGCTAACAAGTACGTACATACATCTACGTTGTACAATTGCATCTCCGGCGACTTAATCACTCTACTATAATGGTCAATTCATACTGTTTGTGTTGTATATGCAGAGGCTCAAGAACTCTACAGCTAGAAGGCAGATGGGTGCAGCGTCTTTAAAAACGACCACTGTTGGTAGAGCGGTGGACTGACGTTTTTCGATTACTGTAGAGGACTTCTTTGAACATTCATAGCTTGCTGATAGACATTTTCCTTCTTGCTTCACTGTTTTGTGGCTTGCGAGGACCTCTCAGCGCGAATAGATTGCTGGTTCAAACCTGGTCCGTGCGAGTTTTCTGCTACCTACCCCTTTGGGACCTCCGTTGACCTGCATTACGCTGTCCCATACATACATATATGACACTGCGCACGTGCATTCCGTTCTTTCTTTTTCTTTGGGGGCGAGGCAGAGAGAGAGAGAAGACGAAAGAAAAGAGTGTCAACTAACACTCTGGGTGAACAGGTGGACCGTCCCAAAACTTGGAAGTTGCTTTAACTCAGAGCGATTGCATCGAATGCACAGGATGAGAAAAATGGGACGGTGTAATTTCATGCGAGGAATCAATCGTCTCAGACCACAGAACAAAATTTTTGCACGCGTTCAACTGGGTAATTGCTGACATATTAGCGAAAAGTAAGGCCACCAAGATCTCTAGACAAATTAATGAGTGGGAGCAACATTTATTCAAAGTGTTTTCAAATTTTCAAGCGCATGCAAGCGGGACACAATGCACGCCGCCTAGGACGAGCAAGACACCTCAAAGAAGGCTCAAACGAGATCACTTTATGCTGCTGTAATAGTTATGTCGGACTCAGCAACCGATTCCAGAGAAATCATCATGCGGGTGAATGTTTCATCACAACGTGTTTCACAGAACCGACACGGCGGCCAGGTTGGATGAAATCAGTTGCATGTGCAATCACAAGTACAGTTTTATAAGCTCATCGCTAACAGCCGAAGTCGTCAGAATTCCGAGGTCCGTAAACAACAAAGTAATATACTCCGGAGGCGTGTAGTCGACCATGGGATGCTCCTTAGAGAGATCAGTGTCGCCAGTAAGCTTGTCAAGGGCGTACTTTTGTTCGTTGGGCAGGTCCCTCTGGTTCAGTGGATATTGCCTGGCGAACTTGAAGCTCTCGGCGAGAACGTAAACGCGCAAATTCTTCTCCTTGGCGCACATTCCAATCGTGTACGTGCCGATCTTGTTTATGATGCCACCGCTCTCGACCACCCGTTCGGCTCCCAAAAGCACCACCTTTACTTTCTCCAAAACGTAACCTACCGCCGCGTCTACGATCAGCGTCGCGCTGATGCCCTTTTCCACCAATGCCTCGTACAGAAGCCGACCACTGCAATCGGGCGCCGATTCCGTCACGAACACATGAAAGTACTTGTTTTGTTCAGCGGCGGCAAATAACGTGTCACGAACAGCACGCGAGAAAGAGTGCGTCAGGATCGTACAACGGTCTTGCACAAAGGGAGACGCGAGGGAGGCGATCTTCGAGCGCGCTTTTCGCATCTTATCCAGGAACGCCCGGCCTCGCGTTGACATGTTGTGCTTGCACTCTTCAATTGTGCCATCGAGAGTGGTGAGCGTAGCAAACCGCACAAACAATTCGCATGCGGATCTCACGCATGTTATCGAACACTTTGCTGTGCACAGATCGCTTATGACGTGCTGCAGGTTGTCCTTCATGCCCTGGATGGTCGTGTAGTCATCCTTCTCGATGAACTCGAGAAGCAGTTGCAGCGAAGCTACCGCCGGCGACAGGTCGGGATCGTCGCGAAGCATGGCTTCAAGTTTTGAGTTGATGGAATTGGCGCTTACCCCTTTCATTTCGTTCGTGCACAACTCCATAAGCTACACAAGAACACAAGAACGTGGTGGCAGGAGCTGCGGCTCACCATGTGATGTGTTCATTACATCATCCGGAAATGCGTTCAGAGCCGGAAGCGCCGAAGTTGCGTAGCAGTTTTTATCTTGGCGCCAAATTTAATTTTGCTTTAAGGGGGTCAAACGTAAAATTAGTATATTGACTAGATTAACAGGAAAATTAGATTCTTCCACGTTTAGAACAGTGCTGCTAGCCCTAAAAACGTGATGCATCTTTACACCCTTTAAACAGGGTCAGGTTTTGCTATAGTTTTGCTAAGCGAGCGCTCTACCATCTGATCATGAGAGAGATACGGCGGGCATCGACACCCCACACCTCCACATTTTGGCACTCTTTTTTTTTTTTTAAACTTGAAAGTTGAAAAAAAAAAAAACATAAAACACGTAAACAATGTAGAATGCATCCTGAAATTATTGTCCTACTTACCTCACGTTATATCGCATACTCCATGCATAGAACTCGTAAGCGTTTGTCGATTTGTTTTTTCATCCAAGGACGAATCAACAACCGCTTACGTATTCTATGCGGGGAGTATGCGTTATGACGCGAGGTAAGTAGGATAATTTCAGAATGTATTTTATATTGTTTACGTGTTCCTTTTCCCAAAACCGAGAAAATTCAATGCACAATCATCAGTTTTGGTCCACACCCTTGCCGATCGTTCTCACGGTGATCGTGATCAAGCTCGTTCCATAGCTGGGCAGGTCGTGATTATTATGGTGACGATAGGCTCCCGGACCTTGGTACCTTGGCCAACGTTACTATAACTAGTAACGTTGATCTTGGCATGCGTTTTGATGGAGTTGAAATGCGTGAAGAGTTTCAAGTTCTGCGGCACCTGTATTTTCTACATGATTATACGTGGTCGAGGAACACACGTCAGAAAGGAAAAAAAAAAAAATGTTATGCGCCTTGACGTTATCAGAACTACTGTGGTGCTAGGGCACAGTAACAGAAATTTTTCCTTCCTCCATGGTAGCGGTAGCGGTAGAAGAGCGGCTCAACCCTTAATACAAGCTCAGCAGCCCAGTTGCCACCGACGGCGTGTTTATCAATATGGCGGCGCCCACAGTCGTCCAATGTGCTCTTTGAAATGCCGCACGGACTAGCAAGATCGTGCTGCGTTCTCTGCAAAAACAAACCGAAATCATGTTTTCGAATTTCCTTGAGAAACAAAGGGAAAATTTCGTACAGTGGCACGGTACTGCTGCCGAAGACGGCCTTTCCCCAGCGAATCACTGGCACAAAAAGAACCGAAAGTGATGAGAAGATCGCGAAGGTAAGTTTCGTGAGCAGCAGCTTTTGATGGGATTGATACGGATTGGCATTCTGCTTCTTACAGTATGCCTTAATCATCACGCCTTATTGTCACCATTCTGCTAAAGTATAATGTTTCGATGGACACGCTTGCCCTCAATAAGCTCCCAGGTGACGCAATTGTTTCGACTTTCGTTCGGTGCTGGAGTCGTCCTCAAAAACCACGTAAATCTGATTGATCTGTCTCTACGCCGGCTGGCTTCCTTGGCTTTCTCAGTTTAGACATGGTATGTCTGCAGATTTAACCAGGAGACGTCAACCCGTTGTATGTTGTTATGTGGATGGCTAGGTACTTACATGTACAGTACTTCAAGCGTTAGTAGATACTGAGCATTGCTCCGCCTTTAGTTGTCCCAACTGTAGTTTATTAAGTGTGCAGAATGAGCGACTGCAGTGCTCATCAGTATTTATTTTCTTTTGCAGTACGCGTGTTTCGATGAGCACTATAACTGGCAGCGTGAGAACAACAACGGTCCCGATTTCATTTTGCACGACGGACCACCGTACGCAAACGGTGATACACATTTGGGCCATGCGGTGAACAAGGTAAGAATTAGATATATCATGCCGCGGGCGTATCTCATAATTGTCCACATCGAAAATATATTTTCGCAAGATTTTGCTTCGAATAAACCTGTAGAACGTACACTTGGCCGATATTAGCGATAGAATGCTGAAAGGAATAATATTTAATAGGGCAGAGCACTACTCTATTTGATAACAGTGCAACAGAGTCGACGGCTACATTACCAGAAACCGCTTATGAACAGCTTTATGAGCTTGCAGTAGCAGTTTATTCTAGCTCCATGGCATACTGAAAGACATTTCTGTTGCTTTTTGCCAAGGATTACTCAATAATTGACCTCGAGATCTGTGGTGGCATTTTCGCAGATCTTGAAGGACATCACCGTCAGATACAGGTCCCTCAAAGGTGACCGTGTGCACTTTGTGCCGGGCTGGGACTGCCATGGCCTTCCTATAGAGACGAAAGCTCTCACCACCGCCGAAAGCCGAGGGTCGCCGACAGACATTCGTTCTAAAGGTAGCAGACATGCACAGCAATTCGTTCTATGATTTAAGGGTTCCAATGCTGACCGCACAATTTAAATGAACGACGCATGTGTGATTAGCATTGCTGTGGCCCTTCTTATATTTACGTTAGCTGTGAGTTTGTGTCACAAAGAGCATAGTATCTAATATAGATGGCGTTGTGCTAATTTTGAGTTTGAATTGTCCTTTTTATGTGAAAACAATAGCCGTAAATCCGCAGTTAACATTACAACTGCACAAGACTTGAATAGGTTAAGCATTACTGTTTTTCAAGTATCTCAGTACTCCATATTAGCAGAAATAACTACACTGCATGGAATGACTTTTTGTAATTACTCAGACCTCAGTTCTGTTGTCTGCTCGAAAAATTTCATTAACATTATCGCATGTCCAGCATGTGTATACACACACTTGCACGCACTATTCAATATAACTGTAAAGGAGCATTACCTCCACAGCTCACGAGAGAGTCGGGCAAAGTTGTTATTTTTTCAAGCCAGGAAAAAAATACACTTGCATTGACACCACTGTTTCAGGGCTTTGGCAACAGATGGCGCTCATTATGCATCCATTTTACATTACTCCTTCTTTTACTCTCTCTTCCCAACTGCTACCCAAGCACACAGGTTTGCATCTGCAACCATCCAGAAGCAGATGGACTCATTCAAGCACTGGGGTGTCATGGCCGACTGGACAAAGCCGTACACAACATATGACGTCGGCTACGTCACGCAACAAATTGAAGCATTTTACGATTTCTACGAAAAGGCAGGTGTTTTTCTTGCATTGGGGAAATTGCAAAGTTGCTTTTCAACAATTAAGCATGTGTCCAAACATTTTACAATCTTTCCACACTAGCGTAACATCACGCATGTTGCTCTTTGGTTTTCTTTTTTTTCTTTGACATACATACCTGGTCAATTCCGAAAATGTTTCCATGTTTTGACGTAGTGGCCATTCACTTGTACATTTTTGTACAGTGAAGTTTCAGAACTCACTTGCGGCTTTTCAAATGGCTGATCGAGAAAAATTTCCGTATCGTTAATAACATCTTAAATTTTCGTTCTCTTTGCCCTTGTCCACAAACTTTTCCGTGCTGAATTCAGCTAAAAGCTGTCTACAAGCTAAAACTTTGTCTTTATTTCAAAATAACATCTTCCGCCTATTCCATTGCAAAAGGGGCTGACTTATAGGGAATTTGAATTCTCTGAAATTAATCATTTGTGGAGCACCCAAAATCAGTGAATATTAGTAGAATTGTGGTTGGTTCAGCAATTTTAAGGAGCTTTTGGGTTGTATACTATTTTCACAAAATTATCTTGATGCTGCCACATTTGTCTGCTCACTGTTAACTGTAGAGTGTCACTATGTTGTCAAGCATTGCTTTAATGTTTGCCCATAAGGTTTAATGAGCGTGTTTCATTATTCCAGGGCTACGTATTCCGCGATTACAAGCCAGTTTATTGGTCGCCCTCTAATAGGTAAGCCTTAGTTTGCATCGCTCAACAGTATGAAAATGCAATAGCTGAGGCCTTCCTCGTACTTTAGCAAAACAACTGAAAAAGCCTAGAAATGTGTGGGTGCTCTAGAAAAGCACTATGAACAAAGCACGGGGCTCATTTTCTTGAAACAGTGCTTTTAGCCCCTAACATTGAGCAGTTTAAAATTTTGAATTCCTGAGAATAAAAAACCTGTAGTATTATTTGCAGTAAAGAATGCTTCACAATGCACCTTGCATTGCATTCAGAATGATTTTTTTTTTCTTTTCCGAGTTTTTGCAAGGTAACTGTAGCGACCGTTGTTCCAGGCTTGTGAGCCTAGGGGAAGCCAGCTTTTCAATGAGCTCAGGGTACGTAAAGCATGCTGTAGTTAAGTGCAATAAAGGTAGCTGTAGTTGTGGAAAGACGATATTGGTCGTTGAGAAAAAGGAGGCATTGAAAGCGTTGAGTGCAGTAAGGAAAGCAAACAAGGGAATACAAGCACAGGACTCACCAGCTCGAAACACCGAGTTTTGTGTACACTGCCTTGTAAATAATGCCACCGTATCCATGGATTTCGTACTTTAGCATGTCATCTGCGTTTCTTTTTTGGGAGGCCCTTGGTTGTGGTTGGCCGCAGCAGCTTGGGAATGCATTGTAATCATCGTAATGTTTCTTTTATAGTTCTCCTATTGTCTCGAACTATCTCGTTTTGCATCTTAGCTATGCAGATAAGGTAAATAATGCATTTTGTTATTTTTTTTGTTCCTACTGATGCCCACAAAAGCAGTAGTTTGAAAAAATTAGAATATAGCCGCTAACGCATCATTCTTAAGAAAACAATATTCAAATCTGCGAATTTCACTGGAATCACAGCAAACGAGGGGACTTGCAAATACTATTCAAAAATCCGTTCTCACTGGCCATCGTGCGAAAGCAAACTATCGGAAATTTGGAATGGAGTGAAAACAAATGTGAAGAGTAGTATAACACCATTGTCCGGGCACCTGCAATAAATTTCCGTGACGTAAATCTCCAACTTGATGCCACAGCATCTGAGGTGTCGCCTGCATGTCTTGCAAGGAATTTGGAACAGTTTTGTGAAACTGTGAGTAAAGCGGAATCTTCGTAAACCTAATTGCGACCCGCTGTGACGGGCTGTGGATAGTGACCTAACTACTCTGCTTTTGAAAGCATGACATGTACCCCCCCCCCCCCCCCCCCCCAATTGTATTGATCTATTCACCAGTGTTCAGTACTGTTCAATAGAAGCTGTGAGTTAGTAGAATATTGTAGAATATCGTGTAGAATTTGTGTAGAATATTTTGCTGCTACTTGCAGAACTGCACTGGCTGAAGCAGAGCTGGAGTACAATGCTGGTCATGTCAGGTGAGATCCCTTGGATGCATCTTTGTCTTCCTTGTTTTCAGTCACGTTGAATGTCCTTGCCAATGCCTGTTTGATTGTTTGCTCGTTGCAGCAAATCTGTCTACGTTGCTTTCCCTCTGCTCAAAATATGCGATGCCGTGCGAACCATTTTGCGTAAGTGAAGGCTGCCTTTTTTCACACCCTTATCATCAATTCATGAATCTTCAAACGATTAGTAATACTAATCAGCAAGTCACTGCATAATGAGTAACTTGTGATTTGGCTTAGTCTGCCATTAGATAAGTCACATTCTACATGTGTAAATGTGTACTGCTTGATGCAGTTTGCGCAACATTTCCTGATAATGCTCACTGTATGTAAAACAAAAAAAAAATGTTCTAGTTAAGTTTATGAGCTTTGTCTCTGACAGGTTATCATTATGTTGCTTTTAATATTATTCATCATTTCTTGAAAGGCTCAGCATTATGTGAGGAAGGGGGAATAGGGCAGTGGTCATGCATAGAAATAAACATTTCATTCTTGTTTTATCTCCTAAATTTTCATCCTTAATATATTGACTTTATACTGAAGTATGCACGTCTGCACGAGAAGTTGGTATGATGTGTACCTGAGTTTGAAGACAGATTGTCTGGTATTTCGCCTTTTTACGTGGCTTATTTGTGATAAAGGCAAAAACAGCAAAGCACTGCAGAATTTACGTCAGCTGATGTGCATTTCAGCAAAGGGCATTGACCTTTCGGCATTGATTTGGACCACCACACCATGGACCCTGCCAGCAAACCAGGCCATCTGCTTCTCGCCAAATCACCGGTTTGTAACTGCGTTGTTTTTACCTCATCTTTTCAGAAAAATGGCTTTGCCAGTAAATCTTTGCCTATAAAGGGCGGTTGTCTTGCATATGCTGTTGTCGATAACATTTCCTGAATGTATTGTCTGTTAGTGATTTAGTGCGAAATCAACTTAGTTTTATACAATTAATTTGTTTGTACCTTTCTCTGTTGGAGGTACAGTTTCGAGCTTTTGTGTAACCGGGAACGACTGTACTGTAGCACCGCTTTGCAACTGAGTCCGCTTTTGTTGATGCCAGTTGATGGAAAACATGTCCCTTCATAACTGAAAGCAACTCTTGTGATTGGTCTGCGTGGCATTGCCAAAATAAAAAATTTTACTTGCCCACCTGGATACTGCAAGGTTCATATACTGACTGAGAATTTATGTGAGTGTGTCACTGTCCACCCTTTTAGAAAGCACATATTACAGTTGCTTGATTAAATTCATGAACTCTATTTATGTCAGCCTAAACATGAATAAATTTGACACATTCTCTCCCTCTCCCTCTCTCTATATCTTTAGTGTACGTTTAATGAGCCTCTGCAGTGTTTATAAATTGTGTATTGTTTCCAAATTTTCAGGTACAGCATTGTCTGTACAAAATCTTCTCAAAGGCACCTGGTGGTGGCATCGGATCTTATCTCTCAGCTTCAGCAAAATCTTGGAGAAGAACTGGAAGTGCTGGCTACTTTCTCAGGCAATACCCACACCTGTCTTTTTGGGTTGCACCTTCTGTGTGCAACTGTGCACTCTAGTCAATGGGAAGTCACGTTTTAAACATCGCATTTGGGGCCCTGCAGTATTCAATTAAGTTCATATTTTTCCACGTCTGCCATTGCCTTTTTGCTGCTGCAAGATGAAGTATCTGGCATTAGTTGATATTAGTTGTGTTTTTTCTAATCACACTAATTAGAATATTTCAAAATGCATAATGGCTAAAAGTTCTCGGCTCAGGCTTTCTACACACTGCCACTTTTATGCATCGCATGACGCATGTGTTGCATTTCAAGGCTTTAGCAACTCTGTTTTGCGCAAATATCGATTCCTGCTATGCCTTTACAAAACTCGGGTTCCGCGGCACAGGAACGCAGAGCTGGAACCATAGACAGATGTCTGACACAAATATAAGTAAGCAAAAATATGCAAAAGAGAAAAATTCCCCTTTGTTTTGCTTATACTTATGTTACTGTATTCCTTGTGCAAATGGTTCAAAGGTTGAAATGAGACGAAAAAAATGTACCAGATGTCTTTTGCTGCTCAATGTTTCCAGCTATTCAATTATCAAATACACAGCTACATCTGATGGTAGACCTGCCAATGTGTAATTTTCCTATTCACGGACTTGACGCCCCTAATGTTATCCAACTGTGCAGTATCAAAAGAGGCCGGAGGACTTCTACATCCTCTTCTCTTTGGCTGTACAGTGTTGCAGTGAGCATATGAATGCCTAGAGGCACAGTGTTGCGGTGAGCATGTGAGTGCCTAGAAGTACAGTGTTGCAGTGAGCATTGAGTGCCTAGAGGTACAGTGTTGCAGTGAGCATATGAGTGCCTAAAGCTACAGTTGCAGTGAGCATATGAGTGCCTAGAGGTACAGTGTTGCAATGAGCATATGAGTGCCTAGAGGTACAGTGTTGCAGTGAGCATATGAGTGCCTAGAGGTACAGTGTTGCAGTAAGCATATGAGTGCCTAGAGGTTCATCTTAATAGCAATCAAAAGCAGTAGGGCTGCAATGATTTGCATTAATATGTTTGTCACAAACTGGTGCGAATAAAAAAAATGCAGCTGTAGAAAAAATGTTTCCAGAACATGGGGACATTGGCGCAGCCATAAAACCTAAGCACAAATGTGCACATAATTTTAGCATGTCTGCTGTCATTACTGTCATTGCAATTCTTCCAATATGGAAGTGATGCGCTCTTGTTCTGGATTCTTCATTCCTTTTAAAACACACGGACAAAGAATATTTGAATATTTCTGCCATCCTCGGCTTCATCCATACCCATTGCGCTTTTAATGCACTCCTAGTTGGACTGGAATTATGATAAAGCATTTTGGTCGTGATGCTCATAGGGGTAGCATTACAAGAAAGCAAGGGTGCAGAATAAGTCAGAGAAACAAATGACTGTTAGTCCTAGCCGAAGTCTGGAAGAGGAAATGAGCAGAGCACATAATGTAAAGGCAAGGTAACTGATGGTTGGGTTAATGATAACTAATTGGATTCCGAGAAATTGTAATCATAGCAGTGCGTTGCAGCTAGTCAGGTGGATGGAGGAAGTTGGGAAGTTTTCAGGTGAGAAGCCGTCAAAGCTGGTTCAGGAGGGGTTCAAATGGGAGCTTGCAGTGAATGCATTTAGGATGATGGTGACGATGATGACTCGCTCTTCGCAGGAAGTGACATCCTCTCTGATGCCACGTATACTCACCCTCTCTATCCCGGTAAGGAGCTGCGGTTTCTGCCGGGAGACTTTGTAACCATGGAGAAAGGCACGGGACTAGTCCACTCGGCCCCCAGTCATGGCTTTGAGGACTATCAGAATGCCCTCAAACATGGCATAGCGCTTGAGGTGGGTGCTGACTATACTTATAATCACCAGAAGTCTATTATAACTTGGAGTTGGCTGTGGAATGCCCGTTAGTAGTTTACGTCACTTCTCTATGATTACGTTTTATGCCTATTTCATGTCGTCTTCTTAAATAGAGAGTGCTAAATGACTTTTTTTTATTGTGCACGGAGTTCTTCAGTGAAATGGTCACCTCATTGCTTTGTGACCAGGCTGCCTGATATTCATAAACAAGGAAATTACGAGTACTAGCCGCTTATTTTGCAGGCACTCAGGTGGACAGGTAGCGGTACTGAATTTATAAGAATAAGGTGGCTACTTGTGAAGGACGTGGCTTTACATGCAATGAATGGTTTGCTGTTGCTGCTGCTAATGATCTCTAATTTTCATCTTTAAATTTCATTGTTCATGGCAATGTAAGAAATTTTTTTATTGTTCTAACTTAAATGTGGGAGAAAAATGTATTTCATTAGAGCTTGCACATGAAATAAAATTCCACTAGTAGCAAAACTCACAATTTTCTCACAAATTTTCAGGACTGCCTCGTCGACGAGGAGGGGCGCTTTTCATCAAGTTGCAGGCAAGAGTTGCGCGGGCTTCCGGTGCTGACCGAAGGCTCCGAGACAGTCACAAAACTTCTGGCTGGTCACGTCCTGCAGTCGGGCAGTTACACGCATAGTTACCCTTATGACTGGCGCAGCAAACAGCCGGTCATCGTGAGGTCATCTAGGCAATGGTTCATCAACCTCGACGACAACATGCGACGGCAGGCATTGGTAACTTTTCCGTTTCAAGCTAGGACATGCACTGAATAATAATCGAGGGTTATGAAAGGGCAGTTAGTTCTAGAGGTATTAGAGAACTGTTGCTATTGTCTGCTAAAATAATAGGGGAAATAATGCTCATGAGAAATTTATTTTTAATTTACAGGTAGATACTATTAAGTGTAAGAAATGCAACACTAGCACGTTTTTTTTATTTTAACATATGCTGCTAAACCTCTTAATATTAGCTCAGTTTACAACTGCTTCCAACATTCCATTCCTTACACTTTATTAGTATCTACCTGTATATTAAAAATTAATTTCTCATAAGCTTTTTCCCCCCTACTATTTGGACAGACAATAGCAATAATTTCTTAATACCTCTTGAAGTAATTGCCTTAGAAGGACATTTTTTACATATTTGGAGTCAGCAGAAAAAGCTGAACAATTCTGTGAGGTTTCGTCTATTCTGGATAATAGTAAATAACGAAATTAGTTTTCTATGTGCCTGCCCTCTTAAAGGCCCACTGTCCACTATTCTGGATAATAGTAAATAACGAAATTAGTTTTAATACCCATGTGCCTGCCCTCTTAAAGGCCCACTGTCCACCCTTCGGTAGAAAATGTTTCCTTTCCCGGTGACTGTGAGGCTTCGACCCCAGAACGCAAGGCCGCAAGAAAGTTTTTGAAAAGAGTAATTAATAACGCAGTTACAGCCACCGCAATCGACCAATTTTGCGTTTCCCTCACCTTCTGTTCCCTCTCAGAGGTTTTTCACTCTCCTGCCCGGTCGTCTAGCCTCCGCAAGCCAAATTCCCCCTTTTTCTTCCACGTTTGGCGGGAGGTGGGGCACCTTGTGAAGAACGTCACAAAAGGAAAGAAGGGAAGGTTGTAGGAACGGCGCAGCACACAGAACAGACTCGGAGCAGAGTGGTGGTGATGATGGTACTCTGCATGCGCGAAAACAAAACGGGCGAGGGGAAAGCGCGCAGCGCAGCAAGCAGTGGACACAATTAGTGGTGTACGCCCTTCCTCCATCCGTCAGTCAGTAAGACGGACCAATGGATGTGATTACGACCTTGACGTCAGCCTCGCGGCTCAAAGGGCCAGCGTAGAAAACGGGGAAGCTGGTTTTCGAAGGAGAGTATGAGAGAGCTTTGATTTGTATTTCTGCTACTTTGCGGGGCGCATATCGCTGTAGCACTTTGCACAGATTATCTCCGGTACCTGATCGAAGCATTGCGCTCCTTTGCTTAAGAGGTCATACTCTGGACAGTTGCCCTTTAAGCTGGATGTTTAGGAAACCATTGTATAATTTCGTGGGTGGGTTTAAAAAGGCGTCTGCCCTCTTTCCTCCCTGTGCAAGGTGTTGTGCTACACAAGAAGACTATATTTGAACATCGTGACAGTCTCTAAAAAGAAAGTTTGACACTGTGCTCTCTTGCCATACTTTCTATGCATGTGTTCAAAACTGAGCTTTCGTTTTTTTTTTTTCATGTGTCATCAGAGCTGCCTGAAAGAGGTGCAGATCCTGCCCGAGTCAGCTCGTACCATGTTCGAGAACCAGCTAATGCAGCGCCCTCACTGGTGCATCTCAAGGCAACGGTTCTGGGGCGTCCCAATTCCGGTGGTTTTTCAGGACGACAGGTCGCTCACGTCAAGGTGATCAAGTTCAGACATATTTGGCGGCTGCCCTCTCTGTATTAGGTTTGGTTAGCAATAGTAACAAGTACATGAATAGGACAAACCACAAATGTTATCTACCGTGCATTTAATGGATATATAATTCAGCGTTTCTTTTTTTTTTTTTCGTTTTCATTTTGCTTATTTTGCAAAGAACTTGCGGTGATTTGGACACCTTGATCACTGTTGGAAAATGTGCTGTGGTGCTGGGCGAATGACATTGTGAAGGTCTTGTCTTGGATCAAGTAATTAATAATTCATTGATTATATCAAGGCTCTTCCTCACCTCTTGAAATAAAGTGCTTTGCACACTTTACCAGCATTACAGAGGGAATTGTATTCTTTTTCAATGGGTGATGGACTAGGATCGAAATCAATTGATGTCATGGTACCCATATAACCATGTTTGTCATGTCTCTCCTATGTGACAGAAGTCTTACACCATCCGCATACATGACGTCTCAACCTAAGTTTAATAAGTTGAGCTTCTTATAACACTAGAAATGCTTTTTTCTTGAGTTAAGTGCTTAATAAGTGAAGAAATATACAAATTGCAGGCACTTTGTTCGACATCTTTGCAAACTCATGCACGCAAAAGGACCGGACATCTGGTGGACTTCGACAGATGAGGAGTTGCTCCCGAACGAAGTGCGCACAGAGGTCTGAGAGCTTAGTATTTTTTTATCCGTTTTCCAAATCTTGATAGAATAGTGTTAACACGAAAACGTAAATAGAAAGGGTTGCAAGATAAAGCATTTGGAAAGCATGTAATCTAGGGAAGAGAAAGTTATTCGAAGAGAAAGTTATTTCTGGGAAGAAAGTAATTTTTCTTCTACCAACTTGTTTTGTTTTTTTTTTGTTTTTTTTTTCATAAATGCAGGCGACGTTTAGGTGTGTTCTTAAAGCCTCTTTTGCTACAGACCTGATGTTAGTACATATGAGAAAACACTGAGCACTACGTTTTACAGTATACTTATATAGATCACATTTAATCATTTGTGTTTACCAGCACGACGATCAATTGAAATCTTTCATTTCGTGCTCACAATCAGCTTGGAGTTGTTGCGGACACTGAGCTTGAGCGGGGTCGAGACATCATGGACATCTGGTTGGACAGCGGTCTGAGCTGGAAGATGGTTCTCCCAGGCAAGTGAATTTATGTAATGTAAACACTGAAGAGTGGTATGGAGCTTTCTCAGTTTTTGTACCTTCGCTGCTGCTTTCATGACGGGTGTACGTCCTTTGTCAAAGGTTTACAATTTGAAAGTGGGTATTTAGACGAGGAGAAATTACAAAGAGAAAAGAAATAAGCATAGAATCAGAATTGGAGCAGATCGGCGAGCGAAGGACAAATAAAATGGAATCAAAATAGATGGGCAAATAAAAGGTGCGGCTCGTTTTCTCCACGTCAAACAAAATGTTCTCGTCAAATTTTTTTTTTTCACTTCTCAGTTTTTTTAACATAAACATTAAAGGCTCCATTCTCCATAAAAATTTGGCATCGGTGTTGTTGACATTGGTAGCGAAAAATCGTGGCTGCGGTTCTGACGAGTGGTAGCAGGCAGCCGGCACGACCGGGCACTGGATTGTAGGATGTCACGTGACCATGTGACGTGGCTTATTTGGCAGGAGCTGCCAACTGAGGCTTCTCATTTCACATTCAAGGTTGAGAGGAATCGAACTCTTTAAAAACCTTACATTACAAATAAGTCGTGCCACCCTTATGCCACGCAAGCATATTCGTACGGCTTAGTTAAGTGGAGCCTTATGTCTATGTCGGGTGGCCTTTTGCTTAATGAGATGGGTAGCTTATGACCTGCTAAAGTATACAAGTCTGGGAGATAATATAAGTACAAACTAAGGGATTAGGGACTGAGAAAACCAGAAAGGACATGCAAGCGAACAAATACCCCCAAGAGAAACCACAGACAGGGGCGTTTAGGTTGCCATATCGTATCTTTAAATGCTGATATTAAGTTTCCCCTTCCCAATTTGTTTTTCTATTGGTTGTTTGGCTAGGTTTAGTTATGGAGCTTAACATTTCAAAGTTACTCAGGTTATAAGGGATGCCATAGTGGAGGGCTCTGGATAATTTTGACAACTTGGGGCTCTTTTAAGTACACTTATTTTATCCTGGCATTTCGCATCCATCTAAACGTCCGTTGTGGCCAGTATCGAATGCGGATCGACCGGCTCAGTAGTTCAATAGTTGTGTCTCTAACCACTGAACCACTGCAGCTAGTTTGACTGATGGTGTTAGAATTAACTTGTCAAGGCTAATAACCTAATATGACCTGGTGTAGTTGCTCAGCAGCACAAAGTTGTGGGGTCAAAATTTGGCTGTGACCACCACGTTTCGGCAGAGGTGAACTACAGAGATGCCAGTTTTTGTGCGGTGTCGGCACATTATAAATAACACCGCATGGTTAAAATGAAATCCAGAGCCTTCCAATAAACCTTCCAAATTTTCTCTGCTAGTAAAGGATTGGCTCTAAATGTCTTCCATATTTAACTCTGTGAGCAATTAACAGAGGCTGGTTTAGTCTTTGTCGACTGTTTTAACATAGGATTTAACTGTGTATATGCTTGGTTATGTACAGCCTAGTTTGAGGCGTGAAAACTTTGTGGTCTATTTGTTGTTTCAGAGCCTCACCAAGCAGACGTCTACTTGGAAGGTCTCGACCAAGTTCGCGGGTGGTTTCAGTCTTCGCTGCTGACGAGCGTTGCGCTCACTGGCAAAGCTCCATACAGGTACCAAGTCTGTAGCGGTAAAAAAAATGCGCTGTTATGCATTACAGTTTAACTTGAGGTAATATGAGGCAGTAATTGGTGACTCTCGTACATTGGATTTTTGGGAACCACGTCTTGGAGCAGTCAGTACAATCTCAGTATATACAGCCCGTGGTCTGTGACGTTGTGCATTCGTATGATGAGCTTTCATGTAGTGCCCACGCAAATAGTTTTATTGTGGTTACCTTATTTACTAGCACAAAAAAAAATTTTCTTAGAAAATGCATTAGATTTGGATGCTGGATTCATTAAGTATCATTAGACAAATAGACAAATAAAGTGAAAGTAGGTGGTGTGAACATTAGAGCGATTCAGCGTAGCGCAATCCATGGCCGCTAAATTACTCTTTGCTTCCATGGGGAGCCACAGTGCAGGTTGCCCCGAGGGTGCCAGGTGGGGTCAGGTGGCGCCGGGTGCCAGCCACCTGTGTGCACACCTGTCACATCAGGTCCATTTGGTGCGCGCGCACTGGGGGCACACTGAAGCGGACTTCAGGAGCGGCCGCAGATCGCGTTATGCTAAACCTCTCTTATTTTATAAGCACGTACAAGGATGCCTTTCTGGCTGCATACATTTCTACTAAAAAATGTCATCCCAGCTGGCCTTTTTTTTAGCGGGTTTGTTGACCGTCTGAAAAACTATGCTTTATTTCGAATTGCCTTAAAAAAACATTGCTTCCGCATCAGTCTCCTCTTTTCTTTTCTAGTATAATTCCTGGCCTTTATGTCTGTTCTTGTTTCCGTGGCATCCAAACAGGAAACTCTACATGCATGGCTTCACACTGGATGCCAAGGGGCAGAAAATGTCCAAGTCACTGGGGAATGTCGTTGACCCAGAGACAGTAACCAAGGGTGGAAAAGTAAGTGCGACTTGCGATCTACTTCGCTAGAAACCGAGCTCTTACCCCAAGACGAAGGTGTATGTTTTTGGAATTGTATACCAATGTTGGCAATTTGGTCGGTAAAAGGTACTTGAAATGCAAGCCTAAAGAAAAGAACACTAAGCAGATCAACTTAGACGAGGCCACTCCTTTTAAAGATATGCTGCGGTAACCTGGTTTTTTGTTTACTAGTGCTGCGTAATCTAAACATGGACAACATTTGTAGTGCCCAGGTGGCATGAACCATTTGCCCAATATTGGTACTGTGTTGGTAATGCACTGGTCCTATGTTGGGCCGGGCGCTGCCACCAAAATGCCAATATCAGGCCAATAATTTGGGCTGCCTAGATGCAACAGGCTGCTGTCAGCTCGAAGCAATGTATAATGTTGTGACAAGGCACCAGTTTTGGCATCCACGATGGTTTAACACTATTTTCATAGTTGCCATCATCACGCAGACTTACGTGATCTGACTCCTCGTAGACTTTGGCCGCCGTCACTTTTTCTTTCCTTATGCGAAAGCATTAACTAGGCTATGTCGGCAAGGTTGTGTGTTGTTCTCGTAAGGGTTAGTATCAAACGAGTGGTTTTAATCGAAAGAAGATGGCATGAGGATGCTAAACAAAAAAAAGATATGTCAATAGAATGATTGCCTAATTAATTAGAGCAAAAAATGTAAAAGTAAAATCAATCGGGCGTCGAAATAGCTGTATGACTAATGTCGATGTCCAAGCGATATGGCGTCATGCCAACCGAAAGCGGATGTGTTTCTGACTTAATAAGCTAAATAAATGCATGACAGTGATCTGAAGTGTGTAAAGAGTGTCAGTTAACCAAATGAAAAATATAATTAGGGTGTAAAAGAGCGAAAAAGACCAAACAAATGTGCAAAATGGCTATGCATATGTAGTGATGTCACAACGATGCGGTTGCCATGGGGATCGCTGCGAGTGATGTCATGGTGCAGCCTAGCACATGTGACATCATTAACGCCCTGTGGCACCCCTCTATACTCCAGGGTAAAGTTACTACATGGGCGAGCCTGTATAACAACTCTGCATCAGGATGGAGGTTATCGAGTGCCACCGTAACGTACGTCGCATCCTGGTAACTTGTGACTTGATAACATCCGGTGGCACTCCTCTCCTGCTCTCGCGCCGCCGGTCCCGGATGATGTGGTACTTAATCATGTGTTGCGTGGACGTTTTGGGGTGTAACGGCGCAGAGAATGTAACACGGAACGCCTGACAAAGAGTGAGAAATAGAATCAAGGGAGGTAAGGAGAGAAAAAAAAAAATAAGAGAGGCAAAGGGAGGCAAAAAGGGGTGAAGAGAGGCAAAGTAGTGTGAAGAAACGCAAAAAGGGGCAACGAGTGTCTAGGAGGTGCATTCCTACAATGCAGATTCTGCAGTGCTCTTGGAGTTTTTTTCCAATCCAAAGCTTTTATCTTGTGGAGTGTTTGCTGCTTGCACAGTTCACTCTGTGACTGATTGAGTGAGCAGTGTGTTGCAAGCAACATGTACACTTGCCCTATTTAACATAACTGGATAAAGCGATACCAACACGAAGGCAACTAGTAGCCAGATCCGATTCTGCTTGTCTAGGTACTCGTGGTTTCTTTTGTTTTGTTTTCCACATTTATTTGGACCTTTACACTGACAATTTTTAGAAGCAAACTTCTATTTACATTGTTGTCCTGTGGCCTGATAATACCATTCCATTTTTTGGCAATAGTATTCCATATTGCAACCACTGCTCTGGACACACTCATCCGAGCATTAATTCCTTATAGCACATAAATTTCTCTTCCTAACAGGCAGTTCTAGATATATTATACTTGACTTGTGAGTGCACAGTTAGGAGTGCCAAAATATATTTCCAAAATATATCACAAAAAAAAAAAAGACTAATTCTTTGCAGGAAATAATATTCCTCGAGAAAATCCAAAAACTGCATTCCGTTATAAGCACTCAAGATAATTGCTAAAATTATCTCTTATTTAAAAATGAAAATCGAAATATACAAGGTTTATTATGGCTCAGAATTATTCTGGGTTCTCAAGCCTTTTCAGAATTGTTAAAGCAGTTTTTGTGTTTTGAAAAAAAAAAAGAAAAAAAGAAAAACTGAACTTGTTTCTGTGCCCCCAAAACATTGACATTACACAGAGAAGGGAGAAATTTAGGCACGTGAAGTATTCTTATCCCATTACTAGATGGCGCCACAGCATCTTTTTTATTTATTTATTTTTTTTTATTTTAATTCGAACACGTCTCACGAGGCTGCAGCACACTTAAAAGAATGAAACTGAGCTTCACACCATCCAAATAGATGGCAGCAAGGCGGGAAGTGAATTTACCATTTCTCTTTGAAAGGGTCGAGACAAAACAATGAAGTCTATTTCATATCTATCATTTGACTGAAGAAACAAGGTTGCTACACTTATTTCTCGCCTTTTCTTAGGACCCGAAGAAAGACCCTGCCTTCGGAGTTGATGTGCTTCGGTGGTGGGTTGCTGCCCACACTAGCAACCATGAGAACGTTCCAGTTGCCAAGCACATCCTTACGGAATGCCAGGAGAACGTTGCCAAGGTCTGCTGATGTTTCTTTATGAGCGGGAATGATCTTCTGGGCATCAGGACTTGATGCATTTAGGCGGGCTAATGTAAGCCCATTCTTGCAGACTATTTGAGTGGTGTAGAATGTGTTACGCTACCATGTAAACAAATGAGGGCACAGGTGCAAAGAAATAGATGGGACAATGCATGTTTCCATTTTTTGAATGTGTATTTATTCTTTTGTGCAGCTGCATAGTGCATTCTACACCAAATTAGCTGCTAGCCCCTTTTTTGTGTTTGTGTTTTTGTTTGTGTGTTCTTATCCCTTTTCTCCAGTGTAGGGTCGCCAACCGGAGGCCTTTCTGGTTGACATCCCTGCCTTCCGTCCTCATCCCTATCTCTCTATCTACCTACCTACCTACCTACCTACCTGTCTGTCTGTCAGCCCAACCTAACCTAACGTAACCTACCCTAACCTAACCTAACCTGGGCAAATTCGTCACGTCACGTCGTTTTGGGTGTTCACTTTGAAATTATTTGAAGCAAGCTACTGTTCATCTTAAACCAAAAATCCATCATCTTGGCAAAGCCTGTGTGTTCTTTATTTTGACACGCGCAGCTGCGGGGCACATTGAGGTTCTGCCTTGGAGCCCTGTCCGACTTCGACCACTCGCACCACAAGGTGCCCTACGACGCAATGCTCCCCTTGGACCGGTTCGTGTTGCACCTGCTGAGAGGATTTCATACTCGGGTATGGTTTGGTTTGGTTTGTGGGGTTTAACATCCCAAAGTTGAAAGCCTTGAATTGATACCATTGACTCGAGGTTCTTATGTGTGGTCTTAAACGCGTAATTCCGTTCTCTCAACGGTAGGATCCCGCAACTTCTTTCTTCTCACTGGTTGTCTCTCAGTAAGTTAAACTGAGATCGTTACTGAGATGTGTCTCTGTACGCAACCTGAAAGTAACATACACTCACTGAAGGCAGGAATTGATTACGTTGAAGGTAATTGCATAGTGTAACCGTTGTCGTGCCGTCACCGCCTGGCTCTGTTCACGGCTGGTTTTGCAGCTATAACGAATCAAAAACATCAAATAATGCAGCCTAAAGGGGAACACACCCTAGGATGGGTGGGTGTTGGTAATTTACTTGTAGATTGTGAATTCTTAAAAAGATTGGAAAAAAAATTGCACTTGAAGGATTCTAACAGACATTTCAGTGCTTAGGTAAGTAATGTTAATTCATTGCGCCACAGGAGTGACAGGCTCTTAATCGTTTTCAGAATATTTCCGCCTCAACACCAACGGCTTTAACGCTGTCCTGGTAAAACTAATACAAAATGTGTCCGCAGTATTAAAACCAGTGGTATGTAGGGTTTTATGTACTTAGTCAACTCAGGCAATGTCATATTGGAGGGCTTCAGAATAATTTAGACCACCCGAGGATCTTTAATGCGCACCGACGTTTCACAGCACACGGACACCTTTTGCATTAAAAACTGTGCTGAAGCTTAATCTTGTCTGTGATTGTTGACACAGTTCCATTATTTGCTTCTCAAGGTCACATCCCTGTACGAGGAAATGAAGTACAACCATGCCTGCTCTGCCATCTTGAATTTTGTTGTCAACGATGCATCGTCTTTTTACTTCCAAGCTGTCAAGGACAGGTGAGCACCGATAACTCGACACAGGTGTCCGTAGTAGTCGCCTCTAAACATTATGTTCCACATTAATGCCATTGGCACTGTGGCTAAATAAGTAAATAGGCGACGAAAAATAAAGTGGAAATCACGGAGTTCTCGATCTCATGACTAGGAATGGTTGTAAAGAAATTGCGGCTTTTGGGAGAGAAGTGTGACGGACGCTGCCACAGCGGCGTGACGCACTTGCCACCGTCATCGCTCAGCACCACCAGTTGCAGCTTAACATTAGCCTGTGCTCACTTTTGAAAAAAGGGGCAGGCATTGGCTGATGTGTTAAATCGCATTTTGTCGGCAGTTCGAGGAGACTGGCCTAGCGTTTGTCGACCGATTGCACATGCAGTCACCACAAGTTGTATGTTTAACTACCTCAAGCTACGCAACACAGTTGTGGGGAGAGCAGGAGTGGTGTTCTCTCGACGTCTCTCAAAAAGTGAGTGCTATATCAATACCAGCGAAGCCAAGGTGCACTAAAAGCTTGACTTGTCTCATTGTGCTTATCGTAGTTATGCCGACGGCTTGGGAGGTCGCAAAACGGGCTGCGCGTTACGTTTGTGACATGACAAGAGAGCCTGGAGAGTTGCACTTGTTTAGAGTTGTACAATTCGAGATGGCTTTCCCCTCTTCCTTGACGTGTATTTGCAGACTTTACTGCGACGCAGATGACTCGACGAGTCGTAGATCCTGTCAGACGGCTCTGAGCCACGTATTAGACGTACTGGTGCACCTGACGGCACCGGTCGTTCCGCATCTCACAGAAGAGGTCTTCCACCACCATGGGGACCCCGGAAGGTGTAAGCATTTCTTTGCTGAAGTCGTTCAGAAACTGAAGCCGCATTAAAGGACACCCACGGATGATCGTTATAGCGCCATGCGCAGAACACTGAAATAAGAAAAGCACGGGCATATACCAGAAATTGATTTTTGTTCAAAAATCTTACAAATATTTGCTAGAGTCGCCAAAATTTAAAAACCTCGGTGATCCTCAACATTTCCCATTGGCTGGTGTTTGTACGCACTGTTTCTAATTCAGTGGTTTGTGATTCAAATGACAGAAGAATTGGGGATGTTAGGTCAAGAATCGAGCTGCTAGCACAAATATAAAAAAAAAAAAGGTATGAAGTTATCTTACAAAGGAGGATAGAGATGTAGGAACTGTCAGAGGTATATGAACAGTGCTTGAATGTTGTCCATATGGTGTTTGAGCCGGTGCCTCCTTCTTGAGCAGGGAGTGGACCAACACTGTGTTCACAAACACGGAAGGTGCTAACAGACGCCAGAGCCAGCTGGGGGTGTCATCTGCTGTGATACACAGTTCGCTTATCTTGCCATTTTGAGAACTCCCCTTCCATCTAGAGCTGTTTGTGCTGCCTGCCTTGAACGAATGTGATTGCAGAAGGAATGGGTTACAGATAGTGTTGTCGGCAAGCGTTTAACACATCGAAAAATGACTGCAATGATTGTCGGCGAATTTCGAGAAGCACATGATGGCCGCATTATTTCTGGGTAGGACTGTTTTAGTCTGCAACGGTGTGGGAAAAAAAAATGAAGTTGAAAATGAAGTAACATTACGGGAACATCGTTGAGAAACTTGAAAAGGATGACGAGTGCGATGAGATATGCGGGCTGGTGGGACAACGTATGGCAAACAGGAAAGTGAAATGTGGAAACATTTGTGAAATAAGCAAGGGCTGGCATTGCGGTGGTGTGCCGAGAGGTGTGATAAACAGGACTTATATTTCAAGGATCTCGCTGCTCTGTTTCGAACTGCTTCAAGAAGCGTGATGCTCCTTTGAAGTAAGTTTCCCACTTGCATATTTCATCCTAGTATGTACCCAGCTTTTGTTACCAAGGGTACGATCTCACAAGTACACTGTGAGAGCAGAAAACTGCAGTTAAAACTCTGGTTTACGTGCATTTCTAATTGGGTCATACTCTCAGCTGTTAACCACTGTTGGCAACAAGCAGCACCAACACATCCTGCTTACATCACAGATTAGTGTTGGTCTTGAGCATTTTAATAGTTAAAACTCAGGCTATGACATTAAGCATGGCCATTGCTGCAATATCTTCATATATCTGGGTACCTGAAAACATAGTATATTGTTAGAAATTGCAAGTTGTCTTTTAACTGTATCATTCACTTCTTTCTCGATGTTCCATAGCGTGGTCTGCGTTTCCCACAGTGCTTTGCTTTGCCGAGTCTAGTACATTATGTCAGTGGTATGAATTGTCTTCACCGTTTGGGAAGAAATTCTGGATTGTTTCATAACTTTATGCTTTGCTTGGAGATATCTTTAGTTTTACATTTTAGTTAGATAGAGTTTATGTTCTGAAACAGCCATACATTTTTTTTTCCTTTTTGTACTTCATCTTTTTGCCAGCTGACAGTGGCGTCTTCCGGCGTGTGTGGCAAGCGCCCATGCCCGAATGGGAACGTCCAGAGTTTGCCGAGCTAGAGAAGCCCCTCACGAAGTTGAGAGAAGTCATCAATAAGGCCACTGCAAAGTCGCGGCCAGTGTTGTACGATGTTACAGTCATCACGACGGGTGAGGACAGCCCATTTGCCAGCTGCCTAAGAGTGAGTGTTCCTGAACTTTCACTGGAATTAAATAGGGTATGAACGCCTTCTTTCGTTCTTTTTTTCTTTAGGCACGTTTCATTCCAGGACAGTTGTGCTCTGCTTTAACAAGCAGCACTGTATAACATCTTTAACATGCTCAGGTTCTGTTTGTTCTTTCGTTTATTGATTTCAAGTGCCTTCACTACTTAGTGGGTATCGTTGGGGAGAGTTGTAAGTAATATAGAAAAGCTAGCAAAGGTCTCAACGTACAGAAAAACAGAAGTGCCTTTCTTATAAAGCAGGGCAGAAGTAAAAAAATAGTAGCGAAAGCCAACTTGCGGCAGGTTTGAAAGCAGAAGAGAGCAAACTTTATAATGCAACCGTTTTATGCGAACAGTTTTTCTATTTAGATCACCTTTCGTTGAGTGTTTCATATGCTGAGGCAGTCATTGTGCTCCACATAGTTATTTGGTTTGGCTTGTGGGCTTTAACATCCCAAAGCGACTCAGGCTATGAGATACGCTGTAGTGGAGGACTCCGTAAATTTCGACCGCCTGGGGTTCTTTAACATGCACTGACATCGTACAGCATACAGGTGCCTTGCTTTTCGCCTCCATCGAAAAGCGGCCGTCGAGGTCGGGAGCTTGATCCTGCATCCTTGGGCACAGTAGCCGAGCGTCGTAACCACTGCACTCCCCAGCAGATCCACATAGTTGTAGTGTGTAATCGCCCTATGTTGCATCCTGACTGCTGAGCACTTTCATGAGTTTGGTTCCTCGTGCTTTCTCAAGTTGATTCAGTGACTCATAGAGGGCACCACATTTCGGCGACGATTGGCTGGTTGATTTGTCATTCCGGATGTAAGACCATCATAATCTGTTATCATTATACCTGGCTTGCCATCGTGCATTAGAAGGCCTATGCATAGATTGCTAACCCATGTGCTAGACTACCAGTAGTTGTACATGATGCATGAAACATGCAAATCGCCACTTTTGGAACGCACCGCTAAAACTGGTTGGCTTTAAAGTGGGTTGAGTGTCGGTGTTGGATCTATCGATGTAATTAGCAGAATGAACAAGAAGCAGCGCAGACAATGAAGGTACCGTGATAGACAAGAGAGCGTGAGGACAGGGTGGGAGTAAGAGACAGCGATGCAGTGTAATACAAGAATGTTTCTCCATCTGCGGTAAGAGTTGCCGCGGAACGCACCGCTCGAGGAGAGACTCAGCGGCGGAAGTCTGTGGTTGCCTATGGTTCAAAAGGTGAAACAGCTGTGCTTCAATATTTCATAACTAAGAAGCGTAATCGTCAGGTAAATTTTTGACAAGGTGTCCATGTTGCTGTGCAGGTTCTCCAGCCAGACGATTCCGCCATTCATTCAGGACTTACGGACGTACTGCAAGTCGCTTCGGTCACTTTCAAAAACCACGAGGACATTCTGACTGCGCAAGCAAGTTCCGACGGTGTCGTGACTTTGGATGGAGGTTAGTCTATTGGAAATCTTGGACAGCTGTGAGCTGGTGTAAGCTGCGAGTAATAGTATAGTAGTGTACAGAAGTGCCAAAGCTGATTTTTATCTGTGATCATGCATGTATATTTTCATTCTGTGATCTTTTATGCACTAAGTAATTAACAGTAATTATCAGTAATTAACAGTATCTTTCAGCTTTGTCAATAAACGAGATAAGTGCACTTTTCTGTCTGCCATCATTGTTTCAGATTTTCAGTATTTTCAGAGAGCCTTGATTCCAGCCCAAGCATTGAAGCTCATCTTCAAGGTGTAGCATGTGCTGAAGCTCTGTAAAAATTCTCTCAGTATACCTCTGAATTCGTATATCTTGGAGTGCACACGGGAAGCTCGTTATAGTGAAGTAGTACGGGACGCGAAAATTTGTTCGTTACATCCGATATTCATTACAAAAGTGCGCTCCCAAATTCCTGTAAATAAGTTTGCTAATAAAACAAAACAAAATACGCACTAATATGGACAAAACAAAGGTGCGAAAATGCACAATTTTTTAAATTAAAAGCTTCGTATAAGCATGAAATCTCACTTTTCGCTAATGTTGGAGAATAAAAATGAATACAATACTAAGAAGGGATGTCGCCTCCATGCACAATTTGCACGACAGAGTCAACAGGCTTGGAGAGTGTAGCGCACGCACGGGTCGGTCACAGTTGCAGAGTCATGGCAGGGGCTGATGCCATGACGAGGCACTGGTGATGGCATGCCAGTCACATGCCTGTTAGCCGTCGCATGGCCGGACTCGAGCAGCAGCGGCGGCGGCGGCGACGCTCAAGTACGACCATGGCCGTTCAAGACCTCCGAATTAGCCGCACGCGGAGATGTGATCTCAGAGGCCATGGGCTATTGGCGTTAGATTTTGTTGCCTCCGCTAAATGACGGGGCACGCGAACCTGCGGGCGATTTAAACACACTTTTACGGCGGGTGATTCGATTGACTGAAAAATTGCGTCTCGATGTTTTTTCCGGCTCCTTTACGCATTTTGGATGTTTTAATGCAAAAGAGCTGCTTCGTTATAAGCGATCTAGCGTCAAATTTTTAAATTTTTGTGAAATAAACCGTAGACCAATCAAACTTTGATTTTAGTTTGTTTTATCCGATAATTCGCTATATCAGTGTTCGTTATAGCCAGGCTCGACTGTATTAAGATGGCATTGTCATTGTATGTCACCGCTTTATAGAATGATAACAGGCTAGTGTAGTTTACTATTTTAAGTGATGTAGTGTGTGTGGCTTTAATAAGGCCTTTCACTTATTTAATACAATGAGATTACAAAGCTTAACTAATCACACGTGAGAAGCCGTACAGTTTTGTGGCAACCGTATTGGGATTCCTTTAAGGATTGTTAAAATTATTTGGAAAGCCTAAATAATTTTAAACAGACCACCGGCAGCATTGGAATACATTTTGCTGCCCTGCTGTTCCCTCCTCTCTGATGTTAGTTACTTTTGAGATGCTGGAACTGCAGTCTCGGGAGGCTGACTGCTTTTTTTCTTTTCATTAGTCGTTAGCTGTGTGATGACAGGCCACTCTGTTTCTGTGCTCACTACTCACAGTTGGCGAAAAGGTTCTGATTGCCATCGAGCCTATGCAAATGGCCGCTTGTGACCGATGTCGGCGCAACATCTCCGACGAAGCGGGCCGGCTGTGCAAGAGGTGCGGGGACGTCTACGAGCGACTGAACTTCAGGTGGACTGCAGCTGGAGACGAGGCTGCTGTTGCGGGCAAGTGTTTTCGTCGATACTGGCCCATTTATACTCAGATACTAATTTATGAGCTTATAGTCGGTCACTTTAAACCTGCTGGCCACCTGTGACTGTGACATCACAACAAAAGTCCACGGGCGTTCAATGCGATTGGGGCAGAGAGGAATGTGTTGGCAAATGGGCTCAGATTTCATGACCTCGTCGACTTGTGGGACCCTCTTCGAACCATCACGCAAACTAGCATGTGTGCCAGGGATTGGTAGCGCCCTCTAGGTGCAGCTCAGCCAACTAGTGCCACAGTGCAAGAGGCCGTAACATGTGGGCAGGAAAGCTGCTTGTAATGTTTTTATAATTTATTGAAAACCGTTTGGGATATCATCTAAGCTGTTAGGCTCAGCATCCAAACTAGGCATCATCCAAAAGGACAAGGATTTTTCAACCTCCTCGGACGTTACTGGAACTCTCACTGACATGCATTCACTTTGGTGTTGCTGGTCATTTGTGTAATTTTGCAGCAGTTCGATGTCTTGTTGCAGCGTAAATGAATTTTAAAATTACCCATTTCGCGACCTAAATGGGAAAATTTTTACAGGTAACCTTAGGTGCGTAATGTCACTGGATGCATACCCATCTGCATTTGCTGCTAAGCAAAACATTTGCCGATGATTACGTTCCATTTTAGTGCAAAATTTGAGCGCAGCTCGTCAGCTGTTTCAACTTTTCGATAGATTTGATAGACAGGCGCCAAAGAGCTGTGCTCTAAAGAAAAAAAAGAAACATCATTTCAGGCAAATAGTACTGACTCCACGCAACAGGATTTGCACCTATATCGGGGACATCATAAATGGGTTGGTAGTGATGTTATTATAGAGCAAAATCTACTTTCGGTTTCGTTTTTCTGATTTTCGCAACTTTAAACTACCTCTACTTGATACCTTGAAAAACGATTTGTTTTGTTTTTTTACTGGAAAGAGAAGACTATAAATTATAGACTGTGATGCAATTACAAACTCAAAATTCTCAGAAACACCCCTGCAGTTGTCCATTGACAATTAAAACGGCATTACTTGAAGGGCCTTTTTTTGTGGGACATTTGCACTTTGTTTTTAAGTTGTATCCGACTGTGGTTCTCTTGTAGTGTGCTTGGTAAAGTCAGCAGCTCTGGTTAGTCATCGTTCTTAGGTTGCACCAGAGTAGTGTCCAGAAAGGGAAAATTGCTTTAATGCTACATATGCTCAGTGTGCTAGTCGGCAAGAACTCTTTCAAATTTCATGTTCACAGAACAGTAGCCCACTGTTGAGTACGCAGTCTAAATTCCTGGTCAGTGCCGAGATCTCTTCGACGATGATTGCAGTCGTGGCATTTTTACACGATTGTTTCGGAAGCCCGATGACCGTCTTCCTTCGACCGTTGTCCTTCGCAGTGTCGCAGTTCCTTCTTGACATGCTTCAGGTGCTGTGTGGTCATTCCCATCAGCGATTAAGGCTTGTTAAAAAAACACTACACAGGTGAAAATACATTTATATGCACTGCATGAATGCTCTGGCTGCGAAATATGCAAAACAGAGTAGAAACGTGGAACGTTTCTTCAGCGAGATAAAAAAAAAACAGAGTGCATTGTTGTTTCAAAGCAACCTAGGCATTGTAAAAAACATGGCACGACACCCTTCAAGGTGTTGCAAAGCCATATTCGGAAAATAACCATTTCTGAATGTAACCTTGGTGTAGGCTGCCAAGCCTGGTTTTATGAAATGCTCGAGTTCCCGGAAGTGTTTTAAGGGCTACTCTTAGCGCCTGAATCCATGCTTGCCTTAATACCAACCTTTCATTTCGCCCCCTTTATTTTGGAACTAATCACACTTTAAAGGAGTGTAGACATCTAATTCTTGGGTTCAAGTTTTATCCTTTGTAATGATGCATAAGACATTAGCGTACACCACGCATCTCCATGCGACATTCACCTACGACCGCTGGAATAATTTATAATCGAATTTCTATTCTCACCCGTTCTGATTTCAGTTTCAACTGCTCAGCAGTCTAGGTCACGTGAGGGATGAAAAAAAACAGAGACATAATCGTTACTTTGTCGTTAGAATTCACTAAAACACTAAAGACAGCCTGCCTCACGAACAGAAATCGCACAAAGCAATGAGTAAGCGATTATATTGCTGTTTTTTTCATGCCGCGTATGACCTAGACTTGATTTTGATGTCACAGCCATTTCTCAGCTACTGAAATCGAAACCAAAACTGGTGAGAAAAGAAAATTCAGTTACTATAAAAAATTTAGCTCTCATAGGCAAAAACCACTCGGTGATCCATCTACAGGAATGTCTTATGCACATCATTAATGAGAAGAAAAATGCCATCAGAATTTGGTGTCTATTACTCCTTTAATAGCCTATGCTCAGTGTTTGTCAGGCTATCATTACAATTCGAATTTTGGCATTTTTTTTGCGGGCTCTTGCCTGGTATGCAGGAGGGGATGCATGTGAGGACACACTTCTTTGCAGTGTTTTTGAAGTTGCCCCTCCAAGACCAGAGAGATTGAGAACCCAGATTACATGAGATTACAGCGAAAGTAAATTGAGCAGTGATCAGCCTTTCATTTGGTGCTGCACGCTCAAATGAAACTATGCAGTCCATATGCATACAGAACGGCCCTTTTTATTGAACACAACACAGCCACCGCATTGGCTTTCAAATTGTCGGAGGTTTCTAAGTTTTGAGGTCTTTTGCTCCGAGACCCTGCAGTGGCAAGGTCGTGGAAAGTAGCTGCAAGTTTCGGAGAGTACACCCGCCGGCTTTGATGCCATCGCAACTCATCTGAGCGTCAATAAGAAAAAAAAAAAGCAAGCAGAAGCACACAGTATTATTGTTCCAATAACATTTCTCTTTCTTACCAAACTTCTTCAAGCCTTACCAAACACTAAAAAGACGTCTTTTTTTTTGCAGAACAAGAAGAAAAGGTTGGCTGTAAGACAAAGTCCCGGTCGTAAGTAATGCAATGGCCACCGCAGCCCCGATAGTATAGGCGATCTCAGTGCATCTTTTTTCATTGTCAATAAAGCCAGTTGTGTTCCCTAGTTCATTGTTAAAGTGATAACTTTCCAGTTCGAATTAAAACACTGCGCACCAAGAAATCTTTTTCTGCTGCCCTCATGTGCGGATCTCGCAGAGATTGAATTTTTTACTGCGCACACAGTGATAACAATTACAGTGTTGCAGTCAACCTTCAGTAATTCAACCTTGAAAATGGTACACAAAGCATGTTCAAACCATGTGAACTTCGAGGTAATGAGCTCCTCATTTTTTTTTTTTTAATAAGCTCGATGCCGACAAGACCAGAGTATCTGTTTGAATAAGCCATGTGTTGGAGATAACGAGATTCCAGAGTGTATAGTACATAATTACAATGTATGTTGCAACAAACACCCGAAACTGAGGGGAGCTACATAAAACTTCTGCCACAGGTGATTTTGAGCAGGTAGTGATAAAAGCGTGGATGCCACAACTATTCTCGAAACAGTGCTACCCTGTTAACCCTTAAAAAGCAGTTACGTGAGCTTAAAGGTGCGATACCAAATGTAACAACTGTGCAGTGGATGTGCTTATTTCCGCTCAGACTGCCCTAACAGGGGGCGGTTGTGTTACATTTTCCTCTCGACTGCATTGAACTTCTCTTCTGGTAGCTCAGTTTCAACGATTAAAGCCCTACCAAAAAAAAAAAGAAAAAGCTCCCACATCTAAGCGCTCCTTTATAAACAATGTAAAACAGTGTGACAACAGAACACCAAAGCTTCATCAACAGAGAATCACAATTCGGCAAAAGGCTTGGGCTAAACAGAGAGACGACTAGCAGCAGGCATATCACCACCTTCAAGCGAGTTAACCTTGCTTTGTATTAATGCAAGACTTTGTAATGACTTAGCACGGTAGCTGTGACACAACTAGGACTCTATTTCATCATAATCTTAAAAAGAAACAAATGCTTACTGACATTAGCTGAAAGCATTGTCAAAAGCAGATATTAAGTTGACTGTGCTCGACGTAAACCACGCTGTGAGGACTGCAAGTCAATGCACTGCAAATATTTGAAGTAGTCACGAAAATCAATAGTGCTGTTATCAAAACTGTTATCATTAAAACCCAACCACTGCTTCGGCAGTAACTCTGTTGTAACCATGAGCAGAATAAAAAAAAGAGAGAAAGAGAGAGAGAAAATCTCTATTAGATTTATATAGTTGATTCTGTTAAAAAACTATACCTATTCTTCTATTGGCTCTGTATGTCAAAGACGAGATGATGCTGAGAGCATAGCAGCAAATAGATGCTATCTTTTCCATTACTATGTACACCAGGATCAGGTTCTGGGAGAACAACACTACTGATGCTATACGAAACAATACTGGCAATACCAACCTGTTGTTGAGATTGTTTATAGTTAAAGTCCATTACTGCACTAACTTTCATCATAACTACATTAACATCCCTGTGAGCAAAGAGAGCATGAAACAGAATGTGCGTCTCTTCCAAAATGAATAGTCCTGAAAGTGGGCGGCACTTAGGCTAATCTCAAAACAAAGCCGTGCGTTACCACTTTGGTCTGTTCAGACCAACTGGCCTGGACATTGTAACACCTGGACTGAACTTAAGTCGAATGTCCCTGCTACTCGACGCCGAGTTGGTCATCGTGGCCTGTGCGACCGACGCGGGTCGATATCACATGAGCATCATCGTTGCACAGAAGCGGCCTCTGGCTAGGATGGTTCGGGCAGTGATTCTAGAACGTCGAGCAGGGACGCTGCCAGCCGGTGTTCGGAGTGGTCTTCTGGAAGTATGCCGATGATGATCTGGAGAAGGTTCACCGTCTGCAGTGTCGGTGGGTTTCTGCAACGAAGGTTGCTGAGATCCTATAAAAAGAAAAAAAAGATGACGAATTAACTGATCAGTGACGCTACTGAGAAAATTTAATTTGGAGCAATTTCTGGAGTAGAGGGATGCCGATATAAGAGCAGTCATGTTGAGAACTTAACTTTCGCAATCCCACTAGGGTTTTCAAGAGCCCCGCCCTGTTACAGGGCTTAGTAGCGAACCCCACTTGGGCCATATAGGTATTTTTGACAGGCTGTGCCGTACAAATATATGGCTAACACTATGCCAAACTCTATGCCATTACTCCTGCATCATAATTAAATGCAACCTTCAATCAGTCGACACTTGATAGGCCTCACGGCTGGCCATTAGGAATCACCCCGATGAAAGTTGTAATTTCCACTGGTCATGCTGGAGCAGCTTTTCTCGCTTCGGAATGGAGATTTCAAACTCCGCTAGTCAACCTAGGTAGGTCGCGTGCATTGCACTGATCGTTTGCAGCAACTCCTCTCGCAGCGGAGTGCTCTACCTCGATCCGCTGACCAGAGTTGGATCTTGCCAGAACATCCAGTCAGCGATGTCAACACTTTCGGAGGTTGCAGGATTTTTCGGATGTATTTCGAATGTGTCAGAAATGTCGGCAGAGGACACTGAGCATCTCGCTGTTTCTTCGCGTGCGTATATGGAGTCTAAAAGCATCTATCAAAAAACATATTTAGAATGTAATTAACAACATGCAAACGCTGCAGAGCGCTGTGCCACCGCGTATTAATCAATTGCAATACATTTTCACATGACATAACATCACTTTATTACCTTCATTCTAAAAACACGCAAACCTAAGGACGTCAGTCAGCCTCCACCTCAGTGCGTGGATTAGAGATTTTGTTTTAAAGCAAAAGACAGAAAAGGGCAGCAACCCGAAATAGACGCTGAAGCTTTGTCAGACCAATGGTGGCTCGCCTGTGTCAGTTGACGAAAAGTTATTGACTGCAGGCCTTTAGGTATAAAAACATATGAAAATATCTCCTGCTCCCTAATTGATGCAAAAATATTAGGAGAGCCACGAAGGAAAAAATTGTTTGGTCGCTGTCTGAAGCCTGGCGAAATGGCGAAAGCCATTTTACAGGACCGTTTTCATTATCTGCATTATCATTGTTATCACTACTATCATTATCAACCCAATTCACCATCACTGTCATTGCTGCTACCATCATTACCACAAACTGCAGCGTCATTATCACTGTTGTTATCAATTATCATTAACTGCATCATCATTGTCATTACTATCATCTCACTATCACTACTATCATTATAAACTAAATTCACCATCACTGTCGTTGCCGCTACCATCATTATCACTAACTGCAGCATCATTATCAATTATCAGTCTCATTAACCGCATCATCAATGTCAGCACTACTATCGTCACTATCACTACTATCATCATTATCAACTAAATTCACCATCACTGTCATTGCTGATACCATCATTATCACTAACTGCAGTGTCATTATCACTGCTATTATCAATTATCATTAACTGTGTCATCATCACCGCCGCTACTACGTCCTTACATTAGACAAGGAGAATTACGATCTGCTTCTCATGAGCCCAGCGTGGAGTAGTGGTTTGCGTACTCGGATGGGGATCAGAAGGATACTGGTTCAATTCCTGGTGGAGACAATTTTTTGTTCCCTTTAAGCGTCAGTTCGTGCGGACATTTCCTGCGAACATTTCTGTCAACACCACCCATGAGCTAAGAAAGGCTTTCGCTTTAAAAGCTTGGCAACACTGAGCTTAGTGGCCTCAAACTGGCCGCATAGTGAAGATGGCATCCATCCCTGATAAGGATAGCTTTATCAAGACTTGCAGCCGGTTCATGTGGGCCTTACCAGTGATAGGAGCCAGGTGCTGATGTGCGGCGGCAGCAGTGCCATCTGATTGTGCCGCTGGCCGTCATTCATGAACAGCAGGTGGTGCATACGCTGACCCGCAATCACGAGAAGGCAGGACGCCAACAGGGCCTTGTACTTGACTGCGAGACTCACCTGCGTCAAAGAAGAATTAACCTGCACAAGTGCCGCACCATTAAGACTGCACTTCATCAGTCACATTAACACCCATCGAAGGATAAAGGCCCTTTTCGGTGATCTTCATTTGGCCCTGTCTTCTGCCTCTCCTGGCTCCTTAGGCTGGCACTGGAATCCACTTTGTTACCCTAGCAAACCATCGGTTCTCAGCATCACACATAATGCCCAGGTCCAGTTTCTTGATAGTTTACAAGTGCGAGATGCTAGGCTAGTTGATAATGCATTCTCAAAAACACCGCAAGGTAGACACACGGACACATAATTACAGTCAAAACCGGACATATCGAACCCGGACAATTCGATTTTGGTTATATCAAACTTGCATAATTCCTCTTGAAAACCCCATGTAAAAAGTATAGGAAAGCTGCATCGTATATCGAACACAATTTCACCGGCCGATCAATATATAGAACTCTGCACCATGAACTGGAAGGTGCGCCTTCCTCAAAGACGATCACATCACCCTCGGCCGTTTGCTGTGTGACGTTTTCAAGACAAGCGCAGAAGGAATGAGAGGGAATGGTTCGGTGATGGCTCGTCTAAAGCAGGACCGCGCCCTTTCCCCAAAGGTGCACGCTTGACGTTTGCGAGCCGTGTGCGTGACCACCGGTACGGAGCAGACGCAGCCAATGCAGCCGTGGTGTTCGGGAGAGAGGAAAAACGGGATAGAACAAAACGCAAATGTGTGCCCATTCTTCTGCCGAGTTTTCTATCTCCTTCCTCTTTTTTCACGGTCTTCGTTAGCAGCAGCACGCACCACGCATGCGTCGACAAGCCAACTCAGCCCATGGCACTCCAGTGTATGTTGTGAATCCTCTGTGCACGGCGGGTGACGTGCAATGCACGTCTTGTGTCGCCTTGCTAAATGTGCGGTGTTGCATAAGCTATGGCGGCTGCGGACGATAAGAAGCGGCAGTTTCTTTTATTTTTTTTCTATGAGTCGTCCATTCTTGCATCTATGAATCAACGAAAGCATGCAGTCAGCTGCGATCATGCCACCGCTTTTAGCATTGTTCGCTTCGAACGGCATTTGCAGCTATAGCGCTTTCCAATAATTTTGTGCCAGTGGACTACGCCCGCCCCAAGCACGGCGTGATAAACCACACTGGGCTTGAGCAATTAAGCCATCATGAGCACTCTGCCAAGTTTGCTCCCCACCACAGCAGGAGCTAACATCAAAAGTATAGTCAAGAGATAAATACGGTGCGACATCGCTTAGCAGCATCTTGGCGCGCTGCCGATAAGTGAGCTGTGGATGCGACGGCCGAAACGGAGGGAATGCTTTCTCTCTTTTTTTTCTTTTTTTTCAAATTTTTGGGGGCAAAAGTGGAGGGCGGGTTCATTATGGGTTAATTACGCGACAAATACAGTATCATTTTTTATGATCGCAAGCGGCGTCTCAAACCGATTTCTGTACATCGAATTATCGATATATCAAACTATTTCGTGATCCCCTTCAAGTTCGATATATCTGGGTTCAACTGTATAGGCAGAGGACAGGATTGGTTGTCCAAGGAAATCACCGAGGCCCTTGAAATCCACCGTGCAAATAACGAATGTGCAAGCACATCTTCCTTGTGTTTGAAAAAGAACTAGAATTTCTTAGATGTGCAGGAATTGTCTAGGCTTTCCCATGTGCTTTTTGCTGCTTTTGAATAGCCTTAAGTTACAAATCTCATTCTGGTTTTCCACCGCCAATTTTTATCGCTTTTACGAACTGTACTATCTCCCCTCCAACAAAAAATATATCAAACTCTGCAATGCTGCTTCTAAGCATTTAGTTTGCTTGTCACACAGCCAAATACCTCAACCATGAAATGACCTGTTAACCGAGATAACACAGCCTGGTGGAACTGCACTCTAATAGTTATGAATGAGTCTACATCCAAGACCAGTATGCACAGTGTGCATCACCCTTATGTACAATGCTTGAGTAGTGTAATCCCCTACAAACAAAACGACACCCGGCTGCAGCTTCTATGGTCTACAAGCAATAATTGTCTGGAAATAAAGCCACATGGAGCTGCAAATGAGATGGGATTGAGCGCCTGATTTGAAACCACGGGCTGCTGGGGAATTTTAGTTTCTATGGTCGGGAGCACACTGCTCGAACACTCTACACAAGGGTGACACAGACTATGAAATACATATGCCTGTTTAATGATGAGTTTATGCATTCCTGATTGCACAGCCTTTGGCCACCGAGTGGTTGCCAGTGAACATTTACTAACTCTCCAATCCCACTTCAAATTGGAAATGTCCGCACTTAATAATCAGCGTCCCACCGATCACTCACCTACCCTAATGTCCTGGGAGACTACCTTCTTACCGCCGAACAGAATAAGCTGATCGACCATGCTAGGGAAGGATAGAGGAATTTTAAAATGAGATCTCCTGGGAAGGTTTTTAAATTGTTCTAAATGCTCTTTCTATTTGTTTGAAAGTTTACTCTCTCTCTCTCTCCCGCAAACCACATCTCAACACATTGTCAGGCTCAGCAACGTCAAGCCTGCATATTCTGTGCGGCACACTGCACAAAAATTTTTACAATTTGAAACTTCTTTCGCTAACTATAAGGCTTACCCACCAGGAATAGAGCTTTGTTTCTGTTTAGAAGTTAACGCTACTGTACTGGGGCAATGGGGAGGGGGGGTCATTATGAAGTAATCTCTACAGCAAAGAAATTTCATGGCTTTGAATGTTTCGTTAAAGGAGGCATCAAATGTAGCTTAAGAAAAACTTGCAGGTCAGTTACCACCTTGCTGCATGCACCCGCATCATTATTCTTTCCTCACTGCTCCTCGCAGACCTTCGCATTGCGTAAATGCCACCAAACCGGGAGACTTCTTTTTAAAAGTAGAAAGTGTTATGCTTAACAGTGGGGCAGGCTGTACACCAAAGGAACCCCCTAGCAAAAAAGGGCTGTTCACCTCCTGGGCGAGGATGTCGTGGCCGGCTGAGTACAGCTCGCACACGCAGTGCCGCCGCACCAGGTCCCGGTCCTCGCCCCAGCTGCAAGCCAGGTCGAGAAGCCGGTTCATCCAGCCAAAAGTCGAGCCAAGCACGCTGGCGTCCGGGTTGTCGGGCAGCGACTGCATGACTGCAGAGGCGGCACGCAACAGGAAGCTCTGCTGCGGCGACGACGTCAGCGATGAAGCGGGCCCCACGCTGGGCGCGAGCAGTGGAGAGTGCAGGTCCTGGAAGAAGGCCTTGCGTACCTGTTCAAGTTAATGCAGTTAAATCAAGTTAATGGCAGTTCCTGTTCAAGTTAATCTGCTATGGACTTAAAGAGCATCAGAGACTGTTGTCAAAGAGGGCAAACAAAGCCAGGATACTGACTGATGTAGGACTATTTGTCACTTTCCACCAAAACTTTCAATCTAGCTTGTGCAACACCAGGTATGTCGGCAATTAAAACGACCTTCTTCCTTTTCCCTTTTAACTTGTAGATAAAAATGAGCATTACAAGCTAGGACAATGCTCCACCCCTTTTTTAAGAAAGGAAACGTTACATGCCAAAGCTAGATTCGAGTTGTGACACAGGGGAATGTGACGATAACAGCAGAAACTCAGCGATATAATCCTAGCTGGTATATATTCACAAAATTTCCCCACTGAAATGCATACAAATTTTCAGCTTTTATGAGCACTCTCTGCGCTATTACAGTTAAACCTCGGTGTAGCGAACTTCAATTTAACAAAGTATTTCAGTTTTGACAACTTTGCATTTGTTCTTTCAGTACAGCAAAGTAAATTTTACCGTACTTTAAATGTAGCGAAATTTCGTCGCTGGCTCAAAATGAACCTAAAAAAAATTGTACCGTGAGCTCGAAGGGTTGAGCGGGGCATGTCCTGAAGCATGCACCATAGCGCGAACGCAAAGATGAGTGAGGCTCGTAAGGCAGATTAAGGGCGCATGGTTGATGTAAAAGTAGGTGGTGGCGGGGTGCGTTGCCTGCTATGCTATCTGAGGTAAAGTGAGGGTTGCAAGCCTAGTGTCGGGGTAATGCATTAGACAGCACGAGCATTTGCACAACGCGCTGCCAGCAAGACCCAACGCAGCTCTTGCAGTACGTCACAATTTGTCGCAATCTTGCCCGAAAAGGGCGCCGAATGTGACGCAGCGTCTGAGCTCAAAGGAAGCCGCGATGCGATTATCACGTTTATTTGTTCCCATAAAGCTCGGTAAATAACTCTGAAGGATAGGCAGACTCATCCGCCTCACAACCTCACTTCCCACACTCGTCATATCAAGTTTTAAACTGTGCTGTTAATGAAATTGGCAGCCGCAACGACAAGCAATAACTGCTTTCCTCACATCAGCAAATGTAAAGATCGCCGCTGCACACTATATACGCATTCCAAAGCATTGGCCCACGGCTCGAAACAAATATTGCAAACCGTAAACTGTTTCAGCGTTCAGCAAGTAGTGCTTTTTCCCTTGTTTGACAACACAAACATTTTATTGCAACCCCATGACATTGATATCATTAAGATTTCACTTGTCATTTAGACCATCAGCACTACAGACGCGAGGCTGAGTCCTGGAGAAAGAGCCCCGTTGTTGCAAAAAGAAAAGGAGATGGGCAAAGTGGAAGAGGGAGAGGAGATCACTCACGGTGGGCGTGAAGAGCGAGAGGGGTCGCACGGAGCGCATCCCGAAGAGCACCACGACCTGTACCACGGTAGCCAGCAGCTGGTGGTGTCGCACCGACGCCATGTTTGGGGGCCTCTGTCCGAGCGCGTGCGCCACGAGCGACTGTGGCCGCGAGGGGTCCTGTGGCGCCCCGTCCCACAGGGGCTCCTGCGGCAGCACCGGCAGCGTCTCGGCCTCTGGACCCAGCGAAGCCTGCACAGCAAGATTGCACCAGAGGAATAGGTTGGTTCGGTTTCGGTTTGTGGGGTTTAACGTCCTAAAGCGACTCGGGCTATGAGAGATGCCATAGTGGAGGGCTCTGGAAATTTCGACCATCTGGGGTTCTTTAGCGTGCACTGACATCGCACAGCACACGGGAGCCTTGTTTTTCGCCTCCATTGAAGAGCGGCCACCGTGGCTGGGATTTGATCCCGCACCATTGGGTGCAGCAGTAAAATGCCCAAACCGCTGCACTACCGTGGCTAGAGCCGCACCAAGGGAATCACCACAAAAAGAATAGTTCACCATGGCGTAATCCTAGTTAAATCGTTTAATCCAAGTGAAAGTCGGCAGTTTGGCTAGAAGCGATAGCCAGCAGCAGGCAACAGTACACTTAGGTCAAAGGTCAAGCCAAAAGTTAAAGGAGGCCATTTCCAACTTGGTGCACCTAGGTAACAACGCGCGGGCAGGAATGTACTAAGTTATACATGACTTGGCTATGGGTAGACTGTTGCTATGCTTAAGTTTCACACAAGGAAACACACAAAATTCATGACTGTGTTTTACCTTGCGAGCTAGTGCTTCCACACTAAAATATCGCACAAGTTAAAGCACGTTTTTAAGAGAAGAAGAATTGACGGGTACAAAACCTTTAGGGAACATGCATATTTAGAATCGGCAGACAAAGGTACCAGTTAATATCTCGTAAAACGAATCTGCGCACTGGAAAATAACATGCTGTGAAAAGTAAAGAAAGAAACTTTGACTTTCTGAAGTGCCAACTTTAAAAGCCCTATAACTCAAGTTCTATGATAGGCAGGATGACAATTTTACCCTTGCAGCATTCCTTCGCAGTGAAAAAAACCAACAGTCGCAACAGCCTTTGTCAAAAGTTTAGAGCCCAGAGGGTTTGCTTTTTAGCCGCATATTATGACTTCTATAACAATCGTGGAAGTCCTAACCATTGGGGAGAGTAGGACGAAAAAAATCTTCTTACCTTCAGCAAGTTTGGAAACCTGCGAATGGACTACGAGCCATACAGTATGACTCAGAAGTAGACCCCCTGTGCTTTAAACTTTTGACAAAGGGTGTACATGTAAGAGAAACAAATAACCGATGGCAACTACAACTACAGTCGAACCCGGTTATATTGAACCCGGATATATCGAATTTTGGTTATATCGAACTCATGGAGTATCCCCTTGAAAATCCCATGTAAAAGTATAGGAAAGCCGCGTCATATATCGAACTCAATTTCACCGGTCGTTCGATATATCGAACTCCGCGCCACGCACTGGAAAGTGTGCCTTCCCCAAAGACGATCGCGTCACCCTTGGCCGTTTGCCGCGTGACGTTTTCAAGCCACGCACTGAAGGAATGAGAGGGGACAGTTCTGGACAGTGCCGCGCCCATTCCCCAAAGGTGCGCGCATCTGCAATTATCGTTTCCCGCGCGCCAACACATGACGTTTGCAAGCCATGTGCGTGGGTGTGCCCATTCTTTTGCCGAGCTGTCTCTCTCCTTCAGCACGCGCTACGCATGCGCCAAGCCAGCTCAGCCCGTCTTCAGACAGACGTCGGACGCTTTCTCCAGCATGACTATGGCGCCTGCGGACGTTGCGGCAGCTCTCTCTGTTTTTTTTTTTCTTTTTCTTCTTTGAGTCATCCTTTCTTATCGTTGTGCTGTACGCCGTAAGATATGGCGGCTGGCTTTTCTTATTTTTTTTTTTTGGCGGGAGCAGTTTATCTTTGCATGTATGAATCAACGAAAGCACGCGGTCTGCTGCTGCGATCATGACGACCGCCCCAAGCGCGGCGTGATAAATCGAACCAAGCTTGTGCAATCAAGCCATCACGGGCACTCTGCCAAGTTCGCTCCCTGCCACTGGAGGAGCTATAAAAAGATAAACGCGCCCTGACGTTATCGCTGCGCAGCATCTTGGCACGCTGCCAAGAAAGCTGCGGATGCGACGACCGAAACAGAGTGACGCGCGCCATCGACATGCAAGCGAAAACGCTCGCGATTTCTGCTGCAGGGACACAGAAACCTTGTATTGAGCTGTCCCGGTGGCCCGAGCGGCAAGAGGGACACAGTTCCAACAAGTTTGAAATTTTTCGCTCTGTCGCTGCCGCTCGTCGCTGAGATCGCTCAATCGCTTGCATGTGAGCGAGCTAGCCTTAACACATTTTTTTTTTTTTTTTTTTTCAAATTCTCGGGTGCAAAAGTGGAGGGTGGGTTCATTATGCGAGTGGGTTCATTACGCGACAAATACGGTATCTTTTTTCGCATCGTAATGCCGTCACAAGCCGATTTTTGTACATCGAATTATCGATATATCAAACTATTTCGCAATCCCCTTCGAGTTCGATATATCCGGGTTCGACTGTATTTCACCTGAAATTTAACTGATTACAGTGGTCGCTTACAGCCCAAGAAAAGCAGCTAAGCAATTACATAATGTTGCTAGGTATTATGTTATTTTTATTTCACCTTTTATCAGCATGGAATAAAAATGCACTGTTCACGCGGGGAAATTCCGTGCTGACACCAGTGTTTGCATCGAATTCAAGTTGTCAAAAAGTCATACAACTGGTTAGTACAACATATCCTCGGAAAAAAAGATGTCACAGACGATTAGTAAAAAAGTAAATGGACTACTGAGAATGTTGCACCTTGCAAAAATTATTCTATGCACTGAAAAATTAAAGCAGACAGCTGCTTAGTTAAGACGAAACGCAAAAAATCTGATGCAGAGTTGAGGAAAAGAAATGGCAGCACAAGCGCCCCATTTTTTTTTCTTCTCACTCGCGTGCAATTTTTAATTAATGCTTTTGTCTGGTAAGTTTATTCACTCGTTAAAAGCACGCACATGCATTAAGATAACACAGGCAAATGAGAAATGTATGAATGTATGTTGTACACGTCATACGTGTTCTGCGTTTGCCTGTATCGTCCTCACAAAAGTATGGTGCTTCATCTCTGACCAATGCAACAACTTGCCCGCAGCGTTTTTAAAAGGTAGGCACATTAAACACGTTTTGGAGCAGCGAGAAACGTAAGGACGAGAGGCAAAGAAAGTACAGAAGCATCAGCGTTTGAACAAAAAGGGGGCAGATGGTTAAACAATGACAGCTCAACCAAAACTGGGGGCAGTAACAGCACACAGTCTTGCACAAGATGTTCTCACACCATACTTCTGCGCAACTAGACTGCAGTGGAGTGACAACCTTATCGGCTGAAGGCTACCGAAACACCACTCTAGAAAAATGAAAGCTCCAGGTGAAATGCAAACCTTTCTCGCCACTCTGCTTCCCGATCAAGGCACAAATTTCAAGTAAAAACAAAATCTTCCAAGGCCACTTACATCGACGATGGCGTCCAACACTTCGGTGCAGAACCGCACAAATGGCTCCAAGTGAATGTCGCTGATTTCCACGTCCTGTTGAAAGACAGGACATCAAGCCGTCTCTCATTAATGCTAAGCAAAGTTACTCTAGTGCTGTCGAGTAGGAACTCACCCTCCTACAAATGCGATCCTTTGGTGTCTTCCCCATCTGGAGAAGATGTAAACACAGAAGTATTATTTTCGCGTATTTTCAGAGGTATGAACGACTCGCAACACAAACGATAACACTTTCGAGCCTGACGCCCGCACGTTAACTGAGAGAAGAGGCCTGGAGGGCAATAAAGAAAAAAGATGTCTCTGTGAAGCAGCTACAAGAACTCTGGAACGAATCGAGCATGCTATACACTCAAAAAAGAAAAAAAAAATAGAAAGCTTACCTTCTCCATCAGGAGAACCAATGCCTCAAATCGTTTTTGCAAGAACGTCTTCCAAATGATGAGGCCAACCCCTGCGCGATGAAAAAACCAGGCGACAAAATGCGCAAAGCTGCTCTGCCTACATTTGCCAGCCCTCAACAACAAGGTATATTTGCTTCGTTCTGTTTTGGCTTTCCGCTTTCACAAAATCTCAAACTATCCACATATAAAATTTGTCCGCTCGCTTCACAATGCACAAGATTCTCCAATGAAAGCAACGTGTGCTCGTTACTCTGACCAGCTATCACAGGCACGTTGTTCTGCAAGACGTAGAATGCACCACCGCCCTTTGCTCCACGACAATTGCGCACGCTTTGCAGCCCTACTCTGCAAAATTCGGCATTTCCGTTTACTGCGGTTTAGAAACCCAGGACAAAAAAAAAAACGCCACCAAAACTTCCCATCAGCACAAAAAAATATACTGCCAGGCTCCAGCACCTGGACTCTCTAATGCCTATGCATTTCACTGCTATTATCTAATGGCTACGCATTTCAATTATTTAAACCAGTGACGCTGCACTTGGTACACTTGAATCTCGATAATTCAGAATGAAAGGAATGATTATGTTTGAATTATGCTGTGTTTCAATAAACTATAATATTAACACAGCTATCATCATCATCAGCCTGAATATACCCACTGCAGGGCGATGGCCTCTCCCATATTTTTCCAATTAACCCGGTTCTGTGCTAGCTGCATCCACTTGACCCCTGCGAACTTTTTAACCTCATCTGCCCACCTAACTTAACTTTCTGCCACCCCCTGTTACGCTTTCGTTCCCTTGGAATCTAGTTTGTTACCCTAAGTGACCATCGGTTATCCTCTCTTCACACTACATGTCCTGCCCATGCCCATTTCTTTTTTGATTTCCACTAGAATGTCAATAGCTTGAGTTATTTCTCTGACCCACTCTGCACACTTCCTATCTCTTAATGTTACCCCTAACATTTTTCGTTCCATAGCCCTCTGCGTTGTCCTCAACTTAAGTAAAATCCTCTTGGTTAGGCTCCACATTTTAGCCCCATAGGTGAGTACAGGTAAGATGCAACTGTTGTATACTTTCCTCTTGAGCGATACCGGTAAACTGCTAGTCATAATCTGCATTATGACTAGCAGAGAGGGGCTATATTAAAACCCAAAGCATTAGTACTTTGAACTAACAGCATTTACAGTATATGCTGTAATTGCTTTCATGTTTCTACTAGAAATCAGCATTACTCACGGCTCAAACAGAGATATCCCCAAAGCAAAGTGCTACAGTGATCAAGACTGAATGGGGGTCTGAGAAAAAAAATTCACACTGAACCGAGACTAGCACAGCAATCATCTCGCCAGTAACACAGCCCATATACTGACCAATGCCACTGACCATTTTTGAGTATGCTACTGGAGACCGCAGAGAGGAAGGCCGAAGCCTTGGCCAGCCGGTCAATCTGGTCCCGGTCCCGGTCCCACCGTACCAGCTGCTCCGAGGCACAGTTCACCAACAGCGAGTCCAGCTCCAGGGAGCGCGCAAAGCGTCGCCTCACCCGTACAAAGTGCACTGCACACCAGTTTAAAGGAAGAAAGGGCATGAATCGACACAACGTCTGAGTTGGCAAAAGGGTAATCTTATCACGTGCATGTATTTGTATCTTCTTGGCTCTTGTTACTGATCCATAATTATCAGTGTATAAATTGTTGCGTTCGCTGTATGGCCGTGTACAAGGGGCTCGGGTATCATTCAAGCGAAAATAGTTCGCTTTTTGCCTGAGCCTGCCCACATCTCTATGGTGTAAATAAAATGAAATGAAATGCAGGCCTGATCATAACAGCCTGACTATGACAAAGTGCACTGCACATTAGTTCAAAGGAAAAAAAGGCTGCAGGCCTCCTGATCATAACAGCATGACTATGACAAAGTGTGCTGCACACCAGTTCAAAGGAAACAAGAGCATGCAGGCCTGATCATAACAGCCCAACTACGACAGCCAACGCTCATAAAGGTTCACGGTTTCATTGTGATCTCTATCATCCATCCCTAGTAGCTATGTTTAAACAGTGTACAGTAGTGTGATGACACCCCTAGTACATGATGCAACTTCCTCAAGGTCGTGGAAGGCACCTCGGGTGGTAGAAAGATGCAAGTCACCCCAGAAAGGGAGGTGGGATGCCGAGTTTGAGATATGCAACTACAAAGGCTTAGTTTGGATTGTGAAATTTAATGTCCCAAAGCGACTTAGGCTATGAGAGATGCCATAGTGGAGGGCTCCGGAAATTTCGAACACCTGGGGTTCTGTGCAGTGACATCACACAGCACACGGGTGCCTTGCCTTTCGCCTTCATCGTAAAACAGCCACCGTGGCTGGGATTCGACCCCGCATCCTCGGGCACAGCAGCCGTGCGCCACTGTGGCACGGCACTACCGGTGTCACGGTAGTACAGCAGTGGTGAGTATATATCAAGCAGTAAGCCTAATACCGCGACACAGCGCTGAGAAGTGCATCGGCAGTTGAGCCTGCATTGTTTTAAATACTATACATGCATCAAACCAAAGTGAAATCTATATTCCCCGAGAACTGCCTTGGCTGTAGAAGTGAAAACTCACAATCGATGCCGTCTTCCTGCGCTTCTAGGCCATCGGGGAATGTGAGCTTGGTGAGCCTCCGCAGGTCTTCTGGGGTCATCTCAAGGTCGCAGGCCCAGGCGGACACCAGTTCTGTGATTACACCTGCAGAAAAGCACAAGCAGAATCGTTTCGTAAGTTGCCAAAAAAAAGCTACGTGAACGAGGGAATGCAGAAGTAAAAATGCAGCAAGGATATTGCGCTTGCGTTTGGCCGCACGTTACTCGTCTAGTTTTTTGCTCCCTGACAAGCGAAGTAAAAATACATCAGAACAGAGGACTTCTTGAAGCTTGGAGGCAAGGGGCTGGACATGGTGGCAATGTTGACAAGAAGATTACACTCTTTTTTTTTTTCCACTAACTTGCCATAAGGCACACTATAGAAAGTCAAGTAACTCGTTTTCTGCCAGAAACTGGAGACGGCTTTTGCTTTTAGTGTTGTGGTGTGCTTTTAGTGTTAGTGTTGTTTTAGTGGTGTTTAGTTTAGTTAGTAGTAGTAGTGTGTTTAGTGTTGTGTTTGTTTTAGTGTTGCTTAGGTGGCTAAGCAGGCTGTATAGATGACATTCAAGTGTAACCGCTGTAACTGAAAACGTGCTGAGCAGTCCTTCCTCAGCGAGATGCCAGCATCACTGACTATAACCAGTGGTGGTCCCAGGCATCCTTAATCATACTAATTCGTGAAAGGCCCCATCACAGGCAACAAGTACGCTTCTCTGTGACACTTGCAGACTCCAATCGAATGCACTGATGAGAACTAAGACAGTCAAGTCATAACAAGCAACATTATTAAAATATATGTACCATGAAACAAAAGGTGCTGTTGCCTTGTTTCTCATAAAACAGTCAGTGTGAATGCGATGTATGATCTGTTGCTAAGCTAACTCAACACTGGTTCTCTATATGTAGACATTAAGCTAGGTTCGCTGCGAGTGCTTGAAGTGGCCTTTCAAATCGAGTCGACTGTCGAGAACTCTAACTCAAAGTGGATTGAACCTTTGCATGGATAGCACAAAGTTATAATTTACCCACAGCGCCAAAACAACGATACACCTACAATACCCCACCTATATGGCCATGATGTTGATGAGATCAAAGCCCGCCATCCACTCGAACAGAGAGTAGGGACTTTAAACCGTCCACATTCCATCGCACTTTGAATGGCCACACACAGAGCCGTGCCGACATTACAATTCGTCACGCTCACCCTGTCCCCGTGCAAACAGCGAGCTGAGGGAGACCTCCCGGTTCTCGGGGCGCAACTGCTGCCTTTCACAGCAGCGCCTCAGCAGCGAAGCCAGCACGAGCACGTCCTCAAGCTTCCCGAGCAGCGCTTCCCAGTGGTCCAGCTCTATGACCACGGGCTCCCAGGACTCCTCCTCTATCTCGCCCTCATCGTTGATGATGACTGGGTCGTCGCGGTCACCGCCGCTAGGGGCTACCTGCAGCGGAGGTGCAGGACGGTTGCCGCTGGCTTCACCCTCAGTCGGTGGAGGCTACAAAAGAAATGAAAAACAAAATTCTAGGACACTTTAGACTGCCAAGGTGCAGTAAGGCAAAAGCCTTTTTTTTTTATTTTGTTTTCTCTTTACTCTTTAAATTTTTGTTTGCTTATTTATTTTTGTTTTATTTTTATGACTAATGCGGCTAGTCATTATGCAATGTCATTAAGGCATTATAGCCAATTATTCATGACTGGATTAAGTATTGGCTTGTTACATGAATTCTGGATTGGATTTTTGGCTATGACTTGTATTCAGGCTACGATTAATGTGGCTAGAGATTAATCATGACTGAATTCGTTTTTTTTTTTTTTGCTTGTTATATGGATGGTATTGGATTGGCCTTGGAAATGGCTTTTGGTCACACATTCTGTGCACGCCACTGATAAGCCAAAAAAGGCTGTCGCCTTAATAAAGGGTGCTTATCTGGTAGGATATGGTGTTTTCTTCACAGGGGTCCTGCAACATAATTTGAGGGCATTGTTTTGCTTCCTTGTTGCAATTGTTGAGTTATGGCGATGCTATTACCACCGGTAGTAACACGCATATTTAGGTACTTAATGTGTTAATTTGCTTCAGAACCAAAATCACTGTACTGACGGTGCCAGCACATGGTGGTGGTTCTTTGCAGTGAATATGACGTCAACTGGCGAACATTTCACAATTGACTAAATAGCAAATGCACTGCAACTTGTGTCCATAAGGAAAAATATGTTATGTCGCGTTGTTGTACTTTATATTAGGCCAACAAATCCAACATGTTTGCTTTACACAAAAGTCACTGCAGAGTCAGTGGCAAGAAAGCACCAACAGAGGTGCTGGTTACAACTTTGCATCACAGACTTTCAAGACCTTCACATGTAATACCTGTGGCTATGCAGTCAAAGTTAGGCAGGAAAGAATTGAACGACCTCGTCAGTCGCCCCTCGCTACTGTAGGATGCGTGGGGATACGGAGAAAGGGGCGGTCAAGGAACAGGCTCACGAGAAAAGCACAATAGTTGGGTGTGCATGGTGACAAACAAATGTCTCCTTCCCGCCTCATTCTATTTCTGTGAGGCACCGTGGAAGACATCTTGTCAACTTTAGCGAAAATGCTTTACCGTATTTACTCACATAATGATCGCACTTTTATTTTTAAAAACTGACGCAAATTTCGGGGCACGATCATTACGCGGAGTAAATTTTCCACAAAAAATTTTGAGCACGGATAACGCAAACAAGTTGCAGGTCAAACGTCTTAGAACAGATATCTCGATTACAACCAAAAATAAAAGTTGAGTAAGGCTTACCTTTGCAATAAACACGCACATTGTAAAAGCATCACATGAACTGCACAATGCCCATTTATTTTTTCTTGTTCAGTACTCTAATCCGAGTCTGAATCCTCGCTTTCATTGCTGTATGACTCATCATCAGAAACAGCAGTGTCGTCGCTGGGAGCATCTTCACAATACTACAGAAAGAGATCTTCTGTTCCATCCAATGCATTCAATATGCCTGTCTTCTTGAAGCTCTTGGCCACTACCTCGTCGGGGATACTGCTCCACGCTTCTGCAATCCACGAGCAAAGCATCTCCACAGATGGCCTTCTGATCTTTCCGCTCGGCGTCAAATCATGCTGGCCCATCGCCATCCACTCTGCATAAAGTCTTCGAACGTTGTCCTTGAACGGTTTGTTCAGCGACATGTCGAGAGGCTGTGACAGCGAAGTCAGACCCCAAGGAATCACTGCAATGTCCGTGCGCAGCTCTTTAAGCTTAGCACGCACGCTGTCCACAAGGTGACCCCTGAAACTGTCCAAAACCAGAAGCGAGGGAAGCAGAAGTGCTCCTGGTCTTCGTCCCCAAGCAGTCTTAATCCAGTCGACCACCAGGTCTGCAGTCATCCATCCTTTCATTTGTGCACGTATATGGATGCCATGGAGAAAGTTTCCCTTCGGAATAGTCTGCCGTTTGAGGATTACGTATGGTGGCAGCTTCCGCCCGTCGGCCGTCACAGCAAGCATGACTGTGCATCGCTGCTTTTCTGCGCCAGACGTCTCCACGGGGATGCTCCGAGCACCCTTCTTATTCACAGTTGTATTTCGGGGCATGTCGAACGTCAATGGAGTTCGATCGGCATTTCCAATTTGCGACATGAGGTAACCACTTTTTCGTGAAGCCTAGTGATGAAGCGATGGAAGTCTATCACTTTGCTTTCATACGCGGCTGGGAGCCGCTGGCACAACGACGTCCGCCGCCTCAGGGAAAGTCCATTTCGTCGCATAAAGCGAGTCGTCCAACCGGAGCTAGCGCGGAAATCCTTTGCGGCGATTCCCAGCTTCCTGGCAGTTGTGCGCGCCTGCGTCTGTATCATTTCTAATGACACTGCACAACCATCCTTGCGCAGGTCCCTCACGTATTCTAGGACTGCCTCCTCAACACGAGGGAACTTGCCCGTTTTGCCACGGAAAGCCCGCTGTGTCTTGTTCGTAGCCATCAGCTTCTCGCGCTGCTTCTTCCAATAGCGTATCCCGATTTCGTCGACGCCGAAATGCCTGCCAGCAGCGCGGCTGCCATGCTCCAGTGCATAGTCAACAGCCTTGAACTTGAACGTGGCGATGTAACTGGCATACCGCCCCATGGTGAAATGGCGTAAACTCACACAAAACCACGAAGCATGCTGCCAAATTGCAAAATGGCAAACGCCGCAAAGCGAGTTTTAATCAAGGAATCATGGGTACTCGTCGGAACGCATTCGCTGCGAGATGACTGCAGATCAACCAACAGGCGGCTGCCGCTATAACAGTGCGGGACATGAAAACAAAAATGGCGGCGGAGGCAAGTTCAAGGTGCGATCATTATGCGGGGAAATTAAAAAATCGAATTCTGACCCCAAAATTCAGGGGTGCGATCATTATGCGAGTAAATATGGTATAACGACTGGAAAACCATGAGAAGACGTCTTCTGTGACGTTGCAGCCACATGCTCATGTGGGCCATTTCAAATGATCCCGCACGTGTCGTCATTGGGCAAGAGAAATGGCAAAGCTGAAGACCGGGAAAATTGAGCCGAGGAGCATTTTTGGTTTGCTAGTATTCTGAAAATTAATTCCTTAATAACTCACATTCTAGTGCACCGACAGTAAAAACAGAGATGGTTTACTTTGTCCCCAACCCAAAGTATGAATGTATTATATCTTTCTTCACTTGTCACGTTTGAAGCCATTTAGGCTGCTGGTTATCTTCCTTACAAATGTCAAGAACAGCATACAACATACATCCAGCTGTGCATGAGGGCGATTGCTGGATCTTTGATGGACTTCTGTTTATAGTCAACGACTAGTTACACCAAATTACAGGCAGACCTCAGTATTCGAAAACTGAGAGTGCAAAAACCAAAGCAAAGCAATATATTCTTCCTTCCTTTCATTAAATCTGCCTCTTTGAGCCCAATGAAGAGGGACTTAAGGCTCTGAAATGACACGGCTACTAAAACAGTTTGTCAAAAGCGCAAATTACATGTTTATCCCGTCTCGGGCGTTCCACAAACACCAGACGCTGCTGAACTAGGTTGCCGAGCACAGCAAAAAGAGAAAAAGGCAGGCTCACCGATTCCACCGCCATATCTGTGGCGCTTCCCTTTCGAGGGCTTGGATATCGAAGGAAGCTTCTCGCCACGCAGCTGACTATGGCTGTGCCTATGTAGGCAGCTGGTACGTTTGCCGACCCAGCCAGCACCGTCCTGATGCCTCGCCACCACGGCGACATTGTGAGTGACGCCGTGAAGTAGGCTTCCTCCCCTGGAACATGTTTTAACGGTAAAGAATCGGTGTAAACCAATGAAGAGCCAAAAGCAACATACATTTAAAGGGAGGAAGAAGGTCTTAAAAAACATTGCTAATTATGTTGCAAATGCAAAATTTCCAACATATGAGTGCTTCTGAGTGCTGATTTTAAACACGCTATTTAATTTCGTGTAAGACAAGTTCCCCGCATGCTTATGCAATATGTTATGAAACTTATCGTCAACAGCGTTCATGCAAGTTTGCTACAAGGCAGTGGTGTCACTAGAGGGGTGTACGGTAGCACTGCCTTTGCAGTATCCCAACTCGCCACTGTTTTACATGGCGGTACAAGCAGCACATTTGCTTTCTGCCCTTTTCCCTTCCCTCATTTCTCTTATCCCGTTTCACTCCCTCGGTCCAGCTTCCAGCGACAATTTCTCGCAAAGTCTTTTGTGTGCTTATCCTGCACGGGCATGTAACACAGTCGAACCCGGATATATCGAACTCGAAGGGGATCACGAAATAGTTCGATATATCGATAATTCGATATACAAAAATCGGCTTGTGACTGCACTTACAATGCCAAAAAACGATACCGTATTTGTCGCGTCAGCAACCCACTCGCATAATGAACCCACCCTGCACTTTTGCACGGAAAATTTGAAAAAAAAAAAAAAAAAAAAAAAGCGTTCAGGCCAGCTCGCTCACATGCTAGCGACTGAGCGATCTCAGGGACGAGCGGCAGCGACAGAGCGAAAATTTTCAAACTTGTTGGAACTGCGTCTCTCTCGCTGCTCGAGCCACCGTGGCAGCTCTAAACTAGGTTTCTGTGTTGCCACGGCAGAAATCGCGAGCGTTTTCGCTTGCATGTCGATGGCGCGCGTCACTCTGTTTCGGTCGTCTCATGCACAGCTCATTTCTTGGCAGCGTGCCAAGATGCTGCGCAGCGATAACGTCGGGGCGCGTTTATCTTTTGATAGCTCCTGCGGTGGCGGGGAGCGAACTTGGCAGAGTGCCCGTGATGGCTTGATTGCACAAGCCTGGTTCGATTTATCACGCCGCGCTTGGGGCGGGCGTCATGATCGCAGCAGCTGACCGCGTGCTTTCGTTGATTCATACATGCAAGGATAAACGACTCCCGCAACAAGAAAAAAAAAAAAGAAACTGTCGCCGCTTCTTCACGTCCGAACAACACAACGATAAGAAAATATGACTCGCAAAAAAAAAAAAAAAAGAGAGAGAGAGCTGCCGCTTTTTAGCATCCGCAGGCACCATAGCCACCTCAGCCGCCGCGCGCGCAGAGGGTTCGCAACACACGCTGGAGAAAGCGTTGACACCTGTCTGAAAAGGGGCTGAGCTGGCTTGACGCATGCGTAGCGCGTGCTGAAGGAGAGAGATAGCTTGGCAAAAGGATGGGCACACCCACGCACATGGCTTGCAAACGTCATGTGTTGGCGCACGGAAAACGATAGCTGCAGATGCGCGCTTTTGGGGGAATGGGCGCGGCGCTGCCCAGACCAGCTGTCGCCGAACTGTCCCCTCTCATTCCTTCCGCACGTGGCTTGAAAATGGCACGCGGCAAACGGCCAAGGGTGATGCGATCGTCTTTGGGGAAAGCACACTTTCCAGTGCGTGGTGCGGAGTTCGATATATCGAACGACCGGTGAAATTAAGTTCGATATATGACGCGGCTTTCCTATACTTTTACATGGAATTTTCAAGGGGATATTTCGTGAGTTCGATATAACCAAAATTTGATATATCCGGGTTCGATATAACCGGGTTCGACTGTACTTGGTGCCGCCAGACTCTAGGGCTGCTTTTCAAGGCACCTCACAGCAGCAAGAGACAAGGTAACGGACCACTAGGCATAAAGAAAGAACTCTCTTCACCGCGAGCAACTGCGTCCCAACGAACGAAGTGACTAACACACCTCACGCAGTGTCTTTTGGGCTTAGCCTGCCCGTGCACATTCTTAAGGCTAAAGCCTTTCTAGGCTCATGATAAACATCTCACGTCTGCGAGATGGGTCCGTGAGATTCTGTGATATTTCGCAAGATGCGTCAAAACATTGCAACAGGTTCTGATGACGAAGCCAAAGAAACAAAAGTAATTAAATTATAATGAGTACACAGACATGCATGATAGAGGAAGAAGAGAAGAAAGAGGAAAGGCTTTCGCCATTAAGGGGGGACGCGACCTTTGAAAACCGAAAAATCGCGAAAAAGTCGATTTTTGGAAGATTATATATTCCGGTAGTATGTCTTATAAACTACCATTTCTGTAATTATCAATGCCCAACTCGCCGTAGAAATGCTCGAAATTAATTATTTAACAAGCGGCGGCAGCCGCGGAGCAGCGAGCAAGCGCCGAAAATTCCCAAACTTCGCGCGCGCACCATTCCTCTCCCGCCCAACTGAGCGCCGCCATCTTGGTCTTGTTTTGTTTGGGAATTCTTGCGCTTTCTTCTGCCACCCTCGGCGGCGGCGACGGCGGCGCGGTCGAGGCGTGGCTTGCTACCGATTGAGAGCCTCGTGGCGGCTTTCAAGTTTCCCGCGCTCGAATTCAAGGCTGCGATTGGGCAAAGCGCGCGCTCCGCGAGAACGCGGGGGATCGGGCGACTACTATTGGCTGCTGCGGCCGCTGACGCGTCGGTCTCCGCCTCCCCACGTCGTCCGCTACGGCTCTTTGCTGTCGTTGTTGGCTGCCTCGAGGTGCGACACGCATTCAGTGCAGACTTTGCTAACTTTTTTTTTTTTTTTTCGTTTCGGCGTTTATGCCGCGGAAGATAACCCGGGAAGTCGCTTGTCGCGTTTGGGCCGCTTCTTGTTCCTCCGGCGAGATGCCGCGATAGATAAACCGGGAAACCGCTTGCTGCGTCTGCGCCGCCTACCAAGCTAGGGCGAAATGCCGCGGGGGAATCGGGAATGCCGATTGTCGCGGCTTGCAGGGCTCAGGATCGACGGATCTCAGCATGTGGAAAGTGGTCCGCGGCACCAAGGCGTTCGCTGTAGCTGATCGGCTAGTCGCACAGATGTTCGCTGTAGCCAAGATCGACGGAGCGCCATAGCCCTAATGTATATTTTGACGGCCGCACCGGACTTGTTCGTGATAATTGCGAGTGTTCGTCTTAAGTGGGGCCTTTATAAGTGGGCTCGACTGTACCTGAATAAATTTTTGAGGGCAAGGCAAGCCCATGTATTCAAAATATTATGTCTGGAATTTGTCATAATTAATTTGGTTAATCAACATAGGTCTAATTGATAACAAAAAATCCAATTCTATGCTATTTTTCAGCAAGAAAATTTTGAAAAAGGGCTTTGTCTTGCCCTGAGGAACCTATCTAGGAATCAGCATGACAAATTGCACAATGCCAGTGCCTTTCACAATTTCTCCAGGCTTGATATAAAGGACCTATTCGAACCAGTTTGATATGCTTCTGTAACTTGAGAATTAGCGTGCACAATACTATGAAACTTGGTGGTTTTTCATTTGTTAATGTCATGAGCCTGTCTTGAAAATTTCATCATGATAACTTGAGAAACAAAAAAGTTATTGTTCTCTCAACCTTTGAGAGCTGTTTTCTCAGAATCAACTTTTTTCACGGTGTGGCTGCTAGGGAAAGTCATAGCTCAAGAACCGCTTATTGGATTTTCATGAGGTTTTTTTTGTTATATACCTAAGTAAAATTCTGAGGGCAAGACAATTCGTTTTTTTCAAAATATTTCATGTGTAATTAGGGGCAGTCAATTAAAATATCGTTAAGTCAGGTGTAAATTTGAACACTAAATTTGGGGCTGTACTAAAATTTTTCGGAGAGGAAATTTGGAAAAAGGGAATTGTCTTGCCCTGGGGAAACTATCCAGGAATGACCATAACAAATTTCACACTGCTAGCACATTTTGCAAATTCTCCAGGCCCGCCCCTAGGGACCTATGTAAACTATCTTGATATACTCCTCTAACTTGAGAACCGATGAGCCCAGCTCCATGAAACTTGGTAGTTCTTCAAATGTATGTACTATGAGCATACCCTGAAAATTTCATTCGAATACCTCAAGAAATAAAAAAGTTGGTGTTCAAGGGTAGCCTCCCCCCTTAAGCTTTCAAGCGAAGCTAAGTGCAATCCTGTAATTTTCCTCATTTGCAGGTAGCTGGCCGAACTGGCGCTCTACTATAAAAAATAGGCTCTGTGTTTCAATGTTCCCTTACAGATTGGGAAATAATGTGCATCAAAAAAAAGGTAGTGGGAAAGTGGATTTTTACACCTAGGGACCAAGGGTGGGTGGATAAGGTGGTGCCTCGATAAAGCACCGTTGTTACCAACAAGGAGGTTCACACCTATCAAGCAAAAAAAAACAAACAGGTTGTTTCAAGACGGTGCTGACAACGTCAACACTGAGCTCGTTGATCAACTGTTCTTCTCCAAGCATGGAACTATTTTCGCAAACATTGAGCCCATCAGAGTTCAAAAATGTGCATAAAATGACCGGTAGCACAAAGTTTTTAACAGGTCTGCGTATACAATCACAGTAGCACTTCCAGCTTTGGAAATAGGTGCTTCGCTTTTTGAGAACGAACACGACAAGCACACTCAAATGGATGGGACACTCATAAAAGGTATTGTTGGGAGAAAGTGGTGCACGCCACACGAACCTCGACAAACGGGTGTTTCATCACCAAGTTTTTGGTGTCTTCTATGACCATAGGAACAACAGACCGAATAAAAAAAAAAAAGACAACCAACATGCCCAGGTAAAACTGTTCCTCCATTCAGCTGTCGTGCGACCAGGTGTTGCGATATAATGTAATTCAGTTGAAGCTCTCATGGTATACGTTACTTTTGCTCCCAACTGTATGTTTAATGTAAGCCCACCATCTAGCTGTTCATGCCTGTCCTCTCTGTGGAAGTAAAATATGGCTCTATCGTTGCGCATTGACAATGTGCGGGTGGTCAGAAAAGTATAAAGGCCACTAATAACTGCTACTCACGAAATGGTAACATGGTAACGGTATACCTTACCTGCAAGCTCCACCAGTGATTTGAGGAGTGAACCAAACAGGCACCAGCTTCTCCTGTTGGTTGTGGCCCAAGAAGAGGACAGCCACTCGTGAAAGAGACATTGCTGCACAGGACACAAGAGGCAAGTCAGGCCTGACGTCCTGGTACTAAACTATACTAGACTACTCACTAGCTATGTGCTACAGGTTTGAATCCCTCATGTCACTGGCAACAATCTAGCAATGCTATCTTCCTTCTGTGACCACCACACAATACCGTGCCGTGGTCAGTGAGAGCTTGTAAAAATTGTAAAGTTAAATGAACAATTTCCTTGAAAAACATAAAATGCAGCAGATGCTTTTAAATGCAATTCACTCAATTGAAACTCGCGATTTATTCAAACACACGCTCTCTCCGACCAGCATGGGGGAAATTTTTAAATCTCCCTTTAAATTCAACACCAAATGTTGCACACAAATGTTTGGTCCCCTACAAATTATCATCAGCGGACTGCAGAGAAAAGAATTTTAAAAAAAGAATAGTTTTTTTGACCTGGACAGCAATTTCATCTCCACAAGAACAAGCACGGGACCCGTATGAGCAACCTATTATGAACAACAGGCCAACATGGGTACACCAAAGCACCACTTCCTTGTTTCTATTCATTCTGCTTCATGTGACAGTATTTTACAGCAACAACCCTCTCATAATTTGCTTAACTGTCAAATTTACAGTTATGGCAGCTACCTCCAAACGATGCTACTGCCCCCAATAATATAGTACTGGTTGCCATTCCAGTCCAACCTCGTTACAGCGAGCAGGCAAAAATTGTAAAACACTTCAAAACAGCTCAACTTCGTAATATATACATAACGGTTTGTCAAAAACATAAATATGAGCAGTGCAATTTAAGCATCAAATTTGGCGATCCTTACGAGAGAAACGCAGTCCCTCTCCAAAGCTTTAGCACCACAGATTCATTTTCCTGGTAGCCGCATTACACCACTACACTATCGCCACAGTCGAATATCTTGCGTGTGACTTCCATCCATGAGCGATGGGTCCAAACTACGCCATGATCGCATTTCCCTTTTAAAGTAGGATAGGTGGCCAAACTTTTTGTAGCGTGAGCTTCTTTGGCCACAGTCTCGCCATTTCACCGTGCCTGTCCGTGCCTCTCCAAAGAGCAAAGAAAAAGAAGGAGAGGATAGATAACTTGGTAGCTGGTAGAGGTGAACGACAACAGCAAGTTGCTAGGACAGAAGGTTCGTTCAAACATTGTGACAGCAGTGTGCCCCGGAGTTCGACGTAGAGACGATATCATACCAGTCTTCTACACCCAAATGAAACTGGTCAACGATGAGAGGCATGGGGTGGTCATACGTGAAGTGATTCCCCTATGACATAAATAAAGCTGGAACCGTAGAGTAAACTACTATGTGCAAAAGCCATGTTTTACATTCAAGCCGGACCTAAGCGTAGTCATACAGATTGCTCTCGCATAACTCCAGGTTTAACCACAAGCCAAACCACAGCTAATTTTCTTATAGTGCACTACGACTAGGACCCAAACACCGATTTCGACAATCTCTGTCCAAAGCATGCTTAACCTTGAAAACCAAGACTAGAGCCGAAACCAAAGTGAAACTCGACGTGCCCGTGGTGACAGTCATTCACAGTTGACCGTACTACGCTAAAGTTCTCACCACAAGTGAAGACGGTGCAATTCCAGATCTTTTCAGGGCTTCCAGAAGCAGCGGGTGAGAGCCACTTGAAGCCAGTGCTCTCGAGAACAGAAAGCTACCTGGACAAAAAGAAGACAGAATAGCGATGAACGAAAATGATCTTGCTCCTTCTACAATCCACCACTAAGCTGAACTTGAAGCGATCTTAATATCAGTAGTTGCTTTTCTGCAACAAACAACTGAGCACCTGAATACATATTAACCTCTTTTATTGGGTTTCTTTCGAAAATGTATCACTGTTGTCCACACATATGTCAACCACACTAGATATGCTACACGATATATTCTCATATATTGCTCAAAACTTAAGCAATGTTTAAGCAAAAGGAGGCACGACAACAAATTTGTTGTCCCTGCACTTTTACAACCATTCCATGATTGACAAAACAAAAGTGACACAAAGACCAGGAACTACTTCTCACCGAGCTGCCTGAAATTGGCATCCGCCTTAATGGTCACAGGTAGGGGAGCCTCGTTACTCCGGTCCCTTGCCATGTGACTGTCGCCGATCTCAAAGCAGCCCAGGAACACGGGCAGAGCAATGGGATTCTCATCGCCAAAGGTCACGCGCTTGGCAGTGCTCGATGTCCAGAGCGGAAGGTAGCGGGACACGTGCATTAATACACGTGACACTCTCTTTGGCGGCATTGACAGCTCGTCCGCCAGTTCCTGCGAGGAAGAAAAGTATGCTCGCTGACAAAATATGATACGAAACAATCGAAATACATAATTGGATTGCAAGGCAGGCCAGCACTGCAAGTAACACAAAGCGACCAGAGGTGAAAGCATCTATTCTGATGACTAAATCCTTCAAAACATCCTGCTTGAACAACTTCTGGCATTTCAGTAAACCTGTAATACACTACTGTGTGGGGCTAGTTTGGAGACAAGTCAAATGTATAAACCTTCCTTATCTCTGACAATAACAAAAGGTTTTTACTGTTACTACAGCAAAATTTCATTAATTTGACCCCATTAATTCAGAAATTTACACAATTCGAATTGAGAGCCCAGTCCAAGCTGATGCCCATGCCCATGTGAGACACTTTGTTAATTCGGAGGAACCAAGTTTGCACCGGTTAATTCGGAAATGGAGGGGGGGAACTGACTGAAATAGTAACTTTATTTTCCAACAGATTAGGATGGAGATACACACCCACTTAAACGGTAGAGATCAGGGGCCGCTCGCATCACAAAAACTGTCACAAACTAATCAATTATCCCTGTTCCTATTGGCTGACATTGGCCGGCAGATATATTAAGCAATAGGAGCAGCTTGTGCCAGTTTTGTGACACGACCACTGCATAATTCGAGACATGAATTCAACAACCAGCAACACTCAACTGACTTGGCACTTTTTGCACTTTTCGCAGGCACTGGTAGAAGTTGTCATAATATGCTTTACAAAGTAAACAGAGTTGCATCACTCCAGTCACATTTTCTTGTTGGATCCTATACGATTTATGATTGACTAATCTGAAAACCAGCACAGCCAGTTGAGGTCATCATGAAGGCTGAAGACACACTTGAAAATCTCGTCACCTGACGCTTACACAAGCACAAATTTGTCGCAACATATGCTTCCTAAATCAAAAAAGTGACAAGAAACCCACCTCCGGTGATATTTCTTCCGATGCCGGCTCGTAAATGTCATCCACCTGCGACTTGTCCACAGCCTTGTGAAGGTGACAAAGCTGCTGCAATCGCCGGCACGTCCTGTGCAAGAGCTCTGCGTCGAAATCACAGCTGACCTCTTCGTCCTGGGACCCTATTCAGGAATAGTTAATAAAAAAATAGTTATTAAAAATGAAACACAGGTAACACTTCCACAGAGGACAATCTCTGTGAGCTGGGAAAGGACTACCACAGCTGTCAGAGCTGATGAAGGGTAGCAATTCGGGCAAGTTGGCCAGTCAGTGCTTGCACTGTCTTCTTCCAGCTTTTTTGTTACTTACACTGCATTAGTGTATTATAAGGAACTGCAGTGAGGTTAAATGTTGACAAACACGTTCAGAAAGTCTTTTTGACTGCTGCAGTAATAATAAATAAATAATAATTGGTTCACAGAAAGGGTAAGGTGCGGTATCTGTCACACTTGTCTGTGGACACCTGAACCAACCCTTAAGGGAAGGCAGGAAGGTGGGATCAAAAGTGGAAAGAGAGAAATAGGAGCCATACTGGAGGGCTACGGAGTAATTTCCACCATCTGGGAATCACAGCACACCCTCTTCCTTTTGCTTCCAGCTTCCATCAAAAAGCAGTTGCTGGCGAGGTTGTGTCTGTCTACAAGGTACATTGAGCCACAAATACTACCAACAGAACAAAATGCACCTAGACTAAAGAACAGATGCTGCGTTAGTTAAATAATTTTGAGCCCTTAATTAATAGTTACGTCTGTTGTGGCATACATACAGACAAGAAATAAAAAAAAAGCAAAGTTCAGTCAGTGAAACTTAAAAGTAAATAGTGCGGAAGGGACAATGGGCTTCTACAGAAGCTTCTGTAGCAGAGGAAACTGCAATTTCTAGTAATAATGTATGAGGTTTTGTAGCAAGAAAAATTGTCTCACAATAACATTTTTGCATCTTGCAAAACAAAAGAAAGAAAGTTGCAGCAAATTTTTAAGTTTTTAAACTCGGAAGCCTGTTATAATTTTAATTGTGATCACTGTAATACATACACAAAAAGAAACGCAGACCCGGCATCAAAGTTTCTTCACTGTAGCGCTCTTAAAAAGCATATAACAAGCAATTTGAAAAACGAAAAGGTTAAATGAAAGCTGCAGTTTTTTTTTTTTTTCAGTTAGTTTTGGTGAAAAATAACTAATGATAAAGTCTGCAAGGCCTGCCAGCGCGCACGCGCTCACAACGAACAAAGCGCAAGTTCAATTCATGCGACAGATGCAAACCATGTGTGTTGCTGCATGTACATTCTGTCTTGTCTGTTTAAGTGCATTGTATCCTGTGTCGCTGCGACCGCCAGAAGCGCCCACGTACCTTGCATATCCTGAGCTTTGGGTTCCAGCACCCCGAGCACCGCAGAAACGACAAATCGTGACGCCTTGCTGCTCTGCACAATTTTTTCGAGGGCCTGAACGCGAAGGAAAGAAAGTGCGGATAGTGTTCTTTCAAGACGTCGAAAGTTGCCAAGGTCGTACCAAGGTCGTGCCAAGGTCATGCTGAGGTCATCCAGCAAAGGTATACAAACGTACCTGTTGTTGGACACTGGCCGCCTTCATGTCCCGCAAAAGTCGGCCAAGCTTCGCAACCAGCTGGGCTATGAGAGAAGGAAAAGTTGGCGACAAAATGGCACCGTGGTTAGTGTCACGCTCAACTTGAAAAGGAACAATCTAAAAATGCTTGCGCTTACATGATGATGACAGAGGAGAGGAGATACACGACAGGAAGGAGTGTTTCTGTGCTTTCCTCTGTCACAACGTAAGCAGAAACCTTACGTTAAGCCCGTTAAGCAGTGAAATAGCAACTCGTCGTGGTAAACTTAACAGCAAAACTTCCCCTATGGCGCTCCCACCATCTCAGCTTCTCACATTAAAGTCTTTTAGTTTTTCCTCTCTATGCGTCAGTGAATCCCCATTTTTCCACTACTGTCATCTGCTGTGCTAGGTGTGTTGCATAAGATGCAAAATTCACAATTAACGAAACAAAACAGATGACAACATGCGAATGCAGTGTGTAGTGGCTAGCCGGTCCCCGTACTGTCGCTGCCGGACACGAGCAAAGAGCTCACATTGGCTCAAATCTGCATTTACCGAAAAGCTTTAAAATGTTTCTCTTTTCATAGTCCTCAATTATCAATCACAAACTCACTTCGGAGATTTCCTTTTATGCCCCATTTTCTCGTGACATGCGCCTGGCATTGGTGCTTGCCCGGTTCATACAGCACAGACAAGAGCTACTGTTAGTTAATTACAGCTCACAAATTTTCAATGCCAGAAAAAAAAAAAGACCAAGTCGTACTGCTAAGAGAACCGCAGGAAAATTGCTGTCAAAGAGATTATGAACAGTCTTGAAAGTGACTGTAAAATGTGTTCGTAAAATGCTACTGAGCATTCCTGCTGTGTAGAAGTTCCAAAAAGTGAAGCAGAAAGTTAAACTATTTTCGTTTAGTTTCTATTTCCTACTGCAATGCAGGAGGAGATTCATGACAGCGAGAAGGAACAGTCGACCCCCTCCCCCTCCCCCCCAAAAAATCAGGTGATAAATTTTACGCAGGAAAACAGTGCTGAACCCATTTCTTTTGCCAAAGAAGCTTGAGGAATTTATATTTCAAGTCAACACCCCCCTCCTATTCTCACCCACTGACTGTTTAGAAGCCTGCGGAACAAACAGCTTATATCAAACGCTTTCTAAGAAGAAAAATGCATTTACATTTTTACACCAAGTGACCAGTGCATATAGCTGCAAATTTTTGGCTGAAGAATTTTCAAAACTCGCTATTAGAAAAAGCCTCGACAACTTCGTCGGCACATCATCTTTCTTGCCACAACTAGAAAAGTTGAGCACTAAACGAAAGTCAAACACATTTTTGCCACTGCTCTCTGTAAAAAAGAAATCGATCTTATCGAAATCCCCTCATATGTTAAAATGTACACAAGAACACTTAAACAATAAGAATGAGCAAGACTCAACCCACTAAAGAAAGGGCACATGGACTGGAAGGTTGGGTTCAAGTACAGAACAGAGTCAAAAAATATAGTTTATTTTGCAGAAAACGATCTGAGCAAACGATTGACTACGTTCCAGAAATTTTAAGATGTGGCAATGCAATCACCCACACCCCTAAAAACCCCAATCAAGTCGTAAGCTCAGCTCACAAGTCAAATCAAATTTTTCTAACATGTCTCCGACTTTGAGACCAGTGATTGTTGTACACTTCAGCCAAGCAGCCTGAATGGTCAAACTGTCACTGGTGAATTTGCCTCAATAATAATAAACTGACAAATTTGATCGACAAAGGTGCCATCACACTGAGTCACATCAGAAAAGCTAACAAGTAAACTGTCCAGCTTCGCTGGAGATGCGAGATAAGAAAAGCTTGCAGGACAGAGGAAAGTGGTGCGAAAGTACAGCCAGTAGCAAAAGTAAGCAGACCACAGCCCTGACTTCAAGTTTCAAAGATACTTGAGACCTTGCGTGCATCTTTCATTTCTGTAAGAAAATGCAGAACAGCAGAAACTGAAGTAGGCCACGCTTAAGCATATAGTGGAATCTCGTTACTACAAGCACCACATTAACGAATTTTTTAAGAATCCCCAGCAAATTTCCTATGCGTGCAATGTAAAACTAATTTCAGAATTACGAATTTCAAAATAGCATATTTTTCAAAATAATGAATGTATTTTATTTCTTCTTCTATAAACTAGGAACATCAGTATTGCGAATTTCGCTAAAATTAACAGTGCCGCAGTTTGCAACTCTCGCGTGAAGCAGAAACCGCCGTTTCTGCGTGTATGGTCAGTGGGCTGTAGCTATCATCATCAGCACATCTAGTACCAGCTCCTAGCACCACCACGAGGCTACGGTTTAGTACGCAGTAGCCAGCACGCCTAGCCACCTGCCTTTCCTGTGTTGTGTGTCATACGCGGGTCAGTCGTTCGCGCGTGCGGGACGGTATATATTTTTTTTGTTTCTGCCGCGAATTATCTTATTGCGAAGTTTGTGCGAGATTGGCGATGATATTAGCAAGCGAAGTGCCAAGAAGATATGAATGCAGCTGCTTTCACTGCAAGAAATCGACGCAGGGAAAACACGATTCAGCCTCTACAGATAGCTAGCATTGGCCCATCGACCATTTTGAAAGACCGAGACAAGATTTTCAAACTTCAGGGAGCATTGAAGATGAGATCATAGCAAACTCTGATTTTTGTGGGGTTTTTTTTGCACATGAACAAAGTCCGTACTTTTATCGCTCAGTGCAATCAAGCATGCGATGAGGTGTTCCGCAAAGTGCAAGGTGTATGTGCTGTAATTGTGTAATGTAGTGCACAGTCGTGTTTGCTGCATGCGGCAAAAGAAAATAATTGATTTTTTCAAATAAATCAGCTTTGGAGTTGGTGCAACATTTTCATTTGAGGTTTTGCTTGTCTACACACGTGCCTGTCAAGGTATGTCATTTTCATATCTAGGTTTGACCACTGACTTATAATCGCAGATTATTCATTACGATATTTCAAAATAACGAATGAATTTTCGCAGTCCCACGGGATTCATTATATCGAGAATTGACTGTATGTGCATGAGCACTAGAGTGAAGGAAAAGCACATCAGGTCGTTCCATTTATGCTACCAGCATAAAAAGCGTAAGAGGTAAGTGAAACCCAAATACAATGCAAAGTGGGCTGACGAGCAAACTTGTGGATTTTAACGGTCATCCTGAATTATTACCCCGCACCAATTGTGGCAAGCCTACTCACCAGTTTCCGAAGCTCATCCCCCCAACTGACCCTCAACATCTGCACCTTCGTTTCCAACAAATGTTTTGAAGGGGATCTTTCAACACGTTTAAGCAAACAGTTCCATTTACTACCGATACAATCATACAGGTACAGTTGGCAGCAGGTTTATGAGACAAGAGTGCGTGGGGGAAAAAGTTAAATTAGGAATTAAATCAATTAAAATTATTAATTAATTAAACTATGCAATCACCTCCAATGATTCAAGTAATCGGCAGACATGCATACTCCATCATCTGGCATCAATGCAAGACGACCAGATCACGAGGGCGCTGCAGTACTTTTCCTTGTGAGCTCACTCGTCCCATAAACTTTTGTCGTCAACTGCACATACAAAGCCACACCATGGTGCTCTGGCCAGTTACAGGACAGCAAGTCAAGGACAGAGGAAAAGAGACCGCAGAATAGTCAGTGTGTTACAAAGTAGAAAGGAAGCAGGTGTTAGTATACTGACCTTGCACTGACCAGCACTCACCCTCATCAGTGGGAGGGTCAGCCTCCTTCAGCAGTACCTGCACCTCATTAAGGAGCTGCCAGTCTCGGGCGCGGCTGCGTTCGCTGCGGGACACGGTGGGCGAGTGGGGGAGGAGCAAGAAGACAAGGGACTGGCAGTTATTGAGGCATTTCGGTTTCAAGCGCCACCTGGCCCCCAAAATCCTCTGACAATTTGTTAGGAGCTAACAGGCAACGACACTTCCTCTCATGTAAAAGGGCACTGCAGGCACTGGTGATGCTTCAGTTGTAAAGCAGAGCTGCTTTGTTCCAGCATTTCTGCGCATTCAGATAAACACTGTCATCACTGTTCACCCGGCTAGACCCATGGCAGTGCAAGAACCCGTCCCAATATTTCTCGCCAATTCCCCCCAATCCAACCTTGCAGCAACTGTAGACACCTACGCCAGCAAACTTCCCAATATCATCTGCCCATCCGTCATCCTGTAGCCCCTCTTCAATGTATGTTTTTCTCCTTTCCAACTATACTGTGTTAGGCTAGCTAGCAGTCACATTACCTGGCCTCCACTTTAAATATAGTATGTCCCACCTAGCACTGTCTAAGAAGTGTTGATGATTCACTACCTCAGCACACGATGAAAAGGCACGGCGACTGCATACAGCTTGCCCTCGGCAGTCATGTAGCAGCAGGGGTAGGTGTTGGGCCGCACTGTCTTCACCAGCACATTGTTCAGCCCCATAAGGGTGTAGTTGGTATAAAAAAGCCTGGGAAAAAAGATGTCACTCATTATTTCAAATCGTAACCTGCCTCAGCAAAAAATGATAAAACATGAGAATAGTGACCGTCACACATGAGAATGACGCGAAATGAAGTATAAAGTGTGCGGGGCCCGTGAAAATGAGTGCAAAATTGGCATTGGGCGAACTCCTCCCCACCTCCCCCATTTGCTACCTGCAGACAAAAGGTTTTGCCATCGTACCTGCCACCTTTTCCAACTTCGAAGGCAGCCACTCTTGAAGACTGATGAGGGCACCACACCTGAGAAACAGAAGAGACGAGCACAATGAAAAGAGGATTCAAGACAGCGAAACAGACACACTAAAATCCACACACCAGTAGTCGGATTGACAAACTCAAATAAATTTCCTGGCAAGTAGTTTTCATCCATTTAAGAAACATTTGCAAGAAAAATGAATTTTCTAGATATTCGGCAAGTAGTTTTCATCCATTTAAGAAACACTTGCGAGAAAAATAAATTTTCTAGATATTCACTCCAAATATCTAAAAAGAATTGCCTTCACAACTGCCTCCAGAACAAAAGCTTCACTTCACAATTTGGCTCAGCCAAGCTCCATACATGACACACACTAGTATTCAGCATTATCTTCACTACAATCTCAATTCATGCTCCCACCCATGCTGTATTTTCTGCACTTTATGTGCAAAGGTCGTTGAACAAATCCTTTTCTTTCAGTTTACTATTTCATCACCATTCATTCGTACATTAACACTTCTTTTTGGGCGAGTTGGTACATATTTGGAAAACTTTGAAAGAGCGCAAACACACACAACCACTAAAGACAAGAGACAAGGAGTGTCTTGTGTCTCGTCTCTTGTCTTTAGTGGTTGTGTGTGTTTGCGCTCTTTCAAGTTTTCCAAATTCATTCGTACAGCGAATTCTCATTAATTTGAACTCGCTTAATTTGAATTTCCAGTTCAATGGAGCTAAAGTTTTTGTCTTATTAACATCAAGTTCGTTAAAAAGGGCTTCTCTTATGCAAAGCTTGAATGAATTTTCACGATTCAGGTTCAAATGATTAAGAGTTGATTGTAAATTTGTTAATGCATTATATCCATTCAGCCATTTGCTCAATTCATTCACTCTATTCATTCCTCCTCTCGTGTTTCCATTCCAGTTAGTACCACTCAGATGCTCACTACTCGCACGTCAAAATGAAACGCGTCAAAAGGTTAACACACTCACCTCCACAAATCCCCACCGCGGTGCGTAGACGATAAGAAACTGCGTTCTCCTCGGCACCCCGTTCACCGCAGTGTCCGGAGAACTGTCTTCCACTTCGATCCAGCCGCATTCAGCGTCACGGTAGCCTGGTGTTGCCGTCACCACACGCAAAAGTTGTCGTCATCACAGTAGCCTTTTCAGCACAGTGACACTTAACAAAGCAACGCCCGTCAAACAGGGCACCAACATCTTCGCAGTAAATTCACAACCCTAACTTAACTAAGGTGTCCAAAAGGCGGTGGTGACGAGAGCAAGCAGCAGACAATATAATTCAAGGAAGCATGTGAAAGACTTGTGCTTTCTACACTCCACTATGACCCACGAGCAGCATTTTACGTTTTACTCAAAGGCACGTCAAAATGACCCTGAGCAAACAAACTGCAACTGCTAAAACTCCTCTTAAGCTCCGCTTATTGAGAATGAAGAAGATTGTGTGTTCATGCAGTGTCACTGATGCCATTTCACATAAACACCACAAGACTCCCAATTCTGTCCACACTGAGTCTGTGAGCTGTCAACGGGCTGTTGACAGCTCGCTGACAGCTCACCGACTCGGTAACTCCCAGTTCAGTCCGCACATAATTCTCAAAGGTGAGCAGAAGAGGAGTATAGAGGAAGAAGCCGGCCTACATCAAAGTGCTGAGTTTGCTGTGCTAAGCAAATGCTCAGTATATGCCGAGCATATGCTGAGTTTGTAACACCTTTGCCCCTACGCTCCTCCTCTTCCCCTCTGCTTCGCCGTCGACACAAAGCACGTCCTAATGCGAAAAAAATGGCTCAAATCGCGAAAACAAATTTCTTGGCACGCCACTATTGGTCTTCTCTATACTACGGATAAACTGGTGCCTCAAATTTAGGTCCACTCAATTCTGTCCACACAAAATCTAAGGTTACTCGCATTTAACAAGTGAGAAAAGCTGAAACTTTACAACCATTGCAAACAGCTTTCCCACCGTCACAGGATTTTCCCAAAAGTCATTTACCAGTGGTTTCCGACTAATTGCAACTTTACACTGTTATGCAGCCGGTTTCAAACTGTGCTACCGTCAAAGGCATGAACTGACGGCAATACGATTGCTATACCTTTCCAGATGCGTGTGGCAGTGTTCTGAAAGACGCTGAACAGCATTATTCTGCCGACACTGTCAGTGACGGCAGCCATCTGCTTGCTCGGCGACAGGAAGATCTTTGTACCCTTGCGGTGCTTGTCAAAGATGCCACAGCTGAAAAAAACAAAAACAGGGCAATAACGTCTCATTATTTGCCAAAATCAGGGGTGGGACTGCACACAGTCCTTTTGGAGCAATTTTCAGACCACGTAAAAATCGTGTTTCAGCAGCGCACATCGCTCTGTCTGCCGCCTGTGATTTTGTATAGCTGCAAGACAATCAAGATGCGGGGTGGCACACAACTAGAAATGAAACAGTGGGACAAACAGCAGCACGGCACAGATTTTCCCACAGAACCAAAAATATTGGTGGTGCTACCATCAAACTATACATCACTGCACTGGCACTCATGAAGAGCAAAAGTTCTCCCAGCCGCGCGGTACGATTGATGCGGTAACTTAATATAAGTCACCGTAGACCCAGAGAGCCGCAATCGACCACAGGCTGGTAAACTTAAGACTGTTCTAATCTTTGTTTTAAATCCTCCATGCCCTCAGAATCAACGCTGCTCAGCTAAGGTGTGCTAGAATAGCCCCATTAACACCAAGTTTGCTCACAGCACCCTCAGCCTCCCAATTAATGTTTGCTGCGCAACTTATGGAATGCCGCGCAATTCGCTGCTGCGCTGCTCGGCCGCTCGGCCCACTCCACCCCATTCAATTTATTGGTGTCAGCAACGGCGACAGCTGGGAAGGCTGGGACTTGAGAGTCATCGCCTAAAAGAACACGAAAATTATTAGAAACCGTGCGGGAGGTGACCACTGCACAGAATAACAATGGCTGCATGAATTTGCTTTTTGAAAAATTAATGATCACGCTGTTCGCGACCACTGCCAGATCAATGATTGATGCCGAAGTTGTTCTGGCCGTTTTGCCACAAGGTGGCAGAATTTTCATCTCTTCTCTGCGATTTGGTGTGAGAAGTTACATTCCCATCAAAATGGAGCAGGAGTCCCACCCCTGCAAAATGCAATCAAAGAGGAACCAAAATGGCTGCGAAAGAACTTATGCTTCGGTCCTGTTTTTTTTTTCTTTTTACTGCGCTCATTATATTCATCAAAAGTTCAGCTAATCAGAATATTCCTCACTGTCCCAATCACTCTGAATTAATATAGTTCTACTATATCTGTTTTAGTGCACTATCGTTAGAGCTGCCATTCACCAATTTTGCCGGTGTCTGTTTGCCTGCCTTAAGCCATTTCCAACTTGGGCAGATGGGAATCAAACCCATCAAGGCCTTTGAAGCCCAAGTCAGATAGAAGATAGAAGATGCAAACACATTCATGCCACTTGATTAAAGCATAATGCGGTAGGTTACGACTGTGCGCTAATGAGCATGTGTGACCTCAAACCAAAGTACTAACTAGAGCACCAAAGTTACATTTGGCACAACCGTGCTAAATTGGCCACCATTTTTTCAACAATTAAAAAAAAAATGGCGGTTGGGTACTTATTCTGTGCAAGTTTACTACCAGCCATTACCCACACTAGAAGTCGAGGCTACCACGCAACACCTCACATCAACAGGCCACGACATCAACATCAAACAGAAGCAGTGCTCATTAACCAGACAAACTAGTCACACCCTAAACTGCAGCAATCCAAATCTGGCTGTCCTACAAGCGTGCTCCCTGCTCCTTCTTTCCACAAATGTATTTAGACTCTCTTCACAGCCTCGCATTCAGCAATAATCATTTTATAATCATTTTATTACTGATGACCAGTGATAATCATTTCACCGAGAACAAGGCTCCAGAAGGAAGCTAAAATTCCTTGTTTCTGGTTTTCTCTCGTGCTGTCGTTAAAATGCCGCCTTTGCTGCCAAATGGACATTAAAATAGCCGAAAATGCCTACGGACTCAATTTCTGCGACAAAAATCTAACGGAGTAACTCAATATGAAGCATTGCTAATCAGTTTTTGTAACCACAAAAAAGAAGACTATGAATTCACCAGCCCCACCTCAACGTTTACCATATGCAATGTCATAACATGGTAAACTATGCAAACTATCACCAATACATACCGCATCGGCACACCTGTGGCAGGTTCAATCGGAGGGGCTTTCGCTTCTTCTGGTTGCGTCTTTGTCAGTTTCCCCAGCAAGGAGCTAAAAAAAAACAAGTGGTGACGTTGATTGTCGTAGTAAATTTAACGAGTGTGCCCTTTAATGAAAACCAATGTTTTTCATGCGCTTTTAGCATTTTTTTCAATGGATCACATCACAGTTGTTCCAAATTTCTTGGGCAAAACAGTCAATACGGCCTACTAAACCTTTCGTCGATGAGGCGTGCATTCCTGTGCTGTAAGAGCCACGAGTTTTCAAAAATGGACATTGCTCTATATTAAAAATGTTTAATTACTCTCTGCCAGACAAGATTTATATCAGCTTCTGGTATATTACTTTTGCCAATTCCCAACTGTCATCGCAGCTGCTGCTCATGGTTTCCAGCATAGGCGTACGTAAACATGGTCGCATAAATTTACCGAAAATATTCTTGGAAAAAAATTTTCTACAGCATTTCTAACAAAACTGCTGGATTTCAGCACTTTAGACGGTAAGCTTTCCACTGCAATAAAAAAAAATCTGGGTTCTTCAAATCAACTATTCTATCAATTTAACAGGAGTTGACTAAATGAGGAGATCAGATTTGCTAATGATTTGCTCACGTAACTAAGTAGGTCAAAGGGAACGTAAACACAGCGTGGGGCAACAGAGAGATAACCATCCTTCCGCACTTCCTTTCTCCATGCCATATGTCTCGCCCAAGCTTATCTGTTTTTCTCTCTAATAAGCAGAACACATCAATGAAATCTAGCCATGCATGAACAGAAACCACCAAGCAACAAAGCTGTCCTCACTCAGCCAGGAATGTCTTGACACGCGATGCGACGGCAACGGCCACGTCAGTGAGCTGGGGCTGGACAAAACCCTGCAAGCAAAAAAAAAACAAAGCTTGACACAAAAAAAAAAGAAAGAAAGCTGGATGCATCCACTTCCAAAAAACATTCGTGTCTTGGTGCTGTTCAAGTTAGTACTGTTGGGTATACCTGCGTATACGAACGATGCCCAGGAAAGCCTCCAACAGCTTTTTGCATGCCTGCCACAGATTCGTCGTTGACATATAGTAGTGCTACTCTACCTGCCTGCACAATTCAGGACCCATGCATCCTATAAGAATGTCCATTCGTCACATTTGTTGCAGTGAGTTTTGGGAAGTACAGTCAAACCCGCTTATAGCAATACTGAAGTCCCATAAAAATATCAAACGATCAAATTATGAAAGCCAAATGATCTACAAGATGCATGACAACAACCGTGTCAATATATTTTTTCCTTTATAACCAAAACCATGCTGACCTCCTTGGCATAGTAGAAGCCGAGGTACGGGTCCGAGCCCGTGGCACACATCAGGCTTGAGGCTGCCGGCGAAAAACGCACCATACCCCCGTGCGCCCTGTGAATCGACTCGGTCACCATCTGGTCAAAGAGCCGTGGCGCCACAGTACCTGCGCAGCCCCAAACAAGCATGGGTACTTCGTCTGGGACGTTGCCGTAGCAACACAAACTTTCAGGTAGTGATGCCGCGGCTTCAAAACCTTCCATGTACTAGGAGTGTTTAAAAAGCCAATTATCACAATTGAAAAATATTGCAGGGATGGTTGTGTCTATTTCAATCGAGGGTAAACAAGGCTGTGTAGCCCATCAGAAAAAAAAAAGCATATATAGGCGAAACCCTGAAACAACCGTCCAAGTCTGCCTTATGGAACATTTCGAGAGGCATTCCGCAAAGCCGCTCCTTAGGTATGCTTCTCATTTTCAGCACAAAAGAAAACCGCTGCGAGAAATCATCACAAAGCAACTCACCGACGCACTCGGTATCTCGGACCTGGCGGATATCCTGGGGTCCCCACTTCTTGTAACTCAAGGGAGGTGGGGTCACCGGGGGACCCTGGTTACCAGCACTACCTGTAATCACCCCGAGACAAGTTTAACTATTAGCGAATGCATTCAGAGCCTCACAAAATGTGGGATGCTCAGAGTCCCTCACTGCTTGCTGTTGTCAGTGTCTCAATACACAAAAAAAGCTTCATTGCCTGAAAAAAAGTAAAAAGGGCAATAATACGCGTACCAAATGCCTTTTAGCTGAGAGAATGTCTCGTAAACAAAAAAAATAATTATCAAAATACTGAATATGCATCTCACCCAAGAGTCAATGACTATAATTCAAAAACCCACCCTTCCGCCAGAACATTACTACTTTACTAGACCACTGCCTTTTTCTAAGTACGACACAAAACTAGGTAGAATGAGTGTCACCTCTCGCCAGCTGATTCCGGCAGGCACGAAGTGTCTGGAACAGACCGAATCCCTCGAGGCAGACCACAGCATGTGGGTATGTGACACGCACTTCGTCTTGCTGTAGAAGAAAATGGAGATTTGCAGAGGTTAAATTGACACAAAATTTTTGAACTAGAAAATTTTTTAGCTAGGAACCAACAGGTGAGAGCCCCTTTCGGAGCGTCTCTAAAACTGTGCGCGAGTTTCTCGATGTAGCATTTCAAGCTGGGTTGAAAAAAGAAGTTCCTCAACTTTTGACATCGCCACAAGAGGAGACATGGCTTTGAAATCACCAAAAATGAACCAAAAAATATATCTTTTTTTTTTTTTTTAACTACATCTTGCACGCCTCTCTTCTAAGCTGCCTCAAGGATTTGTAGCTGAAATCTACTAAAAAATACTAAAAAAAAAAAAAAAAAAATTGTTTCATCAATCACAGCGGCTCTGTATCACAACTGCTTTATCTATTTTTATTCCTTTTTTTATTTACTTGTATTCCTAACAAAAAGCTACAGGTCAAGACTTTTTTTACTTTAAACTGTTTTAGCTTTAAACTTACTTTGTAAAATGTACTTTTCCGATTAGACCCGTCAACACACACTGCACCACAAAAGTTTGATTTAAAAATTTCTGTGTTGAAAAGAAAAATATATATATATTCTGAAAACATCCTGACCTGCAGAAAAACAATTAACGTTAAGCCTCACTTTTGCATCATTTCATTACCTCCAGAGGCGTTTCACAATTAATTCATGTAGGTTTAATTATAATTAACCTTATTTAGAAGTGCGTGCAATAAGAGGCATGACAAAAAAACAGGCGGATCTATTTCCTAGAACAGCCAGACCGCGCGGATCCAAACCGGCATGAAGGGGGGAACGTGCTCTCAAAAGCACGTTGCCTTGCCATCTTGCTAACAGAGTGCTGTCACGTCATCTCACCTGCTCTCCGAACCCACTGAAACGACGCGGCACGTATGTCTGGCACTTTAACGACAGTACAGGCTCTTCGTGGAGGAGCTGGTTCAGAAGGAGACGACCGTCCTGGAGGAATTAAAAAAGGACAGAAAAAAAGGGGCTGAATTAGTTGGAAGTCAGGACTACAATAAAACACGACCTCACGAAAGTACTATTCGAAACAAGGACGATAGAGACAAACATATGGAGCCAGGGCAACAAGAGGAAAACAAGAGAGGCTGTTTACAGCTCTCCCTATATGTTTGCCTCGTCACAGTCAAGTTGGTTAGTTGGTGGTAATATGGTGCGTAAGAAGAATGAATCATTTGTTTCTATGTTCAATTATTTGGTTACCGCACACTCATTATTTTTCTCATCTACATGCACCTATCAGTTGTTTTGTATTCTATTAACATGCCCCTACCAAACGTAATGTGGTACTGGAGCTGTGGGCATATAGATAACTTACTACTATTCAAACAAATGGCCAAGACATGCCATTGAAATGAAGCATCATAGTTTTAAAGCAATAAAATGCAAAAAGAAGAAAAATCTAAATAACTGTGGCATCTTTAGAGCCCGGCAATGTATTTGCGTTCCTCTTACCTCAGTATACATGTGGATGCAGCCAGATTTGAAGCCAACGATGACACATGTCCAGTCCGGCCCACCTTGGTAGCTTCTTGAAGCAAGCCAAAAGTTAACAGTACAAGAGGCCACAGTCAGTAATGCAACATTTTTACATGCATGTGGTCTCACACCCTTACAGGAACAATGAGGACAATCTGAAGTCCTAGTGCATCTACAGACTTCCACTTTACGTGGAGCTCTCATAACACAGAAGCAACTTAAAAACGAAATGCGGGTGTCGTCACTTCTGGCTGACTGCGTCAGTAAGCTGCGTTGCTTCGACACTGACTTTTTGGTGTGGATATCGAAGGTCGTACCAGGCCATCATTTACATCTAAATGGTGACAACCGGCTCTTCTCGGTGTGCACGTCACAGGTTTGAATTGATCTGAGCAACAGCAAAATTTTTGAATTCACTTCACCACATAGATGTTTTTTAAGGCGAAAGCCTTTCTAGGCTCATGGTGAAAATCTCGCGCCTGTGAGATTGCGCGAGATGTGTCTGCCAAATGTCGCAACAGGTTCTGACGCTGACATGATTTCCCCGTTTGGCTGGTTAGGCCCAGTCCTTATAAAAAGACCCGTGGGACCACGTGTAAATCAGTTCAGTCTCGCATGTCATTAAGAGGAGTCCTGAGATGCCGATGTCGCCGACAACGAAACCAAAGAAAAGAAAGAGAGGAATGAAATTATAAAAACTGCACAAACACGCAGTATAGGAAGCTTGCACGAACATTGAAAGCGCTATGCATTCTGGTTAATCTTGGGTAGTCCATCATTTTCCTGTACTGTGCAACAGTCGACCATGGAGCGGGCCATGCAAATAGTGCCATAGCGATGGTTTACTATGCGGTTGTGGACTGTAACAGCGGAACGCAGGCTGAAGTGTAAAAGCTGAAGTCCGGACAAGACGACTGCGGGTTTTTCAAAATGCCAAAGGTACGCTTGCACGAATACGACAAAACCAAGAAGCGATCGGACCGTCGCCGGCGAGAATGGATTGCATGCGTCGACAGACCTGGCATCCAAAGCAGTCTGGACAAATGTGTGTGCACGGCATTTTGTGTCAGTATATGTAAATGATTATCAATGTATGGCAGCCCATAACTTGCACGGGTCAATTATTTACTTTTTCGCAGCCGCGCGTCTTGCAGTTTAAATCAAGACTCGAGAGCGGCTCTGCGGTTGCTTTGTATTTATGCATGCACCCCAGGTGCAACGATGAGGTCCAATCAGGATTGCAGTCATCGAGAATTTTAGACAGCCGACCTGCAAAATGAACACGTGAAGCTAAAATGTTGAGCTCTTGCAGCAATTCGTGCCTCATATATATACAGCATACGAGGTGCACGTATAAAAACAACCCATTTTTTGCGCGGCCCGCTCCAAGGTAGACATCTGCACTGTACAGGAAAATGGCGCTTTAAGCATTCATGCAAGCTCCCTATAGAGGTAGAAGAGAAGAGGAAGAGGAGAAGGAGGAGAAAAAGCTTTTGCCATTAAGCTCTCAGCAAAGCTAATTGCAAGCCTGTAATCTTTTCTCTCTCTGTCCAACAGATGGTGACCTACCCAGAAAGAATCAAAAAAAATTTTTAGTGACAACAATAATTGTGTGTTGCACACTCAATGCTTCGTTTAAAAAACGTACAGCCAACGTGTTGCTCAGCGACCAATTCCCTCAGAGGAGCACCAAAATGAATTTATTGCGAAAGAGATTTTCTGCAAGAAACTGCATTAAGACTTCCACAGCATGGTCAAGGACTCAAATTTTGACAAATTTTGCAACTGTCTGCAAGACAATAAGCAAACATGGCACAGAGTTTACAAAAAAGAACTGATGTGACAATGTCAAGAGCCTCGCAGTTCACAAGGCGAATCTGACAGAAGCAGATTTGATATCTGCAACCCCTTTTTTTTTACCGCATCAACTAGTGTGGACCCAATGACAACAAGGAAGTAAAAAACACGCAGGTGGAAAGATAGAGACTGAATGATAAAGGAAGTATAAAAGCCCAAAGGTATCCACCATTTGCACTCGTGTTTCTCTTTGCTATACCTTGAAGCTTTTACAGGCAGAACCTTTCAATACAAAGAAATTTTTGTTGAAACATACATTCAGAGCGAGCATCGTCACAAGTTATATGTGTCGCCCATGCAGTTATGAAACAGGGAAAGAATGCGAATGCAATCTTTTCTTTGCCTCCCACTTTTGGTGACACAACCACTCACCGTTTCTGGGAACTCATCGGCAGGCACAGCAAGGCAGTGATCGAATCCCTGAAATTACAAGCAGAAGCTTTTATCGAGTTTGAAACAATACGCTTCCCCTAACAAAAAAACACCTGCACTCTCCTTCATATGGGTCAATGTTCTGCAGACACAAAGCAGACTGCAACTACCACAACATCTACAAGGAGTCGTTTAACGTATTTACTGGCATGGCGCGCTAGCTAGAAAGTTAATTCATTGGCAAGAAAGAAAGTTGTCTGCTTAAAAAGAGACCAGCCTAGAGCAACAATCAATCTGGGGACAAAGATCAATGATTGCCAGTGTTTCCATCACTGCTACCTTTTTACTTTTTATTTCCGGCAAGGATAAGCATACGTAAATAAAAGATGGCTACCAGTTGTGTACCATCTCACCTGTCATCGCTGCCTGTGACAATATCCACACTGACAACTCGAAAAGGATACATTTCTCCGTACTGCAAACGCTGCCAGCTAGCAGAAAGCAAGATACCATTACTGAATATCAACAAAATAAACCCTGATTAAGAAATATGAAATGCGACAGCAACACATTTCTTCACGCAGCATTATCAGACGTTAGCGGTTAATTCCATACACACAGCTTTTAAATGTCCTCTCCATGCTGTGGTCAGTCACTTCACGTGCAGCTTGAGTGATGGTTGATAATTTGCCCATCTATGTTTGCCTCATTCTTTTAGGCTTGTGTTGTCTACCTGGAAATTTATCGACCAAAAGTAATTTGGTTTCACTTCTCGATGCAACACCAATCCCCCCTTGAACACTATTATACCAGCAGTAATACTACTACACCAACAAAGCATCACAGGGGGAGATTTGAGTTTTCATTGGGCATTCGAGACGAAAGTCAGTCACAGCAATAGCAACTATGCCATGCACAAGGATGCCCAGACGAAAGTCAGTCACAGCAATATCAACTATGCCATGCACAAGGTTCTGAATTGCAGAAGACCGGCAATCGATTAAAAACTCTCACCCATTGGATGCACGGAGCTGGCTGTGGAATGACACTTCAAATTTCCAGTCGTTCCTCTCTGCCACACCATGCTTGGCTACGAAAAAGCAAAGGGAAAAAAGCCACTGAAGTGAGGTAAAAAGAATGGAAAGGGGGGTGGGGGGTCAAAAGAGACGAAAACAGACCTACTACTGACCAACGCTCACAAGCTAAAAATTTTGCCAAGCAACAAGGAATATCTTTTTCATGCTGTATGGTAGTTAAATCAGTGACAGACTTCCTTAGGTGTGTCCTGTTAAAAAAAAATTATGCAAAGGTTTAACCCCCCCTAAACCTTAAAAACTAAAGCAGAAGCTTGGAAGTTTAAGCCTGGTTAAGACTGGCTAGATTTGGTTGTTGCTCGATGCTAAACACTGACGTTTGGCGAGACGGGCTTCATTTTCTGAGGTCTTGGCGGCACGTTTCGCTCGACCCGCCTCTCTCCGTCTCTGTGCGGCAGCCTCTCGACAAGCTACGTCCACTGGATGATCGGATTCAGCCTGTCGTCTTCGCAACCTCTGAGACGTAGACGCTTCACAAGGCATCTCGCCTGCATCATCCGTGACGACTGCTGCCGTTAAATTGTCGAGAGCTGTTGCGATTTGTTGGCACTGGCTAAGAGGCAACGGAGGCTATCTAGTCAAAGCGAGCACTACAGCTCCAGCGTAGCTGTGGTTGAGTAACGTCATGCTTGTTACATGACTAGGCATAGACGAACGCGTGGTTACCTCGGTTTCGACAGTGGCTGAGTGACATCACAGCTACCACATAGTTTCTCCTCGGTTAAGGAACAAACATGTGAACACGGCGAAGAAGCTACAGGGGGCTTTTTTTTTTTTGTTTGTTTGTTTGTTTAAATGTACCTATGTGACCTATAAGTGTAACATAATATGAAACAAAGCCTTCAAAGTTGACAAAATATACTTTAACTAGGGAACATCTTAAGTTGTCCGCACATTCAATTAGGCCCAGATAAGGCTCATGCTATTGAAAATTCGACAATTAAGCATTTAGCTAATACACATTTCATTCTCTCCTGCCTTTATGTGCCTGCCTGGCTTCTGGAGGTGCTAAGAGCAAGTCTGCATGCTCCTGGCAGCTCTCCTCTTCAGGCTGTTGATGAAGTGACATAAAAAATGATCTATTGCTATGCTACAAAAAATTGCAATATGGTTTCACACTAACTTCGCTCGGTATGCCCAAGGAAGGCATATTATCCCCATCATCATCAGTCTAGCATAAGCTAGGCAAGATGTCTAGCACGAGTTTCAATCACAGTTCTTTTGCAAAGTTCACATATTCTCTGTATATGACATAATTTGGAAACCCTTTTGCGGTAAGTGATGCTCCTGTCATTTTGTTCTTGCATACATTTCACACAAGTAAAACTGATAAACACACTCCATGTCCACGGTACCTATGTTAATGAGCAGAATTTGCGTAGCCTCTTCTTGGAGCAATGGTGGCATTTCTTACCATACATTGATTGTTGTAAATTGCGCTTTGTCATTTTCTTTTTCTTTTAGAAGAATTAGGAAAAAGCAAGGAATGCAGAGGACGATAATTTTTTTTTTTCCATGGAGGGATGAGACTTGAAGTTAGACCTTCAAAAGCCTCTGGAGGATTAAGCATTGCCAAAAAAAATTGTTGCTACTGCCACCTACCTGTGAGAAACACAACTGCACCCTCCCTTGCCAATGCCAACACGTCGGCCGTTGGTGACAGTGCGACGACGCAGTCCTGGAGCCATTTGTCTTCTTCTTTTGACTTTGTTTCTGCTCCTGGCTCTTCATTTTCAGCAGGCCAATCCCAGGCATCGTGGAGTGGCTTTGACGGGGCATCTTTTGTTTACAAGACAAAAATAAGGAAGGAAAAAAATTCATGCATACTTAGTCTCCGCCTTAAGAAATGACGCGATAGTGTTAAGGCTGGAGTCCTAGTATTTGCATACCACTATGCAGACACTCCTTCACCCAAATCCCCGCTATGCTGCAATATTAGACAAAGTAAGGAAAGTAAGGTGCCATATGCATCTAATCAGAATAAAAAGATAGTGCGAGTCTGTAAGGAGCGATCATGGAGTCGAAATGCCCAGAGTTTTTATTTTCCCCATAACTGCATCATTGCTGCAGGATGAGCCTAGAAAATATATGAATTTGTGTGGAATAAACTTGAAAAATGTTCACCCTTCACCCTCGGCGGAACTAAGTCTGCTTCAACACGGGCAACTCCTCCACAATGTGTCACTGCTATCAACTTATCCCATCAAACTTTGTGCCGTCATCATTACACCTGATTCCCTGCTTGCCTCACCTATGTATCAATTACTTCTAACCTAAGAGACCACTGATTACCTGCTATACAAATTGCACTTCCTGTCAAAGTATATTCTGTCATCTTAGTTTCAATAGAATATCATCAACTCACTTCTCTTCTCTGCTCCATGCTGCCATATGTTTCTATATATTTTGCCACGTAACCAGCATTATTTACGTTTCCCTGGCTAGCTGCCATGTTCACTGAGTCATTTTAAGCTTTGCAAGACAAGTGCAGCAAAGGAAAGAAAGGATTACAATGCTGCCAACGATTGCGTATTGTGTTCTGCTGTCAAAAATGTGACGGGCTCCATACTGCTTCAGGACAATATCTACGTACAGAAGTGCGGTGTCGGGAAAATTCTTTGTTTTTGAGCAGCAAGAAGTGTGTCCACATTATCTTTATGAGAAAAAAAATGCATCAAATTTTTTAATGGGTATATTTTGGATAACCAAATTATCAGAAATGAATAAGCTTACAAATATTTGGGTGTAGCTTTTTCCGAAGACAGAACATGGGTTCTGCATATATGTAGTATAGTTTGTAAGGCAGGAATAGTAATGACATTTTTGCAGCGGAACTTGAGAAATGCGTCCATGGGAGCGAGACAGGAGGCATATCTGGCATATACGGTGCCGCAAATCGCGAATTGACAGCGCAGCCTGTCCCATACCACTGCCGCACACTGCGGATTTGTTGTTTGATTTGGTTTTGGGGTTTAACGTCCCGAAGTGACTCAGGCTATGAGAGACGCCGTAGTGGAGGGCTTTGGAAATTTCAACCACCTTTGGTTCTTTAATGTTCTCTGACATCGCATAGCACACGGATAGATGGATGGAATATAGGAGCGTCCCCTTTGAAGCTGGGTGGTAGCAGTTGCTATCATGCTAGTTTTTTTTCCCCTATATCTTAATTATTTTCTTAGATCGGTTAAGTATACCATTCTATTTATTGAACTTTCATTTCTACATTACTAACATTGTTACTTTTCTGCTTTTAAGCCACCAATCTTCCAATCGTTTTTTGCTAGCTTCCACCACAGGTTCATTCACCCAGCCACTGGTATCTCTAAACCCCAGGGCCTCAGGAAGAGTGACTGAGCCTGCATGGACTTCCGGATGGATACTTTCACATTTGAGTACAAGATAGTTATTGTTTCTGTGGATTTACCACATACTGCACGTGTCATATTCATGTTTTTTGTTTTTTGGTAGCTGCGTGTTCTAAGGCATCCTGATCTAGCTTCAATAAGTAGAGCACTGCCTCTTGAGTTATCAAAGAAAGCTTCCTTCCTGATCTGCCTTTTCCACTTTCGGTGTAGTTCCACACTTTGTTTCTTTTCCATAGAATTTATCCATTTTTACCTTGTGTGTTTTTCACCTGTTTCTTAACGCTAAAATGATAGAACTAGTAAAGTTTTGAACCGCGAGACGTTTGCAATGCATTTGTTAAAACGGAGGTTCAAAATTATTCGAGGAACATCTCTTTCAATAAAGAAAGAAAGTATGTGGAAAATAATGAAAACGGAAAAGAAGAAGGCAAGTGTGTAAAGTAATGATTATTGCACCAAGGATTTAAATCGCTGTTGAAAGTATCCAGCTGCAGGTCGCTAAAGATAAAGGGAGGGCGCCAACTACAATATAAGGCAATGAACGACAACGGTCTGAAACAGATAGTAGCGAAAAAGAAGATAATGCGCTAACGCTTCTTGAAGTAAACAGAAGACCCAAAGAGGTAAAAGCGCGCACCAAAGAAAAGTGAACCGTTATTAGCAAAGACAGCTGACGTGCAGCCTGCGCCAGTAGTCGGATTATGTTTTGAAAGGGAGCGCAAACCTTTCGTATCTTCGCCACTTGGAAATAAGTAGGACTTGACTCTTGGAACGTTGCTAATTGCAGCTAGCTTTACTAACTGACACGACATCGCACTATTTACAGCAGTTTCACCATATTTTCAACTTTTCAGTCGCTGTGCAGATTTTGCGAGCACCATCCACACCAATTTGAACTTGGCTTGACTTGGCTTCCTATGCGAAAAAAGCCAACGCACCTGACAGCAGTTTCGGTTTTGTGAATGCACAACGTTGGGCAGTCTTGAAGAAACCGATAAGTGAACTAATCGAAAGCACGCAGTGTATTCTGTAAATTTTGGTATTAGTCTCTCAGGAGCAGACCCTTGAGGTAAAAGTCGAAATTATATGCACTGATTTCATTAGAAATTTACATTTTTTTTAGTTCTATCAGTAAAACAGGCATATGTCCATGTCCATGCATATGTCCAAATCCAAGACGCCTATCGGAAACCGGAACGTAAACACAACAGTATCATCATCGTGTGTACGTTTGGCCCGTTGTACCCGTTGTATGGTGGTTGTAATGGTTGTGCCTAGTAGCTGCTGCGAGCATTGAGGGCTTCAGTGCCTTGGTTGCCTTGGTCGAACAGCGATGCTAAGGTTTTGAAGGCGTAGAGAGTGCCTTTAAGCACCGGCAGCCGTGCTGATCACCCCGTGGGAGCGCCAAGGCGAAGCTGGTAGTTCCCTTTTGCTTGTCCGTACCTGCCACCGACCACGGCAGGTCAAAAGCGTGGTCCGCTGCGTTGGCGGTTTAATTCTGCCTCCCGGCGCAACAGACCGCTGTTCACGATGAACGCGCCACCCGAGATCAAGAAGACCAAAGAGGAGGCGCCGGCTGAGCTGGAAAGCCAGTTTATCCTGCGGTTGCCGGGCCAAGTTGCGGCAGCTCTGCGAGCCGCCGTGCGATCCGGAGTGATGAATCTCAAGGATCGGCTGACCATTCAGCTTGAACCGGACAACCGGCACGGCACCGTGAGTTTCGACCGTTGGTCCCTGTCCGCCCGTGTGGTCGACCTACCGTCGATCATCGAGTCGCACAAAACGCTGGACCGTAAGACTTTCTACAAGACAGCCGACGTCGCGCAGCTCATGATCTGCAAGGAGGAAGACGCCGGGGAAGACGAAGAGGCGAAGAAAGCGGCCGCAGCGGCCGACGACGAGGAGTCGCTGCGCAAGAAAGAGCGCAAGGACGCCAAGGACAAGAAGTACCAGCACCCGCACGGCATCACGCCGTCACTGAAGAATGTGCGCAAACGCCGCTTTCGGAAAGTGCTCAAGAAAAAGTACGTCGACTTCCCCGAGATCGAGAAGGAGGTAAGACCGTCGGTCTTGGTATTTTTTAACCTACTAGCCAGGGAGCTTCATTACGCAGCTTTGAGAAATGCAGGAATATTGCATTCGCGGGTAGTAGCTGGTCCAATGGAAATAATGGCGTGTTGCTCAACTACTGGGCGATTTTAATACGCAACCAATTCACTGCTACACACAAAGCCAATAAGCTTCTTGTCAGTCTTTAGTGACCCTCTGCAACTTTTCTTTTTCGGCCACCAAGTAGCTCACTTGATTGGCAAGAGAGGCATGACGGTCAACTGAACTACATATTTGATTACCTAACAAATGAACCCTAATGAAGTTTCATTTCACAACAAAACCTCAAAACAATTTGTTTGCCCTGTTGTGGTATGTCTCTAGTGTCACTGTTCTCTCCCCTCTCACTGGTCCTAAAAGTAGAGGATAAGAACAATTAGTAAGCTGGACTTGTTTTCTAGAAACATCTAACATGTAGAAAGCATTGAAAATAAGGAAATATTGAACGCTTTCGTTTTTCACACTTTCAGGTGAAAAGGCTGTTTCGCATGGACAATGAGGCCATCTCAATCCGCTACGAGGTGGTAAATGCTGATGATGACAAAGGAGGTGACGGTAAAGGGGAAGGAAATGAGACTGCAAATGGTGGCTCGGGCGACCCACACATGAGTGGTGGCTTTGGCTCTCCATCCGTTAGTGCGCTGCTCAACAGCAATTCCCAGAGCATGGACGTGGGTGAACACGACCTCTTTGGCGAGGCACTAAGCAGCTCGGATGAGGATGACGTCAATATTGTTGACTCAGGGGGTGAAGAGGAGCTCTCAACTCGGCCTCCGAAGCAGAGGCACCCATCATCGTCTGGAAAACGGGATGGTGGCTCCTCGCCAGACATGGTTACTGACTTCCGTCGGGGCATGCTTGCCACTTCAGACAAGATGGCTGCATCCGGTGCAAGCACCAGCGCAGCGGTGACAGCGGCAGCGACCAGCTCGCTTGTTGATGAGTATGTTGACGACCCTGACTATGGTGACGACAAGGAGATCATCGAGTTTGCTGCTGCAAAGAAGGAAGAAGACGACGACGTGGACGAACCCGAGCAAGATAATTCTGCACTCCTGAACCGACTGTCGGAACTAGAGAGAGACATAGCCCAGCTTCAGGAGCGGAGACAGGCGCAGGAGCTGGAAATTGCGTCAATAGAGAACCAGGCCCTCAAACAGCGCTTTCAGAATATAGTGAATTCACTGAAGCTGGAGGAGAGTGAGAAGCAGCGGGAATATGATGACATCGTGTCGCTGCTTCACCAGTGATCATCATAATCATGGAAACAATGATGTCACAGTGATCGTCAAGTGATTCTCAGTCGCATTACAGTTTCTGCTACATATTTGCATTGATGTGTGAAGTCTTTCTTCATTTAGTAACGTCTGTCACTGTTACGTGGAAGAGAGGCCGCTTACACATGTGGTGAAAGTGAGAAACAGCAGGTTTGTGACAAGGTACTAGAGAGCAGTAGAAGCCTGGGACCAACCGAACAGCAGGACCTGTTTGTTTTGTTGCTAAGAAGGCTCGCACTGTTGTATAACACTAGTAGTAAGATAGCTGAAAAAAATGTGTGCATGATTCTGTGAAAAGAACAGAAAGAACTCAAGCCAGAGCATCGGTGTCCTGAAATTGATTTTTTTGGACTGAGGTTTTGTTTCGGAAAAGTATTGAACCGTTTCTGGAGATCTAATACGATTGGAGAGGGCAGTCTTGAATAAAATTGTAATGATTGCTTATAGTGCATTCAAGCCTTAATGCATGAAACATAAAATTGTTTGCTAATGCAAATGGCAATTCAGCATCATCACTTGCATCCACTTGGCGACGATATCATTGCTTTTGATTTATCTTACATCCAGCATGTCACCGAATTTGTCCCATGTGGTCAATATTTCGGGAGTCCTCTACTACGGCATCTCTTATAGCCTGAGTCACTTTGCGAGGTTAAACCCCATGCTAAACTAATGTTTATTCTTTAGAATGAAGGCCTGTGAGGTGAGTTGGTTCATGACTTGAAAACAACTATGCTGCAAAGAACACGACACAAGAAAGAGATTATGTGGTGTTCTTCTCTTTCCTGTGTCGTGTTTTTTGCACCGTGGTTGTTTTGAGGTTTAATGTTTGCTCAGTGCAGCTTTCTGTAGTGAGTGGTTTGATATGACGAGCAGTCGCCAAACCTGCTGTAGCATGCATAGTGATTATCTTCACATCTTAAAGACCCCTAAGTGATGTGTTACACAGGGAGACAAGCCGTACGGCAGTGGCTTGGAGGGCTTGTAAAGGCCACTACAACCTATTTCTTTCAGGTGGTGCATCCAGGTATAGTGCAACCTAAAGCTATTGAACTCCTTGTGTACAAGGTTCAAAATCTGATGTAGATTCAGTAAGTGCTGAGGTCTGAATAACCAGTGCAGAAAACATCAGACCAGGCATGTGAAATGAATGCAATTTTTTTTTTAGTGGGCACATTTTACGATAGTCTTGTATAGCTCCAGCGAGTGTGTGTTGCCAATTGTTTGTTTGTTATGCAGGTATGAGTCTTAGAGCCTAAGATTACTTGGCTAATTATATAACTTCACATAACAGAAATCAGCGCAAAGATGTTGGGACCTTAGCAGCAGGTTTTAGTTGCAGTGTATTAGACAAAGCCCTGGCACAAATTCAATAATAGAAGGTGGCAATTTTTACATATTTTTTGCACCCTGGTTGCAAAAATGTGATTATTTTCACTTATAAAACCATATTACAGAATACAAAATTTCTATAGAAGGCAGATTATGTCAGTGACAAAAAAAAAAAAAAATATATGTTGGCAATGCGGAAAGAACCAGCAAGGCTGATCAAAACAACTGTGCCAGTGTTCAGAAACTAAAACATTTTTCAGTAGTGAGGAGCATGGAAACTCGGGAAGAGAATTCAATATTCCTTTCACACAAAGCAAGTTTACAGCAGAAGGGAGGAAGGTCAGATAGAACGGAAGTTCAAAGTGACTGCTTTAACGTGTCATGAAGATCAGGCGCAGAAATTAAAAAAAAAAAAAAAGAAAGGCCATTAAGACCAGACGTGGAGGTGCGGGGTATCGATCCCCGTACCTCTCGCATGCTAAGCGAGCGCTCTACCATCTGAGCTACACCCCCGACGGAAAGTTAGCTCCAATTTGTTGTTGTCATTGATGTGGCATTCACGAGTAAAGAGTTGCATGTTTGCGATCACTGAGAAGGATGCTATCCGGCGCTCTATGGTAAATTAGAGCTCTACTTATGTATACGTACATTTGCTTTTACGCGAGCACGCGCCACCGTCCAACCTGTATATCTTTTGCGTAAATGCGTGCACTTGTTTTAAGTGCAGAAAGGAACACGCTAGAGTCGGTGATGTTGGAGCACAGCACTAGTTGGGGAGCGATAACCACAAATGTACATACACACGAAAGGAACAGCATTAGCTGTAGACTTCATTGCGGAACCATGAGGTGCCACCACGGTGCAAGCAGTGCAAGTGCGACCAACGCTGCGCAGCTGGCGATGACAAGTGGTCGGTTCCTGCGGTTCCGTCGATAGCTCAGTTGGTAGAGCGGTGGACTGTAGAGGACCCACCATGCGGACATCCATAGGTCGCTGGTTCGAATCCGGCTCGACGGACATCTTCTTTTTCTTTTTTCTCCCTAAACTTCTGTACTTATTACTATTCCCAACGAAACAGAAAATTCGTCATATCGTAAAGCGAACATCAGCATGCAGTAAGCAAATAAATCACTACTGGCCCACGGAATCGAACTCGGTAACCAAATGACTTCTTGTCAAAATTGTGACGCAACCATGAATGGTTGCCATTCCAACGTTCTTGGAAAATGCAAAGCTTGCTGCTTTGCATGCCTCGTGGTTTATCGTATGGTTTATCAAGCGATAGCATTACCATACTACCATTATGAAAGTTTTTATTGATGCTGTTTCACCGCCCCAGCCTCGGCGGCAGCTTTTCGATGGAGGCAAAAAGCAAGGCGTCCGTGTGCTGTTTGATGTCAGTGCACGTTAAAGAACCCCAGGTGGTCGAAATTTCCGGAGTCCTCCACTACGGCGTCTCTCATAGCCTGAATTGCTTTGGGACGTTAAACCCCACAAACCAACCAATTGTTTTTTAACTTATAATAATTAATACCGACGAAAATGGGCTGCAGCTGCTCTGGGCTAATTTAGTGTTTGTATACATTTGATTGCATGCATTACGTATCCTCTTTAATTTCAATTCTTCAGGTATCCTTGCTTTCCCGGAATAAGATGTACCACGGAAAACCATGTTGGCTAAAATCAAGAGGCTTTGCGTGATTCGCTATAAAAACGAGTGATTCGAATGCAACACAGCCGAAGTTTGACAGGGACGAAGAAAAGACGCCCAGTCCATACGTGTCCGATCAACCACGCTTCAATTCTGTTTCAAAAAGCGCGCGTAGCATAGCTTCAAACGTTTGTGAGAGGCTACTTTGATAGTACCTCCATATGTTCTTGGTAGTTTTGCGTCATCTATGGCGTCATCGTGTCATAATTCTATATTCTATGGTCCGGTCCAAGACCCACTGAAATACAGACCTGCACAAAAAACAGGGTCCTATGGGACCTCGTGCGCCAACTTTCGTTACCTTTCTCGTCGTTGAGAGCGCTCGGTTGACCTGTTCGTCTGTCATTTTCATCATCATCAAATCACAAATTAATATAAACAAACTGTACCCAGATTAAAAAAAAAAAAGATCTTTGCCCAAGTTATACTTCTAAAATTTTGCCTTTTTGTATTTTAGCAGAGAGTGTTTATTTTTATAATGTTTTTCTGTCGCCAGAAGACATACCGCGATTCCGCTTTGTGCGACGGCACTGCAGTTACTCGCTGCACATGCGCAGAACAGGTGCTTGTGCATTACAGCGTGGACAGATAAATAAACTATAACGATGAAGAAAAATGACAGAACTAATAGACCCTTTTTATTAACAGGTTTACAGTAGCGCCAGGTTACCCGTAGTGTTCGTTTCCTAGCGGCGAAGGCTATGAACTAGAAGGTGCGCGCTGGAGCAGTGCTATCTGTGCAGGTCTGTATTTCAGTCGGTCTTGGTCCGGTCTATGGCCACGCCTTGCCTTTACCGCCTTCTTTATTTTCCTTCCGTGTTGTGTTTTCTTTACGCGGTGAGGTGAGGTGAATCATCTGTTGTGGTCGCGCAATCGCGCGGTAACCGTCGTTGCCAATGTCATGTACTGGGTGTAGTTCGAAGTTCGGACTCCTCACGAGAGAGGTAAGACTGCGCAGCTAATGTCAGATATGAGTGTTTCATGTTGCAGCGTCCGACGCCAGATAATTAGGAATTCATCTGTTCGATCCCTTGTGAACGGCATGTTCGTTATTGCTCTGATTTCGACCTTCTTTTTTTTTGTGCGCACTTAGCACTCGTGTCCGAATTGCCAGTTTTCGTACTGCGCCAAATGCCTGAAGTCGTCTGTCCTGGTGCCGAAGTTGGGCAAAGAGCGCAAAGTTTGTACAACCTGCTTCGAAGCTTTGAGCAGGTAAGCTTATTATTTTCTTTTCTTTTTTTCACGTTTGTTTTTGTAACTGTCGTGTTATCTTCGTAATCGTAGTCTCGACCGCATATGAAACTGAATTGGAGATAGGTATGGCACAACACTTTACAGATTGGACGTGATCGCAGGCAGGAGGCCTTCAGAAGATTTGTTCAAAAACATCCTTACACCTATCTTTGCAGATAAAACCTACGCCGACCTACAACCGTTCTGTGCGATATAGAACACTCTGCACAATGAGAGATTGACTGAGAGATTTGTGTAGTCAGTTTGAAGAGATACTGCTTCACCAGAAAAGTGTGATCCTACGATTACAATTGCCAAAAGACTGTTTCTGCTTCAGTTACTTGTATCATGCACATTGGCAATCTTAAGAGGTCACTTGCTATAATTTGCTGATGAGCTAATTATTATAAACCAGACTGTACCCACTGCAGGGTGGCAAAGGCATCTCTCGTATTATTCCAATTAACCCGATTTTGTGCTAGCTGCATCCACTTGACGCCTGCAAACTTCTTAACCTCATCCACCTATCTAATTTTTTGCTGCCCCCTGCTGCACTTGCCTTCCCTTGGAATACTGTTTAACTGTTACCCATAGAGACCATCGATTATCCTCCCTTCGCATTGCTTGTCTAGCGTGGATGTTTCCTAACTCTAAATGCTACACTGATCATTTTCTATTCCTTAGCTCTCTGCATTGTCCTCAACTTAAGTCGAACCCTTTTCGTTAACCTCCACGTTTCTACCCAGATGAGTATGGGTAAGATACAACTCTTATAAATTTTCCTCTTCAGCAATACTGGTAAGCTGCTAGTCATGACCTGCGAGTACTTGGAAAATGTGCCCCATACCTTCTTTTCCTTGTAGTTATTACTTGGCCCGGATCTGCAGCTACTACTTGTGTCCTAAGTAGGCGCATTCCCTAATTACTTCCAGCTCCTCGCTACCTATTGTAAACTGCTGTTCCTTTCTGAGACATAACCTTTGTCTTGTGCATGTTAACATTTAAGCGTACCTTTCTGCTTTGCCTATCTAGGTTGTTAATCATTCTTTGTAATTCGTCCGCAGAGTTGCTTAACAAGGCAATATATAATTGGTTCATAGGAAAGGAAAGACGCAGTATCTGTCACATTTGTTTTGTGGACACCTGACCATGCCATAAGGGAAGGGAGGAAGGTGGGAGTGAAAGTGGATGAGAGAAAGAGGAGCGATAGTGGAAGGCTACAGAGTAATTTTGACCACCTGGGGATCTTTAGCATGCGCTTGTATCGCACAGCCTCTCCGTTTCGCCTCCATCGAAACGCAGCCGCCAGCGGTCGGGATCGAACCTGGGTACTCCGCCATAGTAGTTGGTGTCTTACCACCGCGGCGAGACTAAGGCAATGTCAGCAAATTGCAGATTGCCGAGATATTGTCAATCAACCCTCATCTCTAAATGTTCCCATTCCAGGTCTCACACTTCCTCTAAGCAAGAGGTGAACTGTACTGGGGAGATCATGTCTCCTTGCCTAACACTTTTCTTTATGGAAATGGGATATCTGTAATGGCTGCTCTGTAGCTACTATAGATATCATCCTGTACTTTCGCATATAGCTCGTCGACACCGTGGTTACACATTGCCTGCATGACTTGGGTTTTGACTGAGTCAAATGCTTCCTTATAATCAATTAATGCTATCTATATAGGCTGGTTATATTCAAACATTTTTCTGTCATCCGGTTGACAGTACGGATAGGGTTGATGGCAGGGTACCCTTTCTGAAAACCTTCCTGATCCTTTATTAGATTGAAGTCTAATTTTGCCCTGATTCTGTTAGCGATTACATTAGTAAATACCTTGTACAGAATGGATAGTAAGCTGATCAGTCTGTCATTTTTTATTCCCTTTATTATGGATTAAGATAATGTTGGTGTTCTTCAAAGATTCTGCTACCGTCGATGTCATGAGGGATTAAATATACAGTGTGGCCAAATTTTCTAGCACAATATCGCCACTTTACTATGACTAATCTGCGGTTACCTGATCATTCCCTGCTGCTTTCCCCCCTTTTATAGCTTCTATAGCTTTCATAACCTCGTTCTTCATTACTGGAAGAATGTCTGATTGCTGTTCAGTACTGCCAATCTCGTTATCATCCTGATTAATTTGGCTGCTTTGTAGATCAGTGTAGAACTCCTCGGCTACTTTGGCTATCTTATCCAAATTAGTAATAGCGTTGCCAGCCTTGTCCTTTAGCGCATACATGTGATTTTTGGCATGCCCTGTTTCCTCTTCGCTTTCAGGCTGTCGCCATCCTTTAGAGCATGCTCAGTTCTCTCTATATTATATGTTCTTATGTTGGACACTTTGCACCTATTGATTATCTTTAATAGCTCTGGCAGTTCTATCCTATCTGTTGGGTTAGAGGCGTTCATGCTTTGGCATTTCTAAATTACATTCTTTTGTCTGCTGAGACAATTTACCTGTATCCTGTCCAACTATCTTACCACATATTTCTGCTGTGCATTCGGTAATGATATTGCTGAGTATATTGTTCATTGTTTCTATACTAAGGTCGTCTTCCTTTGGTAAAGCTGAATATCTGTTCTGTAATGAGATCATGAATTCCTGTACCTTCCCAGTTTAGTTCCGTTCAGTCGTGTCCGACTCTTCGTGACCCTATGGACCATATCACGCCACGCTTTCCGGTCTCTCACTATCTTCCTAACATCATATAACTTCATCTGCAGCGCCTCGAGGATGCCATCTAACCATTGCTTTCGCTGCCTACCCCTTCTCCGGTGACCCTCAACCTTTCGCAACATCAAATCTTTCTCCAGCGACTCCTCCCTTCTCATCAGATGACCAAAGTAGCTGAGCTTTAACTTCTTCCCTCTCATCGCTAATTTGTTGATGAATCTTCCTTGCTAGAGTGTTTCATTGCTTCTTCAAATCTAGACTAATTCGGCACCTTAACTGCTTGTGGTCACTGCATCGCACCTTTTCGATTAGTTCTACATCCTGCACAATGCCACAGCTAAAGCACAGTATGAAGTCAATTTCAATTTTAGTCTCCCTGTTATGGCTTTTCCATCTCCACTGGTGGTTCTTCCATTTGCTGAAGAAGGTATTCATGATTCTGAAGTTATTACATCTTGGGAACTTAACTGATAACCCCCCCCCGTGCACCCGCTGCCTGATCTCCATCCTGCTTTTTGCCTCTCTTGCCATTGAAATGGCCCATCAGTACATTGTACTGTGTTTTCACTGATCTAGTAATAATAGGCTAATCAGTATCTCATTAGCTGTCAAAATTAGCTAAATAAACCCATTTTACTTCAACTTTATACGAAACTGCACACTTGCGCACGCATGCACATCACACACGCATGGATGGAGGCAAAAAGCAAGGCACTCTTGCTCTGTGCAATGTCAGTGCACCTTCAGGAACACCAGGTGGTCGAAATTCTTCTCTGAGCCTTCCACTATGGCGTCTCTCTTAGCCTGAGTCGCCTTGGGATGCCAAACCCCATAATCCAACCAAATCACATTCATCTACGTACAAAATATAGCTGAATCACTATTTTTAGTGTACTGTTGTCTGTGTTTTGCTTGACACTATAAACTGTAAAGTCTCTATTGCTGTCCCAGGACTGCTGTTGGCAAGACAGAACAGAGAGAGCCGCCTGCTGCTTTTCAAAAGTGAGTTAATTTATTATTGGATATCTGCAAGTAATGCTAACCTCTAGAGAGGGAATAAGAATGCCAGAACTGTATTTATAGAATAGTGTTAGGGCTGTGGACGTATGCATAATTTCAGATTCATGAGCATGCTTGAAGTCGAGAAACTATGTTTTTATTTCCACAAAGAATGCAAGTGTTTCGTCTGGAGACTAGTCTACATATGTTGAAAGAGAAATGATTGCTAGATGCACAAATTGTTGCGTGAAAACATGTTATGATAGCACACTCATAAAAAAATTGTAGCACTGTTTATTATCATGAATATTCCTACAATGAGTGCAGCCTGAGCCTATGTCTGTGAATTTGTTTCATTTTATATGTGCTTGTATTTCTTTGTATTTTGTTAAACTTATGTTCTCTCCTGCTGTGACCCTTTATGTTCACAGAGTTTATTAACATTACAGCACTCATAAAGTAATAATAGCCCCTATCATTGCATTTTTGTTTCTTCCACCATAGTCATAGATCGGTATTTCAGTTATGAATCTTAACTTGTTTTTATATAGATTGTGGAAACTGCCTTACACTTAGGGTAGCTGTGATAGGTTCTGTTAACGAACAGCGGTTTTTTGTGATGCAATTATAAAAACAGGGACAAGTGACTGTTGAAATACTGACAGTGCAGGAACTGTCCAGCTGAACAAAACATATATCCCTCTGTTTTTTCTCTCTTACCTTGACCCCAAAGGCGGATGGACGCCCTGAACAACAAATCCGAAGCCAAAGACTCTGTGCCGTCTGTGGGAGGTGGTTCCGCCCCTCACGTGGAGGAGATCGAGAACCGCCTGAAAAAGTTGCGTCAAGACAGCAAAGGTCAGAGCCTCAATGCTCTCGCTGCTTGTCAGACACATCACATAAGCTACTAGTTTCGTGGGTTATAAATGCTGTTTATGCACAACTTTCCACTGCAAAAAAAATGCCATTTAATGTGTTCCCAGCTGAAGTAACAATTCTCTGTACTGGGCTGTGTTCCAAGCTACTATCCGACTTTTTAATTATTAGTATGTCTTAGACAGGAAGTGGCTACTATACAGTGGGTGCTTGTGAATATGCTACACTAGCAAGATTTGAGGCCGAAAGCTTTTTTCTTACAGTTACTTGGAATGGAATCGCTGTTGATCAAGCAAAAGTAGTCTTGCTTTCAATGTTTATACAGAATGTCATCCTAACAGTCACAAGGCAATAATCTTTTCTGTCATTGTTGAAGACATATCCTCCAGTACTGCTCGTGGTGGAGACCGTTGTTTGTCTTTCGAGCCTTAATTGCTATGGCAGAGTTTTGGGGGTTGTCAATGAACTCGCTCATTGACCTGCGAAGTGCTTTATCTTAGAATGCTTGTTACCGTTTTGAATGAAAGCCTGTGATTGCTGACTGAATGTTGCCTCAAATTACAGATGTTATTCCAATCCACGCTGACATTGAGGACAGGCTCGCCAAGCTTAAAGAGGTTGATGTTTCGTATTACCGACAGCCTCCAATCACGGTGAGCGGAATTGTCTCGCAAAAGCTCGTTTGAACTTTCATTGCTTGCAGTAACATACTAGGACTTAAATGTTGTAACATATCCATAACACTGACTTGTAACTGGGTCCAGTAAGATTAAAAAGCCGTCATTGTGCCGTTGTTAGCCATTAAATCCAGGCTGCGAGTGTGATGCCTACACTTACCGGATTTTGTAGCAGTCAATTTTGGCATTTCATTTCTTTCCTTGGTACTGCAAAAGATTGAAACCCGACAGCAACAGCTGTAACTCCTCGGTGTACCTGTGATGACGTGGCGAACTGTGCAGATTCAGTGGACACACATCTTTTTCAGTTTGCCATCTTCGTTACGGTGGCGTTTTTGTAGACTGTGTGGGTGTTTTTGCACACACAATCTCGGCAACTGAAATGTTTTTCCATGTTTTGATCTCCCCTCAACGAAAGTGTTGTTGAATTTTTGTAGGCTATTATATATAGATAAATGAATGGAGTACAAGCATACTAATCCGCCTTTTGCGGGAGGATGTGGCGCCATCATGCGGGAGCAGGCGAGAAACACATTGGACGGCAGTGTAGCAGACGACGCGAAAGCGCACCATACGAAATGGCCACGCCAACGCAGGTAAAAGGCGAAAGTTCCCCCCCTTTTTTGGCCTCGGGGCGGAAAGTAGTGACAGTGATTGCAGTATATCATGTTCACGCAGTATGGGGGAATGTACAGCGTTTTCACAATCCACTCATAACGCACGCATATACTATCTTCATATTGTAAGAGCGTGTAGCGCGGGCTGTGTTCGACGTGACAGAATGAGACGCTCTCAGCGTGCAGGTTTTCAGCAGACAGGAGAGCGCAGAGGCAGAGAGAGAGAGAGAGAGGGATCTCAAAGGGCAAAGCAGCCAGGGGTTTGTTGATGCTGCAGAGCTAGGTGGAATCGTCTCCTGTGACTTCGAGCGGCGCATATGCGCGGGGTGGGGTGTCTTGAGTTACCGAGCACAATGTGGTCACTGCGGCGCTGGCATGGCGCAATGGGCGTCGCTTCCTCTTTGTGTCATCTACAAGCGTGCAGCTATAGGATTTCATCTACGAAGCTCGGCAGAGAGGCACTTATACACACCCCCTGAAAAGGAGATTGTTCCGGCCGGAATGCACACCTGCAGGAAACGCGCGGCATTTTTCTGGCAACGGATGATTCAGCGCTCGGTTTCTGCCCTCAGGAGTCAGGACGGATGTGGTCGCAGTGGTGAAAAGGTTCTCGGTGCACAGAGAATGGTCATTCTGTTGTGAAAGGATCCACAACCTTTCTGCCTTCGCCGCGATTTCTGCGGAATCAACGACTTGGTGATACATGTGCATCTCCTACATATCGGATGCGCATCTCGGTCAGCAACCAACCCTGTTCTACGTCCAGAGTGATCTACTCTGCAAATGAACGAGCATGAACCCTCCAGGAGACTCATTTGTGCCGGGCGGTTTCCTTGCCGTTGCAAACGGTTGGACGAAGACGACGATTATCAAGCTCCCTAACGAAGTGCATCTGATTGCGTACACCAAAGGAACAAAATCCGAATGCTTTGGCGTGCACGAAGGCGAGCCTTTAAGGTAAAAAAAAATACTGTGCGTCGTGCAAGAGTGTGCGTCATATGCTCCGAGCGGCAAAAACACAGATACTACAGGTATGTATGCATCTAAAGGAAATATGCATGATGAAAAGTACCTACTGGAGTTTGCACCCAGCCTTTAACGCACCAGTGATAGCTGCAATGAGGATTTCTTCGGAGCGTGATTGCTTTAGTTGCGCCGGGGCCTGAAGGCGATGTATTTTGTCGTTTCTTTTCTTTATGTGCGAAAGGGCTAGGTCGCTTACATATCACAGGCGGCTGTGTGCGCTAGACCATAATATTTACCATGTTTTATCGTGACTGCCACCTGACTAACAAGAAAATAAAATACTGTGTTTTAATGCACTGCGGTTCGCGAGCCTCATGACCAGCTCGACCACTCGGCTCGCAAACGGCGGTGCATCACAACAAACGCCCAATTTTTTTTTTCTTTTTAGTCAGGCGGCAGTCGCGATAAAACATGCTAAATATTACGGTCTAGCGCACACAGCCACCTGTGATATCTGCGCTAACCGGCCCCTTCGCACATAAAGAAAACAAACGACAAAATACATCGCCATATGAGGTTCCTTCGCACGTAAAGTAAACACGCCCCGAACAAATGCTCATTGCGGCTATCACTGGTGGGTTACAGGCTTGGTGCAAACTGCAAACTACAGTAGATACTTTTCATCATGCACATTTCCTTTAGATGCATACATACCTGTAACGAAGTGTTTTTCGCTCAGTTGAAAGTCGAGAGTATGCAGTCGGTTGCTAAGGTCGGCCATTCACATCTTGACGCTTGGTGGCCCTAATTAAGGCTTCACGTCGTTGGTGGTCGCGGTTCGCCGAAGGAAACCTGAAAAACCGCGTCTTGCATCTCGGCACGCTTAGAGAGTGGCAACCGTACGCGGCAGATGTGGTTGACATCGCTTTGCCAAGCCTGTGACGGTCACCGTGCCGCCCGGTGCCGCCAGCTCCTCCCGTGCACTGGCAGCGCCGAGAAACGCCGTCGACGCCGTCCAATGTGTTTCCATCGGCCGCCACTATGACTTTGTGCATGCGCAGAAAACTCGCACAAAAGGCGGATTAATGCATGTGTGAATTAATGAATTAAGGACCTTTTATGTGCAGAGGAAGGCCCATGGTCATCCGTAGTGAACAGTGGGAAAGCCCACTAGAAGTAATATTTAATTGCAATTGCAGGGATAAAAGTCAGAAAGTGGTTAGGCATAACGCATAAAGTATACAGACTTTTTGTATACAGTAAGCAGCAAGATTCTTTTTAATAATTATTATGGAGGCCAAAGAAAGCATTTGATTAAAGGTATGGATCACACATTTTGGGCTAGTTGGTTTAGCATGTTTCGGGCTAGTTGGTGTAACACGTTTTGGGCTAGTTGGCTTTGCTCTGGGATGGAACACAGTGCAAAACCACAATGGACAGAAGTAGTCTCTTTCTTTGTTCGTTGTGGTTTTGCACAGTTTTCCATCCCAGATAGAGACTTGGAAATCTGCGGGAGTACCGTGAATGAATGAGTTAACTGCCATATGACTTGCTAACCTTTCTTCACAGGTGTACACAAACGTCAGGAGACGGTCGGATGGGCAAAAGGCTGGCGATCTGTTTGCCCAGGTCATGAATGAGGTGGCGATAGACAGGCGCCGCGCCCAGGTTATCAAGGCAACCACCGATGAGATGGAGCAGCGTCTGGCACGCCTGCGTGACCTAAGCAAGGATTCGGTGGATGCGGACCCTCAGGTGAGAAGGACCCTTGCGTGCAGATCCTGGGGGTTTGCACTCTCACAAGCTTTAGCGAAAAAATCCTTAGCAAGTCTTCAGAAGACCTGTAAAAACTGCTGTTTATTTTCCCACAAATTTGTTGCACCGCTGTTCGTGATCAGTGTTCTCACAGAAAAGACTGTAGCTTGTCTCAGTAACAGCTCACTGCAACGACCAGGATACACGTAATTGCTTGCTTTTTAAGCAAAAAGTAAACAGCACTTCTAAATACTGCACTGTAGTAATGTCAGTGAATATTTTTGTTTCATAACACATTCTGCCGTCATCAGTTACATATTCTTTTCCACTCTTGGTGTCTTGCATTAAGGACACTCAATAGATAAATCAATACAAACATGTGAATCACTAATTATAGCTGCTAGCGTGATTTTGGCACTTTTTTACTGCTCTTAAATATACTTGCCTGTGTGAAAACAAGTCTAATACATGCACTACGATTGCTTGCAGTGTGCATCAAAATTAAGCTGGCCACTTTTATTCTCCAGAGCAAGGTTCAGGTAGTAGTATTAATAAAAGTAGGAAGGCTGGAATGGTGCTTCAGCAGTCTAAGCATGGCTAGAAGTATACACTGTGGGGAGGTGCTTTCTTTTTACCGGGAATAGTGCAAAAACTTCTAGATGTTTAGCGACTGCTTTGGAGACTGAAAAGTGGTGTGCATTTTTATATTTAATATATTCCATCCTTAATCTTAAGCACGACATGTGCAGAAATGTCACATTCTCATATGGGGCATGGTGCAGCTGGATGGAATAGACACGCATTTGCTTGCGACCATCCCTGTTTTTCCGCAGTCACATGTTTGTACCGACTTGTAAAATCATATACAACAGAATCTTTGTATACGATCTCGGTCGATGTGGATTTCTGGAGAATATCAACTCGTAACATTTCCTGCCCAGTGTTCATTGTGTATGATATGAAAAATTTCTGTTGTTCCTAATGCTCCCATGCTACTACGGATTACAAGGACACTCAAGCTATGACCATACCCTCGAGCGCGAAGTACTACCTACGCGTTGCGGACACACGATTGCCTGCCACACGGTATGCATTGCAAGCAATGGACAGCGGTGCACAGTCATAAATAAATCCGCTGAGCCATAAGGAGATCTCCGTGAGCACATTTTCCATGCTTCTGCATATGGATTTTCTTAGTTTCCGACGGCACTATTTTTGCAATCACATAAGATTCCACTCAACGGGATTTCGCTGCGATGCCCATAGTTTTGACAAAACGCAAAAGATGTCATGTTTGATGACTTGTAAACATGAAGTGTGCCTGTCTTTGTTCAGGCAACAACTGAGGAAGCACCCGTAAGTGAGCTTGGCGTTACGTCAGTGCAACCTCTGGAGCCCAGTCAGAGTGCACCGAAAGAGAGCGAACTGAAGGACGAGCCACCCATCGATGAAGTCGCTCAGCTGATTGGCCGGGAGCTGAAGGCGGCTGCAGAAGACGCAAAGAAGGGCCTTCAGGAGCTCCAAAAGGACAAGGACCTCATGAAGGAGCTCAGCAAAATCAGAGCTAAGAAGCAGGGTAATATGGCAACCTTGTGAGCTACTGTGTGGCGTGCTATAGGGGAGGACTCCAATGCAGTTTCAAAAATTTCAACCATTTGTGCTATTTTAATGTGTGCTAATGTCGCAGAGCACTAAGGTATCTTTTTTCTATTTCACCTGTGCCAAAATGAAGCCTCAATTATGTGATAAACGGCCCTCATTATACTGTAATGGGGAATGTTGCTTTTGTGATGCCTTTATTCATGCGGGTGTTTTCGTGTAATAATGCATCGCGTAACGAGGGCATTTCCCATTTAGTCTGTCATCGTTATCACAGGAGTGCAGCAGACTTGTAAGTAATCAGTTTTTGAGCTTGTCAGACAGGGACAAGTCATTCCTGCTGAGATAAGTTCACGTTTTTGTGTGTACAGTGGCTGCAAGTCAACTCTTGGAGGCTCGTTTTGGAATGTCCTGTTGCATTTTTTACGTTGTAAGCTTTGCTCCAAGTCTAGCGTGGTGGTTTATCCAGTGTACGAATTGTGCAGGTAAAAAGGAACCTGGTGATGGGTCTGACTCCGACGACAGTGCAGAGGCGGACGCTGTTGTGGCAAGGGTAAGAGAACAGCAGCAAAAAAAAAAAAAAAAAAATGGGGATTGGGTGCTATCAAATGCAAACTGTGGACTTTATTAATAAACTAGAACTGCCAGTCTATTTGGACTGGCGCTTTGGTCTTGTTAACATTGATGAAAAAAAGAAAAATTAATTCAAGCTCCATGCAATTAAAGAAACTCTTGATTCCCTACTAATTTATTTTTATTTAGCAAGCCGACAAAGACTTATCACCGAAACTTTCGATTGGCGCACTGTGGACCATCAGCAGGTAAAAAAAAAAACTGCATCTGTACAAAAACACCTCGCTGTGTTGTGTTAGCGTAACAGGAGGGAAACTTCTTTTGATAACTGCTCTTTTGGAGATTCATTTTTATCTTGCTGTAGTTTTAATGGTAATTTTATGTGTTTACTAAAATTAGTCGGTGATAGGTCCTTTATGTCATCGCTAGGGTTAGCAATTCCATAAGGTTTGTGAGTTAGCTCTTCGCAGAATATACGTAATTGTCCAAAATGCATAAATGTTTCGAAAAATTATGCTCAAGCATGTTTTTCTTTTTTTTTTTTTTTAAGTGACGTGTTCCATATTAAGATATGGAAATGAACAGTTGACTTTATAGACTTCAAGTGACTTCGGCAGCCATAAGCAGCGTTTTTTTTTTTTTCCTTATTCTGATCTAGCTGCTTGAAGAGTCAAAGCTCGAGGAGCAGGAAGAATTGGAGGAGCTGGGTTTGGACCCAAGCGGTGAGGTTGGTAAGGCTGCCTCAGTTCACTGCACTCTACTGACTGCATTCGGGTTTCAGACCATTAAAAATCGGACGATGGCGCAGTTTTGGAATCGCAGTTGATTCCTCCAGTTTTCGATGCTCTTAGACGGTGCTTGCCTGCAGTGGTGCCCTTGGTTAATCTATAGTCTTTTTTTTTTTTTCTTCTTACACTGTAGTAGGCCTCTGTTTTCAACTATGAATTTCTCAGCAATATCTAGCAACATCTTGCTGCGAAACAAGCGAAAAGGAAAAATTTTAGTGGAGTCCTTAGAGAAGGACACTGGGGAGTCGTGAGAAATTTCAGTTGGCCCGTATCGACACGGTGCCACTTGCTAATGATGAAGATGCCGCTTTCTTCAAAAACGGAGCTTTTGTAATCAAATTCATTGCAGGCAGGTAAATGAAGTCCAGTTTGTACCATGACCGGCCAGTTTCTAAAGCACTATCTAAACTATTGTGCCAATGTTTCTTGTGGGGCGGATCCCCTCCCCAGTCCAAGCTATTATATAGTCTAACCCGGTTATATTTAACCCGGATATATCGAATTTTGGTTATATCGAACTCACGGAATATCCCCTTGAAAATCCCATGTAAAAGTACAGGAATGCCGCGTCGTATATCAAACTCAATTCTACCGGTCGTTCGATATATCGAACTCCGCACCACGCACTGGAAAGTGTGCCTTCCCCAAAGACGATCGCATCACCCTTGGCCGTTTGCCGCGTGACGTTTTCAAGCCACGCGCGGAAGGAATGAAAGGGGACAGTTCAGCGACGGCTGGTCTGGGCAGCATCACGCCCATTCCCCAAAGGCGCGCGCAACTGCAGTTATCGTTTCCCGCGCGCCAGCACATGACGTTTGCAAGCCATGTGCGTGGGTGTGCCCATCCGTTTGCCGAGCTATCTCTCTCCTTCAGCACGCGCTACGCATGCGCCAAGCCAGCTCAGCCCGTTTTCAGACAGATTTTGGACGCTGACTCCAGCGTGTGTTGCGAACCCTCTGCGCTCAGCGGCTGACGTGGCTATGGCGCTTGCGGACATTAAGTGGTGGCATATCTTTTTTTCTCTCTCTTTTCTTTTTTTTTTCTTTTTGTGAGTCATCCATTTTTATAGTTGTGCTGTACGCGCGGCGTAGCGTAAGATATGGCGGCTGCGGGCGTTAAGAAGCGGCAGTTTTATTTATTTATTTTTTTTTGGCGGGAGTCGTTTATCCTTGCATGCATGAATCAACGAAAGCGCGTGGTCAGCTGCTGCGATCATGACGCCCACCCCAAGCGCGGCGTGATAAATCGAACCAGGCTTGTGCAATCAAGCCATCACGGGCACTCTGCCAAGTTCGCTCCCCGCCACCGCAGGAGCTATCAAAAGATAAACGCGCCGTGACGTTATCGCTGCGCAGCATCTTGGCACGCTGCCAATGAGCTGTGGATGAGACGACCGAAACGGAGTGACGCGCGCCATCGACATGCAGGCGAAAACGCTCGCGATTACGATTTCTGCCGCGGCGACACAGAAACCTTGTTTTGAGCTGCCGCGGTGGCTCGAGCGGCTAGAGGGACGCAGTTCCAACAAGTTTGAAATTTTTCGCTCTGTCGCTGCCGCTCATCGCTGAGATCGCTCAATCGCTTTCATGTGAGCGAGCTGGCCTTAACATTTTTTTTTTTTTTTTCAAAATTCTCGGGTGCAAAAGTGGAGAGTGGGTTCATTATGCAAGTGGGTTGATTACGCGACAAATGCGGTATCATTTTTTCGCATCGTAAGTGCCGTTACAAGCCGATTTCTGTATATCGAATTATCGATATATCGAACTATTTCGCGATCCCCTTCGAGTTCGATATATCCGGGTTCGACTGTATACACTGCCTTTCACTTGCCATGGGTTTGACCATTTGATCAATTTTTTTATAGAATGCAAGAGATTGGGCTGGTTGTTTAATTGCATTCACTGTTGCAGGAAGTTGAGGAGCTGCCATGGTGCGTCATCTGCAACGAAAATGCAGTCCTGCGTTGTCTCGGTTGTTCGAATGACCTCTACTGCCGCCGTTGCTACAAGTGAGTTTAAAAAGCACATTTGAGGGAGGGGGCTTCCTTGCACTATCACCTGAAATGGTGACCCTGTGGTATTATTGCACGACAGCTGACAAAAGTAAAAGCCCCGAAACAACACCAAATATGAGGGACACCATAACAGAATGCCGAATCAATTTAGACTGCACCTGGTTCTTAACCTGCACTAACATTGCACAGCACACAGATGCCTTTTACGTTTCACCCCATCAAAATGTGGCTGCCAGGATCAGGACTAAACGCGTGGCCTTGGGGTCAGCAGCCAAATGCCAAAGCCACTGAGATAACATGGCACATTTGGCAACTAAGTATGTGAACGCTGTGAACAGCTCAGTCGTGACGCTATACTATAGTGACATTATTTTGTAGAAGTACCACAGAGCTTAAGATACACAGTGTTCTGCTCGTGTGCAATTGTCGCCTGCAAATACACATGCCTAGCCTAACTAAAGGGGTCTAACCCTCTGGGCCGGTAGCTTGCTCACAATGGACAATGTTAAGTAGCATTTTGTATGGACAGATTATCCAATAGCAAATCCCCCGTACATTTATTTCTTGAGTTTTGATAGTTTCAGAAAGAGGCATACAAAGTGGAAATAATTACCTAAGAAATGAAAAGGCAACAGGGCTCTTGATGGGCCGAAAATCGTGGAAAAGATTTTTTGAAGACATTTTGAAATCTGCAGCCCATCTCCTATATGCAAGCTGATTTATTCACTCCCTAAGCCATTAACTCAACCTTATAAGGTACAAACGAGCTGAATTCCAATCTCTGTTCATTTTTTTCTAGTTTTCTCAATAAATTAATTTTTGACAAGTTGCTAGTTTGCAAGAAAGATGTCTTTGCACCTAGAGCAGATAAAGGAATAATTTTTATTTCAGCATGCTCTTGAGTGATTAAACTATACAATGTTGGGAACAGATTTCTCGTTTTATTCCAGATATTTTCTGTGCACAATTTAAATGCCTCATAAATCACTTTGCCTGCATCGAATTACATACAGCTTTGTAAAGTGACTAATATTGCTGTAATTCAAAAAGTAATCCGTACATTGTATTCCTTATACTATATACTATCTAGCCACACAATAATAGTTTTCTGGTTAGTGGTTTTTTTTCTGTTTCTGTAAAGAAAGGATGAAAATGTTGAATATTTTGAAACGAACTCAAATATATAGGGAAAGCGATTGCATATTTGAAAAAAAGTAACAAAAAATGTTTGAAGAGCCCTGCCTCCTTTGTCACTGCAATGCATCCGTAGCTTTCTAGCATCCACCTTTGTCATAGCGAATATATAGTATACTAATCTGGTAGTTGAGGCTTCGTTCTGAATTAGAACAGGAGCATTTTATTTTCTGTAAAAACAATGCCGTTTGTATTGTGATGAGCAGTTGCTTTCTTCTCGTCTTCTCAGGGAGTGTCATGACACTGGGCCGCATCAAACAACGCCGCTGAAGAAATAGGACCAAAACCGGTGCTGTGCTGCTTCTAGATTACCGCAGATGGACTTGCTACTGTCGCTAGGCGCTGCCTTCAACAGCAAAGTGTCCAATGCATTGTCAACACGGCACGCCCCTACGCAACTTTTGTGTCTTCTGCATTCCTTAAACATGTTTATATTTGCTAGGCCTGTCTGCCTGCGTGCAGCATTTTATTATGAAATGGCACCTATCAAGCCAAGTACACCGTTTGGCTAATAGTTTATACTTGCATAATTTGCACTTTAAACAAATCTTGAGAGTGGGCACAGAGAATGGCCTGTAAATATGGCAAATTGCCAGAGAGTAATGTTGCTGTGCAATAGTTTTAAATCTACTCCATCTCATGTCCCAAGATTCGGAACAGCAAGAGGGGCAGAGACTGCAACATTGCAGTTTTTGTATGCTTCATGCAAAACGCACTAAATGTTGATGCCATGGCCATCATTTACCTGTTAAGACAAACTAAAAGAAGAAATCCAGTTATAAATCTAAGTTACCAATTCCAAACTGTGGTCTATGTTCATTAATGTATTATGCACTATTTCAAAAGAACATGCACCTGAAATTTGTTGCTGTGTTGCTTCAACATTGCAGCTGATGTGCTGTGTATTGACGGAGTGATTAAACTGCTTAAGACCATGCCTAGTTTCGTTGTCAAGTCTTGAATTTTGTATTGCTGCGAAAAGTTTAATATTTGAAAACTGGCTCTGCAACTGTGACTGCATAGGCATGCAAAGAATACAGATTAACACATGATTTCACGCAGCATCTCACTGAAATCAAAGTAACAGCTCTAATAACTTCTAATCGTTTGGTTATGACACGCTGTTGGTAGCTACTATACTCTGGCCAGCACACCAATTAAACCTTTGTTTTGTGTGAACACTAACGATATGTGTCTGTATGAACATACGGAGCGATTTGCAGGAACAGTTGGTTATGTAGCCAATTTTGGTGCACCAGTTAAAGTGGAGTTAGGCACAAAATCATACAGAACCTTTTGTTGGCCAAGTAGGTTAGACATAATTCATGCAATCAGCACCAAGACGAGGACGAAAACTGACAACACATGTTCATTTCTTTTTTTACCTTGTCCTTGCGTTGGTTGCTTGAATTAATATAAATCACCAAAAAAGTGAGCTGCGAGAATGTCAGTGTAGAGTAAACACAAACCCACTCTCTACGGTAATCCTCTAGACTACATTTCAGTTTCATGTAAAGCTAATTTCTTATCTTCAAACTCATTTCTGGACATGCTTGAGCAAATATTTGTGATCATGTAAAGTTGCGAATGGGCTGTTTCAAATTAAGGCGAACCCAGCAGCAAAAAATGAAAAGTGGAGAATGTGAAACTTTTTCTAGTCAACAAGGAGCAACATTGACGTTATCTCAAGAAGTGGGGCCAAGCTTCTGAAATAGACATGTTCCTTGTTAACTTCTGTGCCTAGACCCGTCAACTTGAAGGAAATATAATGCAAAAAGTCTGGGTGACTTTTAGGGCTGGAACATAATTCCAGCATCCTAGGACTACAAGGACTGCCCAATTTTCTCTGAAATTCCGCATTGCACATTAAAATACATACATCACCCTGTGACACTCCCCTAGGACTGCTAAACAATTTGCAAATGACTTTCTGCTGTTCCAAGTTTCAACACTCAGGGAATGGTTGCAGTTTGGCCTGTGTGGATATTCAATAATTTTTTAATATTCGGTCAAATATTTGACTATTTGACATTCGATCGATCCAAATGTTTAGTATTCCTAATCTGAAATTATTAGTCTTCGGCAAATAATGCATTGCGCAGCTTCGGCTGAAAGTACCTCCTCGTACCTGTGGGCACTTCATTGAACAGGGACCGGTTCCAAGCATACGCCCGTGTGTATGTGCCAGAAACTGCACCAGTTTGGAGGACACAAGGCAACTAACAAGACAACTCCATTTTTGGCACGGGGCTGTGCAAAGACAAGTAAAATTCTCGCGGTGCTCCTGGTACTCATTTGGGGAAGACTGCCAGAAGTTCAGTCAGGAATTTCTCTTGGTTGCCGGTAAAACAGGCTCTGCCACAATGGTCTGGCAAGCGTGGCCGCTGCTTCATACTTCGCAAAAAAATTCATACAGCAAAAAATTACGGAGCACTTGGGTCACTTTGAGAGTGCAGTGCGATAGCATTAGAAGCAACATTGATGCTGCAAGTTTTTGCCACTGCAGCCCAACATGCTGTCGCTTTTTTTTACCGCTTACAGTAGGCTCTAGATCGAACCCAGCAACTTTGGTTTGTCCTTCTGGAGCCGGTGTTAATTCTGGTTCCCTTCGAACCAGATACGCAAAGCTGTATAGACACATCTGCACATAACAAAGCATGACCACCAACTGCAGCAGAGCCAACCGCTAAGCTACCATACTGACACCACTCTTGGCTATGCCATATGGCTAGCACAAATTCCAACTCCCGACACACCTGCAAACTCTGCCACGTCACTTGTCTCGTGACGTCACATCCCCCGGCGACCAATTAGTGCTCAGCTATGCCATTGACACCATAATTGCAATCAATGAAGGAATGTTCCGACAACTCTAAAACAAAACGGGAATCTCGTGACATCGCAGTTTTAGCGAAATTAGGGCACACATATGTGTACCCTAATTTCGCTACATTGTTATTGATCAAAGAAAGCTATACAAAAGGGAACAAAAGCAGACAGATCAAGCTATATAGAGAAAAAAAAATGCAAGAAAGCAGGAGAAAGCGTCCGTTAGTCCTAAATATTTTATTTGTAATTAGACTTTCCCAATCTCCAATGGCTGTTCAGCCATGTTTGCAAAAGGTCAAACGAACTTTAACGCATATGATATTAGAAAACTAATGCACTTTCTCTTCTTTCTATAATATTCTCGAGTGTTGGGGAAAAATCAAAGATTTCGAAAATGCTCATTGAGACAATTTTTTTTGCGTGTCTGTGTGCCAGAGTTATTTGAATAATTGCTTCAAAGTTATTTGAAAAAACAACAAAAAAATGGTATGGGACTTAATACAACATACCTGTGTGTAGTGTGTTTAGTTCACTCTAAGCATGAAAACTGAAATATAATTGTCAATATGCAGTTATTCAATACAACACTCAAGACTGGCTGCTTTAAGAGCCAAGAATGACGTGATGTAAAACAACCTTTCATACTGCAGCCCTCATGCAATTGATCAAACCAAAACAGCATGAGAGAAGAAAATTGGCTATGGAGCAGCTATTAAATATTCAGTGGTCATAGAACAAAACGCTACTTCAAGCTCGAATTTTTGTAACTCGCGAATCCCAGGCCACACCAACTGACAGAGTGAGCATTTGTTTTTGTTTTTTTTTTTTCAACTTTACAACAAAAGCACAGAAAAAACAAGGAAAAGCAGGTACTTGAATGGAAGTTTAAAATTTTTAATTTCCAAGGAAACCTTGTTGTCTTCATCAAGTTAAGACACTTTCACATAAAAATGAAATCAGATATGTACACATTTTAGCACAGATGTATGAAGGTGAGAGGGGCTGGACATAAACACGAGGCACTTCTCAAAGGTGCGAACAAAATGGTCATCTCATAGAGCATAAAATTCGCACCGATTAAGAATTCCAGCTGCTTGAGGGAAGTACACATGGAGCTCCCTTAAAGTTCAGAATGTGATGGAACATTTGAACAAAAAAAAAAAAAAAAGAGAGAGACGCCAGCCAATATAGGAGAGATTTCTGTTCGACGTATTGGCTCCCAATGCAGTATCAGTGGATCGTTTAAAAACATGCTCAACTAATCACGTTAAGGAACATGTGTATGAATGCAACTAAACAAGGCCTTCCAGTCCTGGGAGCCGAAACGTCAAACAGAAATCTGGTTTTTACTGGTTGGCATCTTCATTAAAAAAAAAAGAGCACCCTTAAGTACACACAAATGAAAACAAGCGCATTTCTTCTCTGTTTCATGCAACACAGCATCATGCCATAATTCATCCGACGAAGACGTTCATTCAACCATGCATTTCTTTCACTCTGACCATCATGCATGGTGCGCGGTACTTTTAATTCTGCCAAGGCCCCCTAGATACAGGAAGTGTGAGTTACATACATACATGATATATATTACATACCTGGAGATGATTAGAAAAAAAAAAGGCAGAAACTGAAATCACTCCATTAATTTGATAAAAGACACGGCCAATAAGAGCTAATTACACTGGCGGCAACCCGTGCCAAATTTGCGTGAAAACAGTTCCACGGTGTGCTTCTGACTCTCCACAGCACCACGCTTCTTCCCCGATAAGGCCTTGTTTCGAGCGCTGCTGGCATGTTTGACTAATGCAACCTGTCCAACCCACTGAACATGAAGGCATACTCTCAATTGGATAAAACATGGCCCGACGATTAAGGTGTCTGGTTCAAGTTCGGGCGCACTTCCGATCTAAGCAGCAGTCCAGTGATGCTAAAAGAACACTTCTGTGTTGCACTTAAAAGCAAATGGTGCCAACTCTGAGAGTTGGGAGGTATCCTGTTTGCGAATGAGCGCATGGCCTACTAAAACTAATCGGGCTGAGCTCGGCCCGAGGTCGGTGTCCGACAGTTCGATGGTGTCCAGTCTGCAAACGAGTGGCCAGTACCCGTGGCCGCAAAAGTCACGCATCCATGAAAGCCTCTATTTCTTCTACGATCCGCTTGACGTAGAAGGGGCCCGGTCTGACGTGAGCCACGATGCGGCGAAGCTTCTCCGTGCTGCAGGTACAAGAGAGCGAACAACCACTGCTGTACAGCCACAAGCAGTTTAAATTGGAACGTGCGACGTGCACTGCAAGCCATCCAAACGCTGCCCTGTTCAACACGTAGTTGAGGGCAGCGACCAATGAGACAAGGGTATTACGAGACACCTAACCCCTACCAGCAGGGTGCCAAAGCAATGGGCCAATTTTGGGCCAGCATACATTACGCCTTTTCCTTCATGTTTTGTTCCCTGCCATGCAGAGTGGTGGATCTCAACAATAGAATTGCTTCTGCTGACCAGACAAAAAGGCGAGATTCTTCTTATACTTATGTTGCACATGCCTACAAGCCTTGCCTAGTATTGAAATGTCACAGCAGCAAATATTTTCCCAGGGTTTCAATGAGTTTCTTTTCCCCCTTCAGGCACCGCCCACGGTTTCTCTACGCCTTAAGAAAGCAAGTTGAAACACCGGGCATTTGCCAGGTGAGAAAAAGAGGGTCACGTGCGACTCCATAAATGAAGAAAATAATAAGGGTGACAAAACCTGTCTGCATGAGTGTGCCGAAGGATGCCACTAGGTTCTGAAGTATGTGCACCGCATTTGTTGGCTAACATGAGGCACTCCAGCTACAAAACGAGAAGCTAAATTCATGTTAAGATAAACCACTGCTAACTAAAGTATGCTCCCAGACAAAGAAAAGCTGTGAATTTGCAGCGCACCGAATTTTCTACAGTTCCTGGGATCTAAGGGTTCGCCTCCTCACACGAGTTTGGTGGCAAAACGAGAAACAGTTTGCAGAGTAAATGAATAAGGGCAGTTCTTCCTCTGTTCTACAGTACCCGAAGAAGCACATTTTCCTTATTGGCGGCTCTTACAGAGCAGACTTCCTAGGAGCAAAAGGATGCTGCGATATGTGGTGACAATGCGTGCTAAAGATGAAAGAAAACCAAGTGTGCCATATAGCCTACAAAATTGCAAGTGGTTCAATGCATATGCAAACCGAAGAGAGAGCCTTGCCTCTGTTCCCAGAGAAAACCCCTCCAAGGTCAGACAGGAAGGCAATCCAGGTACTCACCTTATGCAACGATACTGGTCAGAGTATGGTCGCGATGAAGGGATGATCTCACTATCCGGGTATGTGTCAATGTCAATGGGAAGATCCAGGTGGAACCATATCAACCGCCCCGGGTGTACAATGTCAAGCGTGTGACTGAAATTTAAGGAGCATTGTAAGGAAACACGACAAGCAAATCACAAGCTTCAGGCACTGTCCATTAGATTTCAGGAATAGAATTCAGTGTGGTCAGTCGTTGCACGTCACTCTGAAGTGCGAGCAATGTGCAACGTTACACGCTCGATGCCATTAGAAAAACCGCATTTAGCACAGACCCGTGTGCGCAGAACTTCGGCGGTCTACAAGCGTGCATGCAAACTAGGCATTTAGACATCTATGCACGAACCACACTAGAGCTACAAAAGCTAGCGACGATGACAAACGGCCAGAGTTCTAACAAGAAGCACCAGCTGCATTTGTTTGGAACTGGAGCTTGTTTTATTGTAGCAGCTGAAGCTTATCCTTATCAAACTTCCAAAATCTCTCCGTTTGACATCCGCCTGTTTACTGCTACTGACATATTCGATGATGTGATGAAACGGGGGAGTCTTCGAACAGTGTTGCTTTGAGAACTCTGAATGGCACCGCGGCCATGCTTACTCACATGGGGGGGTTGAGGCTATATGGGCAGAACCGGGAGACAAACTGAATGTCTTTGACGAGTGGAAGGTACCGCACGAAGAAGGCGCCCACCTCTCCCAGCATCTGTAAAGCCGACAGAAGCAAAGGATACGTCTGCTCTTTAGCAAAATGCACAGGGCTCCAGTGACTCTCATAGCTTAGAAAACTTCTTGATAAAAAAAAAGCCTGGCAGCAGCCGATTAAGTGGGCTTCAATTTTGCGTTCTCAGTGGGGCAGCCATTTAGATATATTTAGCTACACTAGTGTAGCGAAATTTCATTGGAGGATCTACAGTTTTCCTCCAATGATGTAGCTTAGTGCAGGTAAAAAAAAATTGACTGCACGAGTATTTCTGGATATGTTGGAGTTCGTTTCGCTAGAGGAACCAAAACTTTTGGTGCCATTCGTTCCACACTCATGACACAAGATCGAAATGGACTCCACATTCAGAGCTTTAAAGCAACTGGCGGTGTGTAGCCTGGCCTCAAAACAAATGCGGGCAATCTGTGCAAGCAGTAATTTCAAGGAAGGCGGTCACCTTTCCCAGGCAGTCAGTGGTAGGATACCGCTTGAGCAGCTCATCTGTCTTGAACACATTCAGGAAGTGCTGCTGCAGTAGGTACTGGTTGAGGCGAGCTTTTGGCTCTAGAAATGTAAACACACACACAAACACAAAAAAAAAAGGGGGTGTCACATCCGTGAACTGTACCAAAAACAAAAAAAATTCAAGGGGAGCACTTGTCACACACAGGAGCGTCTTGCGCTGGGTTTGGTTGGCTTGTTATGTGGATTCTGGTTTGCATTGTTGGCCATGACTCGGATTAGGGCTATGGCTAATGCCGTAAGTCACTATGCGCTGCCATTAAGGCATTATAGCCAATTAACCACAACTGGATATAGTAATGGCTTATGTGTATTCTCGGTTATGGCTTGGATTTGGGCTACGACTAATGTGCCTAGTCATTATGCAGTGCTCTTTCATTACCAGTCGCCATGGCTTGTTCTATTTTTTCGTACAATGTATGGAGAGCTACGACTAAAACATGCATTATGATATGCACTCAATTATCCTGAAGAAAAACAGACATCCTGACAATGCCACCCAAGAATGTTTTTAAAATGTTTAACTTTCAGTGTGGATGTTGCTATATTTATGACCTTAGTGCCTGGTTTATCGATTACTTGCATTGTTAACGATACCATTGTTAGCCGACTGTTCTACACGCCTGTTACTAATTTCTACAAAACTGTGCTGTTCAAGTGATTACTGCAGCGGGTGGCTGGAGCTTTGTCAAGCTGCAAAGCAAAGCAGCTTTTTCTCCGGTCACCTCTTTCGATGAACTAAAATAAAATTCTCGACGATGATGATTCAGGTATTATAGCCAATTACAACTGCATTCAGTATTGGCTTTTTCTTGGCATATTATGTGGATTGTGTCAGATTGGCTTAGGATCTGTTTTTTGGTCACGCATTTTGCGGACAGTCACTTTCTGCGCACGCCATGGATTAGCCAAGAAGTGCTTTCTCGTTAAAAGAGGCCGGAAGCCTTAGTACCATGGGCACAACCCGTCACGAGCACACTTACTGCAATTTATCTGGAAACTGAGTGCCGTAATAAGCTTGCTGCACCGAGGAACCGCTCCCTCCGCCCGTTTAGCCAGAGCGTCTTTGTCCGTGCTGCCTGGCTGCCTGACAAAATCACCCAGTGACACAGCGAGCTTCACTACATCGTTGATGAAGCCGAAGACTGCTTTGTGTGGCTGCATGCGTATGGCGCGCAACGCCCACTTCTTCCTGCAAACAGGGTTGGAAGCAGCCAGAGGACAGATTACAAAGCCACTTGTCAGGTTTTTTTTCCTACGTTCGCAACACATTTGTACCAAAGATTTTTTTTGTTTCCATGCTACAAGTTCTTAAAAGGCCACTTACAATGACTCCTCGGGAAGCTCGGTGAAGCTCCAGTAGATCCTCTCCCGAGCATTGGCATCGTCGAGGCGGTCCAGAATGTCGTCTATGTTGATCCCAGCAGTCAGGTCAACTTCAGCGGTGTCAAACTCAACCGGTTCACAGCTGCGTTGACAGAGAAAAAGTCCCCTCACATTAGAAAAGGCAAATATGAAATTGCAGTAGCTCGCAGGCCCCGCCGTGGTGGTGCAGTGGTAAGATGCCCGACTACTGTGCCAGAGTACCCGGGTTCGATCCAGACCGCCGCCGGCTACAATTCAATGGAGGCGAAACGAAGAGGTGTCCGTGTGCTGTGCGATGTCAGTGCACGTTAAAGATCCTCCAGCTAGTCAAAATTACTCTGCAGCCCTCCACTACGGCTCCTCTTTCTCTCCTTCCACTTTCACACCCACCTTCCTCCCTTCCCTTAGGGGGGTTCAGGTGTCCACAGAAGCATGACAGATACTATGCCTTTTGTTTCTTGCGAGCCAATTACTATTACTAGCTCGTAGCATTACATGTGGCAGCGTAAGGCTCTTGTTATGGCCGTCATGGACGCAGTTCTTTGTGGCTCAAAACTGCTCAGCAAAATGCCATTCACTCCCTTAGAAGTGACCAATGTGCGTCACGTGACTAAAACGTCACACCTTCAAGAAAGAGCACCATCCTTGCTGCCAATGTAAATTCCAGAGCAGGGTAAGGAGTGCGGATGGCTGACAGCATCATGCAGGTCTAATCTCAAAGGACTCCGTTATGAGAATTGCATCGCTTGCTGCCAAGTCTGCGTTGCGTTTTCACCATGCTGAAAATTGAATCCACCCAGATATTTGTGGCATTTACGAAATCAACAAGTACCGCGAATTGGTCAAAGTAGGACAGGTATGCGAAGAGTTAGATCAACTGCTCTCATTTGCATACTCAGACAACGGTATCACAGTTTTCCTATTTCCTATAAGGATATGTAAAATGCACTATGATGAGTGGTCAGTAAATACTACATAAGAATGAAAGAATAAACACTATGCTTTTTGTTACGACACACAGAGCAAGCAGATAGCAGAGATAATCTTTCTTCCAGCACTCTTTGAGACAATCTACCTTGATGACGGAGAATGAAATAAATCATCTCCCCAGAATAATTTGCTGGGGCAGCGTGTTTGTGCACAACACAACTTGTCTATTTAATGAATTTAGCGTAAGTTGGCTATGGTGTGGAACCAAAGACAACTCTATCAATTTTTTGCTGCTGGTGAAAGCCTATTGCACAGCTTCTTCTGGCCCCACTTGGCAGCAAAAGGTTACCCCATTGCAATGAAAATGGAATGAAGTCGCAGGGAAAAAATGTTTGATCCAACTCTTCTGAGCAAGACTATCAAGTACTCTTCTAGAAGTCGCCATGGGAAGTGAATCGTGGCGCGGTCTATACTGGCGGTCCATTTTGTGGAAAAACTGCCCCACTGCAATGCAGTTTGCCAGCAAAAATAGCTAGTAACAATGACAGCCAGAACAAGAACATTGGTGCCACAGCTGTTTCTACAAGGCACTGACACACAAACAAAAAGACTACTTTCAAAGAAAGCTGTTTGGGCCAATAAATACAATGCACCAAGAAATTTGCCAGCGCACACCACATTTAACAGTGGCAGTAAGAAATTGGTGCAACACTGGTGCAGTGCTGTACCGGGGCACTACTAACACTGAATGCCCGCATGCTTTATTTAGAGACTCAAATTCTTGGCAATATAACCTAACACAGAAAAGAGGTCGCAAGTAAGGAGAAAGAAAAATGAACATACATGTCCGGAAGATTCAGGGGTGCCTGGGTTGCAGCGCCAGCCTCGCTTTGAACGCCTGCTGCAACAAAATGACAGAGTTGACGAGACTGAAATCTCCAGATTACCTGCACCTGGCGCACCTCCATTGAGCACACGCACAAATGCACAGGTGCAAACACACACACAACATTGGCGCACAGAGTGCAGCCAACTGCACTCGATCTACAGTTTGCGTCTCAACTTTCGTCCCATTTGAAGACGTTTCTTTCAGTGACAACTGACTAACCAAAAGGGAAGCAAAGTTGGGATGCGGGCCTAGATGGTGCCCATTTCATACAGAAGCTAGAGTCAACGATTTCTTTACTGAAGTGTTAGATTAGTGCTTGCACAACAATCCATCAGGACTAACAGACACAAGAGCCGAACCACAAACCAGAGAGTGGAGAAGAGAACCGCTCAGAAAGTGACTAGCTTTAGTATGCACCTTTCGGGAGCATACAGAGTGTGGTGCCATCTGGAAGCGGCCAATAAAAGCTATTTGCAATTGTCCCTGCTGGCTTCCCAAAGGCGCATTTTTTTTTTTTTTTTTTCATTTACCCTTTAACTATCTCTATGCTGTTGTGAGAATTTTCACTACCGGATCTTTTCAATACATTTTGTTGTCAGGAGGTTGTGCAGTTGTCAACAAGCTCAATGTTTGGTAGTTTACAGGCACCGTGAGTGCCTCCACTGTTCGTAAACACTCAAGTTTTGACCTACTGTGACCACCGTCTTTTTTTATATATTTTTTTTATGTGGGCCCACAGCTGATAATGTTAAATAGTTCTGCTTCGAAATGCAGTAATAGTGCCGTCATGTACTACGAAGAGAGAAAGAAAGGTATCCTGAAAGAATCTGCAACTCTGCGCTTTCAATGCCTCGTGGCCGCTTTTCAACATTTTGCCAACAGATTGTACCAGCAACAGGGCCGCGCATTTCTGCACAATTGGGAACACTGCACGAAACTACAGGAAGAAAGAGAGTGACACAACACTGAAGGTGCGGTGAGGTCTGTTCACCGCAGTCTTTTTGCTTTCTTGTAGCACAGTGTCAAGTGAAGAGCAGATGGCGCCACTGCTGTGTGGCAGACAGGAGCTTCGGCAGTACAACTATGTGGCACGCAGGGTCATTGTTAAACCCATTCCAGTACAAACAGATCAGCACTGCAACAAGCTCTTGCAAGGTGTACACCTGTAAACACTGGTAGAACCCACATCGTCCCCATCTCAGGTGCCCGAGTGCAATGCGATGTGTGCAAAGCATCACAAGCAGCCTTTGCAGTCTCGCAACACAAAAGCGCAGGAACTGGACGTGACAAAAAGGCAAGGTAGCGAACTCACCAAATTCCTGAGGCTCCTGCTCGGGCAGCGCTGCACTCAGAATGTTTTCTATCAGCCCTGGCGGCGTGGGCGGCAGGCTCCTTAGCTTCTGATTGCACGCAAAGAGAGTGCGAAAATCGTCGTTCTTCTCGAGAACTGCCACTCTGGACTTATTCTCTTGTCGAGAGCCCGAAACGTACCCCTCAGCGTTTTGTTCGCACTTGTCTGTGCTCCGTGTTTCCAGTGAAGCCCCACATTCCCCGCTGTTTGATTTTGGCGTATGTTGCCCCTTAGCCTTCTGTTTGCACTTGTCTGAGCTTGCGATTTCCGCCGAAGCCCTGCGTTTCCTGCTGCTTGATGCCGGAGTACGGTGGCCCTTGCGGCTGGTGCTTTTTGTACCAGATTTTGCCAACCGGTGCTTTTTTGCCTTCGACCTGCTGGACTGGCTTGACCTAGGAGACAGCACCGACAGAGGCCTGTCCCTCTTCTTTGCCGTCGATGTGGAGTAAAAGGAGCTTGCCGGTATGTGGCCGTCGACCAGTGTTGCATCCTTGCTGCCCTGTGGAGAGGTCAGCTGGTGGGAGGTGGCACCACTGTATAGCTGAATGTCCTGCGTGGAGGCTGCCGTGGGGCTGTTGTTGACAAGCGAAGGTTCCTGAACATCCACGAGCATTTCTTCATCGAAGCCTGTGCAGCTAGAGCTCAGATTCTGCTTCCGAATCTTGCTCGACGAACCTGCTGACGAGGTGTGCAGTTCACGACAAGAAGAATGAGAATGGCCGGAGAAAGGAAGTTGGCCAGACAATTCCGAAACTGCTTTGGTTGAAGTGACAGCTTGCGCATCGAAAGACAAGTCTAGTTTTAGGCTGTCACCACTGGTGCCTGCCTGGACACTTTTGGGCCGTTCACACAGTTCGGTGAACTCTAGCCGCTTCCTAGATTTGATAGTGACGGCACTCTGGTCACGACCGTGTGTGTCGTTTGACTGACGTGCACGTGCGGTGAGGCTTTTTGCTGTAGAGCAGCTGGTTGCAGAGGGGCCACGAGAGGCGCCTGCCGGCGCAGAAAGGGGCTCCGCCTTTCTACCCACTTTTTCAACTCCGACACTGTTGTCAATGCACACGACATCACAGTTTGGAGAAGGCAGAACAGAAAATGTAGCGCTGGGCCTAGCATCCTTGGACGACACGACAAACGTTGCACTCTTCCGTGCATGCTCTCCATTCACAACAAATGTTGCATTCTTCTGCGCAGCACCACCATTCACAACAGTGTCTACCCTATCACACCGGTTACTAGACTTTGATGTGCTGCCCGCAGACTTCTTGGATGAGCAAACAGTCGCAAGAGGCAATTGCTGCTTGGCCTCCAGACTGGTAGAAACTCTTCCAACGGTCCCTGAATCCTGAATTGTCTCGCCATTCACAACAAACGTCGCATTCTTCTGCGCAGCACCACCATTCACAACAAAGCCTACCCTGTCACACCGGTTACTAGACTTCGACGTGCTGCCTGCAAACTTCTTGGATGAGCAAACAGTCGAAAGAGCCGATTGCTGCTTGGCCTCCAGACTGGTAGAAACTCTGCCAGCTGTCCCTGAATCCTGGATTGTGGCAGTGACGCTCGAGTTACAGCCAACTTTGGAAGCGCAAGGCACACTGCTGCTCAGAACTGCGCCGTTCTCTGAACGGCTAGAGCTGGCCAGCATTTCACCTTCCGCGACTGGCACCTGTGATGCAGTTTTCCCACTGCCTGCCCCATCTCCGCTGTCTATGGACCCAGGCATTGAGCTGTTTGGCTGCTGGCACCTGCTTTTACTCGAGCTCCTTACTACATCACCGTCGTTGAGCACGCTGGCTTTTTCTGGCACGATACGTGGCAATGATGCGTCACCTGAAATAGAGTCAATGTCCCCAGCAGTAGTTGCCAGCAAGGCCGACACATCCAGCCCAGAGATGTTTCCAGTCGAATCCAGGAATGCGTTTAACTTCCTGTGCACAGCACTCAAGTCCACCTTCGAGGTAGCATTTAAGCGCTTCGGCTTTGATGCTGAGGCAGCCTTTGTAGTTTGCCTGGCGTTGATAGTGGGACTCACCAGCTGCTGGAGGACGATGCTGTCTTTGCCACTCAGGACACTGGCGCCCTCTACTTCAGAGGCAAGTTGCCTCTTCAAGGAGCTCAAGTCCCTTCTTTCACACTTCCTTGAAGACGTGGGTCGAACAGGTGTCGTCACAGCCGCAGACTCTACATGCCGCACTCCATCCTTGCACCCCGGCGTGGCTTCGCGAAACGACGGCACAGTTCCCACGTCCGGAAGTGGACACTCCTGAGGGACACCATCAGGAAGACTCGTGCTGCTCACAGTGGGCTCAAAGGGAGTCACCTTGACAGAAGGGGAAACTGGTAGGAGAAGGGGTGCACCGGTTAGGGTTGGCTCTACAGGCTGCTTGAAAGGTGACACTGCGCCAACGAATCCCACAGATACATTCGGAAACCCTGGAGCAGCAGCCGTACAGTCTCTTGCGCTTTCCCTGGAACTGTCAAGATCAATGCCATAGGCTCCTGAACAGCGGCCACCTGGCCCGTACCCATCACTCAAGTTGCCTGCTTCGATGGCTTCCACGGAATTACACCCCTTGCCAGGATGCTCGCATGCCTTGATCGCGGAGCACGAACCATTGCCATCAGCCAGTTCTAACCACTGCTTGCTCGAGTCAGCAGCATGTTGCTCAATTACAAGTGGTGCTGCTGTGCTTGCACAGGTCACATCCATTGCGACATTCATCAAACATGTCTTTTCGGGGCTGAAAGAGTTTCTATTTCCAGTAGCATCATTCAGCTCCTTGCCATAAAGCAATGTCGAGCCGCTGGATTTATCTCTGATGGCAATGGAGGTTGTGACGTCTGCTGAAGGAAGGGCAGCCGGCGCCAGACTGTCATTGCCCAAGCCGCCTGTGAAGGCACAAGTCAAGCTCATATAAGGTGCAGAGTGCTCTGCATCCTCTGGCTGCACAGCTAACCCACTGCTATTCCCCTCGACAGGACAGGACTCATTCAATCCATCCCTGCCACTGAGGTCGAAGCCGCTGATGCTCATGCCGACAGGCAGGTAGTTTGTAGCCATTGAGATGTCTACAGGCAGAGATGAAAGAACACTGCTTATCTTTGGCACTTCATCGGTTACAGCTGAAGTGCGGCACTCATTGGAGCCAGCGGCATCTTTGGGCACATCCATTAAGCAATGCTCATTGTTGCCGTCATCCTCCAAGACATTGAGTGTGTCATTCTTCCCCATCATCTGATTAGAAGTGAGACTGCACAGTGTGACAGGGTCAACAGTGCCGGTTGAATCAGCCACAGTAGCCAAGTCGCAAGCGTTCCTGATAGGGCTCTCATCATCTCCCAGTGCGTCTTTAGCATCATTTTTTTGCATCAATGCGACAAAGGAGGCGAGATTGAGTGATGGAACTGGTTCGGCTCTTCCAGTTCTATCGCTCACAGTGGTCACACCAGAAGCAGTCCTGGCAGGGCTGCCGTCATCCTCAAATATATCTCTTACATTGCCCTTTCGCATCGATGCGACAAAGGTGCCAAGGTCCAATCTGGCCGACTGGTGATGACCTACAGATGTTTCAATATCAGTTTCACTTGCGGCTGCATCTGCTTCCAGATCCACGGCACGACTTGCACAAGTCACGTTCATTGTTTCGTGCAGGTATACCGAGCCATCCGTCGGCTCAGCTTCAGAGGTAACCCTGCAGGTCACATCCATGCTCTCGTGAATGAGCATAGTCTTGTTAAGCCGACCGGCAGTGGAATTCCTGCCAGCTACAAGACTAGCGTGGTCCACAGTCATCCCATTGAGCGTAGGAGAGGCCAAGGCGAGAGTAATGTCCATGGTCTTGCAATCAAGACTGGTCTTGTTGACGGCGCAAACTCCCTTGCTCTCCGGTGAAGCAGTTAGGGCATGGTGGAATTCATAACACGTGCTGGCGCAAGTGATGTCCATGGCCTTGTCCCCAAGTGTGGTCTTGAGACAAGCGGAGGAAATATCCTTGTCCCCTGCACCAGTGCAGTCGTGTGCAGATGAGACATTGGCATAGGTCAAGTCCATGGCCTCGGAAGCAAGGGTCGACTTGTTGGGACATGTGGAGGGGTCATCCTTGCCTTCGACGCTGCTTGCTCCGCCAAACACAAGGCACGATAGTGCATCTTGCATCAGAATCAACGTCTTTTCTGACCGGCAAACCGTGTCTTTGTTGCCGGCCGCATCATCGGTGCAGTAGAAACTTTGCTCAAGAGCACTGTGCTCCTCGCCACACTTTGGGGCCAATAGGTTTGCGTCGCCGTTGAACGGGTCATCTGTCTTTGTCCTGGAAAAATAAAAAAGGTGGCGAGAGTAAGCAGGGGCAGTTAAAAGGGAACCACGCACATATTAACAGCAGCATGTCTCACTCTGCATCTTCAAACAAGATGTGCCAAAGTAAAACTAAAGTGCTTTCAATGTGCTTCCCCGGTGATGTCATCGTGGCTTGCTGGGTGCGTGCACCCACTCACTGGAGGCTTCCAAGTGATTTCATATAACCAATAAAACCCATCGACACTCTTTATAAATTTATTCCATTGTGATAATGTTCCTTGCATTGCTTGCAAGTACTTTCCTCTTGCCTACCAGCAAGTGACCCCCCACACAACAAATGTGGTTATGTTGGATTTTCATAAAAGCAACGTCACTCGAGTTGGTATACTGTCAGTTGGTACATGCCCCAAAAAACGCAATGCGAAAGGTTGAAATGCAGACTCTCAGGCACAACAGTGCACAAGTTGAAACCACTAGCACCACCACCGCAGCTCCTTTTGCACCTAACCAACAGTTCACCAATTCCAAGCCCAAATTAAAGGAAATCTGCCAAATAATGAATGCTCTCTCCCCTTCATTGAGCACTGAATTGCCATTGGTCACTGACAGTTTGTGCAACTGAACTCTATTGATGTCATTCAATGCAGCATGCACATGAAAAATGGATCTGAATATGCCAATACTACTTACTTAGGGGTGGACTGCTCTGCATTGGCAAAGACACCATCTGCAACAGACACATAAGCATTAGCAATTTCCTTTGTTCTTTTTTTTCTTCCCGAGTGTGAAAATCCTTTCCTTTTCCAGACAGCGACTAATATGATTTTCGGAACACGCTGCCTGCTGCTTGCAGCATTCACCAGACACCCTCCGCTTTTGTTTATGCTACTCTTAGACTGAGCATGCTCAACGTGCAATTCTCTGAAACGTCCTTATGTACGAGCGGCTGTTATTAAACCTTTTCTTTGGTTGTCAGCCATGGACGTGTTGACGACCCCTTATAGACCAACACAGTGTTTACAAACAAAGGGGGCGCTTGCAGCGTCTCAGTCGGCTGGGGTTGAAAAATAGGGTTTAGCGCCCATAGGAATACATGGCACCGAAATATTTCTAAGCAGTTTTTTAATTTCACAAGACACCTATGATGTCCTTATTCGGTGCAGAGTAACCATGAACATCCTAGAACAGATCGTGAAAGTATGAAATCTCATGACCGAGGCGAAGTATTTTTAAAACACTGCGACACATATGGGGGCGCAAGTTGGGAGGGCGACCCATAAAAACACAAGTAAACGCAACTTACCGTAACTTTTTTCTCGTTTCGCAGAGCACCAGAAGTGGTGGCGGGTCGTTAAACATTGGCCAGCGCTTTGAAGAAGTATGCTGCATCATTGCGGAGGCGGTCTACTTTTAAAACTCTCCGAATAATCTATGTTGTGAATTCGGACACCCCCAAAATGCTCATGTAGCGAAACACGTAGTTTTGTTTACAGTCTGATATGCTGCCGCATGGAGTAAATTAGCTTGATAATACTGTCCCTCAAGTGATACATCCTAGACAGAATTACATTTAAAAGGCAGTTGTCAAACGCCATACAACAATACGGACGGGACGAACGAGAGTCGCGCATTGCAGGAGACGACAGCGCAGCTGGCGATACCCACCGCGGCCGCCTCCAGCTCCGAACGTCTGCTAGCGACAGCGGGTGGTGCATGGCCGCCTGCAACTGTGTGCGGTCAGTTTATCATGCTGTGAACGGTCCCACAAGTCGTCAGAATTTTAGTACTTGCAAGGAAATTAGTGTGCCATGCAACATGTCAGGGCGTGATACAAGACGTTTACCAAAAAATGGGAAGTGTTCAACGCTGCTAAACAGAGTAAAATGTTGCGGTAAGTTGTGTTTACATGCGTTTCTATGGGTCGCCCTCCCAACTCACACCCGCATACGTTTCGCGGTATTTTAAAGATACTTCGCCTCGATTTCATACTTTCGTGATCTGTTCTAGAATGTTCACAGTTGCTCTGTAACGAGATCATACGTGCGCCGTGAAATTAGAAAATTGCTTCGAAATTTTTCGGGTCCATGTATTCCTATGGGCGCTAAGCCTAGTTTTCACCCCCAACCGGCCCAGCCTGGCGACAGAAGCGCCACCGCATCGCGCTTACGTCACAGATCAGTGTCGGTCTATAGACCAATGGAACCAGTGGAATGATATCTTGTGCAGAGTGTTAGCGCAGCTTCAGGAGCAGGTCGCGCAATCAGGGTTGAGTCAAGGCTAAGCAGGCATATAAAATATGCGCACTTTATACACCAGCATGCCACAGTATGCAGACGACATGGAGACGAGGCGACACGATGGTGGCGGTATCTTTTTTTTTTTTTAAGAATGCTGTTGGGAAGGTTACGGCTCCCAACACCAAGCCACTCGCTCGCCGGACACCCGAGATTCTCTGTATTGCACCCCCATCCAACAGTGCAGCCAGAGCTTGAGTTTCAGTGATGCAATCATCAAACTCCATAGACGCTCCCTCTCTCTCTCGTGCGCATTCTGTTTCCGCACTCTTTTCATGTATCCTTCGCTTTGAGAGATTAAAGTCTGCTTTGAACCTCCGCGCTTTCAACCCTACAAAACCATGTCTAGCCAGGCCAGAGCCGATATGAAACCTTTCATTTTTTGTTGCCGTGGGCATCTCAAATCCCGAAAAATCGCTTCGTGGACCCTCATTTGAGAAACTCTGCTATACTTCATTAATCTGCCTCCAAACCCGCTAATTCAATCATGTTCAAAAAAACAGACAACAGAAAGTTGCCACTCCAAGCCATACAGTTCCAAATGTAAAGGTGCCACTAAAACTACAAACATCATAGCCGTAGACAAATGTTTTCTGAAGGTCTACAAAAATATCCCCCGAAACATAACAATGATACAGAAAGCTAAAAAAAATCAGCTATTTAAAATACAGCCTCAAATCATACTGCCTTTGCAGGAGTCTGAAATGGAGCATTCGAATGACGTAAACTATGGAGTAAATCTAAGTACACGCTTATTTCACCACCCCTTTCATGCAACTTTACCATTAAAACTAGCGAGATACCCCCTGCCTGTACAACTACAAAAGGTACCAGTAAAATTAAAGTCAGGACCTAACAAGTAAACCCATAGCTTGTTTCCCCCTTGGGGATGCCTTTGCCCGTTTTGGAAACTGAAGATCAATGCTCTTCGGGCACATTACTCGGCAAGATCACATTTCACTCTTGTGTACGACACTACTGTATAAATGCAGGCACCTCCTCGCAACGAGAGGTTCCACTCAGCTTAGAAACCCAAGTGCACAATGCATGCTTTGAGCGACCAATTTTCTTGTCTTATGACCACTCATAGCAAGGAAGGCAGAACGACTTTGCCCAGTAGGGCTTCGGCCCTTATCTAATTGTGACATCCCCTTCAGCAATGTGGCTGTTCGAATTTCGACCGATATCCAAAAAAAAAGGATTTCAAATGGGTGTGTACAATATGCAGCATCAATTTTGCAAAGTGTAACTTACCAGAGTTGGGAGCAAGCTCTCCAGAGTTCTCGCAGTTGAAAAGTCTGGGGAAAAAAGAAAAAGATGCTCAGCAGCCTCAAAACTGAAGTGAAGTGGCTATGGCTGAATTATACTACCCATTTTCCCATAACTTCTGCAAGATTAAAAGAAAGTCAATTACAAGTGGCCTGCATGTTTCCCGTACAAAACGCAACACCACTAAATACTCAATCGGTTGTAAGCGGTCACCGGGAGCACTTTTAAACATTGCTTGTAATTTGCACACTCCGTGCAAACCTTTTAAATTTGAATACTTATGAGGACCACCTCTGTGCATCTCTTGCATTAGAATATTACCGAAATTAGCATTTCAGGAGCCCATCAATGTGCACGAACACCATTCGTGCAGTTCAAATTATTGCCTCTAGTATGGGTTACAAGTGCCGTTTGTTTAAATAATTTCCCTCTGTATGCATGATTCAGTCCTTTAAGTTCAGAGCAGAAGCGAAAATGAATTAGGTTGTTAAATCTAAACTAGTGGCTTGCTTTAATATTGCCCACATCTGTGTCTGGGGCAAGTGACCATGAAAGAAATAAAAATCTGAGCCCTTTAAAAAATTTTAAGAACGATTACGATAATCCCCAATGGAAAATTTAAACATGCTTGTATGTATGCTTGTGCAGTTATATAGCACTATTTTTCTTGCGAGCCAAATTTCTCAGGAGAAGAGAAAGAAGCCAGGAGCGAATCGTGGCTCTTCTTTCTTTTCCAAGAAATTCTGTTCGGCTCGTGACCCTCTTTCACTCGGTTACACCGACAACAACGGTGACGTGGCTTACAGCAATGGCAGTGGTGGAACTGGCAACTGACTTCTTGTAGCAGCTTTTGTAGCAGAAGGAATCGCAGTTTGTAGCAGAAATTTCAAGTTTTGTAGCAGGAAAAATTGCATTTTGTAGCAATTATTCGAGCTTTTGTAGCAGAAACAAAAAAAAAATGTTTTGTAGCAAAATTTCAAATCTCGAGACGCTTAAATAAAGAAGGCTTGTTTTACTTCTGCAACTCAATTGCTCAGATGTTTGTAACGACAATAGCCATACAAAAACAAGCTTCAAGCTCAAATGCAGTCTAAAGTGCTGTTCTTTTCTTAAAAAGCCCCAAACTAAGCAAACAGGGGGCTTTGCTAAAAACAAAGCCGTTATTATTCAGAGGGTAGGCATAACGAGATATGCAACTACACTATAAACACCGCAGCCTTGGAAAGAAGGTTGCTAGCTGTCTTAATGTAAAAGCTCTCTGTAGAAATTCAGAACTGCCACTTCTTAAAACTGCAAATTTAAGGCCCTATTTCTTCTCTTTGTCTTGACGACTCCAGCTTGGACAGGGCTGCTGTGAGCCTTTCCTGTCCATTCTTCAAAAGGGCTTGTCCACTCTCAACGTCTGCAAATTTTTTAGACTTGACCCTTTTGAGAAAAGCAGCTCAGCATTAGTGCTCATATTTCTGGTCAGCCAGATCTCTTCCTGTACCTTTTCCTGATTCTGACCTCTTTTCTGGGTGTCCTTATTCTGTACATCAGGGTAATGTCGAGGTGCCTTTTTCCTTCAAGACCCGTGCTCATTAGAGGGAAAGGAGGAAGAATACTTCTGCAGGTCCTGGGTGGAGATTATTTTCCCCTTGAGAGAGGCGAGCTGCTGGCGCTACTCAGTCAAAAGGCGCGATGCGCGGGGATGTAGAGTGAGCGACGATGCCGTGCGTTCGCAATATTTGCTTTTCCTTCCGGTGGTTTGGCGGGGTGGCTAGTTAATCAAATCAATGCAAGAACTCTGAGTCTTGCGTCTGCTTCTTCGCAGCGCACTGCAGGGATTGTGCGTATGCCTTCCTCATTGTAATGAAAACGTCCAAGGGTACTTACTGACCGTATGCGAGGCTGCAAATATATTGAGTACCTGCGCATAAGTTATTTGCACACGCGCGTGCCCACACACATGCGGTTTTGTAGTGGCGGAAAAGAAATAACTGTCAAGACTGAGATAATCGTCTAAAGGGTGCATAAACATTGATGTTTGGAATTAAGCTGTGAAATTATACAAGATGTTCCACATAAGGGGTTGAACTTAAGGTACAAAAGCGGCTAACAGAGTCCAGTGCGCGCGCACAGAAACAGTGAAGTCCTTAGCGCTCCCTCCGTTGCTAAGGCCATACAAAAAAGAAAATGAAGCAAGCGTATATACTGCTCCAGCTGTGCTTTGCCGAGGGCAGTTCCAAACCATCACTAGTTTGAAACCGCACCTTCTGTGTTGGCCAGCATGCTCGCACATCCGTTGCACGCACGCACACACACCCGCGCACACAAATTAAGCGGGCGCCCAAGGCAGCTCGAAACCGTCACGCGTTTGAACGTGCTTCTACCCTTCGACGGCCAGAACGCCAGACTGTCAGCCCCTCCTTTCACCCTTCCCGCTGATTGGACTTTAGAGATATCTTGTAGCACCCTCTCACTCCCTTCCAGTAGATTTAAAAAAAAAAACACCGGCAGGAGACGCAAGTGACGTCGACAAACGTCAATTTTGTGTCACATGATTGCCCGCCAAGGACCTGCAAAAATATTCTTCAGCCTTGCACAGTGTTGCCAGCAGGTGACAGTTTTGGTTTTGCGACAATTCGGTTTCGCTGTCGGCAGAGTTATTCAAAGACTTTTGGGGCAGGCGTGGCGCAAAAGTAGGCAAAAATTTGATTTTGTAGCAGCATGTAGCAGGATTTCTGATTTGGCTGTTTGGCAAATTGGCGCAGTAGTTCCACCACTGCAATGGGCTACAAATAAAAAGCAACACCAACTTCTGCAAAGGCAGACGACAGCACACAAAAAATGCCAGAGAAAGGCGCCAACAAAACTTACTTTATTTCGTGCGTGTCTGAGAAGCTGACTCGTTTCGAACGCCGGCACCTCCCGCCGTGTTCGCGTGACTGCAAAATATGGTGGAAATGACACTGCTTGCCGCACAGATCCAAAAAGCTTACACAGTGTTGCCGTCACACAAACAAGCAGATCCACGAATTCAGTACTTTCCTGCTGCTCATTGCAAGGCATGCAATAATAATAATTTTATTGGCAGGTATTAGCAGGAAGTTAAGTGCTGTCACACAGTGTAGTTTACAAGGGCAGGAGATCCAAAAGTCTGCAAGTCAAAAGCAGAGAAAAGACGCCTCGTCCAAATAAAATAATCGATAGGACAACAGACTGAAGGAGGAGGCCAATAAACTGGCGCAGCGTGCATCCCTCCAGAAACAACGCTTTAATGTAACGCCGAGGACAAACTATAGTTGCACTAAGTTGATTGATCACCATTTCCTAATACGAGGTTACTTTCACGGATATGAAGCCTTTAAAAGCTGGAAACACATGCACACTACCAAGGCAGCCAACCTTTTGCATGCAAATCACAGTGACATGTACTTATTTGCTGACATATCGCCAAACAGCCGAACTGCCATTAGTTTTAAGCTAGCGATTCCAAAGCTCAAAGTTGACCCTCACCCTAATTACAAGATTTAATCGGGCAACCAATGAAGAACAAAATGTTGGTGCTAAATGATTGTCAACAAAAAGCCGAAACTACCAAATTTTACCGCCAACAAAAACTAGATGGTGCTGTCCTCAGCGACCAATTAAATGCAAGAAAAAGCACCATCAATGAAGCCAGTCAAATCTAAGCATCGTGCAAAGCTCCTAAAGAGAAAAATTAACAGGCGGGTTTCCACTGTTGCATACTGCAATACTTGGCTCAGCTTGGTCCCCTTGTCTGAACTAATAACTGGCATGTGCCTCTGGTTAAGCCATACTTGGTTAAGGCATTACGTTTTGCCATATTTCGTGCATACTGTTACACTATTGTGGGTCGTTAATTTACTGTGCTGTTTTTTTAACTTGCTGTTTCATTTGTATATATGTGCTCTTTCTGTGCTTCATAATTTTCATGTTATATATGTATATTTTTGCCTTAACGTCACATGTCCTGTTGCTCTGCCATTACTGGGCCTCGGGCATCTCTCAAGCTATCGCTGTAGCTTTTCGCCCGAGGCCCATTTCCTGTATATTACTGGAAATAAATTTTTCAAACTAAAACAGGTCATTAACCCAATAATGTTCGGTATATTGCCAAGAGTAAATAGTGAAACAGAGGTCATTAACCCCGTAATGTCTGGCATATTGCCAACAGTATAGACAGCATGAGATACAAATATCGAATTTATGCACTCAGAAGCAAATCAAATTCAAATCCTCAGGTCAGAACTCAATCTATGCCTCAACGAGTTGAGAGATGCAGTCGTAGTATAGGACGTGCAGAAATACTGCTAAAAGACGACTCTTCAAAAGAGCTAGGATTTTAATAGACGCACTACGACATCAATGGCCTTTGGAATGATTTTGAATTTTGTTTGCTGCATGTGCTTGTAGTAAGAATTTGCAGTGCTATTCTCACATGTTCAGCAATTAGCACAGCTAGCTGATTTTAATTATACCATAATTGTTTTTTCTCAACTACCAGTTATTTGGAAATATCTGGATAGGAGCAACACTTAACAATAAAAAGCTCGAAATGCAAAACCTGTCACCAACATTCAGAAAATTTTTTTCTGGTGCTAATAAATACTGTTATTACATCCTCACAAATTGGGCATGAGAGTTTTAACTTGTTTACTTTTTTAACTTCAGCTGTGGTTCATGTTCACACAAATGCCACTGAAATCACAAGTGGATTTCCTAGTCAGTGCTTCTCACAAGCATAAATGTAGCAGCTTAAGTGCATTGGCAATAATACCAAGGTGCGGTGTCCACTTACGACATTTTGGTCAACACCTTCGAGGGGGAGCCTGGCAAGTTTCAGGATCTACAGAAGCAATTTCGTAAAAGAAAGGTTAGTAAACAGACAAATGAAAAAGAACTGAACATCATTTACTCCAAGCAAGATGGACAAATACCCAACTATAAGACTTTTCCTTACAGAGATGAAGAAGTACTGTGCCAAACAATAGAACGAGAGGAAACGGGATTTACTACGTTTCATCTTGTCACACACTACATGTCATAACTTGCACACTGCACATTCACGTTTGCAAAAAGCAGCAGCAGTATTAGACAATGGGCATATCCATCACTAGAAGTTAACATGCACCATTCAAGATGCCCCACCGAAGGCTTGCTAATAAAAGGAGTTGCATAGGGGCTAGGAGCACCTGAAAATTTTTTCTAAGGTAACAGCCTACAATATCTCCCGTATTCCCGGCCGGATGTGTGCACTCATTACAACATTAAACAGTGCATTCTTATGCACGCAGAAGAAAGCCACACTAATTGATTGATGCCTGCTAGTATTAATTTTGAAATTTTTTTCAGTGGCTGCATCATGATTTGAAGATGCCGTTGTGTGAGGAACGCCACATTAATTTACTGGGACACCACCTGTACAGTGTAGACAAATAATAGTCAACAGTGCAGGACAGGAGAACCTATCAGCTACACATGAGTCGCCACATAATAGGAACACCACAATTTATTGGGACACCGCCTGTACAGTGTAGACAAATAATAATTACATAGATAATTATTCCTGGCATAGCTGTCACTTAGCCTGCAATATAGCCAACAGTGCAGAACAGGAGAACCTATGAGCTACACATGAATCGCCACATAATAGTGACACCACAATTTATTGGGACACCACCTGTACAGTGTGGACAAATAATAATTACTTGGATAATTATTCCTGGCATAGCTGTTGCTCAGCCTGCAATATAATCAACAGTGCAGGACAGGAGAACCTATCAGCTACACATGAATCACGACATAATTTGCGAGCACTCGGTAAATAATTTGTCACTGAAATTTATTTTGTGGCTTCAGTTTCAAATTGCAAAACAGAGGTTTCGATGCAGCAAGTGGGTGCGAGATCATATGACGTACACAAAAGCTGCAACATATTCACTGCTTTGCAGTTTTAATTCACAAAACCTCCTGCGGTGATCTGCTTCATAAGCCGGTATGGCAGTGAGTGGACAAATAACTATTACTATATTGCAGTTCTTGCGTGCCCGAGATGATCGCGTACTCACTTGCTATGTCATAACCATCGTTCGGCAACCTGAAACCAAAACTGCGTGGCAAGAATAAATTCTCGATTTTAAATTACTCACTGACTGTAGGCGAATTCCAGGTGGTGATTCGTGTTTGCTATTGTCTTACACACAATCCAAAAGCAGAAAGATGCTAAGAAAATTCGATGTCGCTACCACTTTAAGCTCTCTGCATTGGTGCAGCTTAATCTGAGCAGGCTAAACGTGAAGTGATCGCATTCAGACCACATCAATTGAGTATTCAGCATTTACTAGCTTGCACAGAATTTATGCCAGTATGGCAGCAGCAATGACCCAAGAAGTACAAGGACTTGCAAACGAGACCATTATCGGCAAGGCCCAAGAGACCTGCGGACTCTAGGGTATTGTGGGTTTTCAATTTTCAGGTATAGACTCTCACAGAATGGAAAGACAGTGCCTGGCATGGAGGGAAGCTCGATTTAACGAAGTTGAGGGGAGTCGTGAATTATTTCATTAAATAGGAACTTCCTTAAATCGAGTGAGGCATTTCCCGGTTCTGTAATTTGGTACATTCGATTGCAAGGTCCGACGACATCCAAAAAGCTACCAAGGCATCATACTCGCAAAGCCTTAATGCTTCCAAGATGAAATGCAGCCAGCAAAATGACCGGCGCCGCTAGTGCACGACAAGAAACAAACATTATTACTCATGAAGAATTGCCCGAGAGGACTACAAATTTATTTTCTAGCAAAGAAGTCTCTGCGCTTCGTGATCAATGACCACACTGGTTTCTCGTGGATCTGAAGTGCCACGTAGCACTGTAGGCCTAACAAGCTGAGCTTGAGAAGCATGCACTCCAAGGCACGGGGAATTATCCGCAGAAGCACAATGGTGAACGAACCACACAAAGAACGCCACAAAAAAAGCACCGAACTGCAACACCGCCCATTAGAATGTGACACTAGGCTTTTTTTACCACTGGCACCCCTCTGGCGAATTCAACTGAACACTACAACTCTCGTTTTGTGCCACGCAGTTTGAAAAAAAAGCGGAACGAAGCTGCCCAGCGCTGTTACCGTGGGCTCACCGTCAATAAGTTTTGGAGTGCTCTCTACAAAATAGACCAAAAATAGCCCCTTTCCCAGTGGTGCAACAGCTCAAATAGGATTTGTAGCAAAATATTAGTTTTGGAGCAGTAAAATTTATATTTGGAGCAGCTCAGAGGAAAGAAAAGTTTTGGAACCGTTAAACATGGAAGAAACCTTACTTTCGGCATAAAAAACTGAAATATTTGAATATCAGACTGTATGAATGTGATTCTGAGGAAATCTAGCAAGGGCCACCTATCACTGGCGCTGAGTGTACATGCTATGAAACTAAAAAAGAAAAAAAAAAAAGGAACGTTGGCCATAAAAACAAGTCAATTTTTCAAACTTCGGGGACTGAAAAAAAAAATAAATAAATAAAAACAAGTAAAGAATATGCTTTTTTTTTTTTGCATCTAGCGCAGTTTGACAATCTTAATTACGGGATCTTAACTCGCTCGCAAGGATCATAAAACAATGTTTTACTGCCTGCAAAATCTACAGCATGTGTCATGCGAGGGCAGCTCCAGAAGAGCTCAATTCAAAGCCGTGACTGCGATCAGCCTGTGCCCAAAAGTAAGCCCAGTACAAAAGCAAAACAAAAAGCAATGTTGATTCAAAAGCAGGCAAAAAAAAAATGAGAAAAAGAAAAACAGCAACTAAAAATCAAAAAGGCAAGTGCCGAAAGTAGATACGAAAGCAAGCCATAAGCAACACAAAAAAAAAAAAAAAAAAGCAGATGAGCGAACGAGTCTTCAGCCCGTGATTTATGTTTTCTATGGGCTGCCGATGACTGGTTTTAGACACAATATTCTGATTAAGAGGGGGTAGGCACTGCCTCGGGATATTAGGTTTCGTGGACAGAGCAGACTTTATAGTATTTCGATGTTCCAGCATCCATAAATTTTAATTTCAGCAGTCTTGGGCTCCACTGCAGCATTATGGAATTCAATGCTGCTGCATGTTTCCCTACCTGGCGATTCCCAAAAAAGGTTCGTTAAATTGGGACCGATCATGGAATTGATTTCGTTATTTTGAGTTAGTCAATGCATTGGATTCTATTGACGTGTGAGGGGGAATTACGATATCTTCGTTAAATTGGGTTTCGTTAAATCAAGGTTTGACAATAGCTACAAGAAAAAAGAAAAAGATAGGTGTGCTACAAAAGTGCGCAATCCTGCACAAACAGATAAATATCTAGAAACTGTTTGAAAGCAGTTGTGCTTGCACAGCAGACATTGGAGCAATTATAATGCTAACGAGTTCTAGTTTATCATCGAGTGGATGGCATGCGTATCTAGAGATATACAAAAACCAACACACACACCTTCACTAGACTGTTATGTTGACGCCTTCGACAACCGATCTTTTGCCCACTTTATCCAAATGCCACGCTCGGTGACTGCTTAATCTGAAGTACGATCCTAGTCCATAGCATGTGCATGGCAGGAGAAAACACAAACTGCAGCCATGTTTTCATACAAACACCACTCTTTTCAGGCAGAACCGTTCACACGGTAAGTGTGAAGGGGAGGATACTTACGCTATCACTCTGCAATGTAGTAAATACTATGAGATTCAAATGCACACAGACTCAAAAAAAGAAGCCCAGGAAACACAAACCCCCTACACAGTTATTTTTGCCCAAAATGCTCGTCCCCCAGAAACAACTCTCTACCTCCTTCAACAAATATTAAAAAAACAAACTAGGCAGACGCTTAAGCTCTGCTTCAGAGTGGAACGCAGTAGACTTAATCGACCTCACCCCTGCTCGTCATTTGCCACCGTGTGCTTATCATGAGACTGACTCAAACAACTTGCTTTGATCTGTACATTTCTTCTTTAAATTCCTAAATGGCATTTGCTTTCGGTGGGAGTGTGCTTTGTATGTAATTAACTCATAATGAGCGTACTCAGTTACAGTCAGCATCACTGTAATGTCTTCAAGATACGCCACTAATTCAAACACCACAAGGTAATTGCTAGATACCCTTCTAGCCGTCTGAACCGGGGAGCCTTTCTGACCCATGTGTAGCGTGTTTGTCTCTCAAAACAAATGACCTAGATTTGAAGACCGTTAAAGCATCCCTAAGTTACCAAAATTTATTTTTATTTCAAAAGAGTTTGTCTCTTGAGAGGTGCGGACAGAGAGAGTTCACGCAATATCGTGTAAAATTGCGACAAACTCTCGCACTGTGCAGTAAACATCATTGTCACCATGAAGGTCCATCGCTAATACTTCGTTTAACCTGTAGATAAATATGCCATACACGTACTACGCCATCTGGACAAGTGCGGCCGATGTCTGCTAATCAGAGCGTGCCTAAAGATAAGGATAAAAAAAAAAAACGCTGGAAATGCTGAAGATGTAATTTTGACCGCTTAATATTTTATACACAATTATACAAACTACAATTTTCCTCAATGTTTACGTCTGCGGTATAAAACAAAATTGAACTTCAGTACAAAATTCTGCTCGCAACACTCTTTCCCCTCACTTAAAATGTTGACACACATCTCATGAAAATATGCACAAGGCAAACAAACGTCACCAGACCTTCTGAAAGTGCGCATGCATTCTGTGGCCGTTCGCACTGGCGGAGCTGCCTGTGGACAGCACGAGAAATAGACGCTCGCCGAAAGCGCGAGCAGAAAAAGAAAAGGAAGATGTGTACGGTCCGTTATGCCAGCAGAACCAGCGGCGCGCTCAGAACTGTAGAAATGAAATAAGATTCAATAGGGGGAAGTTTTGGGCCAGTTGGTTCGGCATAGTTGTGGGAGAAAAGGAACCGGGACACAAAACAGCACGACAGTACACTTCTCGTCTTCGTCTTATTTGCGTCGCGGTTCCTTTTCTCCTACAACAGAACTGCAGAACACCGCACAAATGCAAATATCCTTCCCGAAACATTCGAATGTCAACGCAGCGAAAAGTGGAAGCGAAAACTGGAAGAGCGAACTCACCGAGGAGCGACGCGGCGGCCGCTGCTGGAGGGTGGTGTCGCTGAAAAGGACAAATAAATAACCTACAATTAACACGTAGCAACCACTAAAACGGCTTGCATACATCATCACGAGCTATCCATTACAACACTCTAGCAGTACTGCTAGCGTCGCCCTAAGCAGCGGCAGAAACGCCCAAGCACTTACGTTGTATTCTCGGTATTGGCGGGGTCATCCATCGGGACTCATTCGTCGGCTACCCGGGCCACTTTCCGAGATGTAAAATGGCATGTGAACACGCCGCGTAAATGGGGTACACTGTCCGCTCTGTCGACGGCAACGTCTGGTGTCTGGCCACCGAACAGACACTCGAGTACGACTGGCGGATTTCAAACGAGCGCCACCGCCATATGATCGGAACTCATTCGTCGACTATCTGAGCCGCTTTCCCAGATAGAAAAGCACATGAACACGCCACGTAAAGGGCAGACTGCAGGACCTTTCGACGGCAACACCCGCTCACCGAAGTCACCGAAGACGCCGAACTGACACTCATCAATACGAGCGGCGGATTTCAAACCAGTGCCGGCGCCATTTTAGAGACGCTATCTGCGTCACGTGACCCCATGATGACGACGTCGACGACGTTTCTTCAAGCGCCACATGAACACCTATCGGCTGCTCTGTGGCTCTCAGTCCCTCAAACTAATTTATCCTAAAATATTCCACACACTCCTTTCGATAATTTTGAGAAGATACTTTTAGTTATAAAAGTATTCATATTAATTGTTCGGATAAAGACAAATAATTATTTTGTTGACGTCGCGTGGTGTCGCGACAATCTCACTCATAACTACGATGGCGGCGCCCTGATAATTGCCTCTTGAGCACGTTGTGTGCGTTGTTCATGATGAAACCTACAGTTATTTCTGTCTCAAATTTTGCTTTCCAGTATTTTAGCGCGTGAGGAAATCCGTCTTCTCATCTCATTCGCCATGAAGTTCGCTTTCAAGTTCTCCAACCTGATCGGCACCGTGTACCGTAAAGGGAACCTACTGTTCACTCCGGATGGTAACACCGTCGTGGCGCCTGTTGGAAACCGACTGTCCCTGTTCGACCTCCGCAACAACAAGTCAGAGACGTTGCCCATCGAGAGCCGCTACAACTTCACCGCGGTCGACATCGCGCCTTCGGGCTTCCTCTTCATCGCCGTCAACGAGACTGGAGAGGCTCTTCTATGCAGCCTCGTCTCTCGGACTGTCATCCATCGACACCACTTTCGTAAGCCCGTCTCTACGGTGAAGTTCAGCCCCAACGGTCGGTACTTCGCCGTTGCTAAGGACAACTCGGTGTTCGTGTACCGCACCCCCGGCCATGCCAGGCGCGACTTCACTCCGTTCGCTCTCGAGCGTGTGCTGAACACGGCCTATGATGCCATCACCTGCGTCGAATGGTCTTCTGACTCGCGCCTTCTGGCCATCGGCAGCAAGGACATGTCGGTTCGGGTAACGTCGCTGCACAAAATGAAGAACTTCGGCATCATCACGCTGTCCAGCCACAGCGATGCCATAGTGAACTGCTTCTTCGACAAAGACTCGGCCGACGTTTTCACACTCAGCCGTAATGGCCAGCTATGTGTTTGGGACGCCTCTTGCGACTTGTCCGGATTCGTGCTTCTAGACGACGGATCGGCGTCAAGCAAACGACTGCAGCGCCGCGCGGAGACTTCAGAGGAAGAGACGGATGACGTCGACGGCAAGGACAATGACGTCGAAAATAGGATCGGTGACGTCATACCAGACGACGACGGGGAAGTGGGCCCAGCTGAGGAGAAGGTTCGGTACCGTAGGGTTAGGAAACACTTCTTGAAAGACGCACTCAAGGTGGAGGGAGGGCAACACGTGAACCTGTTAGCGGCATGCTACCACGGCGGGAACCACATGCTCGTCACGGCCTTTTCGAACGGCTCTTTCCTGCTGCACGAGATGCCGGACTACAATTTGATCCAGTCTCTGAACGTGTCGAATCACGAAGTCACTGCTGCGTGCTTCAACCCCACGGGCGATTGGATTGCGCTTGGGAGTGGACGGCGTGGACAGTTGGTAGTGTGGGAGTGGCAGTCGGAGTCGTTTGTTCTCAAGCAACAGGGGCATGTTAACAACATGGCATGCCTTGCCTACTCTCCGGATGGTGCCAGTCTTGTGACCGGTGGTGATGACGGCAAGGTTTGTATACTTTGCTGTGTTTGCAGTATCCGCACGAGAAGATGCATGCTGAAATCCCATAAGTTTAAACTGTTACAGAGGTCGATCTGTGTTCTAACCGCCTACACACGACCATTGTAAGCATGTTTTAGAAGCGAAAAATTGAAACAAATGCACCTTAATTTTCAGTGTTTATCTCGTTACACTTTCAAAACAGTCGTGACTGATCAGCGCCTGCATTAGTGCAAGTTCCACAGGCATGGAAAGAAGTCAATAGAGCGTGCTTTAGCATTGTAATTGAACTAATGTGTTGTCTAGGGGTAAGTGAAAGTCTTGAGTACATACACGACAGTGTAAGTAGTAGTTATTCATATGAAATTTTCTTCTGTCCATGCTTGTACTGTGTCCAGTGCCTTTTGCCAAGTACAGCATTGCACGCATTCGTGATATGCAGAGAGAGACAAAAACACTTTTTATAACAGAAGCGTATTAAAGTTTCAGAACGCTCATAATTAGAGACGCTTAATATTTCTGCATCGTTTCTCAATCTAGGTTAAGCTATGGAACACGTGCAATGGCTTCTGTTTCGTGACGTTCACGGAACATGCTGCTGGAGTGACTGCAGTGACCTTTACGCAAAGCGGCAAAGCCATCCTGTCTGCGTCTCTTGATGGCACTGTCCGAGCCCACGATCTGAAGCGCTACCGGAACTTCAAGACACTGACCGCACCAAGAGCTGTACAGTTTGCATCACTGGCTGTTGACGCTAGTGGGGAGGTTGTCTGTGCTGGCTCACAGGTAACGTGCTTTGTTTTGAAGCTGTACAGATACAAAAATAGACTGGTTAATAACCTGTTTTCTTTTTATAGAGAAATACTACCACGCAGGTTCCAATCACAACCATTGAGTGGAATTGGATAGTGAGGATGGTCATCATTTTTGTCTGCACAAAAATCGAAGAGCTCAGGAGAGCTCTTCATTATACCCTGTGACACATTTTCAAAATGACCCAGTTTGTGTTAACAGTAATGTAATTGAAAAAAAAAATGTTTACACCTTATGGTTAAAGGCTGCGGAGGTGGTTTGTCAATATGCTTTTGTACATAAGAGTTTTGTAGTAATTAATGTATAAAGATTGCAATTGGCTATTACAGTCATGGCGTACTATCTGGATCATTTTGACATAAATACCATTACCCCTGTAAATATGACCTTGGCTAACTGGACGACTCAAGCTACAGACACTTTTCATTGGGATAAATTTTTTCAATTTTATTTTTGTCTTGCAATATGGAAACTCGCTGTCCAGGCAATGGACGAGAAGAAAATACATAGTGTCTGTCGTGGTCTGTGCAGTTTTGTTGAAGCGATATAGATGGCGACGAGAACAAATTCCTGTTGTGCCCGCATATGCCGCATCGCGGGGTCGTTTAGACCAGCGCTCATAGACAGCACCTTGGTGCCGGTTAAAGGAGAATGAGAGTAAAGTTGGGCCACTCATGCTGTGCGCTCGAGCATGCCACAAGTGATTCTGTTCTGTAAGTTCTTATTCTGGCACCTGCTGCGATTGCAGACAGTCTCAACTGCCCCAATAAGGTCTCGCTCTTTTTTTATATATATATTTTGAGGAAAGGGCACCAGCCTAATGCAGTAGGAAATTGCAGGCACCCGAGTCACGGATCCAGTCGGAGTGCCTAGATATTTGCTCGATACAGTAGAATACCACTTGAATGAAAGTCATTTAAATGAAGTATTCAGTTGTATTTTAAGTCCCCCACTGAAGCTCCATTGAACTCTATGCTAACACCCTTCATTTTAGCGAAATTCAGATAATGCTCAATTCTGTTAAAAAATTTTGTGGTATATTTTTGTGTCTTTCAGGTCATACTGAGCACTTCAGCTAGCACAATCCATACTTTTTGTTGCATATTTCTACGTTGAGAACCACGCTTCATTATCACGTGGTTAGAAGTGATCATCATTTAGCTTTGACCTGAATTTGCTAGTAAACAGGCTTGTTGTCATCCGAATCCATAGCTGGCGTTGCGCGCTTAATTGCCTCTACCGCTATAGGAAGCCAAGGCCTTTTATAAAAGCTCAAAAGAAAACAAAGCCTTCGTATGCATGCTGGTTAATTATGATCTGCTGAAGCAATGATCTGCTCGAAGAAACTGAAGACCTTTGCTGCCCAGCAGACCGTTGTGCCAGATAAGGTTCACGAGAGCTTGGACACGGTGACTGAGTTCAAGATCACTGCAATCCTAAGTTAAAAATGACTGCAAAAGGTTACTGCATTCATCTCTTGCAAATGAGCACAGTGACAAATGAATGGGTTGAAATATGATTTGATCACTCAGTGTTTCTTGTAGCCAACAGAAACAAGCTTCCACGCACTTATTTCAAGTGAACTTTCACCTTAACAAACTTTTTGCTAAGGTCCCTTGAAGTTTGTTCAAGTGAAGTTTCACAGTACTGCTTGTGCTACGTTTGAAACTGTGTTCAGCAGCTGTCAGCCGTAGATGTTTACGAGCAGTTCACAAGACCTGTGCTGACGTGGTAGGGAAGTAAACGCTTGGGCACGTTGGTTTGACATTTTCGGTGCAGCACGTAAGACAAGGACGAGATGAGTACACAGACACGGCGCTGTGTCAGAGCAGTGTATGTGCACTCATCTCGTCCTAGTCTTATGCGCTGCACCGAAAATGTCAAACCAACGTGCCCAAGTGTTTACCTCCCTACCACGTCTGCACGAGATCAAAGCAGTGTATGCGTGCACATCCTTGTCTTATTCACTGCAGCGATAATCATAGGAAGGTGTGTCATTACGCTGTAAGACATCATGCGTCTCATGGACCGCTGTAGGAACTTTAAACTGCACTACATAATTTTAATGCTAATGGCTACTATGATAATGGATATGGAGCTCCCAAGATTTTGTCCAATATTTTCTTCTTCTTTTTCAACCCCCCTCGGATTTTACTAGAACTTTCACAGTACATTCTCCTCAGTTTGGTGGTAACTTTTTGCTTTCAAAATTTTGCAACGGCGTGATGCTTTGATGCAGCACAAATGATTTTTAAAATTTCCCGTTCCATAGCCTCAATCGGGGAGCATTCTGCAGGCAACCTTGTGTGTGTGACGCATTCGGTTGTGTTGAAGAATGTGCGCAATGAGGGAAGTTTATTTTGTTTTAAGATTTTTCTCTTTTTTTTGCCATGACTCCGCCACACTGCTAGGCAGAGGCAACCCGTTAAAAAGGGGACAGCCGTCAGTCATCACCATGGATGCACAGCCATTTATTTTCGGTCTGCATTTGCTTCGGTTTTGGTTTCCCAATTTTCACTCCTTCAAAGTACTCAAGCATGATCATTTGAAAACCATTCTTTTGTATCGGAAAGAGACGACTAATTCTGCGGGACTCCTCGTTTAAACATGTAGCATTTCTCTCTCTTTTTTTTTCTCAACAGTTTGTTTTTCCTTTGCGGTTCATTATTACGGACAAACCACTTTGTAGACAGTTTTGCATGGGAACCATAGTGTCTATTAACGAGGCGCTACTGTATCATTAAGCTTCAGGCAACTCCCAGATCCTACGTACATAATGAAGAAAAAAAAAACATGAGACGGGCATTTGTCTTCACTTTGGCCGTTGACCTTGAAAAAGCGTCGATCGGATGTTCATTCTCCTGACGCTCATGGTGCATCGTAGCAACCTCGCACAACATGGTTTAGACTTGCTAGTGGACCTGTCATTCTCCCAATGGGTGTAGTAGTCGTGAAGCACGCCAGTCTTGTTACCCTATCCCCTGTACATGATGTTAAAAAAATACTGCAGCAAATCATGCTGTTTCCGGTATCGTTGCAAACATGTCTCTCACTTGCCTCTTTCTTACGTAGCACGTGTCCTTCCCAACAGTGTGATGTGCCCGTATTGGCTGATTAGTCTTCATGCCAGTGTTGCCCTTATCCTTTGCGAGCATTCTTCTTGTAGGCAAAAGAAGGTTGTTTTTCTTATAGCATTGGCTTATTTTTGAAAGAAAAATATACCTTTAATTCTTTCTTGATCGCTTCCCCTCCCCTCCCTTCTCCATAATTTCAGAGTCCCAGCACTGTTTCTGTCTGTCTATGACTAAATACCAGTCACGTTAAACCTGGCGGGCTATGTGCTATAGCTGGTAGTGCTTATGGACTGGAAAACATCTTTGTACCATAGATTTTTTAGTGCTAGGAACCATCAGTGCCACAGCCGGCTGAATGTGATTCCACAAAAAAAAAAACAACCTGCGTGCAGTCGCAAAGGTTGATGCCTTTGACTTCTGGATTTCGCCTCTTCAGGCTGCCATCTTCAGGCTGCCATGAAAAAGGATGCTGTGCGATGACGGTGGTCCTTTTGCACAGAGGTTGTTGCTGCCTAGCCAGCATTGCCCATCCTTTTGCCAAGCACTCAAAATTGCTCTTTGTTTCACCTGCAGGACACTTTCGAGGTGTTTGTCTGGTCACTGCAAACGGGTCGTCTCCTCGACGTCCTAGCGGGACATGAAAGTTGCGTCTCCGGCCTCTCGTTTGGTCCTGGTATGGAGTCGGTCCTGGTCAGTTCATCGTGGGACAAGACGTGCCGTGTGTGGAATCTCTTTGCTGAAAAAGGTGGTGGTCGGGAAGCCATCCCACTGACAGCGGATGCACTCACTGTGGAGTTCCGTCCAGACGGTTGTGAGTTTGCTGTGGCGACACTAGATGGCGCCATTGTGTTCTTCGAGCCACATGGGAGCAGCCAAGTAGGATGCATTGAAGGTACTTGCATTGTTTTCAGATTTAGCAGTAATGGCAATTCAAGATATATTTTTTACGTGTTTAGGCTACTTTTCTACATTACTTGTTCAAAGTTGTTTGGAGCTCACCAAAAAATGTAGTTTCGAGGCATTCTTTGATTTGCACATTATTTTCTCTTTTCAGAAGCATATAAACTAGTACTTTCTTTTATGTAATCCTGAAAAGGTACCTGTACATGCCCCCAAACATTGCGATAGTTACGCCACCTGTCGTCTGCAACATGAATCGCTGTCGAGACTGCCAACGCCTGCTCTTCTAGCTTAGTATGTGTAGTTGAGAGCATGTGGTGAATGGTATTAGCAATCATTCACAGTTCTCGCGTAATGATCGAACCTGTAAAGAAAAGGGAACCTATTATACCATGGGATGCTCAGAAAGCTGCAGAAACTCCCCAAGCACGCATTCCTACAAGTTTACCCGGATGCTGCAAGGGAGCAGTGTAGCAACTTCCATTACCTGAGCAGTTGAACGTTGAACGTTTCTGCGGAACAATTTGCTCCACTGCTCGCCAGAGGAGGCTCTCCAGGCAGATTTCCCCTTTTTTTTTTTTAAGCAAGGCTGTTCACTGATGGCTTGCCACAGCTTCTAGAGCTGTTTAAGGTTCTTTTTATGGAATATTTACAATGGACCCTTTCTCTAAAGCTATGGAAATCAGCTTCTCTGCGGAGCGAAAACCCTTTACCATGACAGCCAAACCTGGTTCAGGAGAAGTAGTCGGATTGAACCCGGGACCTCTGACGCCCGACTACTGTGCCAGAGTTCCCGTGTTGTCGGAGTTCCCTGGTTCGATCCCGACCGCGGCGGCTGCGTTTCAATGGCGAAACAAAGTGGCGTGCGTGTGGTGTGCGATGTCAGCACACGTTAAAGATCCCCAGGTGGTCGAAATTACTCTGTAGCCCTCCACTACGACTCCCCTTTCTCTTCCTCCCTTCCCTTACAGCGAGTTTCAGGTGTCCACGGAGCAAGCATGACAGATACTCCACCTTTTCCTTCCTGTGAACCAATTATTATTATTATTTATTTAATTGCATTCACGGTCCCTTTGACACATTCTGTGGGACTGAATTTTCGTACAAAACTGGAACCAAAACGGTTGGTGCATATATAGGGTCACCTCTTGCACATGCGACAGACATCTAACATTGGCACCGCATAGAAGCGAGATCCAGTGTCAGGTCAAGCATCTTATTGCAATGCATGCACTTTTTTGCAGGCAAACATGACTTAGCTAGTGGCCGCCGGGACACGGACATTGTCACGGCCAAGCGGCTGACCCAAGCGCAAGCATTCACCACCCTCTGCTACTCGGCCGACGGCGCGTGCATCCTCGCCGCTGGTCGTTCCAAGTTTGTCTGCATCTACCATGTCCGTGAGCAACTGCTGCTCAAGAAGTTCGAAGTGACCTGCAACCACTCGCTCGACGCCGTTGACGACTTCATCAGCCGCAGGAAGATCACGGAGTTTGGCAACATGGCGCTGGTGGAGGAACGTGCGGCTTCAGAGGAAACTTCTCTCTCACTGCCGGGTGTCAAGAAGGGTGACCTCTCGAGCCGCAGCTTCAAGCCCGAAGTGCGCGCCAGTGCGGTGTCCTTCTCGCCAACAGGCCGAGCATGGGCAGCCGCCACTACGGAAGGGGTGTTGGTTTACTCCCTCGATCACACACTGGTGTTCGACCCCTTTGAACTGGAGCAAGGTGTGACGCCTTTGACAATTCGAGCAGCAGCACGTGAGAAAGACTACGTTCGTGCAGTCGTGGCGGCATTCCGACTCAACGAGGATGAGCTGATGACAGAGGTTGTCGAGGGCGTACCAGTCGGCGAGATCGAGCTGGTGTGTAGGTCTCTGCCGCAGGTCTACGTCGAAAAGCTGCTGAACTTTGTTGGGGCTAAGTTGGAGACCACCACGCACGTGCAGTTTTACGTCACATGGGTTGTGACACTCCTGAAAGGACACGGGGAAGCGCTGAAGGAGAGGTCGCAGAACATCATGGCGACGCTCCGGACTGTGATGAAGAACGTTGGTTTGAGGCATGCGGAACTGTCGAAAGTCTGCGACCACAACAAGTACTTGCTGATGTACATCGAGACACTTCGCAAGTTCAAGGAGAAGGAGATGCAGGCAGAGCGAATGTCTGAAGGAGACGAGGACAGTGATCTTGATACCGATGTGGAAAGCGGAGAAGAGCTGATGGTGTCGTGAAAGTCCGTTGGTGAGCAAACCCATAATGTAAATAAAAGTTAACTTGCTCGGAATAGTGAGGCTTTCTTTCACTAGGGGAGCTGGATTTCCTTAATACTCCACTGCAGCATTTCCCGCAAGCTGGGTGGTTAGGCACTTTTTCTCTCCTCAGCCAAACATTAATAGCTTTTTCGTGTATAATGCTCAGTATTTTCACAAGGCATTAAAAATATATACATAGTTATATATGTGGAAATAGGCTTACTAATTAATGACACTAAACATATAATGACGAAGTCCCTGTTTCTAAATAGCCACGAAGTAAGTGTGTTTCAAATTCTTATATATTAGAGTGTTCATGGCTTGGCTTAAGCCGGCTTGCAGTGGACATTTAATGGTGTTTTCTTGACAGCAAAATCGGGAACGCGTCGCCCTTCGATGAGGTTTTCATCACCTGCCCATCTACTTCTCACATTTGAAAGAGTTGAAAACTAATTTAGTGAAGAAAGCATTGCGCGGAGAACAGATGGCAACACTGACACTTGATACTATCCTATTAATGCCAGTTTGCAGAAATTACTGACAATGGGAGTGGGGGGGGGGAGTGATTGCATTATAATAAACCTCTGACCAAATCTTAGCACTATTTAAAAGAAAAACCAAACAAACACAGTTTTGAACTTGCTTCAGTAGCAAGGTATCAGCACCAGAAATAGTTCTTACGGCAAAGCTGAAGAAAACACCACTCTTTAACGTGAAACATTTTCTTTATTATATTCTCAAACTGAATGCTGTTATCTTGGGAAATATAGGATGAAGAAATAATGCTTTGGTTCTTCAATGTTGGGTGACTGGATATGACAGCAAACAATGAAAATTCAAACAAGAGGCATCTTGTATATTTTTTTTTAACTTGCCTTGAGGTTGAGATTCTTTCCATAGACAAAAAGGCATCAGTCAACATGTATCACAGACAAAATCCATTTGCCATTACTGCTATATTCTTTCTCAGGGTTATGCTTGAAAGCCCTGCCGACGTTTGTGGCATAAAACAAATCAGTTCAATAACAATCCACACGAAATAGTCTTCAAGACACAAAAAAAGAAGCTTTAAAACCGGATGCATGAGAAAGTTGCAGCAGCCTTGGATCTATATAACATAATGAGTTCTTCCGTAATCTATACCGTTTTTTAATTTCATTTTTTTTTTACACTGGCTGAAGTAATGTCGTGTCCAAGGGTTTATTCAATAATGAAGAAAGAGCAAACATGAGGCACGGCACTCGTTAGTGCTACAGGGTGAAAAATTTGAAACTGGCATAGAATCATTATATTCTATGCCAAAAATGAGCTGCATAAAGTTTACTTCTGAATACCATGTGCTGGTAGCTTAATTGTGCCAAGCGCCAGTACCCGGTCGCTGTAGGTCACTACAAAGTGAGAAAAAGAATGTTAGCTCTAGGAGCAGGTGTATTGCGTATTGTGGTGTGCGGAGTGATCAACCGTAGGAACGCGATGTAAAATGCCCGTCTGAATCGTGGTCATGACTTGATGGATGCATGCTTTGATCGTTACATCTTTAGTTCTTTATTGGTTGCATTGCTCGAATGTCCATGAGAATGTAAGAATGATGTTCCTTCTACAGTGAGGGGTACAGTCTTCACCAAAAATGCTCGGATTGCACTGCGCAAATGCAAGCAGTCAGACAAGTGTGAAGCCTGCACCAAGGTCCATACACTTAGTGACCTACATATTTAAACCAGTGTTAGTTATCGATATGAAAAACATGCCTACTAAATAGCTGAAGCTGCTACTCAAGGCACACACAAATGAACTGTAACATGGAAACCGCAGTTCAGTGTGACAGCTCGGGCTTAACAGTTTGTTTTCAGAACAATTGCAATGGGCTTCACGAATTTACAGACTTATAATGATCATTAATGTTGTGCTTAGTTAAAAAGCTTCAACATAGCCTATCGTAGTGAAAGTAACCTCCCTTCCAAGTAACTACAGGAAGAGGAATCTACGTAACAAGTTTGCCTGTGACAATTTCTTGGTTTTCACATGAAGAACTGTGGGCGCTGAACAGTTTGCTAGGATGCAAACAATGCCGACTACCACTGACTACCAGTGCCCAAGAACAATCTCTGTGGCTGTACCGTTTGATTAGGATGACATTAAGGGCCAACAGGAGATTTAACCAGTAAATTTACAAAGCATAAACTGAATTTGCATAATTGAGAGCAACTTATTGTGTTGATTTAATGCACTTTATAAAGAACTTTCGACAGACACAAGTGCATTTTCCAGTGTCGAAGTTCCTGTTCTGTCATGCCGCTGGTTGATAAATAACATAAGCAATGAATGCTCAGGCCTACGCTTGGTACAGGGTACTTAAGAATGGGCCAGTGCTAAACGGCCAGTGCTAAACGGGATGACTGATCTCAATTCAACACAGACACATATGTCTGAGGTAAGGTGTCTAGCAGTTGACAACAGATCACTGACACCTTTGTGATAAATATTCGCATCCTTAATGTCCACATAGCCGAATGGTACAGCTGCAAAGAAGTTCTCATAGCGTCTATGGACTAGCATTGCCAACTCCACCGTGTAAAAGAGCCATCCTTTAAACTGGATATATTAGCGCAACGCTCAAAGTTGCAATGCGACCATCCAGCCAGTCAAAGTACCCAACATCCACTCGTTCTACAACTATGCTTTGAATCTTGCCATTCTCTCTCACTTACACACACGCATTTACACAAAATGAGCGATGGACAAGGACAGAAACATATTTAAGGCTAAATAAAATCATAGGGTACGATAGAAATAATGCATTTACCTGCCAGAATTGAATTAACCTGGAGTGTAATCGCATTCTTTTCAGTGCGATTCTTTTTGTGAGCGCTAAAAATAAAACCTATCACAATGTGCGCCACACTTGTTCTTGTAGCACTAGTTAAAATGAAAAGTTTACCGTAGTTGTATCCTACACCCCATCTTAATCTGCCAAACCACTTTGGCGAAATTCGTCTAAAGCAGTGTTCTTATCAACATGTATTAACTTCCTTGTGCAACTTCTCAAAAGATGAATGAATTGATGCATGAGCAGAGGAAGCAAATTCATGGAGGAAGCAAATTCATGCAGAAAGAGGTGCTCAGAATAATGGACATGCCTGAAAGTTGCCCAGCGAAGCTTTGTGACATCCTGCATTGTGACGATTATGAGCTATCCACATGAGTAACTCATGTCACTCAGAAAAAATTTGACAACAGACTTTGATATATTGAAATCTGCCGCAGAAAAAAAAAAAAGAAAGAAACTCCAAGCCGAAAAGATTCATTACAGTCTCAATTAATCTAAGCATCCAAATGCTTGAATGCAAAAAGGGCATGCTAGCATCTTTTTTATAACTATTTGTGCTGCGTGTTCATCAAGCATTGCAGCCAGCACCACCTTCAAGGCTACGAGGCAAGTCGCTCACAAACTGTGCCTAAAACTTCATGACCTCTGAACAAACAGTAGTGCTTTGACTGCCTATAACACTGTTTCCGAATGCCCGACACATTTGTCGCTGTTATTCGCAGGCAGCGAAATGTGCAGTTTGACATATATTTTTGCCTGCAAGGCATCTTTTGCGCCCTACATGGTGCAACCCAGACCTCAATATCAGGCAATAAATCACTGTTGCCAAGTTAATGGGCCAATAAGTGGACAGCTTTGCAGTAGCTCACAGTCTGGCAAAACCGTCACAATAACTCAATATAATAATCTGCTGTGCAAACATTGCACAAGGCCCTTATTATCGAAGAAAGACAATAGCCACCGGTATACTCAAAAGACTAGGTTTCAAGAAGGAAAAGCTCGCATTTACGCAATACTCTCCGGTCCTGTCTGGCAGATGTGACCAATGCGCAACAAGTTGTCGCAGCAGTCGGAACAGCAGTCACCCACACATTCACCAGGCGTCGTCACTTTTTTTTGTTAACCCTCTACGCACCACTGCACCATTTACACGGTCAGAATAACGCCCTTTTCATCGGTGGCTGACGCCAAGCTCCGCTGCTCGCCATTCACGAGGCAGTGTTCCAAATCTTGGTCATCGTGATAGTGCGGAGTTTCTTTGGGCTTGTTCACGACGGGCTGCTGTGAGTAGCAGTAGATGGCGACGGACACAATCGCGATCGCCGTGACGGTGTACCCGTCAATGGGGATCTTGAAGATGATCCAGCACAGCACGGCCATCACGGACAGGTCGAGCGCACTTGCAAACGTCTTGAGAATCGAGTTGAGGCTTTTGAGAAAGACTGAAGTCACGATGCCACAAATGGCACCGTTGACGATGATGGCAATGACTAGCGGGTTGACGAGTGTTGCGACCGAGCCGTGCGAGAAGGCACTCCGGGCTTCGCCCCGAACCACGAGCACCACGGCGTTGCACACAATTGAGTCGATGTACATGAACACATTATGGATCATGATGTCGATGTTGACGCCAGTGTCCTTCAGCAGGAACTCGTTATAGACACCGGCAAAGCAGGAACAGAAGACCTGGGAAGTAAGAGTATATTTACATCATTTGTGTCACTTATTCCGTCTGGGCGCATGGTCCAACACATACGATCAACTGTTTTGGTGAAATTCTTTTTTTCTTGTCAAGCAAGTGTTCAAATAATGTGACACACGTTTTGTAATCAGCTACATGTGTAAAAAGATTATGGTGCAAGGAATGTGAAAAAAGTATGTGCTCAGAAATTCGGTTGTGAGGGTCATGTGACCCTGCTATGTGACGTCATAGCATAATGAATATTATGTGACATTATGTGCTATGTGACAACCATGAAATAACAGAGAACAATGGAATCCTATTTTGTGCCACAGCAGCCTTTTCATAACAAATGAACTGTCCACAGACCAATACTGTGCACAAAGTAAGTGATTAAAAGTAAGTCATATTTTCCTGTGAAGCAACGTGCTGTGCATAAGCATATTAAGTGGGACAAGTTCTCCGACTTCCAAGCATCGTTGACACAGCTCCTTCTGGCATGCCCGATTTTTTTGCAGACGAGACGTGGACTGATTCTTGTCAACTTGTTTGAGGAGCCTTCTATCAACAACAAGCCTTTCCTGTTTCTGTCTCAGCGCCAAAGGGGCAAGTACACCATGCCAACCTCGGGAGAAAAGAATGGCACATTTTGGAATGCAGATTCTTCCACATCATAAGTGCAAAGGTCTTTTGGCAGCCTCGTTTATCGAAGCACGGAGGGCATTTGGGTTGTGTTCTACGTTAAGAAGCAGCATATCCCAGTGTGCAACCAAGTAATGGTCGAAACATACTGAAGGAGGTCGCCACCACTCACTTGCAACAGCAGCAGCAGCATATGACCGCTGAACAGGCTGCTGAAGAGGCCCGCCACTTTCCCATCAGCAGAGGATGCAGACTTTGACGGCAGGCCAAGGTGCTTCACGATGCACCCCGCAGTTAGCAGCAGCAGCGAGAGCCACTGCTTTCTTGTCAACTGTTTCTTGAATAGCACCTGTGTCCAAGGCAGAGACATTGCTCATTGTGCGGGTGCTATGCTGCTAATAAACTGTGCGCTGTGCATCAGAGCGTCTGTTCAGAAACCTGGTTAGCCATGAAACTTTGGTGCACACAACAGCGCTCAATGGTTCTGATGCGTGCCTTTGAAGGCGATGGTTATAGCAAACAAGTGCGAAATAAGACCAAAGAGTGCTCAACAGGAACGAAAACAGCACTACCAGTTCACAAATGAACCTGCATGAACAAACCACAGCACTACACTGTTCAAAGGACTATACCTGGAAAACCTCTCTCCTGCAGGCTTGGTGTAAACTCAGCCTGCTTATAATTGTCAGTGATTGTCCCCACAGAAACTCAGAATAATCAAATAGGGCACAGCACATATCTTGGTAGTCCAACAGCCACTTTAGATGCGAGCATCTTTGCAAATGTGACTGTGATTGATGACATAATCAGCAGCCCTACAAAATTAATTTATATTACATACTGGCTGGAACTTATAGTTTAATGAACAGATCTCCACACTGCAGAGAGCCAAATGCTTTCCACAGTTCAGGAAAACAACTTTGCTACTGTCTTGAGCTCTATTAGAGGTTTACTCCACCTTTCAGCAAATTTCCGGTGCATCTTAGTTACCTGAAAGGAGAGACCGGTGATGACGACCCTGAACTGGAGGAGCAAGTTATACGTAGTGGGGTCGAAAGCAGCCAAGTTCACAAACGCCAGGTTGTTGTAGAAGCAGTAGAGGAGCGCAGGCACGAAGTACAGGAACAGCACTGGAACAGCAAGAAGGTTGGCACAGTGTGATTGAACACCAAACTGCAATGAACCCAGAATGGGAGAATTCAAAACGCACAACTCAAGCCAATGCATTTGCATCTAGTCGCAGTACTAGACTAGCCACGAGCTCTTTCAGGGATTGATAAAAATGAAGGGAAGATTTGGGGTTTATGACAGTTTGCTGATCGGCTCATTTGTTGGTTTATGGGGTTTAACGTCCTAAAGCGACTGAGGCTATGAGACGCTGTAGTGGAGGGCTCCGGAGATTTCGACCATGTGGAGTTCTTTAACATGCACTGATATCGCACAGCACATGGACACCTCGATTTTTGCCTCCACTGAAAAGCGGCCGCCACATCCGGGATGCGATCCCGCATCCTTGGATACAGCTAGTAATCGAACGACCTAACCACTGCACCACCATGGCAGGGTCAATATTCCTGAGAAAGGTAGCTTATTTTTTATGCTACACTTGTACGCTGCATGCAAACTGAGTGTTTTAAGGAAAATCACACTCAAAAGAGGAGTGAGGCAGGACTCTAAAGTTATGCCTCCAACTCAGTTCATTTTACACAACTTCTATATACAGGCATAGAAGTACATTCAGAGAAGTACATTCAGAAGTACAGGCATAGAAGTACATTCAGAGTTTTCCGATGCACCCACAATGTCACAACCACACTGAAAACTCAACCGGTCAGCCAGCAAGCACGGTAAAAACTTCACTAAGTTATGCCAGACTATTTCCCTCTTATACACCCATTTACAGAAAACGTGTGTAGCTGTACCTATGGTATCAGGCCACTAACTCACCTTTCTGGTTTTTGTTGATTTCTGATAACAAGGACTGGAAGGAGTGGCTGCAAATGGAATAAGAAAAGCGGAAAAATGCATCAATTGTGCAGGTGAGTAACATTTAGAGTTGAAAAATTCTATAAGGCACTTCTGACCACTAAAGTGCGATGAGGCGAAAGCATCTGTTGCGCAGTGGTAAGCCTTCCACTACGGCACCTCTTTCTCTCTTTTTCACTCGCACCTTCCTCCTTTCCCTTCCGGCTAGGTTAAGGTGTCCGTGGAGAATTGACAGATATTGCGCCTTTCCCCGGCGGGCCTTTAGCGTATTTGAATAAATAAATAATTCCGCTTGTCTATCGTGACGATGATAGCGGGATTCAGCGAGTGACAGATACTGCAATTGGCGCGCAATTTGAAAGGACCAAGGACTAAAATAGTTTTCACTCAATTAGGGTGACGTGACGTCACCCATCTGCCGTCAGCTATGAGGACCAAGTGGGAACGAGTGGGCTCCAACGCCGCCGGGCGGCGCTTCTTACCTTCTGCGAGTGACAGATGCTGCGCCTTTCCTTTCCTGTAAGCGAATTATAGAACGCCGGTGGACTTAGACGCACTCGACATGAAAGCCAAGGAGAGTTTAGCTGCTGGCGAACGGCGCAGAAGCACGGCCGCTCAATGGAAGCGCACTGGGTGCGCTTCCATCGAGCGGCCGTGGCAGAAGACTGGAGAAAACGTCTGATCCCGAGGTAGTCACTCCGTTTCGCTAAGTATATCCAGGCATAGCAGAGCTAACCCAGATGAAAATTTGTTGCTGCGAATCTACTGGTTTGTACCAGAACCATACTGGTTTTTACTGGTTTCTACTGGAACCATTAGGAAGCCTACTGGTCTTCTACTGAAACCATAAAGAATTCTTAATGGTTTTCTGCTGGCCTTACTGGTTCCAGCAGGGTGCCTAATGGTTTTGTCCTGGGACCAATAACTAGGGCACTGGTCCCAGCAGACAGCCTAATGGTTTTCTGCTGGTCGTACTGTTTCCAGCAGAAAACCAGTAGCACAACTGGTCCCCGTTGGGTAACTTATAGTATTGTCCATAAAGTCTTTACAATCGAAACCCCTCAGTTTATCATGACCAGGTCTTCGCTGCTTATAGTTGGAGCTTATTAAGGCGAAAGCCTTTAATGGCTCATTCTATCGTGGACAAAATGTGTTTTTACGGCGGTTCTGATTGGCCGAGGCGGGATGACTTCATAGAAGTCTCGTCCAATCACAGAGCACCACCACAGTATGCGCGAATGCGTGCCATATATTATGGCCATATGTCAATCAATGGTCAATTACTAATCAATGACTAATTCTTTTTGTACCAACGATAGGACGTCTTAAAATCACAATAGTCAATTTACTTCTCGTATGGACGAAAAGAAAACAGCTCGCGGCGGCAGAGGAAAGAAGACTGAAACGAAAAGGCAGCGCAGCGCGCGTGATTGCGAGGGGAATCATTCGTACAAAACCGCATCGACAACGCGATGCGCCGTATTCAATCTGTGTTTCGCGGCTACGCGGCGCAGCTTCAGCGCCGGCTGCTGATCGAAACAAATGAATTGCGACTCTGTTTATGCACCTGGGTCCATCAGAGCTTCGCGAGAACAGCTGCGTACGACGGACAAAAAGACCGAGTGGCTCCGCGCCCGCTTGGAAAAGGTGCCAACAACGACGCGTTTGTTGAGGCGCTTTTAAGGCGAAGTTAGCGCGCGGTGGAGGCCGCGGCATCCCAAGGGATCCCCGCCGACCTCCTCTAAGCCAGCGCAACCGGTGCTTTGACTGGTCCCCTGTTTTTGGGCGCAATAAAAGAGTTCACCACCACCACCAATTTCTAGACTCATGTGGAACAAAATCCCGTGCGCGAGATCTGCCATATTCCGCGAGATGTGTTCTTGCGTATAGCGTTCCTGCCATCTATGTAGAATCCCACACTTGAACGCGCGCCAAGGAACGCCACGCGACAGGAGCGATGGTGTACCGTCCAAATTTACTCACACTTGCCGGAGATAGTGACAGATACTGCGTCTTTCCTTTCCTGTAAATCATTCTATTATATGTAACATGCAACAAACGCCGATAAGAAGCAAACGATGAGATGCAAATAATAGGAGAGGAAGAATATAGGCTTTCGCCATGACATCTGAGACCCTCTATTAAGGAGAAAGCATTTAATGGCTAATGCTGTCGTGGACAAAATGTGTCCCGCTTTTGACGCGTTCTGATTGGCCGAGGCGGGATGTGTCCCTGCCATCTACAATGCCACACTTGAACGCGCGCTCTGTGAAGCTGCTCCTGGCCATCCGGGGCTGTACGCCGCTTGCGGCGGGGGCTAGCCTGTCACCGAATTTTAGGGTGCCTGTCGCGTGATGTTCCTTGGCGCGCGTTCAAATGTGGGATTGCAGATATGGCAAGAACGCTAGAGAAGAGATTTCTGGAGAAAAGGCGCAGTATCTGACACACTCTCCGACATTTGTGCGTTTGGATGGTACGCTGTACACAAAGGAAAAAAAAATGGAAGCCGGCTTATATAGCATGACTTAATAGAGCAGCACGATGAACACTGATAGAGGCATCACGGCAGAATTGAAGATCGAGCCCAGGACAAAGTTCAGAGGCGGAATTGCGCCGCGCATAGGAACCTTATAAACCATACATCTATCAATGGTCATAAAAGTATCTTACAATATTCCGCAGCTACCTCACAACTATTTTCAAACGTGCAGCCCATTGTATTTTGCCCTACGGCTAGGTAATACTTTAAAACCAACCACTGCCGCCCTGTTCTCTGATGCACAATGGTATACTTATGTTGCTCCTGTGCCGCACAAGCCGCGTCTTCATATCTCAAAAGGCTTTGTTTTTAAAGGTAATGAGTATCCGCCTCCCCTGAAACATGTGCATGTACACTCCAGTGACATATGTCATCTTTCGTACAAAAGTTCAAATTTGCGACTATACTTTTTGTCTCGTCCAATGCTCTTTATCTAATGCCCACGCGGGCCTTAAAGAGAAAAGAAAAGAGCACTGCAGAATCTGCATTGGAGTAATGCCAAAGCATGGATGTTGCTGTTGGTTGCTTAATTCACTTCTTGTTTACCCATTTTAGTCTTTGGTACTTTGAAATTGCGCGCCAATCCCTCCCTATGCCCTTTTTCGGCTCTGCTTCCGGTTGCATGACGTCACAACCTTGACATCACCTTAATTGACTGACTTAACTATTTTAGTCTTTCGTACTTTCAAATTGCGCGCCAATCCCTTCCTATGACCTTTTTGGCTCGACTTCAGGTTGCGTGAAGTCACATTTTTGACGTCACCGTAATTGTCTGATTTCATTAACTATTAGTATTTGATACGTCTTGACATCACCCTAATTAATTGACTTAATTAACTATTTTAGTATTTGATACATTCAAATGTGGCGCCAAGCCAATGGCTAATGAGGTCATTTTCGCCTTTTTTAACATTTTTTTTGCCTCTAATTACCCAATTAACTTATTGGCCTAATTATTATTTCGGACATAACATTACGTCACCCTCTATCTATTGACACAACTCATTAAGCTCTATCACTTCTCAATTACTCACAACTGCTGTGGACAACATTTACATTTTTGCCTGTAATTAATTGTCTAATTAACTTATTGACCTAATTATTTTTCGGACACAACATTACGCCACCCTCTATCGATTGACACCGCTCATTAACCTCTACCACTTCTCAATTACAACTGCGGCGGACACGATTTTGCTGACGCGGTCTGCGGACAGAAATCTGTGAACATAGCGAAGTAATGCTTACGCAATAATAAACGAAATTAAAATAAAAATGATATAAGAGCAGGAGGAGTTCACATCATGTCACCTTTAGGCTCGCGGTGCATGCTCGCGCATAAAGCCCAAAGATTCCGAACCTAAAAACAAAAGCCACTGTCGAAAACGTACAAGCACGTGTGTCATGCTTTATCATTAACTGTTGCCACTAATGCACTTTTTACGGTGAGCAACGTTATTGCCCTCGCTAATCGGGATATACAAAAACAGGGGCATCCGCTGCGGAGGAGCTCCTATCGCTCCTTTTCCCAATCTACTCGTATTAATAGCGAGTGTAACCAATATTCAATATAGACGTTCCTGTGACACATTACTGCACCAAGTACATGCACGCTCATTTACGCAATAAGTAAAGATCCACTGCGCAAAGTTATTTTTCGCGCCCTCGACGAATCATGTGAACCGAAACATGCCCGCGCAGGAGCCGAACGTCCCCTGAATGTCCTCTTAACGTCCCGCGCCGGGTAGTACATTACCAACTGCTGCGGTCAAGCCGAATATCAAAGGCAGCTGAAGAACTAACTAGACTCGGCGGAAATCAGTTTTGTGCGTTTACCGCAAACGCCGGCGCCATTTCTCGGAAGACACGCGCATAATCAGCGTCGAGTTCTCCAACGATGCAGGCCAGTTTCTCGTCGAAGGCGACTATATGACACGTCCGTCCACATCGCGAGCCATACAGGCACTGCACATCACTTGCGATGAATACACTTGCTGCGCGTAATATGACCGGGCGCACGCCATTACGTGACCGTCTCTGTCTCTCTCTAGCTTTTCTGCACGTACAGCTCATCCGTGCGCACACGCGTACATCAGCGTGAATATTCATTCAGCGATGGGGGAGCTGCCCCGTGACGAACGAAGCAACAATTCCGCTGACCTCTACATCCGCCGGCGAGAAAGAGAGAGAGAGGAACAGCACACAAATGAAGAAGCAACCCGGAAGAGCCGCCCCCGGGGATGCGGCAGCTAGGGTACCGTTAGCGCGGAACGCAGTGCTTTTCTTTATAACAGTGGACGGCAATAGCTACATGGTTCCTTCCTCACGGTATGAAAACGCCACAGACATTATATAGTACCTGCTGCTGCGGTCAAGGCAATACGACATCGCGAATTTTCCGCAGAAAGAGAGAGGAAAAAAAAAAAAAAAAAAACTCCATCCATACACGGACTTATCGTCCGCGTGTATTATATCCACGTGCGCGCGATTCGAGCCGTCCCACCCGCGGCATATGCTATATACGATACTCCTAACCCGAAACAGGCCGAAGTAATCACCCTTCCCCTCTCCCAACTCACAATGCCGTATTATTTCTCCATCCTGTCATCTGCCGCTGTTGCATCAACCGCAAAAGGCCAGCGAAGAAATGGGCGTGGATGCATGACGTGGAGCGGGAGGTGGTCCGTATTCGCATTAAGTCGAAATTCGCAATAGTTGTCGCTGCCGCCCATGCGCCACTGAAGCCCACACAAATATATATAACTCGGGGCGACTCCGCACACTAGCGGCGCCCGAACCCCCTTGCATACCCCAGCTCATTACGGCATCGCCTCCTTATAGCCGATCGTTACACGGCGAACCAAGCGCAGAACATTATAACCTGGTAACAACGATCGTTTAAATAACAGGATTCCAACAGTTACCACGGGTACCATGAAATGGAAATTTAAGCAGACAGACTCCGGGGGCCCCAGAAGGGTGCAGGGCTCTCCCATTCTCCGCCCGGGGCACCTCCTATAGAGCTCAGAGCCACCTCTATAAGCTCCTTCCCCACTTTTTCTCGGACAAAAACGCGCGCGCAAGCGGTGTATGACATCATGTCCGTCAAATGGGAAAAAAAGCCCCTCTGGCACGCGCATACACGCGCTTTTCCAATGGCGCGCGTGCACGAGCGTATGCAACGTCCATCACCTCGGCGGACAGGGAGGACAACGGGGTTCCGTATTTCCGTAATGCCGCAAAGGAAAGGGGGGGGGGGGGGGGGGGGAGCACGTTCGTAGCGAGCGGAAGAGAGAGACGCGATGGCGGCGGTCTCCTCTACACTTGAGTTCTGCAGCTGCGTCCGCGTCCCGCGATGACTGCTGCGTCGGTTTTTCACGTTCGTAGCGAGCGGAAGAGAGAGACGCGATGGCGGCGGTCTCCTCTACGCTTGAGGTCTACAGCTGCGTCCGCGTCCCGCGATGACTGCTGCGTCAGTTTTTTCCATCCGTCGCAGCGGCCCCGACTGCGAGTCATCGTTTCTTGTCGTCCTCCCTTTCCCCGGCCACAAAGGCCGCTTGCTTGTACCTGTACGTACTTACTTATACCCCGTGTCACGACTCTTGCGAGAAAGCGGCACAGCGTGGCAACGACACCTGCCTTCTTCTATCAGCCCAATGTCAAACACGGCGTCGTCGTTGGCCGTCAAACATTATGCGGGTCTGCAGCACACTGGTACACGGATGTAAGCGGAGGTCGAAGCTCATCTCAGACCTTTCCCCATCCTGCCCCCTTCGCCCTTGTTTCTGCATGCAATGATTACGGCAACGCGCGTCACCTCAGCAGGGCGGAGACGTTCCCTTCTGACGCCTTGCCGACAAGCGCTATTGCATAATCGGTTTTAAGTAAAATAAAAGCAACGCGACACACGGTGCTCTTACGAGCTAAGGCTTTGTTTTCTGCGTTACGCGGCAATCAACTAACAAGCAGCAGAAGTAAGGCGGGTTTATTCAAAATGCCGGCGCGAAATTACGCGATTATGCATAATCGGAAACCAAGTAAAAAGAGCATTGTAAAATGTCTGGGCACGTCTCCGAACCAGTGTAAGAATTGTCATACAAGCGCTCCCTAGTTAAAAAAAAAAAAAAAAAAAAAAAGAGATGGCAGCTCCTGGCGTTTTATCTCGAAACCAACAGAACAGAGAAGCTTTGCCATGAGCTGAACGCGACAATCGCTCCACTGCTTCGCCGCCGATATCAGCCGCGCATTTGTCTCACGGGTGCATAATATTCACCGAAGCATCACTCACAGCACTGCAAAGAGTTATCGCTGTAAGCTGGCAGCGCTTTACCAAGTTACAGTAGCCACCATGACTAAGTTACAGTAACCACCATGACCAAGTTGCAGACGACGGCGCGGCGCACAGAGGACAGTGAAGTGGTATTCTGATCTTAAATTTCGCGGGCTTTCACTTTTGCTGAATAAAAAGCGTTAAGCTAAAGCTATTACGTCAAAATCGCTCTCTCGTGACGCTCTACAGCTCTCTCATCAAAGCTCGAGCGTTTGCAGCCATATTTAAGTCGATTACTTAAAGTTAAAATTTGTAGGAGGAAGACCGAAAAGATATTAGCCATTATTTGACGTAACTTTAACAACGTTCGCTGGTTTTTATCTAATCTTGATACTTTTATTTTTCTGCGACACCCTTTACAAGCTAGAAAGCATCCAAAAACATAAACGCATGATGCCACTGCTGCCTGTCGCAAGCTGCCTGTCGTAAGGTGCGTCGATGCGGTATACGTTCATACTCGTAGCATTGCGCGATCAATTAGCAGGATCCACTTCCGCATGTGCAACAGCGCATGCGCAGATTGCCTTGAGGACACCGGATGGCGCCACATGCTGGATAGCAGCGTGCACGCATACTGCACAGGGAACCGGCGCAAGCGTTTTAGCGGATCACGACAGTAGACACCTTTAATTGGGAGTTCCCAGTGACGTTAAGTACGACGCGACGACGCGGGTAACGAATGCGCATGTGCAGATCCGTACACAGATCTAGGCCCGTCCTGCGGTAGATCGCTCGCTACAAATCCCTGCGCTACGTCCGTTGCTGCACACGTTGGGGGATGTGCTGACAACATGGCGGCGCGCTATGTCGCCCGCTTCGGAACGAATCCATCTCGCAGCTGCTATTTCCCGCACGATAGTTTGCGTTACATGGTGGTGTTCACTAATATTACGCTACCTCTCACCCACATCTCAAGGTAGGAACCACAAATGTCCCTTGTTTTACAGAAAACTTGGAGATTTTCAAGCTGGTGATACCTTTTCACACTTTTTACCGGCATTTTGATTTTCTTCAGTTTGTGTACTTTTACATCTTGGAATAAAAAGGATGGCAATGCGACTGTTCTCATCGGTAGTAACAGACCTCAGTTTGTTTGCTTGTTTGTTTTTTGTTTGTTTCTTCGTTCCAACCAAGAGCGCTGATGCTTTGAAAGGCTCGGTGCGCGAGAATACAGAGTGAGCGCCAAATCTGTGCGTCCACATTTTTTTATTTATTTTTTATTGTTTCCTGTCATTCTTTCTCTTACGGTGGTTTTGCTAGGTGGCTGGAATGCTAAGCGGCACAGGGAGTCGTGAGGAGTCAGCTTCTCCGCAGCACGCAGGGGTTGCGCGTTTTCTTTCCTCGTTGTAATAGAAACGTGCCAGCGAACTAAGCATACGCGGTGTGGCGAATATAACGGTCGTCTGCGGTACCTGCTCGTGAATTATTTGCAAACGTGCGCGCACCCACACAGATGCATGTTTTGTAGTGACGTAAAGTAAACAACTGTGAACTGACAGCATCCGCGCGCTAAGGAGGGCGTATGTATACGTCGACGTTTGGAATTAAGCTGCATGCGAAATTATACAAGATGCAGCTTAGCTGACATGGATGGACAATTTTCCGTCACATAACTGCAGGGCGCATATAACTTTTCGAAATAAAACCGCACGCCCAATACGAAAGACGATGTTCTCACACATACAAATACGATGTTCTCACACATCTCTTGCGTGCTCTATTCATTACTCAATAAATTAAACACATCCGTGCAGTTCGTTTCAAGAACGTGTGGCGAAGAATGCAGCTCAAACACCACAAACCGAACCAGAGCACGCAGCGATATTTTCGCGGACAAAAAAAAAACAACAACAAAAAAAAACGGGTATATTTGCGAGTCTTAAAACAGGGTGGCCCAATCCCCCTAACCGATAGGGTCACCCTATTCTAAATATCGCTATTCGGAGAAGTAAGTCACACCTTCTATACGTGTGCGATGAAAAAGAAAAAAAAAAGTGTCGCGAAAACGCGCAGAGACAGCGCGCTCACTGTACCGACGCAGATTACAGTATACAAACTAGCATTTTAATTTGCCTGTACATACTTGTCCGTGACTGTGGGAAACTTCTTGCCGCTATTTTCCCGGTATAATCCATATTAATCCACCTATGTAAAATACCCCCGAATACCAGACTGCAAGACTATACGAACGGGACGATGGAATACGGAGCGGTCCTCTCCTGTTTGCTCAGTCTCCTGTGAGCTTCAGTTTCATGTTTGTCGAAGTTCGAGATCATTACTGTGTAGTTGCGCGGTACCAACTATCCGTCTTGTTCTTAAACTATAGCGGAACGCAAAGACTAATTTTGTACATTAAACGCGAATATGGCTAGCGCGTATATGCAGGAATTGACGGCAAACGACTGACACAAACGCTCGTTTATTCGCCATTTATTTTCCTCTCCCTTGGAGGCACGCGGTTAAAGCTGCGCTCACTAACGAAGGCCTCGGCGATTTCGCAAAGGAAGCGTGACTTTATACCGACGACGATACGGCCGCGCTCTGCGGGTTGTATACATATACGTTTCGCGCCGATGTGTAAGACGTGCAGCCAGCCTAGCGAGTTTGGATGGAGAAGCGATTTCCACGAATTTTCTACTATAGACTCACGATCCAATGCCAGCAGAATTACTGCAATATACCGACATAGGGGCATAGAAAACACGGAAAGAGAGATGCAGATCAGTGCGTTTCATGGTGGCCAGGTTGACGTGTCCTGACGCTCTTCTATTGCTCGTTAGTTTGCGCGGCCATTTGTTCTTGCAGTACTACACAGACCAAGACTCTAATGGTTTGCCAAGACTCGAATTGCTTCAAAATACTTCGAACTGCCCTCCAGACAAATCATTTTTGTTTTTGTGTGTGTTTAAGCTGGTGCTATAATATTAATGGAACCGTAGGGAACCATCTCTCGTCGTTCCCTTAAAGTCGGCTTTCCCCCGCGGTAGAAACTTGCACAGATAATAAAAAGATTTAGCTTATCGTGATCCGCGATCCGCCACCGTGACTTTCTACCGCGCGTGGGCTGATTGGTCCCGGCGCGGCAGGTCTGTGTGCCGACATCCAGTATGTGGCGCCATCTATTGGCGTCAAGGGGGGTCTTGGCATGCACAGTGGAACGCGCGGCGGCGAATCACGGTAGCGGATCGCGGATCACATGGTAAGCTAAAACTCTAATGGCGCCGCTGTTCCCGCTACAGTCAGTTTGAGAAACTCTGTAGGGCAGCCAGCCCTTTAGAAGAATACGGCACTCACTCCCTGAGGTAGAGCAGCGTGGCGGCGAACAGCTTGCACAGCTCGGTGAGCATCACCACCGTGGTGACGCTGTAGTCGTACCGATCCTGGGAGTTCTTGGTGGCCGTCACCAGGATGCCTGCACACATGTCCACAGCCAAACAATGCAGTCAGGTAGGAAACGCCGCTTGTCCGCCAAACGCAGCACGCATGGGTAAAAAAAAAAAGGAGCTCGACCGCCGCAGGCATACGATTAAGAGCCTTAGATCGAGTTTTACAGAATTTAATCCTACATCCTCAATTCCGCAACCAACGTGTACGTCAGAAAACAACGATTCGGTTGGTACTACTAGCACATCAAAGTCCACTGGTTCACTCGTCGTGGCCCTTCCCAAGGTCGTCTGTGCAAATCCCTCGCACATGTTAGGATTGAGCTCGAAAAACAATTCTGTGAGCCATACGATATCGATTGGTTTGACGCGACTCAGAACGCTGTGTCTCAAGTGGGCGGACCACAATTTAACCATCAATGGTGATTGTAAATGTCGACACACACACACACACACACACACACACACACACACACACACACACACACACACACACACACACACACACACACACACACACACACACACACACACACACACACACACACACACACACACACACACACACACACACACACACACACACACATTCTCAGGTGCAGTCCAAGGAGGTTATCTATAAGGCCGGTCGATGATATAGTAGGTAAGGCAGCGGTGGTGGGAAGGACTCGGTCACGTGGCTTTGGGGAATCATTGGTGGACTGCATAGATGATCATGTAGTAGCTGATAAATTATTTGTTATGCTGTAGCTATAATCACGTGACTTGGCCGCCATCTTGAATCCGAGAGCGACGGGGAAACAGACCAGGAACCCGCAAATGCAAGTAGTAAAATAGACGAACCACGGACTTTCATCGATACTATCATGACTGAGTGGTAAGATCAAAAGACCAATACAGCGTAGTTGCAGCGCACGACACAAGGTCAGAGGATGGTGCACATGGCCCTGGAATAATCCCCACCATAACAAACCGACAAAAAAGCAGCAATGACGTTATGACGGGGCGTCCGATGAACATTCTGCAGTGATAGCAGAAAGACGAGAGTAGAGCGCACTACACACAGCCCACAATATATATATATATATATATGCCACGACATACAGAACTCAGAAATCATGTATTTTGCACCTACTACAAGCTGGGTAACTATAGGCAGCTTCCGTCGTTAGATCATCATTAAAGTGGGCGCGCTTCTTACACGCGCGTTTTCCAGTTGCTATCGCCAGCCAATAAAATAGCCCGTAGTTTTCCGGATATTGCGTCATCACAAGGTCAAACGTGACGGACACTAGGACGACACCATGAGCGATATGTTTCGGCAATATGCGGTACCCACACTAAAGTTACACGCTGGCCAATACAAGCTATGCGCCAACTGCCTTCCCGCCATATCCAACGTATTTACTGTGCTTCACCATCAGATCCTAGCTACCGTTAAAACAAAAAATAAAAAATACACCCCAACCATACTAATACGACGCGACTGAACATTGCTGAATGCTTACACGTGTTCAGTAAGATATTCAAAAACTGGGGCAGAAAAGGGGGCACAGCCACGTCGAAAACACGAAGGCTAAATAGACGTCAAATTTATTGTACACGATGTCCTACCACATTATCTGAACCGTGATCCAGTCAGGCACGCAGTAGAAAGCGACAGTGCCGTCTGAGTCGCCGTAGTTTCCGTGAAACACACCCACTTTACATGTTCCCAAGACATACAAGTGGGCCTTGAAAGGCCTATTATAGGCGGCATTAGGGGATGCACCTACGTCACAGTGTCGGTCATTTTGTGGTGCATGCAGCACGGCCAAAGGCAGGCGCACATAATCGCTTTGTCGCCGCGTGCTCCGGCTTGCACTGCTGAAGCTACACTCTGCACCACAAAATGGCGCCAGTGACGTCACTTGAATACCCCCTTAAGCGTTGTCTGGCTCGAAGCCAGAGAGTTTTTGGTTCGATGCCATCTCAAATTTAAAATTGGATACTTTTCTTGAAGCTAAAAAAATTCCATGCAGAGTCAATTCATTCGAGACATACGCGGCAACATTTAATTGCATTACATGTCATGTTCTAATCGCTTTCGTTGCCCGCGTGATGTCGCGCGACCGTTGAGGGGTGTTTGGAATTATCGCTCGAAGTGTCTGACGTTATGACCCAGTCGACCAATCAGGACTGTCGCAACTGAACACACGGATGCCGACGGGACAACGCCGGACTTTCGCTGAAAGGGAGCCTTCGAGCTATCGCTTTAAAATGGAGATAAATAAAAAAAAAAGTGACTGCTTAACCGACGGATAGCACATTTCGTGGGAGCATCCGAACCTATCAAAAAAAGTTTTCAAGTCACCTTACGTGCAGAAAGGCGAAAGCATTTTGGCCGCTCTGCTGCGATGTATGAAACACGCCCGTCCTGCTTGTTCTTGACCTCTGTTCACGTCTGTAGCGGTTTTTTTCAATCATGTCACCGTACCAACTCGCCCAGATGTCTCTTCTATTACAGTATGAAACACCCCTGACTCTTCGAGATTGAGAGAGAGGGAGAGAGAGACTCCCTCTCTTCTGTCTCTCCCATATCTAGACACACGCACAAGACAGAGAGAGGAGAATGAGAGGGAGATAAGTGGACAGAGGAAGAGAAGGATGTGGTTGGTTTGGTTTGGGTGGTTTGACGTCCCAAAGCAAATCGGGCTATGTCGAAGGAGTAATTTCTTTCTTTCTTTCTTTTCTTTATTTGTTTCTTAGACATTTGCCTAAAAGGAGGCTGAGGCTAAAGGCACGGTCGCCTGACATGCCTTTAGCCTCATACATGATCATACGTGCCTGCTACATGATCAGTGTAAGCATCGAAAATACAATATTGCGGCAGGCTGGCACACAACAGTAGCCTTGATGAGGACAAAAAAGGAAAGAAACAAAACAATACTGACATTTGTGCGCAGTGTGTGCAAAATAAATATATATAGGTACAATATGAATATAATGAAGACACTTAATAGGCACAACTTTACGGTGAGTATCGCAGGCATACAAAAATAATGAAAGTATAAGAAATATACACAGTACAAAACCCTATATCAGACAGGTGAGTTTTTGTTTTCTTTACATTTTAAACCATAAGTCATGTAAATAAATACACAATCAATTACAGATTACACCGGAAAAACAATAACTCACTGGTAAGAAAACAAAGAAACATTGACCAACAAATCATCAAAAGCGTATGCGGGCGGAGTAATATTACTGAGAGTATGCAACATCACTACACAAAAGAAATCTCTTACAATCTTTCTTAAATGCAGAAAAGGGTTGATAGTAATTTATGGGGATATTTCTTCCACTGAGCTTTTTTTTTTTACCTGGAAGGACAGTGTTTGGCGCCCATAATTTGTTCTGGTTATAGGCATCTTTATTTTAGGATCCCTGATTGCGTACAAGCTTACTCTGTCTGTAGGAGTGTTGTGTAAACGATTCTTATATATCCAGTGCAACAGCTTACAGTAGTAAACCTTATCTGCCTTCAGTATACTGTATTGAAGAAAGAGTGGGAAGATCATCTGGGGATCTTTAACGTGCACTGACATCGCACAGCACACGGACGCCACTTCGTTTCGCCTCCATCGAAACGCGGCCGCCAGCTGCCGGGATTATACTGCGCCTGAGTATCTGGGAGGAAGGAAGGGATGGTTAGTGGGTAAGAGAGGAAGGAAAAGGATAGAAGGGGAGATGGAGAGAGTTTCTCTCTCTTTCATCAATACCTCCCACCGACATCCCGTGCAATCTGGCGGATACATCTCGCGCACAATTACTGCAGACGCAACTCTCATGAGCTGCTCAAGGCTTTCACTTAAAAGTGCGCTTTGGTTGACTCGAACTGCTTACGGTCGGAACGCAACGAATACAACAGGGCCTTTTTTGCAGCGAATTCGGTGACAATCAAACCTGTTATTACTCCCGAGCCTTATCAGGCAAGCAGCCTAGAGGCAGCGTTATCTAAGGAATCTTACGATTACGAGCCGATCCTGCTTTGAATCATCTAAGATCCGTCAAAATACAGGTACTCTTTATACACAGGCGTGTTCACCAATAGACACGACTTCCGACAGTTAGCGCTGTAAGGCCGTTATCTTTCTTGATCTTCTGTTCCGTAAGGCAGGCTGGTCCGATCGCGTGACCAAGGAGATAAAGGGGCTAGCTGCGGGAGCCGACGCAGCATATGCTCCGCACGACTCAGCAGGCCTTTTCCCGCCCTGTAAACACTCGCACACTGGGCACGTCGCAGGAACTCGCCGTGTGGATTCGTCGGAAACCTAAGAAGTCGCGCTCGTGAAAAAAAAAAAAAAAAAGAAAGAAAAAAAAATAAAAGCGGGCATACTGGGGCCTGCAAACATGTTATATGTATTAGCATGTAAAAATATTAGTATTCATATACAGAAGAATGTCCCGCCGTGAAAAAACTGTAACGGGTCCTCGTATACTGTTGCGAAAAGGGCACTCCAACCATTGCGAAAGGGTGAAGACAACCTTTTCAAAAATAATCCTCCGACTGTTGCGAAAAGGGCACTCCAACCATTGCGAAAGGGTGAAGACAACCTTCTCAAAAATAATCCTCCGACTGTTGCGAAAAGGGCATTCAAACCATTGAGAAAGGGTGAAAACCTTTTCAAAAATAATTTTAGTGATATTAAGTATCTTGAAGATTTGATGCGGTAGAATTGCCGTATGGGTATTATGGCTGCTAATAAGTAATAGTCTGAATCAGCTGCAAACTAGTACTCCTTAGTGATAATTCGTAGTACTAACTGCTAATTCTCCGTACTGCTTAGGATTGCTAATGGTGTAGTTGGTTAGCAGTGTTCATTGGTGGTCCTAATTTTAACTTTGCTGTCATGTAATGTGTGGCTGCTCTACAGTACGAGGCGTTCTCGTAAGGCGTCCTATCACACTGAATGAACGCTCCCAAGCGGTGCAGCAGATGTAGTCCGCCGGCTTGCAAACCACAGTAGCTGTTTCATTCCGCTCGACTCCAATTTGCCTTTCAGAGAACGTGCATTTCTGCCATCGAAAGCGCTTGAAACGCTGTTTGAGGTCTCCGACCTAGTGGATGCTGTCACAATCCTTCAGAACCCTGACGTAGTACAGTACATGTCACCACGCAAGACAGCCTGTCAACTCGGTCACAAAATTCCTCGACTGGTTGAGAGCTTGACGACGTCGCGAAGTCACGTGACCTGAAATAGCACTGATTGGTCGGCGGGATATGTGTGACGTCACAAGCCACATGGCCTGTTTCAACCAATCAGGAAAATTTGACTACACGTGGACTTTTCTCTTAATGTGAACTGCAATACTGTCGTATGTAACTGCTTAGAAGTCACACCGTTTCAGAATATTACCATTTTGTTTCCTTCTATGAATGTACCTGTCGTTTCACGTGTTTCACGGACCCTTCAGTCATATTATTTGTTTGTGTTTTACCCTTAATATGTAACACCCTCAAACCGAGGCCGTTGCGGGTGCGCGGTATAAAAACAAACAAATAAATAAACACTATACCCTCTTCTACAGGGCATTTTGCGATTTCAGAAATAAACAGAATAAACAAATTCCACGTCCTGCGTGAACTGCCCAGGAAGAGCACCGATAGCTCCGGTGGAAACGCATCCAGGAACTCCAACTCTACTACAGGTAGACGAAGAAAATCAAGCAAACATGTTATTGCAGCCTGTACCATACTCTTGCTGCAAGTGAAGTGCTATAAATATGCCTTTGAAAAAGCTGTACAGAGGGGGGGGGGGGGGGGGGGGGGGGGATATGCTGTTACATGTGGACCAGCCGGCGCGGAAATCTGCGCAGCTCGCTTTCTCTTTGCCTGACGTACACAAACATGCCTTGATATTTTACAGAGCTTCAGTAACACATAATAAATCACAACGTAAAGGAAAATGTTTCGAGAGATGCGCAGTTCGAGCTTGACGGTTTGAACTGCACCCTGCTCGAAAAAGGACGTTTTTTTTTTTTTTTTTTTTTTTTTTTTGCTTTTAACCTGCAATGGAGTTTGCCGAGACATGTGGCGCCACCTGGCGGCCAACGGGAGCTAATACTGAGGCGGCGCAGAAGCTGACGCCGTATATGTTGCGGCCGCTGTGTTCCTTCTGCGTTCGCGTTTTGTTATCCCAGTGAGTGTGATTTACTCATTTAGTGACTTCAGTGGTCTCGTGCGATGCTTCGACTACTACGGATGTGAACAAGAATAAAAATAAGCGCAAGGGCGGCGAGAAAGACTGCCACAAACACGAATGAAACCTAAGCGTACCGCTTGCTGGGAGAACCTGGGGAGAATGATGAAAGAAGGAGATAGTGGCTGCGACAGAGTAATGTAACTGAAATTAATTTTTTTTATGGGGCCATTGGCGTACAGACGCCAAGAAACTAAAATAAGACGATTGCCCGTGAGCGGAAGAAACGGTATAAACTTCTGACTCAGGGAGTCGCACGCTGGTTGGGGCACACTACTCAGTACGCGCTCCGCGCTGTAAAATTTGACGTGTACTGGTATATGCTGTGGAAGATCGAGTGGCATACGCCCAGAAAAGCAACAAAGCCGTGCAGCCGCAGCATCGTATTCCAGCCGCATTTCAACGGAGGCGAAATAAAAAAAAAAAATGTTCGTGGATCTGGGAACCAGATTTCTAATGCGGTGTCTATTCGGAACCACAAAGCCAAAATATCTTCAACACTTCCAATTACAGATTTCAATAAGCATATTTATCTGTAAATTAGTTCTTAAGATGCTGAAAAAGTCGAAGTGGCGGAGTGTAGAGGATCATGATACTGTCTACGCTGAGAATGGAACTTCGTTCTATCGTTCCGCGCCAAATATTTCTTTCACCGATTGCTCAAGCTACTCAAGATTATCTTGTCCCAGACAGACGATAGACTATTTCATCATTAGTAGCAACAGTAAAAATTCTAACTCTTAACGACCCCCTTTACGAAAGCTTTGCCATTGAGCGCGGCTTTCCCCGAGATTGAGGTACGAGGTACAAAATGCATGCCAGTTGTTGTTGTTAAGAGCTTTATTTTTCCAACGGTGTGGGAGGCCCCCACTCCTCGCCCCCGGCATGCACAGTTTTCGTTGATGACGCACGCTACAACCGCACAGCGCTTGCAATCGCCACATCCGTAGCGGGTACCGCGCCATGCCTCCTGTAACTTCCGCGGCACTGTCGAAACAAAAGTGTTCGTCACGGTATTAAACTGTAAAGCAAAACCGCGAGGAAATTATTATGATGCTGTAATCAAACAGCAAGAACAAAAAAAGAAGAAATGGCGATCAATCTCTTCTCAGGTTCTCTCTGCACTTTCAATGTTTGGGTATGAGGTGTGAACGCAATAGGTAAATGAAAAGCTACGTTTACAACATTTTTCATTCATTTAATTATTTCTTAATTCATCATCACATATCCGACTGATGCCCCAAGAGAATAAACTTCGTTTAAAAAAAATCTCCGTCTGCTCACGCGAAATTCAAAGCTGTGCGCGCGGGTGTTCTGTCGCGAGCGGCACGCACTTCGCGATGATGTCGACACCGTTCACGTTTTCAACATGAGCAGAGAGAGAGAGAAAAACACTTTATTTAAGAGCATTCTCGAACAGGCGGTGTCCTTTCGTCAGTATTGGTTTTCGGAAGTAGCTCTGAAGACATTCGATTGCCTTAAAACCGCAGAAAATGAGAGCCGAGATGCTTCCAGCCGTACAACGCGAACGCAACCCGACCGCGCCGGCCTACTCAGATTACTCGGCGCCGCCGTTGGCGGCGCTGAACGCTGCGCTCCACTAGCGCCGCCTGGCCACTGCAGGTTGCCTATACAGTGACCACAGCACTTCGACTCAATAAAGGGCTCCATGGTTCCATACTGCCTGCCCACTAATACGGCGACTCACTAACACAGTAACTGCGACAGAGAAAGTCGATTCGGCTCCGCTTGGTCATTCCGTGCTCTTCACGATTTGTCGTTCCGGACTGCTACAGCTATAGGAACTTCCTACAACCTCTGTCCGCGATTCGATTCGGCACGACAACTTCACCCGCCGGTCTGATTTGTTATGAAACGTATTCCTTTGCTGCGTTTGCACTAGGGCTCTCAGCATGACGATATGCCGTTGGTTTTTGTTTTTGTCTGAAGACAGACCAGCAGAAAAAAAAAAAAGAAAAAAGACCCCGCCGAGCCTGGGTTTCGAATCCGGGGCCCAGTGTGAACACAACTGCACTAACCGCTGCACGAGAGCACTACGCTATTCACACAGCAAAACGCCCTTTGTGGCATCGTGTGTGGTTAAATGCCACTTTTTCGTGCTTTGCAGTGCATGACGTTAGCTTCGTCAACTTCATTTCGTGCGTAGTGGATCCTGAACACGCCTTTGCGTCGCTAAGCAGTCCCAATATCTTATAGTGCAACACACCCCCGAGATCCCCAACAGCCGAAAATTTAATAAAAGTCATTAAATTAAAAGTACAGCGAAGCAAAATTACGGATCAGAAAGGTTCGGAAAGCAAACATTCAGTAGCTTCGTCAATGCCTTCAAACAGTGACTACCTCGGGGCCCCCGCGTCTCGAACGATTGTATGGGCTCCAGCTCACATGGGCCTCGAAGGCAATGAAACGGCAGACGCCGCCGCCAGCGCGCTTACTCTCCGGGCAACCCTTTTGATACGGATCCTGAACCCAATCCGGCCCTCACTTTTCGAGAAATTACTGAATTATTTCAATTCGGCCATGCAATTTATCCCAAGCGGCTGGGACAGGTAGATCACCGCCGATTGCAGCGGGGGCTTGCCTGCCACCGAATTTTTATCTGTTGCTGGCCGTTATTGCACCCGCCACCGCTTTGGTGGTGGACGACGGCTGTTGTTGCGGCGCGCATCTTTCTCTCCCTCTTCCTTTTCTTTCTTCTCTGTTTTCTCTTCCGTCTACACGATGCAGCGGAGGTGGCTCAGCTACAGAGCCAGTAGCAGGCCCGTGAAGTCTCTTTTCCTTCTTCCACAACAACAACAAAGGTGGAGGAACGCACACTCCTCCACCTTTACACCAAAACGCTGCTGTGCCCGGCAGTTTTGAAACACTTTGATTCTGCCTGTACAGAAAAATGCCCGCACTTTGCGGAGAAGTCTTCGGACATCTTCCACGTGGTGTGGGCATGCCAGTCAACCCCGAACCTCGCCCCCAAACCCAACCCCACCCGCGAGGACTGGGAGGCAGCCCTGCTCGGCTGCTCCGACCTGGCAAGCCAGAAGGCCCTGGTCCACCGAGCCCGAGCCGCGGCGGTCGCCAATGGGCTCCTGTAATGAGGAGCCCACCTAGTGATTGCACACACACACACACACACACACACACACACACACACACACACACACACACACACACACACACACACACACACACACACACACACACACACACACACACACACACACACACACACACACACACACACACACACACACACACACACACATCCCGCTATCCTCACTGTAGACAAGGGGAATTATGATGAACGTTTCATGAAAAAAAAAATCCGGGGCGTGGCGCAGTTGGTAAAGCGCTCGGCTGGGGATCCAAGGGGTGGAGGTTCGATCCGCGGCGGAGACAAGGTTTATTTATTTTTAACTCTCGCTCTCGAAAGTGTGACACCCTCTGCAGACAGCTCCTGCTGACAACAATGAGCATTAAAGGCATCCGCCTTAAAATAGCAATGTCCAACATTCAAGTCTTCTTCAGCGGATCCAGATAAATAGTCACACAGGCTAGGAGGGATGATAAATATTTGTTTCAGGGACGTCATGCACTTTTACTGCTGTTTTGCTCACAATCAAAGTGCGCCTGGTACCGTTTAAAACTCTGCGTCGGTTTCTGATTTTAAAAATTATAAGGGCTTCATGTGCACTACAATCTATTTCGGTTGTTTGGTTTATAAGGGTACCAACGTGACACGCTATGATGGAGGTCGTACTGGAGGGTTCCGGAAACTTCAGCCACTAGGGGTTCCTTAAAAATATGCACTGATGCAAATATTGCGGGGAAAAGGCAGGCCTGCACCACATGGTGTGGACCTGCCCACACAATCCTCCAGATGATCCGAATGCAGTGCCAACAATTGAGGGATGGGAGGCTGCCCTATCCAGCTCTGGACTAGAGGCCCAACGGGCCCTCGTGACACGTGCGCGGGTAGCAGCGGCAGCCGCTGGAGTCCCGGACTAGGGACCCCACCTAACATCCCCCTCCCTTAAATATACTTAATAAGTTTTTCACTCACTCACTATCGCACAGTACACGGGCACCATGCTTCTCACATCCATCGAAAAGCAACCACCGGGGCCAGGACGGGACCCGTGTCCTTGGGTTCGTTAGTCGAGCGCACAAACCAATGAGCCACCGCGGCGGGGGCGCACTTGCGCGACGGTCGGTCGGTCCCGGGAAAGACGGGGAGTCGTGCGCCCGCGGATTAGAGGCTGGCAGGTACCCCTTGACTTGTTGCGGCCTCTTCCGCCAGATGGACGGTGCGTAGCTGCATCGCAGGGTCCACGCTTCGCAGCAGGGTATCCCAGGCTTCTCTACTTGTTATATTTTGTCCTATCCCTGGAGATTGTGGGCACTTACAAATTATGTGGTCGAGGGTCCCTCTCGCTCCACAGTGTTTGCACTGATCATTGTCCCTAAGGTCTGGTAGCGCGTGAAATGCCCAGATCGGGTTCATGAAGGTATTAGTTTGTAGCCGCCTCCACGCGATATAGATATCTATCATCTGGCGGGGGTACCAGTCTACGTCCCAATTTATAATGGTCGATGCTCTCCTCGCAAATTTGACATACTGGCGGGATGACGTAACAATCTTGTGGTATCCCGGGGAATCTCGCGAAGAAGTGAGACATTTCTCGTGGTCGGACGGACAGGGTCACGAGCGCGAGTATGAGCCAGTTAAGAGCACTCGATCCTCAAGGCAACAAAACAACGTGGCACCGAATGGCGTCAGTGAGAGGTTTTGAAGGCTACTTAGACAGGCTAGTTACCCTTTTGCATATAGTGAAACGAACGTGATGTTCACCGCCCTTCAGTGCTTGGGCAATATGGTTTGACTCGGACAAGCAATGGGACTCCGTTTCAAAACGCTCAGCCAGTTTCAAGGTGGTCCATAGAGAAAATTTTGCATTAAATAACACAGTCGCAGATTTGCCTAAGTGCTACAGTCATATTTCATTCAGATACCGTCCGTCTGAATCTACAAAAAAATCTTTTTCTTTTTACTTCATGCAAGTGCCGTTCGATTATCTATAATGTAATTCTCGTTCAGTTAGAGCACTAATGTTCAATTTCATGCTTCTATAGAAAGTACCCCTAATTACATTGTGTATCATATATGATGCAAGACAATATTTCTCAAAAATGTCGCAACCGTGTACATCGTTTATATATATAAAAACAAATATATGGGTATTTGCGTTCCGAATGGAGCCCACTGCATTTTTTCTGAGTGAAAAGGAAAATTCATGCGGAAAAGGGCCAGAAAGTCACGCAAGCGATCAGCACCGATACTATTCCGCGCGCCGCATCGGATATGGCCTAATACGTATACGCAGTGTCATAGAAAAAAGCCCTCCTATGATTTCGCACCACGCATGTACAGATTCGCCCAACCAGCCAGTTTCCACACCAGAGTCGCGATGGAGGTTCTGCTACTGGTACTTTCCCAGCCCATTGTGTCCCAATCAGCATGCAGCGTGTAGGTCGGTAATGCGGAGACAGGCAAGTCAGTTGACAGCCTAGCAACCGAACAGCAACTTACGAAAGATATAAAGTGGAGCAGTTCGCGTGGACATCATGAGAAAGGAAACGTCAGGCTGACAGCCATTTACACAGGTGTGGGACGACCAAAGCAGGTATACTGAAGCAGCTCATGGAGGAGGAAAATGTCCGTTTTTGAACAGCTATAGCGCAGAAATGTAATAAAAAAAATTACCGACGATTACGTTACTTCCTAATGCGAAATTTGAGCGCAGCAAATAAGCTGTTTCACCTTTTCGATAGATTGAGGCAAAGAAATCGAGCAACACATGTATGCGCTATCGCAGAATTTTTTTTTTTTATTTTTCACACGTATTCCTTTAACAAAGACTCCACTGACAGTTCTTGACAGTCATGAAGGAAGCTTTGTGGTCGGAGAAATAGACTGATATATGTTCGACTTGGTACACCAATGCTTGATTCTCAAAGACGAGATCTATACAAGTGCCTCGCGAGGTTGTCACAGCCGTGGGACGCGTTACGAGCGAGAGGAACGGGATGTTCTCCCGCATAAGTGTGAAGAAATTCCTGTTTGTCTTCATGTCAACATTAAAGTCCCCCACTACTAACATCGGTGTCGGCTCGGGCGGTGCACATGTACAGATCCGCCGCCACCGATCTGGCTCTCTGCCACCGCACAGGGGATTGGAGGAGGAGCGAAGAAAGGAATTAAGTTCGAGCCGGCGCTTTGACAACCGGAGACTCGCAGGAAGAGGGGGGAGGGGGGCGGCGTGTACACCCAGCGGCAAACGATGGGGGCAGAAGCGAGCGCAGCAAGCGGACAACGCGATAAAGGGAGGAGGGAAGAGATAGCAGCGACTGACTGATGCTGCTGACGCCGATAGTGAGTCAACCCCAGCTGCGGAGTTGGTTTCAGGGACAACGCCGCCGATGCCGACGCAGACAATATGATACCCTTGCTTCCGCAGCGCCAAGAACCAGGTCTAGCCGTGGGAAGGTGGTCACGTATTCGTCGACGTGCCGGGGCCTACGTGAGATAACCGGCGCGTCGGCAACTGAAGAGCACCCTATCCGCCACACAGGAACAGGGGGGGGGGGGGGGGGGGAGGGGGGAGGACCCTCCCCTCCTCATTCTGCATGGCGGCGACGGTGCTCTAAGCAGTCACGTTATCTTGACTCTCTAGCGGCGTCAGCGGCATCCAGCGGTATCAGTCGGCCGCTGCTAGCGCTGGGGGGATGAAAGGGGGCGGAGCTGGTTACGAGGCCGACGCCGACGCGAAACTCAGGAACGGACGCCAAAGAGCTGCGCTCTAAAATAGTTGTGGTTTAACTCTGTTAACCCTAGTTGAATTGCGATGACAACGGCGGAAGCTTCTTTTGCCTGCTACATTATTCCCCTATCACACCCTATCAGTGTAAGGTGCTACATTACGGGGACACTTAACCTCATCCTTTAAGAGTATGACGCGAAAGCGTAAGTTACCAGTCTTCTTCCTCTTCTGCCTCCTCCTCCTCCTCGGCTGTTGAAGGTCAAGCGTGGGCTCCGCCGGGACCATGCTACGGCTCAAAACCAGTATTGATCGCAATAAAATTTCCCCGCAACAATATCAGCATTTTGAACAACTTGAGGTCACGCAGCCGAATGTTCTTTGGAATCGTTAAGGCTTCCGCTACCCTCTTCACAATGCAACGCAGTAGAAATGGGGCCCGCTACCAAGCGCTCCCATCGCTGTTTGAAGGACTGTGAGCAGCGCTTGACCAGCGCGATATTTCAGCGTACAGGAGAAAGCACGCGGATGTAAACGAAATTTAAATTGGTTTATAGAAAAGGAAAGGCGCAGTATCTGTCACACTTTCTCTGTGGACAGCTGAACCGCACCACAAGGGAATGGAGGAAGGCAGGAATGAAAGCGGAAAGTTCTGCAGTGGAGGGCTACGGAGTAACTTTGACCACACGGAATATTCTAACGTGCACTGACATTGCACAGAACACGGACGCCTCTCCGTTTGGCCTCCATCGAAACGCAGCTGCCGCCGGCGGTTGGGTTCTTTCTATACGTATACTCCGGTACATGTGGTATGGTGAGGCAAACCAAAAATAATAAAAATAATGTGCCTCTTCCCGTGCAGTAGCCATGTCTTAACCACTGAGCGACCGTTGGGGGGCACGCGGATGCACGCTAGGTATGAATACGTTATAACGTGTGACGCCATACATAAATAAGATTACAGATTGTTACCGTTACCGCCGTTTTTATTTTCCTTCCTTTCATAAGCAAGTTTACGTGCCTGCACAGTTATTTTTGGTGCGTAGCACTATTAACCGCAATCACGGATTTCAGCGATGTCTGTCCGAAGCCACTCACTCTCTCTCTCTCTATATATATATATATTGGTGAACTCGAAGTGGAGAAAGAGAAGGTAGCCCCGCCGGGGTGGTGCAGTGGTAAGACGCCCGACTACTGTGCCGGAGTACCCGGGTTCGAACCCGACCTCGGCGGCTGCGTTTCGATGGAGGCGAAACGAAGAGGCGTCGTGTGCTGTGCGATGTCAGCGCACGTTAAAGATCCCCAGGTGGTCGAAATTACTCCGTAGCCCTCCACTACGGCTCCTCTTTCTCTCTTTCCACTTTCACTCCCATCTACCTTCCTTCCCTTACGGCGCGGTTGCGGTGTCCACAGAAAAACAAGTGAGACAGTTACCGCGCCTTTCCCTTCCTATAAATCAATCAAACTTGAAGAGGAGGAAGGGGAAGTGGCGACGCCCGCATCATGCGACTTAACACCGAGGTGGCAGAGCGGCCGCATAGATGCACCCATTGAGAGAGTAAGACAGTGAGAGAGGGGCGGATCAGTTGCGGACGTGGCGGCCGTCACTGGGCAGCGTTGCACAAGCGTGTGTTACCAGTGTTACACCGGAGTGAGCAGTCGTGTGTCGCTCGCTCGTCCTCAACTTCGGCATCTCTCACCTCGCCTTCACGGACAGCAGACGTGCACGCGCGGTGCTCCCTGGACCTCGGCTCCGAGCCACTGGCCTCGTCGTGAAGCAGCTTGTGCTTACCTCGCGCGCATAGGCAGTGCTACGCACCTCCTTCGCATTTGATGAACTATGCAAATCGGCCGAAATCTCTTTTTCGCTCACAGTAGAAGATGCCGCAACGTGTTGGCCTAAAACCAATGTGCCGCATTTAGAATTCAGTGTGCTCACAAATTTTAACTTGTCCTTGCTTGAAAGCACATGTGCTGCCATATAAACTATTGAAATTTGTTTTAAAGAGCAAACGGCGTTTTCTGCGATCACATCTTGGGTACTATTAAAGAGCAGTCTAATTTTGCACACTGCTGTTTTGTATCTTCTTGTATCCTCAGTTTTGGAGTTACAATAAACAACTATTCAGTTTACAGACTCTTAGCTCCATGTAAAGCCAAAAATTAATTGCCTCTGCCGTAATCGAGAGTAGGTTTAAGAACTCCGCTTATATCAGCATTTTCTAAAGTGATAAATTAGTACCCTCTAAAACTGTGCGTCCTCTGAAACTGCATATAGACTGTTATGACCTTCGAAAAAGAAGGAGAGAAAGACGCGCGCCGCAACAACAGCCGTCGTCCCCCACCGAAGCGGTGGCGGGTGCGATGACGGCCTACAACAGATAAAATTCGATGGCTGGCTAGCCCCCTTGCAAGCGGCGGTGACTTACCTGCCATCAGGTAGGTCTTTTTTGCGTCTTTTGAGACCGCATATAGAACGTTACGACCTTCGCAGCAAGCTTTTATTTTTTTTTTTCGCTATTGTTTTTTTAGGGTTTAACGTCCCAAAGCGACTCAAGTTATATGAGAAACGCCGTAGTGGAGGACTTGGAAATTTCTGACCCTTTGCGGTTCTTGAACGTGCGCAGACATCGCACAGGACAGAAGCCTTTTTTGTTGTTGTTGTTGTAAGGGGGGGGGGGGGGGAGCGTGAAGATTAATGCTCAACTTTTCCCTCTATTGCAAGCACAGTCCTGTGCAAAATACGGCTGCGTCCTTTAACCGCTATTTCAGTCTCTCTTCCAGTCGCAGTTCCAAATATTCAAACCATGCCTGTGAAGAAAGGAGTGAATTGAGGCGGTGATGGTTGCACATCTGTTCGCAGGCACAAAGAAAAGGCAGGAATCTGGCATTTAACCGATGGCCTGGTTTGGTTTAACGTAATATAATAATTGGTTCACAGGAAGGGAAAGGCGCAGCGCAGTAACTGTCACATTTGCTCTGTGGAAACCCGAACCGCGCCGTAAGGGAAGGGAGGAGGGTGGGAATAAAAGTGGAAAGAGAGAACGAGGAGCCGTAGTGGAGGGCTACGGAGTAAGTTCGACCACCTGGTGTGGTCGAAATTGAGTGTTCACCAGCGCCACCCTCAAGGTTCGTATACAGACAACATTATAACCCAAGAAAGTAGCAGGGGGGACAGCGGCCGATGTAGCTCAGTTGGAAGAGCACCGGACGCGATATTCGGAGGTCGTGGGTTCGGCTCCCACCATCGGCACGTTGTTTTTCCTTCTACTTTGTGTTTAATTATCTTTCCCCTAAACAGATTACAATACTAATTTATGTGATTATTGAAGTAAAAATTAAAAAAAAAAGAATAAAAAGACAAAGTACAATCCCCAATGATTTCCTTGGCCTCGCCGACTGGTCTTTTTTTTTTTTTTTTTTTCGCGATACTCGCGAGCATATAAAAAAGATGGATCGCTGATCGCGGTAGGCACACAAAGAAGCAGCCAAAATAACGACACAAGACGAGTTATAGAAGGAGAGTAGAAACCTGGGTCAGCTGGTACATTGTCTTTAAGAATATAAACCAGCCAAACGGAGAAAGATGGAGAAAGACACACGGCAGCTATAGTACCAGGTGTTACGTCCTCAATGGCCGAAACGTGTTATCCAAGTGCGAGGCCGGTATAACTTGTATTGTCCGAGGAGATCCGGCAACAGCGCTGTCATCTCGTCGATAAGTGCTTGCTATACAACAGGTTCCACGTCTGAAATCACTTACGCTAGTTCCCAAGACGTATCTTATCGTCGCTGCCTGTGCCGGACTTCCGAGTGCGCCAGGAAACTTCGAGTACAATAAATAGGCTTTCTCTAACGCGGCGTCAGATGCACGCATACTCGTTCGCGCAGATGCACTTTCATTACCCGCTTTAATAATTAAATCTGTTATCTCACATATACTTATTTGGCATAGTTTACGTGAAAGACCTCCTGACATAAATTCCCGCTTGACTAAGCCATACACGTTTGCCCGCGTAGCCTAGGGGTAGCCTGTTTGACTCGATCGGAAGTATCCCGGAGGGTTCATCACGTCCCTCACAGTCCAATCTTTGGCATCTCATGTGAACGCGACCACTCGTACGTGTCCTCGTAAGAAAAAAACAAAAACAAAAAACGCGACACGTTCCCGGCCATGTCAGGTGCCAACTACCAATTTTTAAACCTAACAGCCCGATTTTTCGCTCACAAAGCTAACAACGGCGACCCTGGATTTTCTGGAGAACGAGGCCTTCAACGATATACGACGTTGAGATCGAAGACCCGCTACGAAATACACCGCCTTGCGCAAATCAGTCACAGGATGGTGCCTAATGGACATCGGTATGACCTATCAAAGCCATATAAGTCAGTCACCGCTTCTTATTCGAAATGAATTAAGTGAGCACGGAGACACGGCCTCACGACAGCGGCAAGCGAAAGTGCGATATCAAATAATTTCTGGAACGATATATCGATTAATCGAAAGCAAATGAGCATATACTAAATAGTGATCAAGCATACACGCATGCATGAGCATCCTCGCCTTGAATGCGAGATCCTAAACTAGAGTCCGAACCAACAACACAGACAGCATCCCATAGCAACACAATGCACCGGAGACGAACAGTGAAGAAATTAACTTTGCCTGACAACGAACGCTGCAGTGCACAAAATGCACATGATCATAGCGCATCGCGAAACAGACGAGCCCTGTAGCTGCACACAGGGACACCAAACAGTCGCGCTAATCGCACGCAAAAGCAGCAGCTCGGTTATTTCGGAATCGAAACTGTCTCTCGCCTTGGTTGACGAAGAAGCCGATGTAAGCCACGAACACGACGGCGCTCAAGCGAGTCGGGAATAGCTCGCCCCAGAAGCGTTGCTTGGGCGCCGGATCCATGCCGCGTGTTCGGCCCAGCTCGGCAACACTTCGGCGATGAGGATCCAGCCTGGCGATTATGGGCACCGCGTCCCTTGATCACGCAGCGAAATTCAAGCAGGCGAGCACCGCCCACACGCCTTCGGCCACCATAGCTCCCATTCGCTGACTGCTCTGCTCTACCGCGTTCGGTTTCGTTTGCTCTCTCTCTCTCTCAACCCTTTCTACCCCAGCATCCCGCGCGTGCGCATTAGTGCGCATACGGTGGCTAGATGGGTAAAAATGGCCTAATATATCACGTTGAAAGTCATAGAGCTTGCGAGACAGTAGTAACTGTAGTTAATGCATTAAAGTTAATGATAGCTTCAAATTGGTAAGTGGATGTTGGTATGTGGTTTCGATAAGTATTGTTTTTTTTTTTTCAATAATAGCCTTCAATGCGATAAAATAAAGAAATCAATCCAATCCTATCCAATCCAGCATCGCAGTTTTTGCAATGGCAGCCGTGTGCGTTTGCTTTGCGACGTAGAATAATTTCGTGTTGTGAGCATTCCCGAACAATTTCCAACATGGATCACTACGATTATCAAGTTTGCGAAGACTCGGACAGTGAAGGCTACGACAGTAGCAGGTGAGCTGCTGCTATGCGCCCCTGAGTGTTTTCTGTCCGGTTTGTAAGTACTTGTCTGGCAAGCGAACAGTCTCCGAAAGATAGCGCATCGCAAAATACGTAATAAATAAATTAAAAAAAATAAGAAAAGAAAAAGTGAACTAGTGATTTATAGTTCACCTGTCAAACATTTGTGGCAATGCGGGAATAAAACATATGACTGAAGCGATTTACTGAAGATCAGTGTGATTGTAGTTACGCGGTTTCATACACAGAGGTAATCATTTTCTTTACACGAATTCGGGGTCCCTAGTGTAAACTGTAGATTGGTTAATAGGAAAGGAAATGTGCTTTATCTTTCACACTTTTTCCGTGGACACCTGAATCTCTTACGCTCGTTTGTCTGCCGAGCCAACAGCCTGCAGATCGTCTTAGCCATGCAACTGTCCCGAACATTTATGTTCAATATTGTTCATTATTGCTTCCCATTTGTTGCTACAGTTCTGAGGACGCCTTTGAGGCTTACGTGCGCAAGACTTACTTGTCTCAGGCCCAACCCGAAGATGACTTTGAGAAGGAGATGGAAGACGAGCTCTCTGCCACGTTCAGAGATTTCGAGCAGAGGCAGATCTACGGCGCCTGCCCGTCAGATCCCAAAGGTATCGTCAGCATCTCCAATCAATTTACGGTTAAATACGAATATACAGTACAGTCGTCCACACATCTGTTTAGAGCTCCTGAATGATGGATCGAGGAATGCCTACATTTGTGCGTCAATTTACGAGCGGCCTACGGTTCAGTTTGCGTTAAGACACTTTAGCGGTGCGAGTTTGCTCTGAAGCATCATGAAACGAACAGCGCGATCTAAGACGCAAGCAGTTGGACGAAGAAACACAAACACGGCACTAACTTCGTCTGTTTCTTTGTCGTACTTTGTCTTAAACCGCGTTTTTGGTCTGCAAGAACCGAGAACTTATCAGGAGTGTACATTACCATCGATCGTGCTTAGCTTCCTGTGTGTGTCAAATATATCAGGCCAGCCAGGAAGCAACAACTGTCATTCAATGCACAACAGAGCACACTGCTCAGGTATTGTATACAGATATGTGGACAACTGTACAGCCCCCAAATCCAAGCACTTGCTGTTACGGTGCGATAGGAATGCCGTACTGTACGTATATGGAGACTGAACATGAGGTACTGCATTACACGGTTGTGGCCCACATTGAATGCCTACCTACTCACCAGCACCATCTCTGAAACGTAACAGAAATTGTCATTTTCACTTCTATTGCTTTCTAGTATTTACTCTTTAGCATTTCGATTGAATTGTGTGGATACGTTCTCTGTATAATGTACACGGTCATCCATTTTTAGTGGTTGAAATGTCTTTGTATCAAAAGCAAAATTGTGCTGTTGTAGAGGGACTAAAAGTTTATGCTTCTTTTCATCAGCCACTTTAGTTAGATTCGTAACTGTGATGGACACAGTGGTACTCCAAAGAGCGCAACCATGCGCTCACACATTCTAGCTGAAAGTGGACGACCGCATAGTTTTTGGGCTATTTGCTCTAAATTAGCTGTTGCATCCTATTTGTGAGCTGTATTATGCTGCGTGTGTACAGTTGCAACAAGTATGAGATAGATTCGTTTCGTGTCGGCCAAACAAAACCAGTCAGTGTTTGTTGGCGTGTCAGTTCATTGGTGTCGAACATGCAGTGATGATGCAATGAAGGATGAAAACCAGTTGGCCAGCTATTCCTCCCACTTTCTTTCAAAGTGAATTACAGAACTTTTAATTGCAGTAGGTCAAGCTTAGAGAGGTCATCTTTGTACTGATGTTGAGTGCAAAGTAATGCAGCTGCCGTGTTGCACCTGAAATTGTAAAGGTAGCATAAAAACCTCTACCTACAATGCGACCTAAAGGAAGCACCTTTGCATTCCCATTTGTATGGAAGAATAAAGAGGCTGTATGCACGTCTTGATTATTGTATGGAATTCTGCACTAGCATGCTTTTTGTTATTTTTTTGAGGTCTAGCTTACTGCCATGTAGAATGCCTAAGCAGTCAAGCATTATAACAAATTAGAGATACTTATTGTTGTTTCACCCCATTGAAGTTTCTGCAGTAGCTGTAAACCGTAAAACTCTGAATTTGTTTTCAACAGGTCAAGGATCCTCCAGCACCGAAAAAGGTCAAGCAGGTAGTAGCCATTACAGTCCTAAGGCTAAGCGAAGCAAACCGGATAACACAACAAACATGGTCAAAGCAGATGACGCATCGGCAAAGAGCAAAGTGGGCGATGCAAAATCTGACAAGGACGGTCCATCCAATGACGACCTCTTCTATGATCCAGAAATGGATGATGAAGATGAGAAGTGGGTGAATGAGCAGCGACGAGAATGCATATTTCCTGGTGGCCCCAAGGATGGAAAAGATGGTGGCCATGTCAAACCACTTCCTCTGAGTGATGCTGTCCTCAACTGTCCAGGGTGCATGACACTGCTGTGCCTTGACTGCCAACGGTAAGTCATTTGAAGGGAAAGCTCAGAATCAGGGTTTGTACACTAAGCTGTATTTGGAACAAAATAAACAGTGCAGGGGACCAACAACGTCTAGAAAAAGCACATAGAGCTCTTCTTCAAAGATGCAACCTTTCATGTTTCAGAGAAGCGACCAACTACCTAAGGTTCTGCATGTAGGATTTAAGGAATTTATTTGGTATTACCTTTGTTTGATGCAGTCACCAACATGAGGGGCATTTACTTCAATGTTGGCATGCAGAGCCTTGATTTTAGTCCCAGAGTTTGTGTGAAAAAGCTTAGTGGACACTTCAGTACCTTTACAGGGCAACTCCGGGAGCTTTCTGAGCATTTTTAGTTTGCAATTGCTTCACATTCTTCAGAGTTGCCTATTACGGGTGGAAAAAACAATGCTAATGTAAGTATTTTAAAGAAGCAAATGCTGGGGAACTGAGGGCAAGTTTCGACTAGGCTGTGATGTCACTAGCAAGCAATCTATGACTTTCCGGAAAATCCTATTCTATGCGCGTTTATCAGCTAGTCCAGCGACTGCAAAATATAGCTGGATTCATTCTTTGTCTGAAGTAAATAAAAGGAAGATCGAAACTTCAGTCCCGCAACAAATGCAGCAGACGGCCGTGCATCCCTCCCATAAGGCCTGTGAGCTATTGCAGTGAAGGACTTTCCTCAATGTTGTAGACTTAATAAGACCAGTTCGTGACTTCTGCATAACCACCTATTTGTCTTTTCAGAGCAAGTTGATTTCTTTCTTAAGAGATACATTTAATAGCATTTTGTTGAGATCACAACCCTGTAGATGGCCTCACACTCCTTAAGAACTTCATCCCAGATCATCTGCTGACTCGGCCGTGTCACATGGCTTTATGATGCACCTACCCCACTGACCAGTCAGTGCTTGGCCATGGCGTCTGCCACTTGCCCAGTACCCACCAACTTGGCAACGAAATATTGATTGGTCGATGACGTCACAAGGTCACATGACGTGACTGAGTGCTTATTGGTTAGTGGGGTGTGTGACATCACAAAACCAAGTGACTTTTTGTCACCACTCAGTTCTTTGTGACACAGGACAACCGCAAGACCTACCAGGGATGCGAGTTGCCTTTGTGTCTTTACATGACCTGATGTTACCAGCGGTTGAATCTGTAATTAATCGAGAGGTTGACGACATCACAGTCATGTAACATGGCAGAGCACTGATTATGATTGATTGGTAGGTATGTGACATCATCAGACCATATTATTTCTCGCTGCCAATCGAGGATTTTTGTGGCGGACACAGGTCACCACATTGTTTTTCTTGGATTGCGGATTAGTGGTATTGCATTAAACTCCCAAATTTGTTGGAGCCTCCTCTGGCCCAAAATGACAATATTCCTTGACAATATCATCTACATCGCAGCCGAGCTAGTGTCCTACTAGACCATTTCTGTTCATAACCTCCCTCTTGCAATGAGGCTGACATCAAGTGCCCATTTGCTGTGACGTCTTTCCTCTAATGATGGATGCAAAGCTGCGAAAAGATGGATGTGGAATCCTAGAATGTAGACATAAAACACATTTCTTCATTAAGACTGCAACTTGAACATTGGTTGCCACAGGTTTGGAAGACTGTCATTATTCTTCCCAAATGTAGTCATCATGTGCCGATTTTTCAGGACTTGTGTACAAAGTGTTCTGATTCACGCAGGCATGAAATCTACAACACACAGTACCGGGCCATGTTTGTGAAGAACTGCATTGTCGACACGAAGGAGCGACTCAGGTGCCTGCCATCAAGGACATCAAGGCGCGGGCGAAATCTTCCCGACGGAGTGGTTGATCCCCGCGACATCTTCAATCCGGTGCGATGCCAGGTTTGCCGCACTGAGGTTGCAGTCTACGACAGAGATGAGGTGTATCATTTCTTTAATGTCATAGCAAGTTTTTCATGAGAGACAAATTTTCTGTGCTTGGCACAAGAGTGGTAAGCATGCACATAAATTGCTGTAAATAAAGCCTCGCCTGAATCATGATTGTTTTACACAGGACAGATGGTGTAGTATAAGGGTTTTCCAGGCTTGTTGGCTTTGGGAACACTGTAGTTGGTTTGGTTTGTGGTTTGCGGGGTTTAACGTCCCTAAGCAACTCAAGCTATGAGAGATGCCGCAGTGGAGGACTCCGGAAATTTCAACCACCTGGGGTTCTTTAACGTGCACTGACATCGCACAGCACACAGGCGGCCTCCATCGAAAAGCGGCCGCCGAGGTCGGAATTCGATCCCGCTTCCTTTGGAACAGCAGTAGAGTGCCCTAACCACTGCGCCAAGTGTGGTAAGCATGTACATAAATTGCTGTAAATAAAGCCTCTCTTGAAGTATGACTGTTTTACACAGGACAGATGGTGTAGTAATAGGGTTTTCCAGGCTTGTTGGCTTTGGGAACACTATAGTGTTTGTTCGATAAGTAAAGAGCTAACTCATGGCAACATGTTAGTGTAGAGGTGCTGCTCTGTTTTTCCCTTCTATCTTGATATTTTTTACATTTGTATTTTGATATAAGCACGCTTTAATCTTTATTGGGAGGGCATCTGTTGGCCAGCAGAATGCACGGCCTGGTGACAATAAACCAGAGTCCAACTGGCTGCTGTGTCTTTCCCCTTCCAATACACAGCAGATACCATAGTGAAGGGCTCTGGTATGTAGACTGCCTCAAAATTCTTTAATGTGCACCGACATCGTACAGTACTCGGGGTGCCCTGCATTTAACCTCCATAGAAACGCAGCTGCCATGGCTGGAATCAAACCTGCGTCTTTAAACTCGGCAGATGAGTCAATGTGGTAGGGCATCGAGAAAAGAAGATAGGAGAGACCGCAATATCCACTTCTTGTGGAACCGAAAGTTATATCTGCTAACGGCACTCCGATAAATGGACGCCGAAAACGCGATGCTGTTTGTTCGAGCAGCCGTGGCCTAGTGGTTAGAGCGCCCGTCTCGGCTGCGGGAGGTGGTCAGTTCGAAACCCACCGCCGGACACCCACCGGTAAAAATGGGTACAAGCGTCCCCCGGCCTGGTGCTCGGCTTTTACAGGGGTGTACGTTTGGGAGAAGCTCCGTAAACCCCGCTGCGCGCCCCTCCGCAGTGGGCCCAAACCCAGTTTCGAACCTCGCAGCCTGCAAAGGTGGTTCTGTTTGTCTTGCAAAGGTACTTCCTTTGACCCTCACCTGAAGTGCTCCCTTAGAGCCTCAGCTGCAGCAGTCCTAAAAAAACAAAACGAAAAAAAGGGCCACATAATGGGCTGTTGCCGCGCAAGGCGGACTTATTGTTGTCCGATGGCGGAACGAATCACTGCCACATCGGCGCAACTATTTGGGCCGTGACCCCTTTTCCCAAGCATTTCACCCCAGAAGAGCCGAGCACCAGGCCGGGGGATAGCTTGTACCCATTTTATAACCGGTGGGTACCCGGCGGCACCAGGGATCGAACCCGGTACCTCCCGAATGCGAGGCGGATGCTCTACCACAAGGCCACTGCTGCAGCTGAGGCTCTAAGGGAGCACTTCAGGTGAGGGTCAAAGGAAGTACCTTTGCAAGACAAACAGAACCACCTTTGCAGGCTGCGAGGTTCGAAACTGGGTTTGGGCCCACTGCGGAGGAGGGGCGCGCAGCGGGGTTTACGGAGCTTCTCCCAAACGTACACCCCTGTAAAAGCCGAGCACCAGGCCGGGGGACGCTTGTACCCATTTTTACCGGTGGGTGTCCGGCGGTGGGTTTCGAACTGACCACCTCCCGCAGCCGAGACTGGCGCTCTAACCACTAGGCCACGAAAGTTCTCATTCTTTTACATTCCTGTCTTGCTCAGTTTTGCTCAACAAGAGTTTAGTGCGAGCAATTAAAAGAAACTAAAAATTTTGCTTGCCCGCACAGTCTTTCGACGCAATGGGCTGATCCAAGAGGAGAAAGATTTTGCTCATCCGAAGGTGGAAAGTCCCGCAAGTCGGACCAAAATAAAGAGCGCAAGCTACTGGGGAACACCCCGGAGAGGTTCCCCTAATCACCCCTAGGAAGTAGAGGAACTGATTGATATATTGGAAGGGAAAGGCGCGGTAACTGTCTCACTTGTTCTCTGTGGACACCTCAACCGAGGATCAAAACAAGACAGAATTGTTGGAAAGGGGAATTACGAGACACGCGAAGCAACGGCTCGAAATCGTGGGTGCTTGGAAATGGATTCAAACCTACGCGGCTTCAAGAAAACGGATCCAGTCTCCAGCTGTGTGCAGTGCGGCCCACATGGCGTGTTTCGCAGCGTATAGTTTCGTTTTCGCGCTTTGGGCTTGAGACAGCATAAAGGCTAATACAGATACTTGCAGTGCGGCAGAACTGCAGAACTGGTGCGTAAAAGGTTTGCAAAAATGTCGCGAGACTAGAGCGTCTGAACGACGGTCCCACTCGCTTTAACTGAAGTCCGCGAGGCACACAGAGCTGTGTCAAGAGTAGTCTTATGGCATTTCAGCAGCATTGTAGTGCGTCCTTATGATGGTTGATTGTACAACTTTTATTTATTTTCATCAGAAAAAGGGCGCCTTCGTTCCTCCCTGCCCACTGCGCGCAAGCCTCATAAAACTGGTAGAGAGCCCGCTGTTTAGAGGACTTGCGGCCTGTCGTGTCCTGGTACTCCCCTGATGGGGCTGAGGCAGGTAGGTCACCGCCGCTTGCGGCTGGGGCTAGCCTGCCACTGAATTTTTATCTGCTGTAGGCCGTCATTGCACCCGCCACCGCTTCGGTGGTGGACGATTGATTGATTAAAACTTTCCACCGATTTAGGAGGCCCCCTACTCCCCGCTCCTGGCACGCAGGCCTGAGGAACGGGGGCTGGAACCTCCGCGACTAAGGACTGGCGAATATACATTGGTTATTCGCGGCCTCAGCCGCCAGGCGGACGGCTTTCTGCTGGTCAGCGGGGACGTCGCTTCGCAGAAGGGTTACCCAGGTTTCTCTACTTTTAATGTTGTCCCTAGCGCCCGGAGACTTATGGCATTCCCAAAGTGGACGACGGCTGTTATTGCGGCGCGAGTCTTTCTTTCCCTCTTCCTTTTCTTTATTTGTTTGTTCTTCTGTCTGCACGAGGCGGCGGAGGTGACTCAGCTACAGAGCCAGTAGCAGGCCCGTGCATTTTCTTTTCCTTCTTCCTACAGCCACAACAACAAATGAATGGTGCATCGTTGGAAAGCAGGATCCGCTCTTCGCAGCAGGGTCTTGCAGGCTTCTCTACCCAGAAATGTTCGAGCAGGCCAGGGCCCGTATTCAGCGTTTGTGACATTATTGGAAGTGTGGCTATCTTCGAGTCATCCGATTGGCGGAAGCGCCCGAACCGGAGGTGGCGTACGTTTCTGGTGTGTCCACGAGGTCACGTGAGACAGCAGCACTTTCGATTGCGACGCAAACTGAATACGGCCCCTCCTCTGTTGTCTTAAGGTGAAAGCCTTTCTAGGCTCATGGAACAAAAATCACGAGGGACTTTTACTAATGTAGTGAAAGGCGAGAGCCTCAGCGCCGCATTCTGCTACCAAACTCACTAATTAGTAATAAGCAATTGATCTTATTGATTGGCATATGGCCATATAAGGCACGTATTCGCGCATACTGCGATGCTCTGTGATTGGTCGAGATCTCTACGAAGTCATCCCGCCTCGGCAATCAGAACCGCCGCAAAAGCGCGCCACATTTTGTCCACGGCAGTGTGAGCCATTGAAGGCTTTCGCCTTAAAATCCCGTGCGCGAGATTAGTGATCTAGCGTTTCTGCCATCTGCAATCTCACACTTGAAAGCACGCCAAGGAACGCCATGCGACAGGAGCGATGGTGTACCGGGATTTTTTTTCCATGGAAATATGTACCACTGCAACGAACGCCAATAAGAAGCAAACTATAGAAGAAAAAGGGTAGGCTTTTGCCCTTCTCATCAGAGACCCAATTTTTCGTGGAGGTCGTGCGTGTGGCACGAGATGGGCTTGTGTATGCTTAGCCCTGCTGACGGGCGCTCGTACTGGCCTGATTCGCAACGTGAGAGACCACGAGAGTTACTTCGGCTGTTTCGTTTGACAACAGTTCGATGGTGTAGTCATTTCTATTATATAGTATAGGCACCGTGCAGAAACCCAGGGGGCAGCACGCGAGGCGAACAGGCAGCGCCACGAGTGAGCGCCGGAACAGTTTGATAGGGAGACGCGCGGCCGCCTAGGCAGGGCGCGCGCTTGAAAAAGGCGTCCTGCGCAGCGAAATGGTAGCAGTTTCAGCCAGCTCGAGCGACGTAGCGAAGCACAAACAATGCGAGAGCCACACGACACAAGACGCAGATACAGGAACGAGCCCTGGCCGCCCGCTGGGCGTTTATTTCTAGGCTGAAAACGCGCGGAAGGGAAGAAGACAGGAGAAGCGCGCGTAGTTGGAAAAGGCCGAGCAAAAAACGAAGGGAGTGGGAGGGTTGGGGCATAAAAAACACGGTAAAAATGTAGAAAAAATACAAAAATAAAACATTTGTGGCGAACGTCCCTCCTCCCAAGTGTGGTACAGCTCCACCAAGGCCAGCTGGAACGCCCCAAGCTGGAGGGCTGAGAGAAAAAAAAAAAAGTAAAGCTGGGGGGAATCGAGCGACCGAGAAGGATGAAACGAGTGTCGAAGAAGAATAGGAATGAATGAGGTTGTAGTCAAGAATATAAAAAAGCCTAAAAAAAAAGAAAAAGCGACAAGCCTGAAAACTCGAGAACGCGATTACCGGGGCCTGAAAATGCAGCAGTCACATATATTACGCAGACGGATTTTGAAGAGCTTTACCTGTTTTCTGGTGAGGCGGTTGCCACTTTTCTCGACGATAAAGGAAAGGATGGCAGATGGCACGCGACACAGCTATGAGAATGGAAACTCCCTTACAGCACTGCACAAGCGATCTACAGTTTCTAATACACATTCATGTCTTCCTCAGATCAGAAGATCAAATCAGTCGATATTGTCGACCAAAAAACCTGAATGCTCATTGGAGGGTCAAATGCTAAAGTTAAAGCTCAGCTACTTTGGTCATCTGATGAGAAGAGAGGAGTCGCTGGAGAAACACTTGATGTTGGGAAAGGTTGAGGGTCACCGAAGAAGGGGTAGGCAGCGAACGCGATGGTTAGATGGAATCCTCGAGGCGCTGTGGATGAAGTTATGTGATGTTAAGAAGATAGTGAGGGACCGGAAAGCGGGGCGTGATATGGTCCATAGGGTCACGAAGAGTGGGACACGACTGAACTAAACTGAATGCCTCTTTAACGGTACTTTGTCCTCTGCCACAAAATTAAGTTTTGACAGGGGAAGGTAACAGGTGGCAGCCAGCCGCTCGACAACTTGTTTGGAGCAGGATGGCATGTAATGAATGCAAGATCTGTTCAGAGTGTCCACGAATAAGTAAAAAAATATATATATTTATTTTTGTTTTACTTATTTTGTATTATATAGTCTCGATTGAGCAGTATCCCTTGAGAAACAGCTTATCACTTGAGGTTCAACAGCTCAGTAGACATCGAAATGTCATTAACACAACTAAATGAATAAAGCGTATGGAATTGCGACAGGGGCTTTATGAATCACATCTACAGAGGAGGGCGAAGCGGACAGCGAAGGATGGCGAGGAAGAAAAAAAAAAACGTCAGGCTGGGGGACGGACAAAGAAAGCCGCCCAAGAGAAGGAAAGTATACGGCATAAGCGTGGAAGGAAAGGGTGTGGAAAGAATAAAAGGAACGAGCTGAGAAAGAGGAAAAAATAATGAAAGTAAGCAAGCAAAAAAAAAAGTTGCCAAGCTAACTTCGTGAAACTAATGCGCAAGACATAGATATGCGCCATTAAAACGCTCCGTTCCTGTTGATTACTCTCTGCATTGTACTGGTGCTTATGCAAGCTATCGTAGACAGGGAAATATAGACCAAAGGACAGCATACATAAAAATTATGCAATGAACAACTGCATCCACGAGCGCGGCCCACTGGGCGCGCACGGCGGTCCCAGTAGCGCTGATGCCCATGAGTTGCCCAATGTCTTTAGCTAATGCAGGTGAAGGTATAGTGTGTCCTCTTTCGGGAAAAATGCTTCGCGGTAAATCTAGACGCGGCAATACCCGGCAATGATTGCCAGCTCACTGCTCGTTGTAAGGCAGCGATTCGCACTTGGCGTCGCTTCGCTTCGTAAAGCTTATTCGGTGACGCGAAAAATATTTTATCAGGCCAGTGGAAATGCGTGCAATAGCAGAAACCCAGGTACCTCAACCTAGCAATTCATTTGTGACCATAGAATGCCGCGAATCGAAAGAACGAACGGTGAATGCGCCCCACGCACAGCAGATCCGCCGCGTCTCCCTGCACGGCCGGGCGATGTCTCCCTACCAAACTTTTTCCCGCCGCGAGGGGCGCGCGCGTCGCACCGCGAGTTACTCGAGTGTACATAACTTCCTCTGCGGAACTTGTAAGCACATTCGAGCGTATTGGCTGGGTATGAGTGGCGTCTGCCTACAGCATGGTCAGTTTCCTATTCAGCCTTCGGTGACGTCGGCGCGCAATGCATGGAGGATGCCATAGATACCGTCCTTCTGCTGCGACAGCAACCTGTAGGAGGCCTGCGTTAAGCAAACGCGACCCCCCTTTTTTAGCGCCCCTCCACTTTGAGGGCGCGTGTTCGCAGTGACGTTTTCCGCAATCGGTGAATCAAGGAAAGAGAAGTTTCCTTCTGTAACCAACGCTGGACGGCGCTGCAGAAATCTCACAATGCGCTTTGAACTCTTTAATACCTACCAAAATTGCTTACCTTCGTAAAGTCCAGCTACCTCGAAGTCGTTACGCAGTTCAGTACGCTTCGGGATAAGACGCATTGTAGGACAAAACACAGGAAGGCCCGATCGATGCACATCCACGGAGAAGCCAACTCGGAAGACCAAACTATTCGCGGATTCGCGCACTCTCGAGAACATATCCAAATATCGAATTACACAAGCGCTGCGTTCATCTATACTTTCTAGCAGGTGTTTTATCAGTTCGCATCCGAATTGCTTTGCAAGCTGGTCATCACTATTCCGTTTCATCGACTATTACACTAGCTTACATTAGATGTACTTTATCATAAGCCCTACTTTCCATGCGCTGTCACTTGAAGAATCCAGCACTGTAGTTCCAATGCTGTGCTTTCAATGTATTGCAGCATGTTGCAAAGCAGAAACTAATTTGCTTGAGCAATGCAGGTGCTTTGGGAGATTCTTGAAAACGAAGGAGCAGGTAATGCGCACCAAGGTTTTCACTACAGTACAAATCCCACTTTAAAGCACACCTCACGCATTCTTTGGGTATACTGACATGCCATAACAGTATGAGCAGAGTAAAGCTTTCTCCAGAATTACATTTCAAGATGGCAGGCAGACTGTCTTACAGTAGTAATGGTTCCAGTCCAGTGCATAAATGTTGCAATGAATGCCAACTAGCGGCCACAGCATCACGCTGCAACAGGCACTTCAGTTGAGACAGAAGACCAACTCTGCCTTGCAATGCGGGGAAGAGTGCTGCCTGCACAAGAACAGGATGAAGTCCCTACAGATGCTACATCTGCTCTACTTAAATTTGCTACCATATATGTAATGCACCCTCTAAGATTTTTTTTTTTTTTAACTTGCAGCGCATGAAGCTCTCAACGCAGTGGGCGACCCTTGTGAAGTTGGGCGAGATGTCCCAACCAGGCACTATCTATGCAGTCGAAAACGTTTCTTTGTCGATGACACCCACACTGGTATGTTTACACTGCAATGTGGAAGCCAAGTGACTATGCAAACAACTCTTGAACCATCAATTTTCAGTGCTGTAAGCATGATGTGCTTGCAGATGTACTATTCCTTGCACTTCCTGAACAGTGTCGAAAGTGTAGGCAGGATTACCCAGGCTTGCCAATGCCTTTATCTAGCTGTTAAGTATTTCGGAGAAATTATACAATGGTCACATTACGACGCCCAACTGTCACTTCAACTGGCTTCCACTACCCTCAACATAGATCCAAACCACCCGAAAAAGGTGAAGCATTGTTTATTGAAAAACTCTTCCGCTCTCAGAGTACACCGCACTTTGCCAAGCCTTTTTTTTTTTATATCAATCCCCTTTTTATAACCTCACGTTTAGCAGCCATCGCTCAAAGTTACAATGCGTCGTATATCCTGTAGGTGTCCGCATTTGTTTAACGTATCTTTTCATGTGCGCGATGTATACTTCATTTTGGGGAGGGGAAAGGGAAGTGTGTGTTATCGGAGCACCAAGCACACAAACTAACCAAGGCAACTGGATATGAGAGGAGATCTTCGAAGACTTGTTTTGCCAGAGGACCTGGGCACGAAAGGTGTAACCAGGGAAGGGGGAAGGAAGTGTAACTGCGTGTCGGGTGAAAAATTCTCAAAAATGGGATTTCGGGATATCGATCGAGAGAAAGGCCCTGAAAGCGTCCGAAAAATCAGCAAAGTCCTCGTGTCTACATCTAAGGTGGAAGCATCTGCTCAAAGCCTCCGAAGATGCCCAGAATAAAGATCTCTCCTTCCCCACATGTGGACGACACACGGACAGAATAAAGAAACCTAGTTGAGGCGAAACATGCATCTGGCAACGATATGGCTTGAGGCATGCAGCACGGTTTGACTTCCATTGTTGAAAAAAAAATTCGGCAACGCCAGAGGGCGCCACAATCAACCTGCAGTGTAGCAAGTGCTAGCGGAAGTGGGAGTCCAATGGCGACGTTGGCAAAGCAGCCAGCGGCATGCATGTGCACGCAGCCGGCAAGAATGAGCTGATCGGCCAGACAAAGGAAATCTGCAACGAGATTAACTCCACTTCTACGTAATAATGGCATCACCAGTACCATGGGATAGACTAAAATTCTAATCAGAAACAGTGATCACGACCAAACACACCCAGGGAACAGTAGCGTCCCCCCCCCTCCCCCACTCCAACAACCTCTGAAATCATGGAATGTTTTTTTTTATTGAAGACCTCTCAGCCTACTATCCCAAAAATAAAAAAAGCCAAAAAAGGGGAGGGGGAGGCTGACTGCAGGAGGCTTGCAAAAAAAAAAACCGCTACAAAAATGACCACGCAAAACCAACAGGCGTTCAGCTACCTGGAAAATTGTAGTCGTGGCATGACATGGAGAGAAAAAAATTAAAGGCAAAGTTGGAGATGACAGAAGGGGGGGAAGTGGGGAACAAAAGCAGGGGGTGAATTTGAAACAATAAATTAACACGTCTGAACACGTATGTGGAAGAAGCAACACAAGCACAAAAAATGCATGCTTGGGAACACTACCAGTGCAGACCCAGTGAGGAAACTAGTCAACGCATTTCCTCAACAGAATTTTAACAGCAGGGAGACTCTCTTAGTTTTACTATGCGTGGCTATTAGAACACCTGCATCACAATCATCACAAAAAATTGGAGACACTTCTCCAAAATAAGAGCTACCATACAGCTCCAGCTCTAAGATTGAGACAGGAAGTTCCAAAGCAAAGTCATCAAACAGCCACCCATGATAAAAGCGTGCAAAATAAAATGTGCCAAATGACGAGTAATGCCACGTGGCAACGCTTGATTGGATTAACACAGCGTCATTCACAACTCTGTCTCAACTCGCTGTAGCTACAAGCCACATTTAGCCATCAATGCGTGGCTCTTACCACGCAACCATCGCCCTTAGCACACCTAATGTGAAAAGCGAGAAACTTTGCGAGAGAAAAGGGGTGCTTGGAAGAAAGGACGATGTGCCTAAGCTTACCACGAGACAGACATTCTTATCCTTTCCTCACTGTGGTTGTCGCATATGTGGGAAGAGGGATGCAATTCTCATCGTCAGGCTCCAAAAGCAGCTGTGCGGAAAACCAAGAAGGCCGCTATACAAGCACAGATGACCACGCAATGTCCGACAACAGTAAATGCCTGCCCAACGGCAAACAGAGGAGGCTCTGGAAACTTGATGAAATGGAGATCCAAAGCCGAGCCTAAATCGATTTCAAGCCTTCGTCACCGACGTCCCGCCACAACATCCACTGATGCAGAGCTCGAAAAACGCGCAGGACAAAAGGCTGGAAAAGTATGCTGCGGCAGAGGAGTGGAGGAGGAGAGAGGGGACTGTGACTTCACCACCTGACCACAACAAGCACACGCTCTATAGTACATACTTCTTTTAGCCATAGATGTACATTCAGCCAGTGGCGCTGGCATTGGCAGCAGCGTGGGGGGGGCAAAAGGGGGAGGGCAAGAGAACCGAGGAAGAGTGGCCGACCAGAGGAGCCTCCCCGTTTCTTTACCTTGACAGCAAACTGGCCGTTGTTGGTGGAAAGCAGACACCCTCAAACAACACCGTTCCACAGCAGTCGCGGCGCAACACTCGTTGAAAACGCGTAATTGAAGTAAGGCAGGCCTACACGATAGGGGGAGAGGCAGGGTCGATGATCAGTAGTTTGCAGCTATGCGGCATTTCCACTCCAAAAGGTTGTTTCGCGAGAAGGAGACTTAAAAGGGGCGTGTGGGAGCTGGAGAAAAAAAAAAAGGTGAGGGAAGAGGACGGCGGGTCGAAAAGAGTGAACTCAAGAAAAAAAGAAAAATAAACCGGGTAAAAAAGGGCGACAAAATTTATATATACTTTTTTTTTTCTGTTCCTCTTGTCGGTATTAATTACAAGTGGGGGTGACGGCGAGACTTCCGCGAGGGGAAAAGCCTCCACACGTCTGCATTTTTTTTCTCTCGTCAGCCTCGCGTTACAACAGGACCTCCGTAGCTCTTTTCCCCCTCAACGTTACCCCCCAAGAAAGCCTCTTCACTTCGAAGTCATCATCGTTACAAACTCTGAAAGAGAAGAGAAAGAAAACAATGTGTCAGTGATACATGTGCCATAAATCACAGCTAAATGTTCACAAACAATAAAAGAGTTGTTGCTCCAAGTGAATTATGTCAACTAAATGTACAAATGTCGACACATTGGAGCACATTTTCTCCATTCTAAGCGTAATCACACCTGCGTCAGAGACAGGTTTGGTTGGGTATATATAGATTTCAATGTCCGAAAACGAATCCGCTATGAGAGACTCTGCAGGGGAGGCCCCGGCCTTACTATTGAAGCTGAGCAATAAAGCAGATTTGTTAGTTTATTTACAGAGATGACCCCACTTTAACTGGTGCATTCACTGAATGTTGGCGAGCTTTTTCAACACTTCCTTGTTCTCCTCTACGCTGCCCGACAATATATCAGCTTCTACCCTAACAAACTGACAGCTGTAATTTAACGAAGTTCAGAATGCATAGAACCTTAAAAGTTGCCAGTGATCCAAAAATAGACTGCACTAATCTGTCGGCATCCTCGTAAAAGCAACATTTCCCTTTAATTATTTTGTGGTACCACCCCACAATTCATGACAAGTGCAGTTGATCAGCACTGTTATGTGCTCCATTCTAAGCACACTGAAACCCAGCCCCTAATATACAAGCCAGCGAGCCTACAGACCAAATGTTATCACCATTAATTATAATTATACATTATCATTTGAGTGTTGGAGCACTGAAAGGCCATGCTACCACCATAGACAGCTCCACAATACTAACTGTGCTGGAACCATGAGAGGGGTAGAAAAGAGAAGCGGGAGGAAGACAGTGACCGATGACTACCGCCCACCTTCATAGTTGACCTGGCCATCGCCGTCAATGTCGGCTTCGCGGATCATCTCGTCCACTTCCTCGTCGGTGAGCTTCTCGCCCAGGTTGGTCATGACGTGGCGCAGCTCAGCGGCAGAGATGAAACCGTTGCCGTCCTTGTCGAAGACCCGGAATGCTTCGCGGATCTCCTCCTCGCTGTCCGTGTCCTTCATCTTGCGCGCCATCATCGTCAGGAATTCGGGAAAGTCAATTGTCCCGTTACCTGCAGCCCACAAAAAATAACCACGTTTCAAGGCGCGCCATCTGGCAATGGCCTATGCCTGTCACATGAACGATTTGAAATCCTCCATCCAAAAAGGAAAGGAGGTATCACTGCCTCTCAGAGACTGAATAGCATTTTGTCCACCACAAACGGCCAGTTTTACATTTGGCTTGCCTAGTGGTTTGCCAAGAACTTGACTCTGACGTTAAAAGATTGGTGTGCCAGGAACTTTGCTCTGATGTTAAAAAATTCAATGTGCCAAACACCACATTTACTACTTTACCAACATGAAACAAGTAGTAGTCATTGGACATTCCCAAAGCGTGCAATATATATTCCTAGAGGCTTCCAAATTTCAAGCCACTGTCTTTACTAGGTATGAACTAAATGGTTTCAAAGAGTACACTTTGCTCCAGGACAAGCTGATAGCTATTGCATACCCAAGGGCCCCACAATAGATTCCACACTCACAGGTCATGTTTCAGTGAACACAGATGAATGCCCAGAATGCATCAGGTGGCAGCAAACGCGGCAAGAAGAAAGGTGCCACAGATAAGGAAACAAGTCCAACAATCCAAACACCTCTGAACAATAAATGATACCTTAAGCAGAAAGGCGTTCGAAGAATAGATCCAAATACTAAACAGTTCGGCCACCGTTGCAGTTTGTAGCGGATGTGAGGAAACTGTGCACTGTTTCTCCAAGATACTTTATCAAAAGTCAAGAAGGTGCTGCAAAAGGTGACTAGTTGCTTTGGCAAGTCTGACAGCTGCTACTGCTGCAAAGGTGAGAGCTTTTCAAATTCAGGATCCACCCATCCTGGGAGGGCAAGAAAAAGAATTGTTTCCACACAAATTTTCAACAACTTCAAAACACTTGAGTGTGTGGCAAAATTTGAGACAGCATTTAACCCTTACAATTTTCATGGCAACCGCCTAGCTCTGTATAACTAAATGGGTCGATGGACATGGAACTCTATATTGTCCAGCAGCTGTTATGACATCCCGTAATGAGAATCATGATTAGGATCGTACAAATGAACGTTGGTCGACACAAAATTAAAATGTTTAAAGGGCAGTCTAGTGCCGCAGGAGTATAAAAACTTTTTTCCTTATCCTTGAAGATCTCCCTTTATGATAATGCTACTTGCGGTAATGTTCTAATGCAAGAAATGAATGGAAGTGGCCTTTGCGGGTACATGAGTCAAATTTAAAAGCTGTGAGGAGCTTATAATTTAGAAGTAATTGTCAAGAAGTGCTCCCGGCGGCCTTTCGCCACTGAGTGACATCTCCACGCAAAAATCTCAAATAGACCCCAGCACGTAACCAATGGACCCCAGCAAGATTAGAGACTTGCTGGGTACTTGCTAGGAGTGCACCCACCAACTCCCCGCTGATTGGATTCCCCCAAGTTACGCGAGTGGGACGTGGCGAGGCGCTGTTCTGAATTGCTTTCATTTTGCTTGTGCACCAGCATGGGCAGATTTAAAGGGGAGAGAGAAGGTCTGCGGTGCTAACGGGTACATATATTTTCAGTCCCTGTCTGCTTGTGACAGGTGTCCGCCATTAGGTTTTCCTGGGGAAGCCCAAAAGCCCCGTCCACCAGTACAGCTCCCAGGCCAGTGGCCATCTGAGCCACTCCGAGCACTCTGGGCGCTTCTCATGTTCCTGATGACGATGTGTGCTAAACAATTACACAATCTCCGTAGCTGGTCTCAAAATAGCTGTAAGACGCTTATATCTTGCATGTTTGCTTTCTTGTTTTGATTTCCCTGCACACGGAAGCATCCAGAGCTTCAAGCACGGCTTGTTTCAGGGCACTCCAGTAGAACTTTGTTGGGCTAGTAAGTGCTTGTCCGTGTCACTTCCTTGTGTTTAGTTTCAGGATGTCTAGAAAACCACTATTTTCAATATCCCAGACTTTTCCAGATTGTTTCAGTTCAAATTCTCAGACAAGTGAAGAGGCTCAAAAACGTAGCTGCTGATAATGAGCATAGACAAATAATTCGCAACAAAAAAACAAAAAGGATCAATCGCACTCTGATTTACAATAATGACAGTGTTAATGACCATTAAGAACATCAAAAGTTTACTAAAAATTAGAAGTGCACTGATGCCAACCTCTGAGCACGAGAGCCGCCCGCTTCGCAAAAAGCTGAGCTAATCCAATCGGATATTGGCTGCGCGTGCGCTTGGCAGCTGTCGACGCAGTTATTCCTGCCTTTTGTTGCGTACTGCTCTCACGCATCTGCATATTTTATTGAGTACCCACCTCAAGTGCATATTGGTTCTATCGTGTCAGCTCAGGCATGCGTTGGCATCAAAGTGATATATCTCGCCTTGCCGTGGTGGCCACGCTGTGCTGACGAGCGAGCGCACACAAAAAAATATCTGCATGATTAACATGCTTCCTGTGCGCCAGCTTAAAATGAAAATACACCGCAGAATATATTGTGCCATTTTCCCCAACTTGCCGATGCTTTTGATAGTTCCCCTAACAATTTTTCCTGGTGCATAAGATTTCCCCGACAGTTCCCGGTTGCTAGACAGTGTTTATTCATGCTGTACAGAGTTTCTTCACCCATTTTGCTATCTTTTCAGCGCGCAGGTCTGAAAGAGTTGCACGCAAACCGCTTTGTGCCAGAGCAGCTAACGCTTGTTGTAAATGCTTTTGCAAATGCCTTAGTCTACTTTCGAGTGCAGTGAGCTAGGCCCATAGAAGAACTTCGCGAACAACGGTAGGCAAACCCTGACAAGCTGTTCTGTATAATGCTTCGCATTTGTGCAAGTCATGCTCCATGTGTGTGCACATCTGTTCTTTAATATCATATGTACACCAAAAGAAATGCGGCGCAAGAATAGAGTCGTGGCGACTGATGGTTGGCATTGTCTACTAAAAGCAAGCGATGGAGGGAGCTTGCAAGGTTATAGACTATCACACTACTTCCTGTCAGAGAGCTGTCAGCAAGCAGGCCAAGACTGCAAAATCTAATGTACTCAATGAAGTGAGCTTAAAAAGTTTTGCATTGTGGAGAGGATAGATGGGGTAACACGCTCATGCACATTCCTAGTTTTAGCAAATAGCTTTTCGTGGGCCCTTTAAATGCTACTGCATCCTGATTAAGTGGTGTGTGAAATATACACAGTCCACATACGATTATCCAGACTGAGAAAGCATTCAGAAACTCAAGCTTCACAGGAAAAGTAACTGTGCATCAACTTCAAAGTGACAGTGTTCTTTCTTCCTTTTGTTCAGTTTTTCCCGCTAACAGGAATGGAAAACCAACTAGGGCAAGTTCAAGTTCTGACGAACTTCAAATTGCTAAGAAAGAATTCAACAGACTGTGTAGGCAGACTGCCTGCAGCTGTGCTTCACGATTTCAGTATTCAATAGCAGTACTACCGTCGCCACACTGCACATAGGCACACAGGCTAGTATGTATTCCATATGTGAAAGCAAATACGTGAAAATGGTGAGAGATAAGAACAACCAAACAGCTCAAACATGTGAGGATACACATGAATCCCTTCCCATTATAACAGCCGCTCGTAATTATGTGCGGTAAAGCGCGTGCTGTTAGGACGGTGAGAGGAGGGCACATCGGCCACGCCCCACTGGCTCCCAAACTTCCGGCTAAACTGGTGGACTTCCCCTCCATGATCCCGGGAGAAGCGCGCCTCTTGCGATTATCTCTGGTCTTTCGGCGGTTGACCGCGCACGGTTCAGACTTTCCGCCGAGAAGATCACCACCGTCACCTGAATCGCCCAGTCACTGTACGCACTTACCGCTGCGTGCTGCGAGCGCAAGGTCACACCAGGCGAGCAGAACGCTCCTCTCAGCGTTTTCGCATGTGCACCCCCCATTTTGGTGGGTTTCTATCTTACCTCCGCGTGCGAGAGGAAGGTTCGCTCACTACGGCAGGTGGTTGTATCTGAGTGCTGAGTTTTGTTGCGTACGCGGGAAGAATAAAGCCTGCTTGAATACACAACTAGTGTGTCCCCTCTGACTCGATCCCGCCGCAGTGCAGACTTCTCGCACCGTGGGTTGGAGGTCCCAGCAAGATTATCAGTTCCAGACTGCCCGTGACTACTTGCCAACAGCTGTCCGCGATTTTCCTCGGAAAGCCCGGAAGCACCACCCATCAGTAAAGCTCATGGTCCAGCGGCCCTATTGAGTTAGACCCCGAGAGCATTCTGAATATTTTTTTTTTTGTTCCTGCAGACGATATTGTGCGCTAAATAATGACACAAGCTCCAGATTTGCATCTTCACTTGCGATTTCTGTACAGACATAAGCGTCCAGAGCCCCGAATACGGATTGTTTGTTCGTGCTGCCAAATTCTGTTTCACAGTTTTTTGTCAGCACGCAGGTATGAAAATTTCTACGAGCGAATCGCTGTGTGCTGGAGCATCTAACGCTGACAGTAAATGTCTTTTTAAACACCTTCGTTTGCTTTTGAATACAGTGAGCATTCCTTGGAGGAACTTCGCTAGCAGCTACGACAAATCAACCCTGCACTGAGTTCTGTAAAACGCTCCGCATTCAGGCATGTCACGCTGAGTTTGCAAAAAGCACCGAATGACTGGCGCCTCCATTATCTGGTATTACATGCACACCAAAAGATAAATGTGCGTGTGGCGTCACTGCGAAAGAACTGAGCCGTGGTGACCTGATGGTTGGTATTGTCTGCTGAAAGCAAACGACTGAAGGATAACGCAAAGGTCATGTGACGATCACACTGCTTCCTGTCAGAGCGGAAGCCGAGACCTGTCAGCAAGTAGTTAGAGACTGGAAAATCGAATGAACCCTCCGACTGTTAGGGCTGGCATGCCTGGGGCTAGAAGGAGACTTCCACGTCAAGCCCCCCTTTGGAGCGTTATCACAGGAACAACCCCCACAAACAAGTGCTCCATTAGCACTGCCTTTGCAATTAGACCAGCAAATACAGCTGAAAACCAATTTCGAAAGCGGCAGTATGCAAGCATGTGTTGTGGCTTGTGCACAATGAGGCATGCGACCTGCCTTCAAACCTCAAGCTTCCATGGTGTTGTGACCTCGTCGATATCGGGCCCACACCATGGAGCTCCCTTTTGGCCTCAATTCTTCTTCATCTGGTGGAACAGTCCATTTTGCGACGTGACTGCGGTGGACAGATCGAGAGGAAGAACATGTGGAAGACGCACAAAGCAGGCCTTTAGCTTGTAACACAGTACCTCCGTCACCACCTGTCTTCGCCCCTCTCTGTAGACTCATTGTGCAAGCTGAGGCGGAGGCTGCCACTGCTGTTACCCCACGCCATTAGCATGATCGCTTAACATTTCACAGCTTCTATAACTTTAATGGGGATTTACTTTGTAAACACTTCCAGGGTAGTTTTCCCTACATTTAATTACCGTCTCTGTATCCATTCTGCACTGTCCTTTTCATGCATTCATTGCATTTCTTTGTCATTTTTCAAGAGAAATCTGCATAGTCAAGCTTGTTATAACCAATAACTGATATAACCGGGTCATGCCAAAAATAAACCGCAGCATTTAATGAGCAAAGTAGCTCAATTTCGATTGCTTAATAGGAAAATTATGTACCACATAACTGACTGGTTCATGGCACAATTCATATCTCCCTGCAGGGTGTCCAACTACTGCACATAACAGAGTGGCAGATCTTGGCAAAAATGATGTCCCAGAGGGAATCTAATTTGGATTAGTTCCCGTTCGTCATCACCATCAGCCCAGCTTGGTTAGGATAGCTAAAAGCAAAGAGGTGCTCTTAGCTTGAAGGTGATGTCAAAAAACATTCCTCACAGAGGAAGTAACCTTAACTTAGTTTGCAGGAATGACCTTTGAGCTGCCGACATGTTACTTTAGAAAGGTCCGATTGCTGCGAAAACTGTCCCTACAAGTGTGCAAACAGAGTAGATGTCAGGTACCCATGGCGTTTCAGTCATTACATTTCCGCATTACAGACCAGCCTTCCAAACCCCCAGCTTTGAGAGTGCTCTAGCATCAGTCGAGTGGTGCTGTATTTTATGGTACATACACAGCAGAGGCTAACAACATAGGATTGGGAAGATTTTACTATTGTGCTGGCGGACGAATTAGTTCCTAATGTGCTGCAATCTATGATATTTCATTCATTTAAGTTGCAAAGTGTGTGGATTATGCTAATGAATTTCCTCTAGAAATCTAACTTGAGAGTTGTCTACTTTTGCATTATCTTTGAAATTTCGGTGGAAAGGAATGTCACAGAATACCTGCGATGCTTATTCTTTGTTTCTCAAATCTGCATGAAAATGAAACACCCCCTAGTGTGACCATTTCGCCGCATAGTTCGCAATGAGGATTTTTTTTTCCACTTCGGGGTTGCCACAGGACTCATATGCAGAAAAAATGCCGCAGGTCGGTACGCTGTTGAGAGAGCAAATTAATTGAACTTTATGGATGTTTGCCAAGGACACCAGATTTCTTTCTTGCTCTTAAGAATTTCGTTCTTCAGTGCTTTCATTACAGAGGTGCTCAACAAGGGTCATATTCCGATTCTGCGCAGTTATCGAATTGTTCCTATTTCACATGACCTCGAGTCATCTGATTGGTGGAAATGTCGAAACATGTCGCCACCTCTTCCGGTTCCGTAGTGGCAACACCCGGTTCCAGCCAATCAGACGGCTCGAGGTAACATGAGATAGCTACACTTAGATAACGACGCAAACTGAATACAAGCCTAGTTCAGCCGGAAAGTGCAAAAAAGAGCTGGATAACTGAAACCCTAACAAAGCGAACAGCACTGCCAATGCTGGCAAAAAAACAGTTGGACCATTGATGAATGAAGTACAGCTAACAATGTAGCATGGTTATCTTGAGCAGCACACGTCTCCTCGCCCGCTTCTGTGCTAAACTCCATAGCATGCACCCTTTATTACGTAGTGCGATGCTGGAAACCATGAGCAACGACCAGGACAACGATTCAACGTTGACAAAAAAGACGTACCAAAAACAAACAAATTGTACTCGCTGGACAGTAATCAGACAATTTTGACTAAGAGTAGTGCCCATTTCAGTTTTCACACTGAAGGCCATCAGTGTATGCCTCGTCGATGAAAGCTTTAGTGGGCCGTGGTCACCGATAAATTCAAGGAATTAAACACTGTGGCACCACCTAGTGACAAACACTAAAAGCATATCATTCGCGATGTGAAAGGAGGGCTAGTTCTTATTGAAGGGTGCACTGGAGATAGTGCAAAATATAAAACATGAGTACCCTTGAAAGAAAAAAGGAACAGTGTGTACTTAAGTGTTCATCCGCAAAAAAATGTGTTTTCATTCCGCCAAAACGGTCAGTTTTTATGCGATAGTCGATGGCAAATTAAAACTGGACATTGCAGTGCTTGATCTGCACTATATGAAGCAAGATATTTTGATGCCCACCATAACCTTATAACATATTTTGGAGAGTGTTCGGTTCCTTTTAGTGCCGATGGGGAAATAATTGGGATCCCGTGTTAGCACGACCTGCTAGACTGTGTTGAGTGACCATCGTTGGCCCCTTTTCACAATGACAACACAGGAGAATCAGACAGTGCCTAGTGCCGGGGCAACACATGGAATCAAATTAAAAAAAAAAAGAAAAAAAAAAAAGATCTTCAGCCTCGCAAGGTTCCGAAAGGAACGCTACTGGCCTCCTTGGCTATGGTGCTGCTGCTGCAGTAAGTGTGATGTCATAACTGCGGAGACTGCAGCCTGGAGCCTACTCTGATTAGTGCGAACATTTTATGAAAAAGATTGAAGCGTAAATAGGATGCTCGAATGTGTTTGCCACTGTGTCCACTACTACAGTTGAACCTCCATATAACGAAGTCATAAAAACCGGCAGTTTACTTCGTTGTAATAAAATTTCGTTGTATCGAAATTCCGTGCCTAGCATGCGGAAACATTGGTTACCAAAGCCCTCGCCAGTTGTCAGGACTTCCGTTTTATTTCCACTAAAAGTAATCCGTGACTTTTTGCATCTGCTTAACTATCAGAAATGGCCTCACACTGCGTTCATAGGCCCACAGGGATTGCATCGCTTCTTGCTGTCCTGTTAAACTCGCATAGCACCGTAGCACGTCAATTGCGTCAAGCACTTCACAGTTGCTTGGGGCTTCGCAGTCTTCGGCATCAGTGTCACTGCATAGGTCCTCCTGCATGTTACCCGCACGTCTTGCACGTCCACTCCCCCCCCCCCCCCCCCCCCTTTTCTTTTTGAAATAAAGTTTTCTCTCTCTCTCTCTCTGCACGATGGAGTCATCAGTCACTTCCTCGGTAGCAACGCAATTGTCGGCGTAGAGGAAGTCCTCCAAAGCAACACAGTCAGGAACGGCCTCGTCACTTTCCAGGCGTCTCCATGCTGCTACGAGACAGGCCTGATCATCTCCCTCGCCGTGTCCAAGTGAATGGGCAGCAAACGAAGCTCCTCCATTGGCCTTGGCACTGTCACATTCTTCAGGGGCACTTGTTCCAGCTGCAACGTTCTCAAACCAGCCTTCCGGAAACAGTTCTGATTCATGTCCTTCAACGTCGCCTTCCAGGATGGAGCGAACGTCTCCAAAGCTTGAAAAATGTCCACCTTGGTAGGGCGTTTCAAGCGGAGATTGAGTAATAGCTTGTCGATCAACCTATGATGATACGCGCTCTTCACACTGTTTATTACCTGGTCGAGCGGCTGAATCAGCGAAGTACAGTTCGACAAGAAAAACCCCAGTTCGACATTTTTCAGCTCCACGTCGTCAACGATGGGCGGAACAATTGTCCATTAAGAGGCAAACACTGCGGCAGTCACGCTCCATTTCCTTGTCAAATGCCTGGGGCAGTTATAGATGTCGCGGGACATCCACGCCTTCTTGTTGGAAGTGTACTCAACTTGGGCTTCATCTCGTATGCAGACGTCCAGCGCACAGATGTTCACTACATAAATGACAATAGTGCGAATGGTTTTCGACCGTTTTCTCAGGCCCAGTTGATCAACTTTTGGTTACCATAAAAACCTACGTATAATACGAGATGTACTTTTGGGACAGCAAAAACAAACAAAAAAAGTTTACACCTGTGTATAATGCGAGAGAGAAAAGGTCAGCAAGTGTATATTTGCACTCCATTTTGCAGTTGCCCCGCGAGGCCTACCCGCTCCACGCTTTTGAGTCTCAGCGCCACCTCGTGCACCAGGTGTCGAACAATGCCACGAACCACCATGTGCCGTTGCTGGTTCGCTTCCCTTTCAGCGATGACACATTAGAAAATTTCATGTTCTAAGACCAGTAGGCTAAGACACAGGATGGCAATGCGCGAGCTGCTGGCCATCATGCTCCACGCCAGTCAGAGTCTAGCACGGCACACAGGTGTGTGGTATGTGCGCCCAGAAAGTGTTCTCAGATTCGGGGTTTTCGCAGTCCTCATCGTACGGCACGTGTCTCATCTGCCGAGAGCCTCCTTGCTGGAGACATCTTATAGAGTACAAACTCTTCTTGAGTGCCTCTAAATGCGCTCGGCATCGCGCATTTGCTCAAAAGCGCAATGACTGAAGCGCTTCTTGGGATTACCGGTGAAGCGTCCGCGATTCCACTGTTGGGGATGGCCCGCAGGGCTGGGGAGGCCCATTAGAGACCCGTGAAATGTGCCGAAATTCTTTCGCCGTTCCTACATTGTGCGAGGTGCAATCAACCATCTTCCGGTAGCGTGCGCGTTGACCACGGCACCGTGGTCTACGAGGTTAGTGTGGTGAAACTGAGTCGAAACCACTGCTAGACAGCACCTCCTCTGTTAATTAATAATGAGGCCGGAACTGCGGATTTACATGAAAATTGTGGTAATTCAAATATCTTTTTTTTTCTGGCTCCTTGAAAGTGAAATTAAAGAGGGGGGGGGGACTTTGAAACCGAAAAAACGCCAAAAGTCTGTTTTTCAAAAACAGTTTCGAAGTCTGCAGCCATTTCTGCACCAGTTTGCAAAATTTCAGTTCTAAGTTTAGTATTTTGCCCTCAAGAACAATTTAAATTGTTACTGTTGGCCGAATTTCAAACGAAATCGATGCCAAAATGGCAATTTTTCAGCAGAGCGGAGCATCTGTTCCACCCGCCGCCATTCTTGCCCGTTTATTGGCCACAGAAAAAACGTCCCAATGCGCAATCCTATTCGTTACTCGGAGCACGTGACGTGAGGATACTACCCGACTGGCTGAAAGGCCTCCGTCGTCTGTATGATGCCCTCTGCCGCAGCCCAGCGTGAGAGAATGCCATTTTGTTCTGTGTTGTGATTAAAGCAGTACGAGATGCATCGACAAGCGGTGAAATTTCACCCCAGAAACAAATTTGGGAAAAGGAAGCGAATCGTCCGCGAATCGAAAAACTTCACAACAACGACATCATGGGACAGACAAGATTATGAGCTTGCGTCCAGTGACTGTGGCAGCGAACCTAACGTGCCCGGCGGCTGAAAGTAGCTCCGGTGGCAGCTGTGTACACAATGAAATGGCGTTTCTGCAGCCTGGAGAAGCTACAGAGCGGCAAAGGACAGTAGCGGACAAGATAGAACAGTAGGCTTTAAATGCAGCAATGGAAAATAAATCTCTTGCTGTCTACTTGCATTACTTGCAGACTGCAAACTGCTGTGGTGCTCTGAAATTAATTGGAGATAAGCAGGAATACAGACTCGTGAAATTGCATCTCATGCACGAAGGCTGCGGCGAGACGTCATCAGTTCACCCTGCGTCGAGGGCACCCAAACAACCCTTTCGTCGTGAACGTTTTTGAGACACGTGCGATGCAGGCTACTGGCAATCTCCAAATGGCTTTGAATTATGTATTTTTAGAAATGAATGTTGGCCAGCGCGAACGTGGCGGGCTTATGTGTAGAACAAGCTGCCACCTACTGCCAGTCGAGCAACCAAGAAACATGCGCGCTGTCGGTTCAAAAGCTGTACGCCGAACTGAATTTGAGCAATTCAGGAAACATTGCAGTTTCTTATGAGAGAGAAAAACCTTGCGTGGGGCTTCTTAGGTGTATTGCAAATGCAATTGTGCAAATATTTTTCGTTTTCAGTCATTGAAATTACTTTCGAGCATTTTTTTTGGTTTTTCTCAAAACTGTTTTAAGTTCTACTATAAGGTTGCTCAAAGGATATCTCAACAACTGGAGCAGCTAGAGCTGTAATTCCTTTTGTATTGTGAAGCTGAAAGTATAATGAATGCAATGTTGGAAGCACATTTATTTTCACAGTTAAAATTTTTATTTTATCTAAAAATTCTTTGTGTTTCCATGGCTGTGAGTGCCAAGTCAATGAGCTGCTAAATCTTATAGCTCAATTTGAAAACTGCATCGAACGTTGCATTCCTTACACTTTATAGTATCCACCTATATATTACAAACTTCCGATGAGCATTTTTTCCCCTATAGTTTGAGCAGACAATAACTAATTTTCTAATATATTTCTAACAGCTCTCAAACTACTGTGCCAGAAGGAAAACTTCTGCATGTTTAAGTCAGCAAAAAAGACTGAATATTTCTGTGAAGTTTCCTCAAATTTGGTTGCTAAAAAGCAATATTAGTTTTTTTAAGACCCTTCCCCCCTAACGACGAGAGTTTACTGTATTATGTTGAGCGGCCTCTACATAATGTGGCAGCTGACTAATGTACGATATATGCATTTGAGATGATGTAAGATGTCATGGGAGAAGACGACAAAACAGTCCGTGGTGCGGGACGAAGTGCTTCCACTAGGCCCGGAAGCCATTAAGCAATTCCTTTACCTTCAGCCATGCTATCATGTTCTTCAGCTCGCCGCCTCGTAGGGGCACAAATTAAGAGCAGCTAATTCAGCGAGTAGCGTAGTGCACGAACAGGTACGTAAATTGCAGATGGGAGCCGCATATGAGAGCCGTCAATGTGGTCTCAATGTGCAATAAAGGGGCACTCGCCACTTCATTATCGAGCTGTCTATGACCGCAGCCAGAAAGAACAGCCCTCTACAATGATGTCTGGAGACATCTGGAGCACCATGTCATCTCACTAAAACGCTGTCTCTCCTTCCTCAGAAGTCACTGTTAGAACACATCCTGTGGCTTCACAGCAGCCTGCGCACGGAATGCTCACCGTCAGCGTCGACTTCGTTGATCATATCCTGTAGCTCTGCTTCTGTGGGGTTCTGGCCCAGCGACCTCATGACGGTGCCAAGCTCCTTGGTTGTAATCGTGCCGTCGCCATCCTTGTCGAACAGCGAGAATGCCTCTTTGAATTCTGCAGCACGCAAAGGAAATGAAAGAACAATGCAGGGAGTCGCTGAGATTGGCTTGCTGGAACCAGCAGTTTGGTGGGCATGACAACAGAGCCCCTATATCTGCAGTAACTGCCATTTTGTGCAAAGCAAAGTAGCCTGGTGTTAAAGGGACAGAACACTGTGCTTCAAGCAGCACTCTTCTTTTTTTCTGTGGAATGGAAAGGTTGCTGCCTAAAGTGGACAATTCCATAACTGTTTTGTAAGAACTGTGTAAAAGATTGCTACTGCAAATTTTCCAATCACATCATGAGCTTGTTTTTTATGTAGCCTAATGCAGGCAGCCATGATCAGCAAACGCAATGGCAATTTTGCGCCAGCAAAAGTACCGTACTAAGAACAAATATGAATCTGACCTATCAAACAGCAATTACAACACTTCTAGTACAGAGCAGTATCCACTTTAGTTTGCACATTCAAAGCTGGTAGGGCACATGAATGGAAACGTCGGCAAACGTTATAGTGCACTATGGTTGCCGCCTCATTAAAGGGGTCCTGCAACATGATTTGAGCGCATCGTTTTGCTTGTTGCAATTATTGAGTTCTGGCGATGCTATGGGCTGCAACGCGCATATTTCGGTATTTCTTCCAGGTTCCACATAACATGGCCATAAAATAAGCTCAATGTACCTTGTAACAGCCATTATATGCATGCAGAAAGCTAGGTACCAAATGCAACAGGTTGAAGGGCCATCACACGCTTTCTTCCCTTCCAAATGCCCCTACCCATGTAGAAGCATATGGTGCTTCACTAGCTCTCAGCTTCCGCACTGTCTTGTACCTTACAAAAAGATCGCTGGGACCACCAGAATAACATACCATTTACAAATTTCGGGTCTACACAGTCACGGCAATATCGCCCCAACGCTACAAGCAACCAGTAATGCTGACCCTCCACATATGCCTAGCACAGCACCAAAAGGGGACCACTGAAAGCAGCCTTTCAATAATTAACAATGTAAAGCCACAGCGGCCTTTTTCGTCATTTCTACCAATGTCTACGCTCACATATGTGCACGTTTCAGACAAACTGGGTGTCTGCAGCGCCGTGGCCTGCCGGTTGTCTGCTGAAACTACGCTGGAAAAACAAAATTCACCCACAAAGTAGCTAGAACAGAAGTATAACCGCAAGCGCTTCTATTATCGAACTGGCTTCAGTGCTGCTTCCGGGCGATGAGCGAGGTCTTGCACATACTCAGGACCCGAGTGACGCAATGAGCAGCAGTTAAATATGCTAGCGATGATCTTATATTCCATTTCGGTGCCAGCCCCCGCAATTTGGTGCACGTGCATCGCTTGCGGTGGTCAACCGACACCCTCAATCAGCCTTTGGGCCTTTGACATTGCATGCCCTGGAGAGGCTGCGCCGCCAGGGCGTTTGATTTGCTCGCAGTGTTTTGAGAGCGCAGATTTAATTAGAGCATCGAAATGTATGGGAACAATGCGGAAAATTGAAATTAGCAGCGAAGTTAGAAGGGGCCTCGCACGGGTGGGGGCGTTTGCTCTGAATTTTACAGCAGTGCTACTACTACTCTGTCGCTGCATAATAGTTGCATAGCACAGCTTTACTGGCTATGTACGATGAAACTACTCATTTGTACTCACCCGCAATCTGTTCCTCTGTAAGCTGGTCAGCCTAAAGGAGAAAGATAAGTGACAAAAGGTTAGGAACGTAATATGGCCAAGAAATGCTGGCAAGGCAGATGGCTCTGTGAGGACACTTAGTGTAGTTAGCCATCACCATTTCCATGTGAAGCCATACAGCTACTCAGGAAAGCTACAGGCGCCTTACAAGAGAAGGCAAAATGGCAGCCTAGCTTACGAACTGTCTTACAGCACACGGCTACGCATCAGACATGAAGAGTGGTGGATACGGCCAAAAGTAAGGATTCACAACAGCAACACGCTAATGGACGACGTCCAAGTGTCCGCTCATATTGGGTGCAGCTGCACTTTTGATACACATTCGAACTCTTAAGATGCACCTAATGACCCACTGGCTTCTCGGAACCAAAATAAGCCTGACAAAGGTGGACAGAACAAATCGCGTGCTGCCTCCCAAAACAAAAGGCAGCCGTCTCCTCAAGGCCGGTCAGACAAGGGAGGCAGTCGTGCAGCTGTCTAGCACAGTGCATGTGACCACTGAGCAAGAGGCCCGGTGGCAAGCAGCAGATGGCAGCACAAGGCGCACTACAGGATGCCAGCTAGCTGGAACAACCGACACTCATCGACATAGTAATGCAACCGGGAACGAACCTCCAACCCCACCCGCATACTTATAGGGAACGGCAATGGGTGGGTGTACCGCCTCACTACATGGTTGACCAAATGAGCCAACTAAAACTTGCTAACGGACAAATCTCAGAATGTGCCAATGGTGCAGCCATATCACAGACAACCTGCTTCATTTGTCTTTGGAATGCAAGCAATATGTTGCCACTATGCTCTGTCAGCTTCAAAAAAGGGCAGAGGTGACATGCCCCCAAAAGTTGATGCCAGATAAAATGCAGCGCATAACGCCTGACATGTCGCCACCAAAATACGAGTTACCTCTTCAGCTTTGATTTCCCCTCACCACGGAAAGGTAAGATTGTGTAGAGGTATGTCAGACTGGGCAAGAGCTGAATGGCTCGAGAAACAAACCAGTTAATGAAAGTCCTAGTCTTAAGAAATGTGCATGGCATGTAATGCAAAGGCAAGGTAACCAACGCATGATATGTAGAGGCGACAATGGATTGCATGAGAACAAATGGGAAGCAGCAAAGCCAATCTGATGGGATTAAGCATTCTGTAAGGTATCTGCAGCTGGCATTGAACAGGATTGATTATAGGGCCATGGGAAAGCTTTTTTATCCAGAGTTGGTAGCTGAAAGGCCGAGGACACCTTGCTGCAGATCACTATTGCATAACTAATTCCGCAGCTGCTACCAATGTTGAATATGGCTATGCTTTACCTTGCGACAAAGTTCAATAATGCAAACAGAGTGATCAGGAATGCATTAAAACCGAACAAAGCGTTCCATTTCTATGAGAAGATGTGGTTCGGCTAGAGATATTCGGGAAGGGGAAAATGACCCGCGATACGCTTTTAGTTTTCTGGCGCCTTGGACCGGTTTTCGTCAGTGTGAAGACTGCGGGAAAAGTGCTTTCTCGTCGGCATTCAACCCCTTCCCGGCCATTCCACCCATGCGTCCGGGGCAGCATCTAACGGCCTCATGAGTGGCAGACGGAAAAGAAGCACGCAACAGAACAGGCATGCTGGCGGGATCTAGAAATGCCGCCCGGCAGCTGCCCGACGACGAAAAAGAAAACTACCACAGTCGCAGCAGACGAACCGAGACAGCGGAGGAAGAAGCTAAGGCGGCGGTCGGGCCGGTTAGCGTGCGCTGGGGCGGGCCGGCGTCCGCCACCGCGAACGAACAATGGTTATAATTAGAAAATCCCGCGGTGCTCGCGCACTGAGAGAACTGCGCGCACGAACACGACTGCGAAGAAACGGAAAAGGAAGGAAGGGGGGAAGCTGCGTGCGCATAAAGCCCGACCGGCGCACGCAGACGGCGCGGTGCCACCGCCGCAAGGCGAACTAGTGCCCCTCCCCCCCCCTTTTTTTTTTCGCCAAGCCGGCTGCGCCCCCCACTCTCCCCCTCACGCCGCAGTCTTCAACCGGCGCCTCTCGCGCAGAGGTGCCACGCTCTTCTGCTTCCTGGCCGTTTTATTTAGAGAAAGGCGGCCAACATCGGCGCCCCAAAGGCGAGAACAATCGCGACCACATCGCGACAAAGGACCGCGAGGTGAGGGGTCAACATTTCGCGTGCGCGAATCATCGCCAGCGACGTTCGGTGGAACATTTCGCAGTAAACACTGCGATCTGCGTCACTACTAGGATAACCACCTTATCAAGGCAGTAGAGAAGATCGGGCGCTTTACGCCCCCCTCGCACTATTTACAGCGAAAAGTACCCGTACTGTGCACCCGACAACGCAGGGAATTAAAAAATTAAAGTACGTCAAACGGCTTCAAAAGCGACAAACTCGAGAGGCACCATCCGGGCAGCTGCAGCAGACAGCTCGAATGTGACGTCAAGATGGCCGAGTGAGGAGGAAAGATTTGAACGAGTTCACAGGTGGGAAGAGAAACTGCCTGCGCGGCCTCTGCAGAGCACAACTGTCAAGGCGCACAAACGGTGAAGTTTGAAAAACTACACCCGAAAATTGTTCAAGCTAACGAGAGCCTTTCTTTAATTCAAGTTCTGTCAGCCAAATGCCGACTTTCACAATGCGCACGAAACTACAACCACCTTCCGTCACCCCGTGTAAGGTTCGAAACACTGCGGCACGCCCATTAACGCCTACCGTTAAGACAATATCTACTTCCTCTTTCCCACACAATCCCGATAAAACAGCAGGCCCGTTGCTGGCTAGGACTACAGCTAAACCGATTGTTTCAAAAGCTACACTGCCACGATAAGGAGCATCGAGTGGGCGTCGGCGCATTCCAAACGCCTGATTCCACAGCAAGCGCGCTTCAACGGGAATGTCATTCAGCAATTGCAATATGCGGGCCACTCGTAAGTGGCAACGCCTCAAGCACAACGCATAGTGCACAGACGGACGTCATCACCAAAACATGCAACAAGTCCTGTTTGAAAGGCCGGTGCGTCGTCTGCTAAGTACAGCCTACCGCTGTCCGCTCGTTCACTTCGTATCCTTCCGCGCGGACAGACGAACTACAACAATATGCGGAAGGCGTAGAAATACGGTCGTCGCCGGAGGGGGTCCAAGGGTAGCGCGAAAAAAGCGCCATCCTGCAGCGGAGAGCCGATCGCTGTGCGTCGTGGTAATTTCATTCATGAATACACGACGCCTGCAGCCAAGAGAGCTTTGGAGAAGCGACCTTTCTTCGGTGGGGGAAACGGTACACGGCCTAATCGGTTTAGCCGACCAGTCCCTGCATTTGCGCAACTCGCCGCCAAGTCGCCGGTCGGCATTTTCGGCCGCACCGAGACGACGGCAAGCAACGCGATCGCCCCCCACTCGCACAGCCAGCTACGGTCACGCAAAGGCTCGCCATCGCAGCGCGCAGGGTGCCGGACTAGTTCGTGTTGAGTAGTGTATGCAAGATCCGCAGGAAACCTGCAACTGTGTCTTTGCTAATTTTACGTCTCTGCGGCATAACGATTTGTTTTCGTACCCCGGGAGCGACCCGGCATTCGAGTAAGCCTAATGAGACGGCGCACTGCAGTCTCCGACGCATAGCACAGCAAAAACACCCAAGACACCCGCCGGACCCGGCAAAACAAACCAGTGCAAAACAGAATCGTCGTGGATCTTCGCGGCTGCCGCGACGGCAGCAAGGCTGGCAGCCAACGGTGTCACTGACTGCCGCACGTCTCCCTTCCTTCCACACCCCTCCTGCAAGCCCTCCCCGGAAATTACCGCAAGAAAAAAGAAAAGCCAGCGCATCGGCAATCTTTTTTCGGAGCTGCACACGCGCTTCACGAGCAAATGAAACTTCTTTCGCAGCGCCCGCGACCATTGCGATCGGTAGTGAGTGGTCGCGCAAAGCGACGTTGCTGTATCACAGCGAACACCGATGCTGTCATCATTGGGGTCTGCGGCACCGTAGTGGCGTATTCGAAGCGGGGGGTGGGGGGGAAAGAGCAGAGTCGCAGATGCCCGCACGGACCCGTAGACGAGAAATATAACCGTCTCGACGCTGCCAATGCATCTAGGAGTGCATGAAAGCTTTGTCAGGTATCAGAAATGGACTTACCATAGTGGATGAATATGGATTTTGGAGACTAGCTCGCAAACGGGTATCCGGCCTGTGCACACTCGGATCGACAAACGGCGGACACTAAAGCGAAAACCTATCGGCCACACGCGGCTCTCGTTTCCAACGTATCCCTCCGCGCTAACACACCTCCCTTCAATGTTACTTTGCTGACCAAAGTAACTCAACTTAAAATAGGGCAAATGTGCGGGCTTACAGACAGATATAATTATTCAACCTTGCTTGAAAGCCGTGATACTTAGCTTTCAATCGCAATATATAACTCGTTCGAGTGCACTAATTCGCGGAGGGGACGGATACGGTGCTGCGGCCAATCCGGTTGACAGCGCTCACTAGAGGTTGCTGCTGTGCGCGTTGATTGGTCAGCGTTCACCTGCAATGCGTCGCCGCGAGCTGCAGGAGTGTTCGTCTGCTCCGAGCCGCCTGCGAAATCAAGGCAGTCTCCGGCTGATTTGGATGCAAAAAATGTGCGATTTGGGCTCAATGTTCCTCCGATAACTCTCTGCTGGATCACTCCGCAAGGGTGGATGCGCTCAGTAGGAGATTACGCCGATTTTTCATTGTTTTTTCTCTCTGGATTGTTCCTGGTTTCGACCTGTGGATTTGGCCGGTGCGCAGCGGAGTCGTCTGCTCGTGATCGGACGCCATACGTCAGCTGACTGCGCCCTAGCCGACGTGGTGAATTTGTTTTGCTCGTGTCGTGTTCGTTGTTGTTTATTCCTGCTCACTCTTAATCTTCGAAAACGTTTGTTCGTTTCCGTTTAGCTTAATCATGACTCTTTCGGCGTATGCAAAAATTGCTCAGGTCGCGCACAGTTCGTCGGACTTGGTGTCCAAACAGCTGAAAGTTGGCAGTCGTCGTAGTTTTCCGCGCCCGAGGCGTAACCACTGCATGCGTAATATTCTATCTTCATGTCAGGAAGCAAGCTGCGAAGTTGTATCACGCGCTTTCAAAAGCTTAAAATAAAATCTTTCTGCGAACGGCAGCTTTTTCTGAGAAATTAGTCTTTCCAATGGAAACGACACCTGTGACCGACTTAGCGGAGCTTGTCTTCCGGAATTAACGTCATATACTTCGCAAACCTAGCGACATTCGTTACTTCTCAGCCTAACACAGTTACCCAGAAAAGTGTCGGCTGTTTGTAGACAACTCAATTTTGATTTGTCGTAAACAATGCATTTATTTTTACGGCGGAAGCATGATTTGTCGCGCGGTAGATTGCCTTTTGTTTTCTGTGTGACTCACATCATTTCTGTTTTGTTTTTACCCAGCTCTTTATCACCGCAGGCACTGCACAGCTCGACTATTAACCCACGAACAGCAGTCGCACTTCTGCGGTCAGATCCCCCCCCCCCCCCCCCTTTAATAATATTTTTCTTTCTTTTCTTGAGGCAATGGGGGTCAGACTCGGCTACGGACAATGGTGATTTTGCAACGATGAACCATCTTGACTGTGCAGTTATCGAGGAATTTGGCAACTTGACTGTGCACTTATCGAGGAATTTGGAACGCCGAACGCAGATAATGACTTCAGAGGGGGCGGTGCCGTCCAGTGGTTTACAGCGAAGTTCGCTCTATCGTGGGAGTGGAAATGTGACCTTGAACAATTTATACGGCAGTGGGGGAAGGGGGGAAAGGAGAGGTGTTTCCCGGTTGCTTCTCCGGGCGCGCCTCCCGCGCGTGCCAGCCAAGAAATGCCGTATTTGTGCGAGTATAACTCTGGCCTCAACTAAAATTGCGGCCTTCAGAAAAGGGGCGTGGCTTGCGTGAGAGTCAACTTGTGTATTTCGCTTCTTATTTTCGTGCCTTTTTGGGAGACCTGTGAGGTTACTTAGAAGGCATTGACTTCCATTCGCTGCTATCAGTGGCACGCAATTAAATACTGTTGCGAACATAGTTAAGTTATTCTTATTCATTTGAGAGTAACTGTAGCTTACTTGGGTAGGTCTTTAGTGCAATATATGTTGCGACATAAACTTAACGGCCGCTGTAGGGTTTACATTTGCATCATGTGATTTATAAAGTACGCAGCTGCAGTCGGCATCCAGGATAACTTAAAGCATAATTTTTTTTTGTAATTCATAAAGAATGGAGGCAACGCAGGAATCACGTTATGTTAGCCGCATTGCCGCTGTTAGAAGCAAGTCACGCTTTTTAACGTCTCCGCGGTATTTAAAGCGTTGGAATCGATTACTACATGTTTTATATTTTTGCACTGGTGCAAAAATATTTCAATTGTCTAGCTCACGCAAAGATGTGTGGTATGAGGATCCAAATTTGGAGTCCGATAGGCACTTTCCGATGTACACAAATTTGTGATCGGCTTCTACAGCATGTGTGCGATCGTCTTGCATAATTCAGTTATATAGCAGCTAAATGAATGATGGTTGTATCTAATCGTTACTGTCACACCGCCAGTGTTCCATACGAATTAATTACCGTTCACGTTCTGCTTATGTCGCCTGAATGACGGCACCTGAATGCAGTTAGCGACTACCGGTAATTATTCGTTTCAAATTCATTCATTTATTATTATTATTAGAGCGAAAGCTCTGCTACTCGGGACCAAACCAGATTTCGCCTCTGTTTGCCGTAATGACATTGACCTCAAACCCCAAGCTTCACTCGCGGCGCGGTTCAGGTTCCCACCGAGAGCACCATGCGAGGCACTGCGCCTTTCCTAAAGACTATGTTACAAATTAGGTGTAGGTGTCTAACGGAAAGTGCTACAGGTACGGCGTTTTTCCCTTACTCTGGCCGAAACAAGGAAAGTGTGGGCGTGCACCGAAAGTTAAAATGATACTGCACCTGGTGGTGGTGGTAGTGGTTATTTATTGTATATACAAAAGGAAAGAAAAGATGTTCGCCAGCCCCGGTACCTGCTATCTGATATCTGAAACACCTGAACTGGGGCGGCGGAAATAAAGGGATAGCGAGGAAAAGGTAGAGGAAATCAAAGAGGTGAGCGATAGGGAGAAAGAAAAGGGTAGGTAAAAATAAAAGAAATATATACACTATGGTACAGTATACGGTAGTTCGCTTGAGGCCCACCCGCAAATGTCTTAGGTCACTGAGCAAGATACTGCACCTTCGTGGAGGGCTCCGGAGTAATTTCGACCACCTGGGGATCTTTAATGTGCACTGACATCACACAGCACACGGAGTGGTAAGACGCCCGACTACTGTGCCGGAGTACCCGGGTTAGAACTCGACCTCGGCGGCTGCGTTTCGATGGAGGCGAAACGAAGAGGCATCCGTGTGCTGTGCGATGTCAGTGCACGTTGAAGATCCCCAGGGGGTCGAAATTTCTCCGTAGCCCTCCACTACGACTCGTCTTTCTCTATTTCCGCTTTCACTCCCACCTTCCTCCCCTTACGGCGCGGGTCAGGTGTCCAGACAACAAATCTAACAGATACATGCGCCTTATTTCCTTTCTTCCAAACCAATTATTGTTATTAACAAAGTATTATATAAAATCGCAGAATGAAAATGCGCTATGGCGCATTCTCTTGAGGTGGAGCTGAGCGGCCACCGTGTTCAAACCTCGTACAACTTTGCTAAACCATGCAAAACGAAGCTTTCGCTCATATATCTACGTTCAAGCTATGCTCAAACTATGCTCAAACAAGCTATGCTATGCTCAAACCCCACCATTTTTACTTCATTTGTAGCATATGTCCTAATCCAGTGAAAACGCCTTGGTGTGTGTGTGTGTGTGTGTGTGTGTGTGTGTGTGTGTGCGCGAGAGAGTGATAGAACGGAACACATACACACAAAGAGAAAGTTTATTAACACTTACAAACGATACATCGATGACCGTACATTCCAAAAGGGCCTTCAGTCCGAGATATATGACAAAGCAATCTACTTCAAATCACTCCCAAACCCAAATAAGGTCATGCGTATCTTAGGAGCTCTGTCCATGGGCCCCTTCATATAAAACAATGAAACGAAGTGGCGTGCGTGTGCTGTGCGATGTCGGCGCAAGTTAAAGACCCCAGCTAGTCGAAATTACTCCGTAGCCCTCCAATACGGCTGCCCTTTCTCTATTTCCACTTTCACTCCCACCTTCATCCAACACCACCTAGACTAAGTTGTGTTGCTTCATCCCTTCCCTTACGGCGCGGTTCAGGTGTCCACAGAGCAAGTGTGACAGATACTGCGCCTTTCCCTTCCTGTGAACCAATTATCTTATTCCTCTCTCAGGAGAGCAGCGCAGAGAAAGAAAACTAAACAAATGGTCCCATTTTGGTAAACGTATAAAGAGAATTTATTGGATACATACATACATACATACATACATACATACATACATACATACATACATACATACATACATACATACATACATACATACATACATACATACATACATACAAAAACGCACATTACTCACAGACCAAAGCACTGTACAAAACACCCTATGGTACATATACATAATAAACTGAAAAACATGATTCCCCAAGAGGGGAAAACAATAGAGGGGGGGGGGGTGGGGGGTTCTAATAAAGGACGACAGGCATCATTCACCAGCCAGCAAGGAATTATCCAAGTTCCAAAGCTTATATGAACGATAAAGGGAGAGGGACGTCAAATCAAACGCGCGTTGGGAACGCGATCACTTTTATAGCGGATATATGAAAAAATTGTGCAAAACCAACTACAGCCAATTCAGATTGTCCCAACACATCGTATGATCACTCGTCAGTATTTTTGTTTTGAGAAAATTTTCTTGATACACCACGCTATTTGTACCTAACACACCCGAGCAATGCTTGTCTTTTGTCCAAGCGGAAACCTCTCCGACCACAGCTGGGGAGAAAAAAAGAAAAAGTAACAATTATACAGGATTCCTTTACATGATAACAATCTGGCGAATTAAAACACATGCCATATTTAGATTCCACCTCGTGCTCTTTTATTTCTTTTTTCTTTTCGTCTTTCGCTTCGCAAACCCTTCACTCGAGCGGTATTTTCCTGTACTCTTTCTAGTTCTACTGCAAAAAGAAAGAGTACAGGAAAATACCGTTTTTTATATACCTGTACTTTTTTTTATATATGTCTACTGCGTTTCGATGGAGGCGAAACGAAGAGGCGTCCGTGTGCTGTGCGATGTCAGCGCACGTTAAAGATCCCCAGGTGGTCGAAATTACTCCGTAGCCCTTCACTACGGCTCCTCTTTCTCTCTTTCCACTTTCACCCCCACCTTCCTCCCATCCCTTACGGGGTGGTTGCGGTGTCCACAGAAAACAAGTGAGACAGTTACCGCGCCTTTCCTTTCCTATAAATAAATCAGTTTTTTTTTAGTTCTACTGCGCTTTGAGATATTCTGTAAAATGTCGAGTTGGCCCATGTTCCTTCTCGCATTTTACGTATTCCTCCCGACTAACACTTCAGCTGGAGCGTGCTCAGTTTCGAATAAATACATATACAACAGCTTTGATAAATTATTAATATGACATCTACAGAGCGCTGCTTTTTGAAGTTAATTTTTCTGGACACGAGGTTATCTCGTCCAAGCGAGTCCAGGCTGATTACATAGCGTTTTAATTAATTCAGTGTTGGTTATACTCTAATAACTATGCGTAGAATAAACTAAGCAATCTGTACTACAACAACTTCGCTTTCACAAGCGGCTTCGTCGGCTGGTAGGTCCTTTCTGTTTCGTCCTTTTATTTCTTTTATACTTCGCTTTCTGTATTTTTTCCGTAGCTACATGTGGTCCGTCTGAGCAGGTTACGTTCGCAGTGCGGTCACGTATGTCATCCCGTGGTGCGCCGGGAAAAATCTGCCCAACATTCCTTGCACGTTGTACAGGTTGTACGCACGACTGAAAAAAAAAAAAAAAAAAAGAAAATAAAGACTATAATAGCGTTTGCAGGTGCCTTTTCTGAACTCCATATCGGCGGAGGTTGAAGCGGCCGCTTTGGACAGCTGATGTTGCAGTGTTGCAGTCTTGGGAAGTGGGTTAAGTTAAATTGGTTCACAGGAAGGGAAAGGCGCAGTAACTTTCACACTTGCTCTGTGGACACCCGAACCGCGCCGTAAGGGAAGGGAGGAAGGTGGGAATGAAAGTGGAAAGAGAGAAAGAGGAGCCGTAGTGGAGGGCTACGGAGTAATTTCGACCACCTGGGGATCTTTAACGTGCGCTGACATCGCACAGCACACGATGCCTCTTCGTTTCGAAGACGGTTTGCAAACCACCTTTTCGCTTGCAGTTACGTGGTTTCGTGCTTAGAAGCTTGATGCAACAGCACGAACAGCAATGTTTGCCTAAACCGAGGTCAGTTGAAAATTTGTTCTAGGTACAGGTAGAGCGGAGCTGGTAGGGAAAAAATCTGATTCATTTATAGGAAGGGAAAGGCGCGGTAACTGTCTCACTTGTTTTTCTGTGGAGGCCTCAACCGCGCCGTAAGGGAAGGAAGGAAGGTGGAAGTGAAAGTGAAAAGAGAGAAAAAGGAGCCGTAGTGAAGGACTACGGAGTAATTTCGACCACCTGGGGATCTTTAACGGGCGCTGACATCGCACAGTACACGAACGTCACTTCGTTTCGCCTCCATCGAAACGCAGCCGCCGCGGTCGGTATCGAACCCGGGTACTCCAGCACAGTAGTCGGGCGCCTTACACAAATTCTGGCAACACCGCTAAAGAGAGAGAAATATGGAGGTAGCCAATTGATAACAGTTAATAATTAGTCCATTCTCTGGAACTAGAACGAAATGTGGGAATGGAGGCGAAACGAAGAGTCGTCCGTGTGCTGTGCGATATCAGCGCACGTTAATGGTCCCCAAGTGGTCGAAATTACTCCGTAGTTCTCCACTACAGTTCCTCTTTTTTTTTTTTTCTGTCCACTTTATCGCCCACCTCCTACCTTCCCTTACGGCGCGGTTCAGGTGTCCACAGAAAGAAGTGTGACAGATACTGCGCCTTTCCTTTCCTGTGATCCAATTATTATTACTAAGCGATGCTATCGTAGCTATTTGTCTATCTGTTTACCTATCTTCTTTGCCTATCCGATTGCTATGCGTTCCCCGAAACAGCTGTCGGAAAACGAGAGACGAGCAAATGTTGTACACTGGCTGGGAATTCGCGAATTCATAGTTCTAAATTTTAACCACCTGGAGGGTTCTTTAACGTGCACTGACATCGCAAAGTAGGCAGGCACCTGACTTTTCTCCGCCATCGAAAAGCGGCGACGCCGCGGCCGGGATTCAATCTAGCATCCTTGGGTACAGCAGTCGATCGTCTTACCCACTGAGCCACCGCGGTAGGCACGACTTCATGTAGTGAACACAGAGCGTGCAAGCGAGACAAAGTGAATTCACGACATGATGCATTAAAGAGAGATAGCGTGCGCTAGACAATGTTCGGCTACTTTTTTTTTTACCCTGAAGGTATCATGGGAAGGGGCAGACTGTGCGTCGATTATATTCGGGTAAATGCGGTATTGGCGTCGTGAAATATTTGACCGCTATGAACCGTGGGAATCACGATTGGTACGTGAGCATGCTCTCAGTAAGCGATTACTACGATTGCAAAGATTGGTAACAACGTACGCAAAAGTCCTCTCAAGGGGGCGTGTCACTGTCTCGAGACTTGCGAACGTGTTTGTAATCTTCTCGAGGGGGCGTGTCACAAAGAATGTCGGAAAAAAAAAAACCGCAGCAGCAGCTATCTGTTTGGAGCAGGAAAGAAGAAAAAATAAGACGGTCGCTTACAAGCGCGTCATTCCAGTATACAGCCTAGTGCTTCTCTTTCTTTTGTTTCGGATGAGTGACTCATTGTTCTGCCTTAAGATAACACTCTCGTGCTTGTTAAGAGCGGAGGTCAGATAAATTTAGCGCGCCGCGCCTCCTATGTGGTGATAAAACTTTATGGGCGGCAAGAGAGCGCTTTGTCGGAGATATAAAAATAAACTAAAAATATATATATAAAAAATATGAGATCTTAGCCGCTCTTTTCTTTGTGTGCGTGTGTTTGTACGAGATCCTGCGGAGGGTGTGTGTGTGTGTGTGTGTGTGTGTGTGTGTGTGTGTGTGTGTGTGTGTGTGTGTGTGTGTGTGTCTGAGAACCTGTCAGTGCGTGCGCCCAGAAACAACAGCAGGTGGCCGGGCCTGACAACACGATGGATGCGTTCTGCGGTCGCTCGGGAAAGTGATGCATGCTGCGGCACGCACGCAGACTGCCGTTGCAGATATGTCAAAGGCTCCTCCGCAACTGCCCGCCTGGCAGACATGAGCCCCGTTTCTCGTTCATCGGCACACGTGGCCAGACCTCCACGTGTGCCTATCAGAATGGCGACAACAAAAGGGCTAAAACACGGAGAAGAAGCTATACAACCATGTTTTTTTTTTCGCCTACGCTTGCTCGAGGGAAAATAAATTAGTGACTGTCATGTTAGAGAAATAGCCCGGGAACCTGTTCGAAGAGAATGTTTAGCCTTTCTTAACGCCCTGATCTTTTAATATGAAAGAATGCGGCTTGCGAGCTCCAATTTTATGGTAATGGCGGCCATCGCGTGATAACCGCTAGAAGCGCGAGGCAGGAGTCTTGTAGAAAAAAAAAAAACAAAAACAAAATTACAGGATTGCACTCAGTTTCGCTTAAGAGCTTAATGGCGAAAACCTCTCCTCTTCTCTTCTTCCTCTATCTTGCGTGCTTGTGCACTCGTTATATTTTCATTGCTTCGTCGTCACTGCCCAGTGCGACGTTGTTACTGGGGAAATTATGTTGACGTCAGATCCAACTGCGACGTCTGACAGAAACATCTCGCTGAATCTCGCAGAATCTCGTTGACACAATTCGCGAACACATTTGGCAGACGCAAGGTATCCACCATGGGCCTATAGAATGACTTTCGCCCTAAAAGAGCAGCAGGAGTAACAACGTGCGGCTCTAACAAAGGGTAACGTCTCCTTAAATGGCATCTGTTGCTGTGCAGTTGTGAGAGGCATATTACAGAGGTCACTGAAATGTATGTAGCGGCCTTTATTGCACGGATTAAATTAGGATGGTTTCAAGATGTTGTTGTAGGCAGTTTAGTGCGCTCTGCAGCATGTATTTGATTTGCGAAGTAACGATGGATTGAGGCGTCAGAAAGTTGGCGGCCTCTGCTGTTTGCAGAAATGGGGAGCACGTATATATGTGAGTGCGATTGTCTCCTCCGCTTTTGGTTCAGTACATTAAATATATGTTGCCATCAAAATAGCTCGTTACCCGATCAAGCATAAAAGTCAAAGCTCTCGCAAATTCGAGAAAAAAAAAACAAACAAAAACAAACGCATTCATTATGGCGGCAGGAAAGGAAGTGTTTGCCGTTGCGATTAACGTTTAGTGACGGATATTTATTTATACTATACCTATAAAGCTATAATGTATAATTTCGTGACGTAACAATGTTGTCAACTCAAAGCAAAATCGCAGCATTTCGCGGCGTATTGCAACATTTTTAGGCGCTCAAGTTAAAGCAGCGAACCAGCCTGATTTATTGTGGTTATTAAGCATCCCCATGATAACTATCACAGGTTGCGTAGAGGATTACGTAGTAATGTCTATAATACTGCCTGGCAACATAGTGCCCTGCTATATGAGACCACATTTATTGAAATTTCATAATTTTCTTCTTTTCCCTCTTTTTTTTGATTAGATAAGGACAGGGCGCAACAATTCTGAACTCCCGTCCACTACATATGCACACTATACACCAATAACGTCGTAATACCTGCAATTTAAAAGTCCTATTGTGTGTAGCTTAATGAGTTCAATGAGGAGGGTGACCGACAGTTTCAAATCGTGCGATCGCACTTCTTGCTCATCTTCAGCAGCAGCGACGTTACGCAGAGGAAAACATCATTGTCTCTGCCTCATGAAACCATGCCGTTAACAATACACGTTGCGCAGAGACGCCGGTGTCGAAGTGCAACTGAAACGATGAGTGAAGCGTTTGTTGTTGTGGCTATAGGAAGAAGGAAACGAAAATGCACGGGCCTGCTACTGGCTCTGTGGCTGAGCCACCTCCGCTGCCTCGTGCGGACAGAAGAGAAAATAGAGAAGAAAGAAAAGGAACAGGGAGAGAAAGACGCGCGCCGCAACAACAGCCATCGTCCACCACCGAAACACGGTGGCGGGTGCAATGACGGCCTACAACAGATATAAATTATGTGACAGGCTAGCCCCCGCCGCAAGCGGCGGTGGTCTACTTGTCCCAGCCCCATCACGTTTCGACATGCTGCATGCACGCCTTTATACCCCTATACTCCACTCCGGACTCGTGAGAAAAAGATCACAATTTTTATTTTCTATCCTAAGGATGATAGTAGCGATGACAATGAAGCTGCAGTTAATGATAATTATAGTGATGGTAGTCTAGCGATTTTCCTTGTACTATCATCCTTGCTGCAGTTAATGGCAATGATGATGGTAGCGATGACAGTGACTCTGCAGATGGTGATCATGATGATAGTAACAATGACGATGCATTTGTAGTTGATAATGATGATAGTAGCGATAGTGAGGATGACAGCAGCGATGACAGTGACAATTGATAATGATGTAGTAACGATACAGTGGGTGTTCGTTTAGTTGATGATTTAGCGCTAGTGATGCGGATGCGAGTACCGATGACAATGACGATGTATTGAATGAAAACAGTCCCGTAAAGTGGCTTTCGCTGTCTCCGCTCTTACGGAGAGCTAAGCGCAGTCTGCAGCCTTTCTTTTTTTTATCCTACAACGTACCATTTAGAAATGGTGTTGCTTTTACAGCTTCCAACCTCTCCTGCCTCCGTTGTTTACTTCTTCGATGCCTTCCTAGAGCTTCACGTTGGCTGTAGCCGCGAGGAATAATGTCGCGATACTGGAATGACAAATATTGATAACTTTACGAGGAGTTCCATTCTAGAGTGAAGCATACAATCAATCTGGAAGAGGCAGTGAAGGTGAAGGCATTACAGTGAGCAATGATAAACGCTTTAGGGCTTAATATGTAGCTTCAAGAGGACTACAATATACGACGAGGAGCCACAGCTGAGACCACAGTGTAAATGCGCTCAATCAAAGCACCTGCTTATCCTCATTGTCAACGGTGTTCTTTTAATGAGACTGAAATAAAAAAAAAAAGACTCGAGAATTATCGTTCATTACCGTGCAACGCCCCAGACGTCGCCAACAGCGAAATCACATCCTCCAAGCGCGCACAAAAATATCCTGACCTTTTGTAATATGTTGAAGGAATATAGACACCAAATGTTCGGTTGCTTTCGGTTGTTGTCTTCCCTGTAATAATCGATCCTTGAAACGTTACCGTACAGGACTCGTCACAAGGTAAACGCGTACGGCCACAAAATAATTTACAATTGAATTTCTTTTCTTGTTATGGTTTTGCCTTCGGCATGCAGTCAAGCGATGTCTATGTCATCAAAGGTCAATATAGGTCTCGTGAGGCAGAAAAGGACGGTGTTTTTCAGTGTTTTGCGGCTTTAATTCACTACTACGCGAAAGTTAAGAGTTAAGAAGTAGCTGCTAAGGCTGTACTGCGATTTTCTCCATCCCTCAAGTGAACTATGACGACTTTTGACGTCATAGCTACCTTGACCGGCTGTTAAAACCGAAATACAGCTGAGCGAAGAAATTATGTTACGAATTATTTTGCGGTTATATTTGAATACCACGGTGTTAACTGTAATAAATAATGTCTCACGCACTAGTAAAAAAAAAAAAAACAACGCGCTAAAATCTATAGGGAACTTTTAAGAATTGAGAGGACGGTTTCCATCCACTCTATAACTCAAAATGGGGCGATGGCTGTCGTTGCGAAAAATGATAACGTACAAATTGGTTCAGATTCTCGTGATTATGAACAACTGTGATTTTATTCCATCTCTGTGCGTATTTCACTTCTAATTGCATTCTAATCTTGATTGTACGTTTTTCCGTTTCTGTCCGTAATCGCTTCTTTCATCCGTTTTTTGCCCCGTCATTCTTGGTCCTATGCGGTGTGCATATGAAGCGCTTTTGTGCTAGCAAGGGACATTACAGGCGTGCTTCTGAGTCACCACCGAGATGATTGATTTCTGGTGATTAGATTCTCGGTGGTGACGATTTCCGCCGGGGCTATAGAGCTTATTCACGTGACGTCATTGCAGCTTTACTGGAAACCATGGAACGCACGAAGCAACATCGAAGAGGGGGGAAAGAGAGAGAGAGGGCCTCCGGCGAATCATGACGCAGCGTCGGTGAAATCCGAGCTCTGGTTGGACGGCGTTCCAAACGGCATCTTAAGTGTCCGACAAATGGACGGCGCGCAGTAGGAATTACGCCGGTAGACCGGCGCCGACGCTTTGGAGACATTTTGTTTTGTGATTTTAGTTTCGAACCTGCCAACGTTATGGCGTCTCCACAATACAGGGTTGCCAAAACTGCCACCAGCTAAACTTGATGGTCAATAGGGTGTATAGTGCGACGTCATCCCCTCGCGACCTTACGTCACTGGGAGCACGAACCACTGACAGAGGATCAATTAATAAGAATGTTCAGGCTTACATTCAGGTTTAACATTCTAAAGTGACTTGACCTATATAAGAGACGACGTGGTGGAGGACTCCGGAAATTTCGACCAACTGGTGTTCTTTACCGAGCACTGAGCCACCGCGTCGTGGAAAACGAAATGCACAATCATAGAAGGGGACACCGTGACCGTGCGAAAGCAGGCTGGCAGCGGAATAGCGACACATGTGGTCGCCAACTCGAGGCTTACGAGAATCACTCGCGTGACGTGAGCTCTTCGGTTTTGAAGCTTACGAGAATCACTCGCGTGACGCTAGCTTGCATGACTTATACGCGAGCGTCACATTGTTATCATCGTTTGGATGACATTAGGCTTTAGGATTAGGAGCGGTATTAAGAGCCATGTTTACTTTTGGCAAAGACAGCATACAATAACAGCTACACCAAACAGAAAAGAAATCATCAACATCATGTCGCAAATGACAATTATAACAATTACCTTTTTCAAATCGAGCATACACAAATTCTTGCCCTGAAAAATTTAAACGCCGTGAGAAGTAGATTTTGGAAAGGCCGATCAGTGATTTTAATGGGATGTTCTCAAGAAAGCGACAAAATAGATATATAAGAAAATCAACAGAAAGAGAGGGGAAGGTGAAGTCTTGTGCGCTTTTTCTTTCCCTCAAACAATCGATATTTTCGCTTGCTTGTTAAGTAGATCATTTTTGTTTCAAAGCTATAAAGCCAAAAATAGAAGCCAAAGCATTTCGTTAAATATGCTTAACATATTTAATGCTAACGCTTACCATTTTACGATTAGTCAAGTCTCAACAACAACAGCAACAAAATGTTTTTCATGGAGGATGCGGGAAAATAAAATTTTACGTGCCATGTTGCAAGAGGTCACCACAAACAACATTAACAACAGGAGAAAGTACATATACCACTTTTTTGGCCGGGGGAAATGACTACATGTATACAGCTGCGCCTAATGTCACGTGTATTTTTTCTCCTTCTTTATACGCTAAGCTCTTATATAGACGATACATTATCTTAAAAAGAAGCCTAGATATTTTTATTTTGTTCTTCCTAACCCTTCAGCATTTTCGATACAAAAAATAGCTACGGACTCGGGATCATAAACTCGGAATAGTAGGGAGTGGTTACACCATAGCTGTCCTCTTATTGGACCGAATTCTAAATTCTTGCTTCAGCGTAACCTCTGCACAATCTCCGATAATGCAGAGTTAGCAACAAGTACTCTGGAAGCTAACGGAAAAATGAAGGATCTGGATAAAAAAAAAAAAAAAGAGTGAGTGGCTGGCCTGCACCGAGGGGTGGTTTTTACGAATCATTTCAAGTCCACACACACGCAAAGAAAAAACAAACAAACAAAGAGGTTGAAACATTGCAGTGGAACCCAATTACATTTCAGTCACAGCGGGCCAAACGAGGAATGACGCAACAATCGAGGCTTGCTTTTGATGAACTACTATAATAATGGTTGGCAAGTTTCTCTCTCTTTTTCTTTTTTTTTTTTTTTTTTTTTTTTTACGAAACACCGCGGAGATATATGGGGGGCCGGGCTTATGGACAAGAGCACTGCATGAAAAAATACGTGGCTGCAGCCTCCAGACAAATTTTAGAATATACACAGCCGCCGCTCTTGACCGTGCATAAAAATGCTAATGTGTGGAGGTTCTCGCCTTTCGCTTCCATTAAAATGAGGCCGCCGCTGCTGCCGTGAATCAGACTCACTAGTTCATGTTCTATCGTGAATCAGATTCACTAATCAGACTTACAAATTCGTGTTCAATAACTGGAGCGACCGCTGACGGCTGCATTTCGATGCAGGAGGCATCCGTGTGCTCTGCGATGCAAGTGTACGTTAATGATCTCTATGTGGTCGAAATGACTCCGGAGCCCTCCACTACGGCACCCCTTTCTCTTTTTCCTCTTTCACTCCCACCTTCCTTACTTCCCCTACGGCGTCCACAGAGCAAGTTTGACGCCGGGGTGGTGGAGTGGCCAGCTACTGTGCCGGAGTACCCGGGTTCAAACCTGACCTTGGCGGCTGCGTTTCGATGGAGGCGAAACAAAGAGGCGTCCGTGTGCTGTGCGATGTCAGCGCACGTTAAAGATGCCCAGGTGGTCGAAATTACTCCGTAGCCCTCCACTACGGCTCCTCTTTCTCTCTTTCCACTTTCACTCCCACCTTCCTCCCTTCCCTTACGGCGCGGTTGAGGTGTCCACAGAAAACAAGTGGGACAGTCACCGCGCTTTTCTCTTCCTATAAATCAATCAGTCAAGTTTGACAGAGACTGCGCCTTTCCTTTCCTGTGAACTAATTATTATTATTATTATTATTATTATTATTATTATTATTATTATTATTATTATTATTATTATTATTATTATTATTATTATTATTATTAACTAGAGCACCATATTAGCGGAAGAACCAGAATAAAGCGCCAAGGGAGTATCAGTGCACCGAACAAGATTTTTTTTTTTATTTATCGATACTCATCTACAAAAGAGTGGATTGTGACTCACAGGGTAGAAATGTTAATTACTTTCAAGCTTGCACGGTCTAAAACCTCTGCTCTTAGATTGCCACCGATGGTGCAGCCCATGTTATATTCACATATGCGTTTTGGCCGTGTTTTGGCTTATAAGAGAAAAAAAAAGTATGTAGTATGCAGTAGAGCACTTAGAAGTGTAGTGCCATTCTTGGTGCGCTCGTTCCCCCGCTGCAGTAGTTTTCTGCACTTCTGTGCTTCTGCGTTCTTCACTTCTGTGTAGCAACTGTTACACATCTACACATCTGGTGGAGGTGCTGGGTGCCTGCTACAATGTGACACGTGAGGGGAAATCTACCAACAGAGCCCCTATCAGCAGATTTCAGCCAGCATAAAAAATCGCGCCTTTTTTGGCATTAGAGGCTTCGGACTTTTCCTGACGTGGCCCTCACTGTGACGAAACTTTTGCGCGCGCTGCTTTCGGAAAAGATCAGAGAAGGCGATGACTTTTAAGGCGGAGACTTCGCAACAATGTCTTTGACGCACGTCAACCCCAGACGCTGGATATGTCCGCCGGGCACCACTGCTGCCTTCTCAGCTCTTCGAACACAAAAGAAGCAGATAGCATATTTATATTTATATATGAAGAGCGGGAAACATTTATTAAGAGAAAATACTGAACTGTTCTTGGAGTCGTCAGTTCAGGAACCCATTAGATGTTGTTGTTGTGACTTTAGGAAGAAGGAAAAGAAAATGCACGGACCTGCTACTGACTCTGTAGCTGAGCCACCTCCGCTGCCTCGTGCAGACAGAAGAGAAAATAGAGAAGAAAGGAAAAGAAGAGGGAGAGAAAGACGCGCGCCGCAACAACAGCCGTCGTCCACGACCAAAGCGGTCGCGGGTGCAATGACGGCCTACAACAGATAAAAATTTGGTGGCAGGCAAGCCCCTGCCGCAAGCGGCGGTGATCTACCTGTTCCAGCCCCGTCAGGGGAGAAATCCCCATTAGATGTTGCTGCCCGCTGTGTCCTCTGGGCCAGTGCCCATTACTGCCCCGGGCTTGAGCTGAACAACTCACTCTCCCGTTGCTCTTGGGTTGGGTGAGGAATTGTATCATCAGTATCATCATCATCAGTATCATCAACTTCATCATCACAAGCCGGACTATACCAACCGCAGGGCGAAGGCCTCTCCCATATTCCTCCAAATAACCAGGTCCTGTGCTAGCTGCAACCACTTGACCCCTGCGAATTTCTTGACCTCATCTGCCCACCTAACTTTCTGCATGCCCCCTGCTACGCCTTTCTTCCTATGTAATCCGATTTGTTATACCTAGCGACCATCGGTTATCCTCTCTTCGCGCTACATGCCCTGTCCATGCCCATTTCTTCTTCTTGATTTCCACTAGGATGCCATCTCGTTATTTTTCTGATCTATTCTGCACGCTTCCCATCTCTTAACGTTACCCCTACAATTTTTCGTTCCATAGCTATTTACGTAGTTCTCAAGTTAAGGATAATCCTTTTCGTTAGCCTCCACGTTTCGGCAACGTGAATGATGCAACTCGTAAGATGCAACTGTTTTATACTTTCCTCCTCAGCGATACCGGTAAACTGCCGGTCATAGTCTGCGAGCACGTGCCAAATGCACTCCGTGTGAATCTTATTCTTCTAGTTATTTCGCTTTCATGGTCCGGATGTGCGGTTATTACCACTTCCAGTGTTTCGCTACCTATTGTAAACTGGGGTGGAATAATATAGCGATTCCAAAATCTTTTTCATTCCCACGGCGAGGACGTCAAAATTGCGTATGAGGTGACGACTGCGTGAACTTACTTCTGACGTCCTGTGACGTCCTGTAACGCAACCTTATTATGTACAAATTCAAATTTTAACCGGCGAATGGCAGAGAAGGCTACGGAATGGAATGGTTTTCGGATGGAATAGAATCGTTATATTATTCCGCCCCTGTTGTTCCTGCCCTATGCTGTTGAGCATTGCCTTAGCCTTCTACATATTAATTTTTAGGCCTACCTTCCTGCTTTCCCTTTCTAGGTCATCAATCATTCTTTGCAATTCATCCTCTGAGCTACATAGCAGGTAATGCCATCAGTGTATCGCAGATTGGTTACGTATTTTCCATCCACCCTCATCCCTAACTGCTCCCAATTTAGTTCTTCGAATATGCTTCTTCTAAACAAGCAGTGAATAGTACTGGGGCGATCGTGTCTCCTTGCCTAACACTTTTCTTTATGCGAATTTTGCTACTTTGTTTATGCAGAACTATGGTTGCTGTAAAGCGTTACAGATACATTCCAGTACTTCAAGATACGGCCCTGATTGCATGCATCCTGCGCGGCTGCACTCCCGACCACAAACTTAGCCTAGTCTGGGTACCCGCCCACGCGGGCAACTCTGGAAACGATGGGGCCGACCAACTTGCCCGAGGATTAACAATCCGGGCGGTCGGTTTCACGCATCCAAACGCACTCGCTGAAGCCCCCCTGACTTTCGCCGAAATTACCAATTTTCACAAAGAGACGCGACGCCTTTTCCCGCCTCCCTATCCAGACCTCTACCGAGTGCAAGCCACCCTGCTCTGCAGATTACAGACACACTCAATTCTTAGTCACTCCAGACTAACACTAATTACTAACGGGGAATACGAACCCGCATGTCTAAATTGCAACAATGGAGAGCCCGCCACCCAGGCCCACATTATAGTGCCTAGAATCTAGGCACTATACCCACATCCTCTGGGGATGCGGAAATAACTCGCCCCGGCCCTCCTGCCAGCTTCCTCTGCGGAAAGCTGGCACCAACTCCATACCAAGCCAGACAGGAACACACAACTTGCACTTATTTCGTGAGCCTAGGATTTCGCTCCCACCTGGAGGCCACACAGGACCCACCTGCCTTAATTCACGACATCTGGTGCAAATAAAGTTGCTTCTCTCTCTCTTCGCAATGCTTGCATGACTGCTGAGATTTGGACTGAGTTAAATGCTTTTTAGTAATCAGTAAATGCTATTTATGGAGGCTGGCTATATTCTGAGCATTTGTTGTTATCACAGTCGTATCAACTGTGGATTATTCTGACAGGCCCGTACCATGCTGTAGAGAGCGGCCAACTCTTCGCAGTAAGGGAAGTGTGGCACACGGCCGTGTTGAGGGAGGGTTGACTCTCGTGCGTAACTGTGGCCAGGGAGTCATGTCATATGGTGGACAAGTTCCGCGGGTGAGTTTGTAATATTGTGTTATATGTCATAGAATGTGACCAGTGGGATGAAAACTTCCGTTATCTGCATCTTGTAGGGCTAGGTTTGGCAAACCTCGGGTCGTCGTATATGTTCCCTGATACTCCCACGTAGTTCAGAGTGTCTTGACGTCCGGCCTAATTGCGGGACTATAACTTTAGGTGTCGATCGTGGCCGAATTCCCACTGCCGTTGTGCTCATTACCGAAATATTACCATCGTCGACTGCTACAGCAGATATTGCCTTGTGGAAATCACACTCCCCCCGCGCCCGGGTGCCCTGTTCTTTTGCCATTTTTACAGTGGAATTCTGCGTTGCTTGTGAAACTCTGTGAGTATGGTGCGCAGGATGGGCGGTACTTGTATTAAGTACTCGTATGGAGTGCTCGTATGGAGTGCTTGTATGGAGTATGTCTTGCTGAGTTACCTTCAAGGCTTTTGAATCCTATAGCATCTTTAGGAACTGCCTTCCAGCATGCGTGTGTTGTCTTTCTCTTTGTCCAGTGATATGTGCCTCAGCTCGCTCCTCCCAAGCATTGTGGATGCGGATACCCATTGCTAAGAGGTTTGTTGTGGATATGCTTACTGGTAAGATGAGTGCTTATTCCATCTACTTGCGAATTAGTACGTCGAGGGAAAGGCGATTGTTCCATAGAGGTGCTTTTAATCTTATCAAAACACTGGGAACGCGCATTGGAATTTTAACTAGCGTTTATTTGTTCAAAAAAAAAAAAGTTAACTAAGGAAAACTGCGGCAGACGGAATTGTGGGACGTATGACGTGAAAAATACGGCACATAGCCGTGTTGGGTGAGGGTTGACTCTCGTATTGTCTTAGGCATTGTCTCCTGATATAGACAGCAGCACACACCTCTAATGGAAATACTCGTGCATCATAAAACAAGCATTGCTGCTATAGTTCATATCTTACGTATTACCAGCGCAGAGTTATTCATTTTTTTCCCCCCTGTACTGTGCGCTCCTTTTAACCTGGCAAAGAGAATTCAGCTGGCTCTGAAATATACGCCCTAGTTTGGTTTGTGGGGTTTACCGTCCCAAAGCACCTCGGGGCTATGATTTGGACCCGTATAGTGTACAGGATTCCAGACATTTCGATCGACAGCGGTTCTCTAACGTGCACTGACATCGCGGAGGCCTTGCTTTTAGCCTCCGTCGAAACACCAATTACGCAGGGATTCGAACCTGCGTAATTGGGTTAAGCAGTTGAGCAACCTAACCACTGATCCTCCGCGACGGGGCTCCGATTACCACTGTTTGATGGAAGCCGGCCACAAATATTTATATATCAAGGATATTAGAGACATAAATACGGCTTCTGCAGCACATGCTGGCGCCATCAGAACACGGGAGAATAATGTTAAGTAAAATATAAGCTGGTCAACTAATTTCTTATAATAAACTTTTCAACTATTAGGCGTCTAGTTCCAACTAGGAATTTGTAGCTAGTCAATATTAATAGCTATATCAGATGTTAGAATTTCTGAAACACCATTACCCTGGAGCCCTGCCGTGGTGGTGCAGTGGCTAAGATGCCTGACTACTATGCCGGAGTTCCCGGGTCCGAACCCAGCTGACGGAGGCTGCATTTCGATGGAGGCAAATTACGAACAGGCTTCCGTGTGCTGTTGTTGTGGCTGTAGGCAGACGGAAAAGAAAATGCACGGGCCGGCTACTGGCTCTGTAGCTGAGCCACCTTCGCTGCCTGATTGCTTTATAGGAAGGGAAAGGCACGGTAACTGTCACTTGTTTTCTGTGGGCACCTTAACCGCGCCGTAATGGAAGGGAGGAAGCCCTACTGAAAAAACTGTAAGGGGCAATAACCTCACATTTTCTCACACAATCTCACTCAATTCACATAAGAAATCACGTACAAGTCGCATATAATTGCATAAGTTCTCATAGTTTCTTGTACATTATCATAAATTATGTACGATATTTTATAATAATGATGTGCACCGTATGAGACTATGCGATTAAATTAGATTTTATGAGGTTATTGCCCCGTAGAACTTTTGGTTTTTCAGTAGGGAGGTAGGAGGGAAAATGGAAAGAGAAAGAAAGAGGAGCCGCAGTGGATGGCTACGAAGTAATTTCGACCACCTTGGGATCTTTAACGTGCGCTGACATCGCACAGCACATGGACGCCTCTTCGTTTCGCCTCCATCGAAGCGCAGCCGCCGAGGTCCTCCGCTGCCTCGTGCGGACAGAAGAGAAAATAGAGAAGAAAGAAAAAAGAAGGAGAGAAATACGCGCGCCGCAACACCCGTCGTCCACGGTCCAATGACGGCCTACAGTGCACGGTAAAGAACCCCAGGTGGTCGAAGTTACTCCGACCATTGTGCAAAAGTGGACAAAGTCGACGGAGAACACTCTTGTGGATTCAACAAGCAGACATCTCTGAAGACGTCCCAAAAACCGCCAAGTAATATAGGGCTAAATAAAGTTTTTCCTCCTCCTCCTCCTCCTCCTCCTCCTCCTCCTCCTCCTCCTCCTCCTCCTCCTCCTCCTCCTCCTCCTCCTCCTCCGTAGCCCTCTACTACGGCTCCTCTTTCTCTCTTCCCACTTTCACTCCCACCTTCCTTCCTTCGCTTACAGCGCGGTTCAGGTGTCCACAGAAACAAATGTGACGGAACAGATACTGCGCCTTTCCCCTCCTGTGCACCAAATTATTATTATTATTATTATTATTATTATTATTATTATTATTATTATTATTATTATTATTATTATTATTATTATTATTATTATTATTATTATTACCTAGACATTCTGGTTCAAAAAGTTTTACTTTCTCGCGTTGTGCACACTCCTAAACTGTAACTCAGCGCCGTTAATCTGTGGCACAACTGCCCAGTCCTCTTATCTGTTGATTTTGAAAAATAAAATGGTTGTTATGCGACCTGTGATGGTCTCAGCCTGAGAGATAGTGGAAAAATGTTTCTGGGTATGGAACGTAGTTATTTTATGGGAAACGACATCAGTGCTTGCACACAATGATAGAAACAGAGTTGCAAAGTTGCTTGTATGACCTAAATATTCTAACAGCATTAACAACACGGCATTGTTTGGTTTGAATGCTGAACAAGTTTATATTACAACAGATATTACAACACACAGCATTAGAACGATGGTTACTGAAAGCGTTAAAATAATATTTACGATACGACACGTAACACTAGATGTCAATTTTTATTACGTAGCGTTTTATTGTAAAATTTACCATTACTGAAGCTGCATAACAATTTTATGACTATTGGAAAGCTTAGTGATATCTGGGTGACAAGAACAAGGTTCTCACCTAATTTTTCGCGTTGCACTTTGGCTTTCTGGATTCGTTTTCTAGAATACTGTGACTGTAGAAATCTTGTAACACAGACTGCAATTCGTGAAGAAATATGCGATTCATCTCGGACTGCGTTCAGTGGTCTCGTAAGCCAAAAACTAAAGTGGCCGTGCCAGTGATTAACGTTATTTGTGGTCACCAAAATTGTATCTTAAGTATGTCTTCTTCCTCGATGACCTTGTATTGATTTGATTTGATTGAAAACATCTTTATTTATTCAGTATTCTCAGAACATGTGGGTGGGCCGCCTAGTCCGGTAGTCCATTGGCTGCTGCTGCTGCGCTGGCCCTCCCCACCAGCCAGTGCTGACGGTCAGGCTCATCGCTGAGCAGAATAGCCTCCCACTGCTCCTCCGAGGGGTTGGGAATGGGGTCAACTAAGGGATTAAATTGGCATTCCCACACCATATGGCAGAGGTTAGCTACCTCTCCACAGTGTGGGCACTGCGGAGAGTATAGTGTAGGGTACCACAGGTGTAATTTAGCTGGAGTTGGGTATGTGTTGGTTTGTAGTCTCCTAAGGATGTTCTCTTCTAACTTATTGAGGGATTTGTGTGGTGTTGGGTACTCCTTTCTGGCTGTTCTGTATGGCGCGAGATTGTCAGCATACACTGCTAAACCTATCAGGTCACGGTACCCTTCATGGTCATTAGGGGGAGACGCCCGGTATAGAAGAGCTCGGGCATGCCTGTGAGCGGCTTCGTTTCCTCCTGGTAGTTCCAGGTGACCGGAAAACCAGATGATTGATGCTTGGTTGGGTGGGTGCTTAGTTAGCAATGACAACCCTGACTTATGAATTAATCCGTAATTGAAGTTGCGACAGGCGTTCTGGGAATCAGTGAGCACAACGGCGTTGGGGTTAGATGCTACAGCTAATGCAATAGCTGCCTCCTCTGCGTGAGTGGGGTTAGATGTTTTCACCGAGGCGCAGTTCACCATCGACCCCGCAGGCGTTGAGACTACAATAGTCATGACTCCATTCTGTGGTCCTGCTGCGTCCACGTAAAGGGTGTTAGTCTGCTTGTCCCATTTCTTCTGCAGGGCTTCCCTTCTTGCTATCCTCCTCTCGATGTTATATGCGGGATGCATATTCCACGGAATGGGGAACACGTTGATGCGTCTTCTCACATCGCGTGGGACCTCTTCCCTCTGGTCAATTGTATAGGGCTGATTAACATGGATCTTCTCGAGCAGTTCTCTGCCGGGTGTTGTAAGTGCGAGCCTATTGAGTTGTGAGAGCCATTGTGCTTCCCACATCTCTTCGAGGGTATTATGTACTCCTAGAGCCATGAGCTTGGCCGTTGGCGTGGAGTTCGGTAGCCCCAGGGCCGTCTTGTAGGCTTTCCTGATGAGTGTCTCCAATTTTTCAATTTCCGACCTGGAGAGGTTAAGGAATGCCGTCCCGTACATTATCCGCGAGATCACGAAAGCTTGCACTAAGCGGATGGTGTCCCTTTCCTTCATGCCATGGTGTTTATTTCGGATAAGATGTATCATCCGGCCCGCCGGGGTGGCGCAGTGGTTACGGCGCTCGACTACTGTTCCCAAGGACGCGGGATCGAATCCCGGCCTCGGCGGCCGCTTTTCGATGGAGGCGAAAAGCAAGGCGCCCGTGTGCTGTGCGATGTCAGTGCACGTTAAAGAACCCCAGCTGGTCGAAATTTCCGGAGTCCTCCACTACGGCGTCTCTCATAGCCTGAGTTGCTTTGGAACGTTAAACCCCACAAACCAACCAAACCATGTATCATCCGGAGGATTTGCTCGGTGGATGTTGTAAGCTTCTCCATAGTGGTGGTGTTCTGTCACCCCTGCGGGATATACTGCCCTAGGATCTTGATCTCCGTGGGTCTCTGTACTGGGTGGCTCTCTATATACACCGAGATGTTCTGTGCTAGGGGTGTCCTCGGGTTCTTCAGAATGAGCAACTCGGACTTTTCCGGCGCACACTGGAGGCCTCTCTCCCTGGCGTACCGGGCCACCGTGTCCGCTGCTGCTTGAAGACGCTCCTCGATCTCGGCGTCACTCCCCGAGTTGCACCAGACAGTGATATCATCCGCATACAATGTGTGTTTGATGCCGGGAATTTCGGAAAGAAGGCCTGGTAGATCTTTCATAGCTAAGTTGAACAAGAGGGGTGACAGTACCGCCCCTTGCGGAGTTCCCCTCGGGCCTAGAGTGATGAGATCTGATTTTATTCCACCGAAGTTTATAGTGGCTTGCCTGGCTGATAAGAAGTTTTTGATATAGTTGTAGGTTCTTGCGCCACAGTTGGTATCGGCGAGGCTTGGCAGGATATTTTTATGTAGAACGTTATCGAACGCTCCTTTCGAATCAAGTGCCAGGATGGCCCTTGTCTGTGACTTGGGAGGTGTCACAAGGAGGTCTTTGTACAAGTACAACAGGGCGTCCTGTGTTGATAGGTGTGGGCGAAAGCCGAATTGAGTGTTAGGTAGGAGGTTGTTATCTTCTAAGTATCTACTCAGTCTCGTGTTGATGACCCTCTCTATGAGTTTCCCCAAACACGAGGTCAGCGATATCGGTCTTAGATTATCCAGTTTAAGGGGTTTGTTCGGCTTCGGAATGAACCGAACCTCGGCTGTCTTCCAGGATATTGGTAACGTTCCTGTAGCCCAATGCTGCTCGTTGAAGCATTCCACCAGCGAGGTCATGGTGTCATCGCTGAGGTTAAATAAGAGCTTCGCTGTTATCTGATCTGGACCTGGAGCTGCATTTTTTCTCATAGCCGCGATTTCTGCTTTGATTTCTTCTTTCGTGAGTGGGATGTCCAGCTCGGGATTCGGCAGCCCAGAATACTCCGGCTGTTCCACGACTTGGTCCGTGCACAGATACCTAGTCTTGAGCTTTTCCATCAACTCTGTGTCCGTACCCGGGGTGGCGTGTACGATCTTCGTGAGCCTGTCTTTACTGGCCGACTTGCTGGTGCTGGGGTCGATTAGGACACGTAGGAGCTTCCAAGTCTTTGACACCCCTATCTTCCCCTGAATACCATCACAGAGCGAATTCCAGTTCTGTCTGGCTAAGGATATGGCATAAGATTCTGCCTTTTTGTTTATCTCCTCTATTCTTTTCTTGAGTTTGCGGTTAAGCCGCTGTCTGCGCCATCTCTTTGTCAATGAGTGCCTCGCTTCCCATAAATGTAGAAGGTGCGGATCGACCGCTGGGCAGTCCTCTGTCGTGCAGACCTCTTTTGTAAAGGCTTTCAAAGTGTGCACCTCATCTTTAACCCATTCCTCTAAGTCGGTAATAGGGTTTGCAGGAGATGTCTGGGCCTTTCTCCACCTGTCCCAGTTCGTAACTCTTGCGATACCTATTTTGCGCTTGCACGAATTTGTGCTTATCTCCAGAGAGAGTATGAAGTGATCGCTTCCCAGGTGCTGTTCGGTATTCTTCCAAATGGCGCTTTGTATGTTCTTGGTGAACGTCAGGTCAGGACACGTATCTCTACTGACACTGTTTCCCAGCCTCGTAGGGTAAGTGGGATCGGTGAGGGTCGATAACCCTTCTTGCGTCACTACTTCTTCCAGTTTTCTGCCTTTTGGTGTCGCTGCCGGGTAGCCCCGTGTATAAAATTTATGACCTTGTATAAAATTTAAAGAATGTACCGTCTTTGCCAAAGGTAATCATGCTGCATGGTTTGCTACTTAGCCCAGCAGTGGCTCGTTTATGGCCCCTCCTTAGTTTCGAAATTGCTTGAAAATATTTTTATTGCCTTTTGGGGTACACTATGGGATCTATTACATGACTCAGATGCAAATCCTGCGGCCTATTCATTTTTAGCTAAGACGGCACTTTTGGACTGCTGTTGCACCCACGACTTCACATCACTTTTATGAGCGACGGTCTAAGGGGCCTACTCTTACTGTTCACACATTTATCCTTCTGTCACGGAGGAACATCCTCAACGCCTTTCCGGACACACTTTGTGCTTCATGCTGGAACATTTTTCAGGTAAGTTTTTTTATGCCATACGTGCATACTGCCATGTTTCTCGTCTCTGCAACGGCTGCAACGACCATAGATACATTAATCACTCTTCCCGGTGCCCCTTCCCAGAGCGGAACGCACCATTAGTCTTTCGGGCTAGGCAAACAAAGGACGCGAATACGAAAGCAACGATCGAGAGCGGACAGAAGAGTTCACCGGCTAACTCCGATTAGAGAACGCGCTCTCAACTGAATCGAAGGAGACCGCAGTGGAGGGCCGGAAGCGGAGTGCAGCGCAAAGCTGCCTTGAAGAGAGAGAGAGAGAGAGAGAGAGAGAGAGAGAGAGAGAGAGAGAGAGAGAGAGAGAGAGAGGGAGGGAGGGAGAGGGAGGGAGAAAGAGATAAAGGTTTAGAAAAAGAGGAAAGACAAAGACCCCTTACTCCATCAGGGTGTGTAGTCACGCTAGGCCGCATTGTCCACAGACGACGACGACGACAATTGGCGCGCGTCACGCCACCTGGCGGGCGTGCACTGAGGTAAACAGCGCGACCGGCGACGCCGTGTCGTGATGCTGCTGCTGCAGCTGCTTTTTGCATTCGAATGTGACTGCACGAACTCGAGGGGGGAGTTCGGCGGCTAGGGCAATGCCTGTGCATTCCACAGCCGGAGATTATTTATACGTCCGGGAATAAAAGTGAGGGAGGGGCCGAGTGGCCGAGGTTAGGAAAGGCAGTGTGCATTCTGCACGGGTATAAAGGTCACGCGACGACAGCATTTCGCTGTCTCTGCCGAGTGTAATAATGGCCAGAACTCTCGCGCCGCCTGCTTTTGAATGGCTCGTCATGAGTTTGAATCGCATCCGCTGCCTTCCGCATTATGTGTCGGGGTGGCGACTATGGCGCCCACCAACTGGTGATTTGTTCACACCATGTTTTTCGTCAGAACAGTTATTCTTTTATTCACCCATGCTGAATAAGAGGAAAGGGATAATAAAGGCCGTGGGTGCTATGCTGTTAACATAACGTAAAGAGCCTACCTTCACACGAAGATGACAATGAAGCATTGTATAATTCGTGTATATACACACCCCCAAACGCACCATGCTTGGCAAAAATGAGACGATAGATAGCCCTTGCGTCACCTCTGAAGAAGAAAAGGTCATGAAACTACGAATGAAAGTTTCTCTAGCTTTACATAAACCTACAGCGTAAGGCGTCCACAGACACAAGTGTGACAGATACTGCGCCTTTCCCTTCCTGTGAACCAATTATTATTATTATTATTAAGGGGTGCCATTAGGTTAAGGTGCCCTATGGGGCTGAAACGTGGAGGCTAACCAAGAGAGTTCTAAAGTTGAGGACAACCCAGAGGGCTATGGAACGAAAAATGGTAGGGGTAACATTAAGAGATAGGAAGCGTGCAGAGTGGGTTAGAGAAATAACTCAAGTTACTGACATTCTAGTGGAAATTAAGAAGAAATGGGCATGGGCAGGACATGTAGTGCGAAGAGAGGATAACCGATGGTCCCTTAGGGTAACAAACTGGATTCCAAGGGAAGGAAAGCGTAGCAGGGGGCGGCAGAAAGAGGTGGGCGTATGAGGTTAAGAAGTTCGCAGGGGTCAAGTGGAGGCAGCTAGCCCAGAAACAGGTTAAGTGGAGAAATATGGGAGGCCTTCGCCCTGCAGTGGATGTAGTCAGGCTGGTGATGATGATGATGATGATTACGTGTCTCGGTATACGGATAATAAACAAACAATTTTGCCGACTACTGTGCCGGAATACCAGGGTTCGATCAAGACCGCGGCTGCTGCGTTTCGATGGAGGCGAAACGAAGAGACGTCCCTTGTACTGTGCGATGCCAGCGAACGTTAAAGATCTCCAGGTGGCCGAAATTGATGCGCAGTCCTCCACTGCGGCTCCTCTTTCTCTCTTTCCTCTTTCTCTCCTACCTTGCTCCCTTCCTTTACGGCGCGGTACAGGTGTCCTCAGAACAAGAGTGGCAGATACTGCGCCTTCCTGTGAACCAATTATTATTATTATTATTATTATTATTATTATTATTATTATTATTATTATTATTATTATTATTATTATTATTATTATTATTATTATTATTATTATTATTATTATTATTATTATTATTATGGAGAGGGGGAGCCTAAATTACGTAGCTCGGACATTCCGGGGAAGAAAATCTCGGGCAGAAGCGTTTGGACGCTTGTTTCCGTCAACTGCCTGGTCACCTCGAATCCATATCAGCTTCGTCCATGCAGCTGAAGTTGCAGCAGTGACAAATTTTACGGGTTCGCGGCGTGATATCTGCTACGCATATAGTTTATAAGCCGCCTGGGAATCTGTAACAATGTATTTCGAAGCGGAGTACGTCGCAGCTAAGGCTGTCTCCACTTCCATCGGCAGTGTTTCTCCAACACGAACTGAAACCACGTCCACGACTTGAATTTCGTGCACCACTAAGATTGTTGATATCCTCTCTACAGGACCCGAAACATCCACGATGAAGGCTGCTTCTCTTGAATGAATGAATGAAAAACTTTATTTACACAAAGGGAATTCTCCCGGCGTATAGCAATCGTTAAATAGCGCTCGCCACTCGTCTAGCATGATGACGTTCCGGGTGCATGTTTTTGGGTAGCGGAATCGTAAGGAATTTGTTCTTCCACTCTGGGCATATATTTTCCCAGTCGAAAAAAAGTACCGAACTGTGTCAAAAATACGACAAAATATCCTGTACATCTGTCGTAACCATCAAATTTTTCTGTAGTTCTGTAGTACTTTTCTGTAGTTCTGCAGTTTTTCTGTAGTATATTTCTGTTGTCTGTAGTTCTGTGGCACTTTTCTGTTGTAACTACTGAAATTTCTGATGTTACTACAGAATGTTCTGTTGTCACAACAGGTTTCCTGTCAAAAACCGCACAGAAATTCCGTCGAACCATCAGAAAATTGTCTGTAGTTTTTTCCGACTGGGAATTCTCCTAGCCACTTGTTGCGGAAAGCATTTAAATCTTCGAAAACCTTGCGGCCTATCTTGGTGGGAGTCAGTCGCATTACCTGGTTTGTATGATGGGCGCGCTAATCAATTCATCAGTTGTATTGTGTACCGCCAGGTGTAACTCGCGCTTCGTAGATGTTTTCATGGGTAGTCCGATTGCCTTTTTATCATAAGGGTGACTTGCTCGCACATCGTTCAGATCTTGGTGATTGCTGCGTTTACGCCCTTGTTGATAAACAGTCCGCAACCCCGTGTTGTGTACCAATATTTCTAGTGGTGAAGTATCCTCCTTCCCGCGCAGAACAAGGACCTCCAACTTGTCCGTGGAATAGCGCAGTCCGCATTCTTTTGCATGATTTTCAAGCATAGTAATGACAGTCTCGTGGAAGGTCCCCTCCATTTGTACTAATTTGTCCTTCGTTGTCCATATGGTTGCGCTATCCGCATGAAGATCGTGGTGGATTCCCCTCATAGCATTAAGTTCTTCCAGCAGGTACACGAGGGCAACGTGAACAGCAGTGGAGAAAGGACCGCTCCCTGAGGTATCCCCTCTGTGCCCGTGAGCATCGGTTCCAACCTCGTGTCGCCAATCTTGATGTGCACTTGCGTGTCTTGCATGAAAGCCCTGATGTAGCTAAATGTACTTTTTCTTCATCGAATACCCTGTAGATTTTCAAAGATCTTGTGGTGGTCGGGAGGAGTGAAGTTCGAATCACATCTGTGATTTTGTTTTTCAAATTTTTTTTTTGTTTAAGTTGTCGAAAGTCCCTTTAAGATACAGCGCCAGTATGACCGTACTGTTTGTTGCGTTTGCACGGGGGATCGACAATATTCCTCTTCAGTTGCAGTGACACGTCCTGTGGCTGAAAAGGTAACCTAAACCCGAACGTCATGTAAGGCATAATATCTTAGTCACCAATATACGATGAAAGCTACATTTGTACCGCCTTCTTGTCAGTGCACTATAAGCCTAGGTGGTCGAAATTTCCAGAGCCCGGTGTCTCTCATAGCCTGGGTTGCTTTTGTGCCGGAAGAAATACACACATGATTTCGTAACAAAGTTATGACACAATCGTTTTATGTGCAGCGTTCAGGCTGGTGCCATACCATTTCGCTTGCAGTTTAGCCTCAACCTGCTAATTGTGAGTGAGGGGGCTGGGGCAGGTAGGTCACCGCCGCTAGCGGCGGGGGCTGTCTTGCCACTGAATATTTATGTTCTAGGCCGTCATTGCACCCACCACCGCTTCGGTGGTGGCGGACGACGGCTGTTGTTGCTACGCGCGTCTTTCTCTCACTCTTCTTTTTTCTTCCTTGTGTATTTTCCCTTCTGTCCACACGAGGCAGTGGAAGTGGCTCAGCTACAGGGCCAGTAGCAGGCCCGTGTATTTTATTTTCTTTCTTCCTACAGCCACGACAACAACCTGCTAGTTAAGTTGGAGGCTAGTTTGCGATATGGGTTCGAACCGAAGGCATGTGTACCACCAACTGCATGCCGTTTGTTGCAGTAGATGCAGGTGTCCACCGAGAAGTGAGACAGATACAGCGCTTTGCTTTGACCAAAACCCAAACCAGGCCCGCCGGGGTGGTGCAGTGGTAAGACGCCCGACTACTGTGCTGGACGATCCCGACCGCGGCGGCTGCGTTTCGATGGAGGCGAAACGAAGAGGATTCCGTGTGCTGTGCGATGTCAGCGCGCTGTAAAGATCTCCAGGGGGTCGAAATTACTCCATAGCCCTCCACTACGGCTCCCCTTTCTCTCTTTCCACTTTCACTCCCACCTTCCTCCTTTCCCTAACGGCGCGGTTCAGGTGTCCACAGAAAGAAGTGTGACAGACACTTGGCGCAGTGTCTTAATATAATAAGACATTTAAAACTTTTCCGAACTCCGTGCCAGCGTCTGGTTCCCAGGAAAGGAAAGGTGCAGTATCTGTCACTTGCTCTGTGCACACCTGAACCGCGCCGTAAGGGACGGGAGGAAGGTGGAAGTGAAAGGGTAACGAGAGAAAGGGGGCCGTATAGTGGAGGGCTCCGGATAAATTTCGACCACCTGGAGAGACAGTACACGGTCGCCACTTCGTTTCGCCTCCATCGAAACGCACCCGCCGGCGGTCGGGTTCGAACCCGGGAACTTCGGCACAGTAGTCAGGAGTCTTACCTCTTCGCAACCGCGGCGGGGGCGCAGTGGTAACAAACAAACAGTGGTAACAAAAAAAAAAGATATGATGCCTCAATGTTAGCGAGAACGCATACCCATTTCCTGGACGATTGAAGCTATGATCATTCGATTAGTGTTCATGCACTTTGTACGAATAGCATTAATTAACTACGTATGACACAGAATGAATGAAATTAAAACTTAGGGGTTACTTATTGCTATTTCTGTGTCGGGCGCGGCGCAGAAATGTGCATTGCCAGTCCCGCTTCTTGAAGGACGCTAGAAGGAAAAGATGCAATTCTTTTATTCCACGCGAGACCGTCGTAAAGCATTGTCGCTCTGAGCTGCGGAGAGCATTCATACTGCTGTTGAACGCTCTCCCGATGGCTTCAAGGGAGAGGCGTGCACCGTCGCTTTCTCTGTTGGCCGAGGTGGGAAGAAGAATCTCGCACCAACACGTCGGCGACTGCCGGGGACAGTCTTGAAAGACTGGCCTGGCGTGAATGCAGGCCGTATATAAAGCGAGCCGCGTTTCTTACTGGGTGAGTGCTTCGACGCCTCTATTGCCAGCGCCCTGGTCACGACCCACTTCCCCTGAAAGGCTTCTTTTACAAAATAGCCGCCGCACGTGACCCAGGCGTTTCAGCGTTTCGTTTACGCTAACCTTCTAGTGCTTAGAGCACCGTGACTAAAAGCAGGTTTGCTCTCGATTGAGAAGCATTCAGCGTCATCTTGTGGGGTGCGTTGCTAAACTTGCTACGCGGGGGAGAAGAATTCTCGGTGTACTGAGAAGAACGCAGACATGAGAAAACGAAGAAGCGGACAAAGGCAAAGGATGACGAAAAGGCTATGCAAGCACGGGCTGATAAGCAGATTGTTATCATTTGGCGCCACCATCCTTGGGCACAGTCACCGGTCTGTTTTTACCGCCATGCAAAATTTTTGACTGGACTCAAATCGTTTTCCTTGCTAAATATTTAAACATCACTTGTTCTACAATTATAGTGTCAATCTCCTGTGAGTGTTACCACTTTTCATTTTATATTTCACTTATTTCCCGTTTTGTTTCCTCTACCCCTCAAATCATTTTTTTATGCAAGTATATTAAAAAAAAAAATTCTGTGCTACCCGATTCTTGGCCGATCCCCCTCTGTGGGTATGTGCCATAAGTTATTTGGACAACAACAACAACAAGCAGATAGGAGGCTGGAACGGGCGTGAGATAGGGACAGACTTTAGTCATATCTGTGGTGGGTTGTAGACCTTTACCTCTTGTTTTCCTCTTCTTTGTATTCGTGCAGGTACGCGTGTCAGACCCTGGACAGTAACCGTGACACTTCGGTAAAAACAAAAGCAGTCGCAATGTGGTCGCAATCTATGCGGCATTGTTCGAGAGATGCAGCCTTTACAAAAAAGATCTGGCCCGATATTTAGTGCGGCTGATGACAGTTTCGAGTTCACTAGCAACACTAAGGTCGCATTTGAACTTCCTCCCAGTCCTGTGAAACACTATGGGGCGTACTTCTCACACCACCCCTTCCACGTATACGAGACTGGGCATTGTCACGTGCTTATGACGACAGGCATTGATTCTAAAGAAAACCTTTTTACTAGGCCCGCAAGCAGACGACTTTGTGGCGGCAACAATAGCAACATGCATGCTATTAAATCGAGTGTTTAACAGACACTCTTTCTCGATCGCAATTAGTTTAAAGGTGACAAGTTACCTTCGAGATTAGGCTGCATAACACGCCGAAAAGCAGTCCGAACAGAGTAGATAGTGTAGCTCGAGATCACGTTTGTTCCAGAGCGGTCTGGTCTCGTATTTCACGACACCATGTAAGGAAGGGTGGCAGTTCCTGGACGGGGCTGGGACGGCAGGTCAACGCCGCTTGCGGCGGGGACTAGCCAGCCACCAAATTTTTATCTCTTGTAAGCCGTTATTACACCCGCCACCGCTCAGGTGGTGGACGACGGCTGTTGTTGCGCCGCGCGTCTTTCTCTCCCTCTTCTTTTTCTTTCTTCTCTATTTTTTCTTCTGTCCGCACGAGGCAGCGGAGGTGGCTCAGCTACAGAGCCAGTAGCAGGCCCGTGCATTTTCTTTTCCTTCTTCCTACAGCCACAACAACAACAACAACGACACCATGTAGCAAGGCTGAGTTTGAGAGACGACAAATAATACGAGAAAAGAAAAAGGTAGCCATGTGATTCTTTTTGCATTTCTCGGGTTTTCGTCGCATTGCGAGAAAAAATATACACGTGTGGCTTTCTTTATCGCAAATTTTGAAGTGATGTTGCTGAAGGTGCTCTCTAACTCTGCAAATACCCGCTATTGTCTGAAGTCAATAATCAGTAATCTAGAAAAACATACGCAATTAGGCAATTAAATTCAAAACGTTACATGTGATGCGCAAGACGGATGGCAGTTGTATGCAACTGGTTTCTCTCGCCTGCCTAAAATGTTAAATTCTTTTATAGCTCTTGACTCAAATTAGATGGCTAATTGGCCGGAATCTTTTGCATAGAACTACCGGTTAAATTATAACTATGGGGCTGACTCCAAAGAGACCAAATATTGTCTTTTCTTCTTAGGCAGCGCTTGCGTTCGATCCCAGCCTGATGGTAATCCTGCCTGATATCGCTATTGATGACGTTATTGTGGCTTTGTTTTTCGTTCTCAGTATATTCTATACTTACTCTTGTTCCATTCTCCGAACATTCGTGTTTATTATTGTTATTATTATTATTGTACTACTACTACCATAAAACCAATCGCAGAGCCTGTAGGGGCCAAACTATCTTTTCAGGCTTCTTTTATTAAGTGAATTGCTAGTGCGATGTGAATACGCCTAGATATCCATACGCCTTCCGCACGCTTTCAATGATGTGCATTCCGTTTGTTCTCCATGCATTTCTGCTGCCCGCATAAACCATATGGCCTCCGTACGTTTTCTATGAGGCACGCGCAAAGCCCGCTGAATCCAAATTGGGCCAGACAGAGAACACACATGACCTCACGGACGAGCAAGCAAACAGTACGCATATCTTCTCGCTTCCCCGGCTGACGGCAGCACGAACGTCATATCAAGAGGCCACAATACAGAAAGAAGGTCCAACTCCGTCGGCGCTGGGGTCGAGACGAGGATAATAGTCCATATGAATTGTGTGTGTTTCATATGGCACGAGTCATACGGAAAACACGCGGTTTCTACTCGACCTCCCGTACGAGGCGCTCGGAAAAATATACAGGACCTCGCAACCAAACAAGCTCGTACGTAGTACGCGTCTCTTCTTGGCCTCCCAGCTGGCGATAGCACGAGCATTATACGAGGAGCCCATAATACGCTAGTAGGTCTCCGTCCGAGGCAGGGGGTCGAGAAGGGGGAGCCACTGCCGGCGGGGGTAAAGGTCACGCGAGGCCGTCTTAGGCCCCGGCACGCGTTCATTAGGCGTGACCTCCGGTGGCGCCCCCGCTGCTCCGTGTGCGCGCGTGAAAGCGTATCACGGTCGCCATTAAGACGCAGAGCCCCCACTGTGGCCGGCTCGCATTGACGTCATACCACGGGTGGACCGTGGCACGCGCCTGCTTGGGAGCCGGATAACTTATGTGCAGCGGCTCGCGCGGGCGTAGGCGGCAAGGCGCCCTCTTTCCGATAACTCTTGCAGCGCTGCTTGCTTGGGTCTCTGTCAAGTCTCTCCGCCTATAGGAAGTCTGCGCTTAAAAGTGTACTCAAATAATGTTTAGCTTCGGCTCCATGTTTCAGTGGTAGTGCTGAGTATTGATTCGTACCGCACCAGTGCTCGCTGAAGGAGAAAAAATGGGAGCCTGACGCCAAGGCTTGGGGAAAAATAGAGGAGAAGAAGGGGGCAGTGAGCTGTGGAAATTAAAATAAGGACACCATGCCTCAAATAAGGTTAACGTTATTCCGTTATTCCAGATAACATCGAAATGATATGCATTTTACCCGAACATGCGATAGGGGATTAGTTAATCAGGTACCAGGGCACTGTAAGAGAGGGGAACGTAGCAGAGGACGGCAGATACATAGAGGCCGTTTTAAGGAGAAAGCCTTTAATAGCTCATGCTGTCGTGGACAAAATGTGTCCCGCTTTTGCGGCATTCTGATTGGCCGAGACGGGATGACGTGATAGAGGTCTCGACCAATCATAAAGCACCACCACAGTATGCGCGAATGCGTGCCTTATATGGCCATATGTCAATCAATTATCCATTACTAAATAATAAACTAATTAGTTACCAATGTATGACTAATTAACTCGTTATTTAACTAATTATGATTAATCATTCACCGAAGTAATAAATAATTGCATTTAATTAATTAAATAAATTAGTACCAGTTGCGTAGCAGAATGCGGTACTCAGGCTTTCGCCTTTCATTACTTTAGTCGCTAAGTCACTCGTAATTTTTGTAACGGGGAGGGGAAAAAGTGAATTTGCTGGGATCAGGTGGCTGGAGCTAGCAAGGTCAATTACAGGTCATTGGGAGAGGTATTTCCTCTGGCGTGGACATAAGCGGGCTGATGGTGTTAATAGTCTCACAAAGAAAGAACTAATCTTGCGAAACCTGCAGACGGGCACCTTCCCAAACTCGTATATCCTACACAAATGGCATCCTGTAGTGCACTCTTCCAAATGCAAAAACTGTGAAGGCATAGCGATCCCAAATCACATGCTCTGGGCTTGCCTAGCACTAAACGGGATACATGGAGATAAAGAGTCACGAGAATCCTCCCTTCACAGCCAGGAAGAACAAGCCCGCCAAAAAAGTAATCCGTCAAGCCCAGGCCGCCGGAAGCCAACTGATTCCTGCCGATGTATAGGGGATAGATGGACGGTGAAAGGGGGAGCTGTGTCTCAACCGATCATCCATACTCTCTGACGGGGGCAAATAAAGTGCTCTCTCTCTCTCTCTATCTCTCAATAGTGGCAATTTAGATCAGACCAGTATTCTTCGTTTCATACTGTCGATATGAGTATCCACCCCGGCCAGTACTGGATACCACGACCGCGTGATCGGCAACAGAGTGCATTAGCCACTGACCTGCAACGCATGGTGCTTGACAATAATGTCCGCCACATGATTCGTGATAAGGGCGAAGTTGAAATAATACGGCACTGCGAGGGGTCATTTAAAGAGAAGCGTGTACACGGTAGATAAGAAGAGCTGTTTTCCTGTGTACTGCGCCATAGAACCTAACCTAACCTAATCTAACCTAACCTAACCTAACCTAACCTAACCTAACCTAACCTAACCTAACCTAATCTAACCTAACCTAACCTAACCTAACCTAACCTAACCTAACCTAACCTAACCTAACCTAACCTAACCTAATCTAACCTAACCTAACCTAACCTAACCTAACCTAACCTAACCTAACCTAACCTAACCTAACCTAACCTAACCTGAAAACGCCGCTGCCGTATGGGTTGTGCCTATGCGCTTCGTACCGTAAGGCTATGTTCGTACATAACAATTATATTGACAAATAGTTAAAATGGCTATGCCCTTTGCATTTATGACTGTGATATTCAAACCACTCTCCCTTTTCCCCCGCATCACTGCACCGTACTAGGTTAAGCTGTTTAGTCGTCGTGTTGGTTTTTCCGTGCACTTTGTCGCTGTGCTGTTTATTGCCTATGTCGTTTTTTTTTTTCTGGTGGGTGTTGTTCTGGCGGGTGCTGTTCTGTCGTTGTTTGGTGTCTCCCATCAACACAACACAGCCTTAGGCTGCTTCTTTGCTAGCTTATAACGACCGGTGACACGTTGTCATGCACACGTCAATGCATTTTAGAGCCAGATTTTTCTATCTGGTAGTAATAGTGGGCTTACACCCTTAATTTCAGAGGAACCGAAGGGTATTCTTAAAAAAAAAAAAAAAAAAAATAGAAAGGTACAATAATATGGAGCGAAAGCATTAGGTGCGGGTGACCGTGCGTTCTTCTTTTTCTTGTTGTTGTTGTTCTTCTTCTCCTACTCTTCTTCTTCTTCTAATTCTTTTTTAATCCTTCTTCTGTTAGACGCAGCGCTGGCTCGGGGACCACGGACACGGCACACAGCGACGAGCGGTTAGACCTAGCATAGTATTGCTTTCGCAATAAAAAGAAAATGTAGTTAAACTTGAAAGAATCGTACATATCGTGATGAAAGCAGGCGCACTAAATAACGGTATGGCGACTGGTGAAATGAATGAGTAATGAACACGTAGAAGGCAATTAACGAGCCGCACGCGACTCGTACTAGTTTTATCAGATGCCGTGACCCACATGTTTATTTCGTGCCCTTCGTTGTTACGGTGTGATGCAGTTCCAGTTGGGGGTCATCCGTCATACGCACCTCATTAGCTGCGCTGCAGCAGCTGCCGACGGTGAATTGATGAAATAAATGGCTCGTCCGCCCATCTGAACACTCTCGCAACTGTGGTAACGTTGATGTCGTGCATCTAGAGTTTGCACGGTGCTACATCGTTCTTTCTTTCCTAACTCCTCTACACGATTTACCATACAGTGGCGCAGAACGATCGGCATTTGTATAATTCTCGGTGAGTGACAGATGCGATCGGAAAATGTCAATATATATATATATATATATATATATATATATATATATATATATATATATATATATATATATATATATTATAATGTTATTATAAATATTGATATGTCAAAATTATAAAAGTAAATACAGATATTCGAGAAAAGCTCAATCGATGATCTCACTGCTTAAGGCTCGAAAGAATTAAAAAGAAAACTCTGAGAACAATCTCAGCTTCATGTATATTCGAATCATTATACTGCGTTCTAACGACAAATTGGCTTTTTTCATCATAAGGAGAAAATATTCGAGTATGCTTGAAACGATTAAATAGAGAAGTAGCGGTATATGACTCAAGCACAGCTTTCTTAAACTAAAGCGAAGAGAGATATTTATATATTATTTTTCGGTCTCGATCTTTGATGTTAGGCCACTCCGCCATCCACACTTGCGGTCGTGTCATAAACGGTCGTGTATCACAAGCCTCTTCTGTCAGTGGATCGAACAGCGAGACAAAATTTTTCAATTTTAAACTCAACATGTTTTGACCGAAAGTTCCGCTTTTCGAGCCTAACAAAAACAACAGGACCATAAGAAACCATACAGTCGGCTTTTGAAAAACAAAATAAATAAGATGCAAATGTGTTCAGTGTTCATTTAGGAGTAAACATTTGAGCAACGAATAAAAATTTAAATTCGGGAACTTGGATTGCAGAAGAAAACGTCAGACTTTCGTAGCCTCTTTGAAAGTAAGCGGCGTTTGGTAGCGTGCGTGGAAAGAAATGGAAAGAAGCTATGCAAAGCTCTGAGCCTGTCGTTTTGTCATCGTACTAAAAATTAAAGGGTTCAACGCTGCTGAACCAAATGTGGAGCGAAAGCGTTAGCTGCGGGTGACTGAGCGGTTTTCTTCCTCTTCGTCTTCTTTTTCTTCTTCGTCTTCCTCTTTCTCTTCTTTTCTTTCTTTTCTTCTCCTTCTCGTAGCCACGCCTCTTCACGACGTAGCTGCGGCCCCCCGAGGTCTTGAAAACCTACCGCAGGGTAGCTTTCGCTACAAAAATTTGGAGGACGCTTAAGCTTCGCCTTCAAGAGTGGAACGCGATAGCGTTATTGCACCTCGTTCGCACCGCCCACTCATTCGCTCGGTATGCTCTGGAGTCACACAAAGACATAGTTTTCATACTCAACACTTCTATGTGTACTGTACAACTTTTTTCTAATTATTTGTTCAAACAAGTGCTTCTCACAATCTACATTATCGCACTGTGTTGTGCACACTACAACGTTTCTTGCTCCCGTGTTCCTTTAGCGTTCACACGCACTGAGTATGTCGGTCAGTCACACATCGCAGGGGACGCTTTCCCAGCAGAAGCGCTACGGCGCAGCGATCACGTCAGAGGCGTCCGGCATCAGACGCTGCACCTAGCAATCGCGCTGTGAGCGGTAAGAGGAGCCGCGTCGCCTAAACACCACTGTTCGAGCGACGCACACTGGATGTTGGAAGGGGAGAGAGCGAGAAAACTTATTAAACGCAAGGGTATTGGGGCATCCTCGCACCGGTACCCGCGCGGCCCGAAGGGGAGGAGCGGGTGAGCGAAGATAGTGATCTAAAGAAAGGAAAGACGCTTGATTCTACAACCCGTGAGGGTGCACGGCGAAACGTCAGGGGCGAGTGGCGCGCCACGTGTCGAGGCAGCGCCGCACATTGCGAGGAGGGGTTCTCCTGTGTTTGCCGCAAGATGGCTCTGCATGTGCGCAGAGCGCAGAAGAAATGTAGCGGAAACGTTCTTCGCTACTCGTGTAACTGCGACTTCTGCAAGTAACATGCTCATAATTACCGATATACACCACAGTATAACGTTCTACGGGACGTTTCTAAGGCAATACCGCATTCACTAGAAGCGCTTTTGTACCGCTTTCAAGCATCGAAAAAAAAAAAAAAAACTCGTGGCCGAGTGGTAGCGTCTCTGTCTCACACTCCGGAGACCCTGGTTCGATTCCCAGCCCATCTTGGAAGTTGCTTTTTATTTATGAAGTGCATGCCGGGATTTATCGCTCACGGCCAACGCCGCTGACGACACCGGCTTTTCTGCGACACGAGCTCCTTGACGCTACCGCGTTAAAAATGAATAGCCCAGATGCACGCAGGTGGGCACGCCTGGCGGCACCCTAGTTATGCGTTTCTAATCTAAAGGACTACAGACAAAATTTCGGTTGTATGTTTTCTTCATCTTGCGTGCGACATTACATTTTTTCGAATGACGGTGTGGTATTCAACTACTGCCGATAAAAAATGTACAATTGCGTACATTTCCTCGTCTGTTTAGGTTTAGATATCAGTCAGTTCAGTTCAGTTCAGTCGTTCAGTCGTGTCCGACTCTTCGTGACCCTATTGACCATGTCACGCCACGCTTTCCGGTCTCTCACTACCTTCCTAACATCACATAACTTCATCTGCAGTGCCTCGAGGATGCCATCTAACCATCGCGTTCGCTGCCTACCCCTTCTCCGGCAACCCTCAACCTTTCCCAACATCAAATCTTTCTCCAGCGACTCCTCTCTTCTCATCAGATGACCAAAATAGCTGAGCTTTAACTTTAGAATTTGACCCTCCAATGAGCAGTCAGGGTTTATGGTCGACAATATTGACTGATTTGATCTTCTGGCAGTCCAAGGAACTCTCAAGAGTCGTCGCCAGCACCACAATTCAAACGCGTCAATTCTTCGGCGGTCAGCCTTTTTCACAGTCCAACTCTCGCATCCATACATCACAACTGGAAAGACCATAGCACGAGTTATACGGATCTTGGTTGGCAGACTAATGTCTCTGCTCTTTACTAGGCGGTCAAGGCTAACCATTGCTCTCTTACCCAGAAGCAGGCGTCTCCTAATTTCATGGCTGCAGTCTCCTTCCGAGGTAATCTTGGAGCCCAAGAAGAGAAAATCTGTCACAGCTTCCACTTCTTGTCCCTTGATGCTCCAGGACTTGATAGGGCAAGACGCCATGATCTTTGTCTTTTTAATGTTCAGTTTAAGCCCAAACTTCTCACTCTCTTCTTGTACGCGCATCAGAAGTCTCTTGAGTTCCGCTTCACTTTCTGCAATTAAAGTGGAATCATCCGCATATCTAAGGTTGTTGATACGTTTTCCAGCAATCTTCACTCCAGCTGAAGACTCGTCCAGATCGGCCTTCCTCATGATGCACTCTGCATATAGGTTAAATAGGCAGGGCGACAGTATGCAGCCTTGCCTCACTCCTTTCTCAATCGGAAACCAATCAGTAAGACCATGCCCAGTTCTGACTGTGGCCTCTTGCCCTTCATACAGGTTCCTGAGGAGACAGATGAGGTGAATTGGAACTCCCATCTCTTGGAGAGCTTGCCACAATCTGCTGTGATCTACGCAGTCAAACGCTTTCGCATAATCAATAAAGCAGAAGTAGATGGGTTTCTGGAACTCTCTTGCTTTTTCCATGATCCAGCGAAGGTTGGCAACTTGGTCTCTAGTTCCTCTGCCCTTGCGAAACCCAGCTTGCACGTCCGGAAGCTCCCGATCCACATACTGCTGCAGCCTACCTTGGAGGATTTTCAACATCACCTTGCTAGCATGCGAAATAAGCGCGATCGTGCGGTAGTTGGAACAATCTTTGGCACTGCCTTTCTTTGGAATGGGGATGTAAACTGACCTCCTCCAATCCTGTGGCCACTGCAGGGTTGTCCAAATCTTCTGACATAATGTATGCAGAATGTTAACAGCGTCATGGTTGAGGTTTTGAAGCAACTCAGCTGGAATTGTATCAATTCCGCTAGCTTTGTTCTTAGCAAGGCTGGCTAAGGCCCATTCAACTTCACTCTTCAGGATGCCCGGCTCGAGATCAGTGACCACAACCGTCTTATGTTGGGTTTGCACATTCGGGTCCTTCTTGTACAGTTCTTCTGTGTATTCCTGCCACCTCTTCTTTATCTCTGCGGCTTCAGTGAGGTCCTTGCCTCGTTTGTCCTTTATCACGCCCATCTTAGCACAGAAGCTTCCTTTGATATCTTTGATTGTCTTATACAGAGCTCTTGTGTTCCTTAATTGGCTGTTGTCCTCAACTGCTTGGCACTGTATGTTCAGGAAGGCATTCTTATCTCTATTTGCTATTTTCTGAAAATCCGCATTGAGAACCTTGTATCTTTCTCTTTCCCCCATAACTTTTGCCATCCTCCTTTCCTCAGCTATTTGCAAAGCCTCTTCAGATAACCATTTTGCTTTCTTGCATTTCTTTTGCTTTGGAACTACCTTAGTAGCAACTTCTTGTATTATATCACGAACATCAGTCCACATCTCTTCGGGCTCTTTGTCTTCTAGATGTAATTCTTGAAATCGATTCCTCACTTCCACAGCATATTCTAATGGAACTTGATCCAGATTATACCTGAAAGGCCTTCTAGTTTTCTGCGTTTTTCTCAATCGAAGCTTAATCTTGGCAACAAGAAGCTGATGATCGGTGCCACAATCGGCCCCAGGCCTTGTTTTTACTGCTTGTATAGCGCTTCTCCATCTCTGTCGGCAAATAATATAATCGATCTGATTCCTGTACAGACCGTCCGGCGAAGTCCATGTGTACAGGCGCCTCTTGTGCTGTTGAAAATGAGTATTCGCTATGGTCAGGTTGTTTTCTTGACAAAACTCTACTAGCCTCTGCCCAGCTTCATTTGGCTCACCAAGACCGAACTTGCCTGTAATTCCGGATATTTCTTCACTCCCTACCTTAGCATTCCAGTCTCCTATGAGAAAAACGACGTCTGATGATGGGGTGCGGTCTAAAAGGCATTGTAGGTCCGCATAAAATCTCTCAACGTCAGCTTCTTCAGCAGTAGTGGTCGGTGCATAGACTTGGATAACTGTTATGTTGAAAGGGTGACCTTGGATCCGAAGTGAAATCATTCGGTCGTTTTTGGGGTTGTACCCTAGCACTGCTTTGCCCATTCTTCTGTTTACTATGAGAGCGACCCCATTCCTTCTCTTGGATTCGTGCCCACAATAAAAGACATAATGGTCGCCGGAGTTAAATTCTCCCATTCCGATCCACTTGAGCTCGCTGATACCCAAGATATCAATGTTCAATCTGTCCATTTCTCGCTTGACGATATCCAGTTTACCTTGCGTCATAGATCTTACATTCCATGTTGCTATGTGATACATCTCCTTGCAACATCGGACTTTCCGGTCGCTTCCCGACACATCCACAACTGAGCGTCCTTTTGGCTTTAGCCCAGCCGCTTCATTCGTCCTGGAGCTACTAGGAATCGCCCTTTGTTCATCCCCAGTAACATATGGGACGCCTTCCAACCTGGGGGGCTCATCTTCCGGCGCCATATCATTAATGGTATTGTGACTGGCCATAGGGTTTTCTTGGCAGGAAATACTGGAGTGGGTTGCCATTACCTTCTCCAGTGAATCACATTTTGTCAGAACTCTCTGCCGTGACCTGTGTATCTTGGGTGGCCCTACACAGCAGAGCTCACGACTTCATCGAGTTTCGCAAGCCCCTCCGCCACGACAAGGCAGTGATCCAAACTGCAGTATAAACTTCTAAATTCGGTGTCATTCCGGCTCTTGAAGTTGGGTGGCCTGAACGGCATGACTGTCTGGGAAAGGTGGTAAGGATGGCGGTTCTTGGTGCTACGGGTCTTGGACGGGTAGGTCAACGCCGCTCGCGGCGGGGGCTAGCCTGCCACTGAATTTTTATCTGTTGAAGGCCGTCATTGCACCCGCCACCGCTTCGGTGATGGACGACGGCTGTTGCGATGCGCGTCTTTCTCTCCCTCTTCTATTTCTTTCTTCTCCATTTTCTCTATATCTAACCTGACCTCGGCGGCTGCGTTTCGATGGAGGCGAAACGAAGAGGCCTCCGTGTGCTGTGCGATGTCAGCGCACGTTAAAGATCCCAGGTGGTTGAAATTACTCCGTAGCCCTCCAATACGGCTCCTCTTTCTCTCTTCCCACTTTCACTCCCACCTTCCCTTTCCCTTACGGCGCGGTTGAGGTGCCCACAGAAAACAAGTGAGACAGTTACCGCGCCTTTCCCTTCCTATAAATAAATCAGTTAAATCAGTTCTCTACTATCTGCACGAGGCAGCGGAATCTTGCACCGCCGGGGTGGCGCAGTGGTAAGACGCCCGACTACTGTGCCCGAGTTCCTGGGTTCGAACCCGACCTCGGCGGCTGCGTTTCGATGGAGGCGAAACGAAGTGGCGTCCGTGTGCTGTGCAATGTCAGCGCACGTTAAAGATCCCCAGGTGGTCGAAATTACTCCGTAGCCCTCCACTACGGCTCCCCTTTCTCTCTTTCCACATTCACTCCCACCTTCCTCCCTTCCCTTACAGCGCGGTTCAGGTGTCCACAGAGCAAGTGTGACAGATACTGCGCCTTTCCCTTCCAGTGAACCAATTAAAGGTAAGAAATCTTTCTTCTCTATATTCTCTACTATCTGCACGAGGCAGCGGAGGTGCCCCGCCGGGGTGGTGTAGTGGTAAGACGCCTGACTACTGTGCCGGAGCACCCGGGTTCGAACCCGACCTCGGCGGCTGCGTTTCGATGGAGGCGAAACGAAGAGGCGTCCTTGTGTTGTGCGATGTCAGCGCACGTTAAAGATCCCCAGGTGGTCGAAATTACTTCGTAGCCCTCCACTACGGCTCCTCTTTCTCTCTTCCCACTTTCACTCCCACATTCCCTTTCCCTTACGGCGCGGTTGAGGTGCCCACAGAAAACAAGTGAGACAGTTACCGCGCCTTTCCCTTCCTATAAATAAATCAGTTAAATCAGTTCTCTACTATCTGCACGAGGCAGCGGAATCTTGCCCCGCCGGGGTTGCGCAGTGGTAAGACGCCCGACTACTGTGCCCGAGTTCCCGGGTTCGAACCCGACCTCGGCGGCTGTGTTTCGATGGAGGCGAAACGAAGTGGCGTCCGTGTGCTGTGCGATGTCAGCGCACGTTAAAGATCCCCAGGTGGTCGAAATTACTCCGTAGACCTCCACTACGGCTCCCCTTTCTCTTTTTCCTCTTTCACTCTCATCTTCCTTCCTTCCCTTACGGCGCGGTTCAGGTGTCAACAGAAACAAGTGTAACAGATACTGCGCCTATCCCTTCGTTTGAACTAATTATATATATGGGAGAAAAAAAGTCAGACAGTGACTGCGGTTCATGCTATCAATTTGATTCCTGCAAATGTTTCGTCAGTTCACAGACGCTTCGTTATATCGGGGTCTTCCTTATATCCGAGTTTTTCGTTATACCCATTCACTACAACAGGAAATAGGAGATCCTCTTATTTCCACTTTGGCGCCTTTCAACCATCGCAGGTGGTATACAGACCGTGTTAGATACGGCAGTTTGCTTTTCCACATGCCAGTTGGCAGGTGGTAGAGGACTCAGATCGATTTTCTCGCTGTGACCTCTTTTTGCTAACGCAATGAAATTCGAGTATATTCTACGGTCGTAGGAGAATGCTACGGGCCAATCCACGTATGACAATGTCGTGAGTATCAACACAAAATACCTCCTCTATAGCGGCTCCATCGAGCGCCTCATTTGTAGAACTCGAGTCACACCAGAGTCCCAATGCTGGTCACATGTACAGGGTCGTTCACTCTTAGTGCGAACATGCCATTGCGTCATGATCCAGTCATGCGCTGAAGTGGGAGGCCATGAGAAGCACCACCTCCAGAACCATCTCTGCCTATTCCACTTTGCTTCTATGTGCGGCCCGATTGGACGCAATGACGCTTTGAAAAGAGCAGCCATCTGTTTACGTGTTCGCATTAAGAGTGGACGACCCTGTACAGTCTAGATTAACGCGAAGGTTTTAACCTTCGTTTAGGTCATAACTTTTTCTTGTCGTGACGGTCACTCTGTGCAGAAGGAAAATGGCGGTTCAAGTTCAAGCTCGTTTATTGTCATTAAAATAATATAATGCATAAGGGTATGTATTACAGTAAGAGGTCTCGAAGTGGTATGCTGTATTGGATCTCTTGTGCGAAAGTACACGATATTACTAAACATTAGCTTTGAAAGGAATAAATACCGAATACAGCGAATGCGCCAATGATAACCGAACTAACCAATATAAACATCAAAACAACTGCAGAGAAGAACAAATAAAAATAACAATATTAACTCAGGAAGGAAATACAAAAATAAAGATGTTCTATTAAAAAAAAAATTGTCGGAGTGGATCAAGGGATTGGATTTGGGTAAAAATGAAAGAGCGCAACGACCGTTTGAATAAAGGAGGAGATTGTAGCTATTGGAATGGTTAATTGCTTTACCGAAAGTGCAGGATAGAGAAATCTTTCGGCAAGCTAAGCTTATATATGTGCCCCTTTCAGATTTCTTGCGTAAATAAACCGTGTTAGATCAGTTTATTCGGAGTAGGATAATCCTGGAGTGATCACCTTCAAGCAGCACCAGACTGTATACTCTAAAGGATCTCGTTTCTTGAGTGTTCTCTCTGTCATGTACCATCTTTTTACTGCTGCCTTAGGTGAAGTCTTGCAGGTCATCTTGCATGGTTGCTGCTTGGTCATGGAGTGCGACTGATAACCCACTCCCAGTGCTGAAACTGCCTGAGCGACGAAAACAACTTTAGGTCTCTTGTGTCCATCACAAAAAAAAAAAAAAGAAAAAAAAAAAACTGCTTTGTGCGGTAGCATTGGTGATTTGTGGGGCTTCTAATAGCGACTGTAAATTACTCAGCTTGGCTGATGGGGAGGGGCTGGTTGCGAGCATACGTTCACAGCCGCGTCACGTGTTGACGACTGGCGCGTGCAAAAGAAAACCAGCATGCGCCTTGGTAACCGTGCATTCAAGGAAGTCACGTGATCAGACGCCATGGTTACTGGCACGGGACCGCTTGCTGCTGTGTTGGAAGCGAGTAGCAGGTTATTCAGTTCTTCGCTGGTATGGAGGTTGGCTGTCCGATTTGTACGACCCGAGCGTCTCATACGCTGACATGTTTGAATCACCGAACACTTTCTCCGATTGATCTAGACACTTTTTTGACGGCGCCGAAGCATAATGTCGAATTTACCGGAAGTTCGTATTAAGCAGCTTTAAGAATATGTTAAATTACAAAAAAAAATAGATTACATTATAATAAATAATTAATTGCCCAGGATGCACCAGTTACTTTCTACATCCTAATCAATCGAATAAGGTGAAACAACTGGCATTTCACAGTGTTGGAGAACAGTTTGCGACTTAGAGTCAAGTATTTTCGAGGTGGCTGCTGTGGCATGCATCTACGGAAGAGATCGAGCTTTAGTGCCAATATTGCGCTGTCCGGTCGCCTCCAATGACCTCATTTTCGAAAGGAAAATTAATGCGCATCGTCATGCAGGTTAATTCGCCCTGAAGTACGGGAAGCAGTGGACAGCGTCATTTTTTCTTGCATCTGTCCACGGCGATCGCGGTCGTCGCGAACAGCGTGGCATGCATCATACATATAAAGAACAGCCGGACTCATGCATTCTTAACCGATGGGCGTTGCTTTGTAGAGCACTCTCTTTTTCCACGGTCCGACAGGTACCTCGTGTTTATTGCGCTTCCACCCTAACGTGCACTCGGGAAAAGAGCGCTTTTCCATCCTATTATGTCTGACATTTCTCCTGCTGAAAGTGCGTCTAGGTGGAGGGGTGTCGTGGTGTATGGGTCGCATAACGCGAGACTAACGCGCATAAACGCGTCGGTTAAGCTCCATTGCACTGCATTAGGCAAGATGTAATGTGCTCAACTAACGGTTATAATTAGGAGATATGTGTCTATTAGCATGCATGCACAAACCGGTGACTGTTACTGAGGGAGAGGAACCATTGTATCCGGTCGTAAATTGCATAGTTTGTATTCAAAATATTTAAGGCGAAGCTGATTCTTGGGAAATATGTCAAAATCTTTTTCAGAATTCAATAACAAGTGCATCCATTGGTGTATGATAGTTTCGCAATTATAACTAATCTCAGAAATGAATAGAGCTTATTCAGTATCGTTCAACATACCTTTTCGAAAATCATGCTGGTTTTAGTGACCTAAATCTATGGATGTCAGTTTGAGACCTGCGAGCACAAACGACATGTCCCATTAACTTTAACGTTCCGAAGTGACTCAGGCTATGAGAGACGCCGTAGTGGAGGACTCCGGAAATTTCGACCACATGAGGTTCTTTACAATGTGCACTGGAATAGCACAGAACACGGCAGTCTTGCTTTCCGCCGCCATCGAAAAGCGGCCGCCGCGGCCAGGATTCAATCCCGCACCCTTGGGCACAGAAGTCCAGCGCCCTATAACCATTACACCACTGCGAAAGCGTCAACTACAAGAGCGGTTCTTAATCAACAGCCTTACCAAACCTAATCCACATAAATTATCTGTTCTACATGGAGCGCTGCCAACGCTACATGTCGAACAGGATTCCGACCGAATCGCTCATGTATATGCGCAATTTGATAAATTACGCCGATGTGCCATTGATTCGCTCCGCGATCGGAAAACCATCAGTCCGTTTCCTGCAGCGAAACCCCATATGGGGCGTTCTTTTTTTTTTTTTTTTTTTTTTTTTCCAGCGCAACGTTTTGGTCCATTACCCTTTTTCCAAGCATTTCACCTCAGATGAGCCGAGAACCAGACCGGTGGAAGCTTTGCACTCATTGAAAACCAAAGGGATAGTGCCCGTGCGCCTTAGTCGCATTTGTTTATTTATTACATACTGCAGACCCTTGGGTCCAAGCAGAGAGACATAGTTGAGAACAAAAAAAGAGCAAAGAACAACAAAAGTAATAAGAAATTATACAATATTAATCGCAGTGCATAGCCTTCTGTAAATTAGTTTTCCAATCTGATATTGCGCGAGGGAAAAAGGAAAACATAAACGTGTTAGTTCGAGCATATATAGGGTGTCAGTGAGTCAGGATGATGATGTCTCATATAGCGTGTTGATGCGGGAGATATATAAGGGGACTGGTTTATTGCAAGCTTGTTATTTATCAAGAGAGAAAGGAATTCTAGCCTCAGCTGTTTTCTGCGGGATTCAAGTGTGGGAATAGAATTATCTGTCATTGTTTGAGAGGGTGAGTCAAACCTAGCGAATATATTAAATATAAACTGAACTGATTTTCTTTGTATTTTCCCAAGGTGCTTGATATTTGACTTAGTGTGAAGATCAAGTGTGAGGATTTGTTCTAACGAGGTACATGGGGGTTAATGTTTTGCGGCTAAACTGTTGTAGTACTTGCGTGCGGGCTAGTTGGTTAGATGACTCTGAAGACCTCTGGCGCTGCATAAGTACACACGTCATCGGTGTGAACGTCTTGTTGTAATCTCTTGTGTGTGTGTTGTGTTTGTGGGTAACTGTGCAGCGCCAGAGGTCTTCAGAGTAAGCTGTTGTAACCTTAAAATACGAAAAGTGGGGTGCACAGTCGTAAATGGCGCGCTGCAAAGGGCTGATGGTTTTCTCTGCAAATGGGATGAGCGAGAAAGGAGCACAGAAAAAAAAAGAATGTGCGCGTGTGTGTGTGTGTGTGTGTGTGTGTGTGTGTGTGTGTGTGTGTGTGTGTGTGTGTGTGTGTGTGTGTGTGTGTGTGTGTGTGTGTGTGTGTGTGTGTGTGTGTGTGTGTGTGTGTGTGTGTGTGTGTGTGTGTGTGTGTGTGTGTGTGTGTGTGTAGAAGCAAGATGCCACAGAATAGCATACTGATAGTACCGCACTGTGGAAGAAGAGAACAGTGCGAAGAGAAAGGGAAAAGGGGTGGCTTCAAGTAAGCTTCCAACGGACTCTCGGCATAGGGCGGCCAACCACCAAGTTTTATTTAAATATAGAATGTTCTCATCATCATCAAGAAAGCTTGACTTGCCAGTTAATGCCGGTTGCATGGCGCCATGTCATCTCCCGAGTTTCCCTTCACAGATGCAAAGCGCAGCGCCTTTGCTGTCACGTCACCGCATACACCGAACGTCAACCGCTCCCATTTCATATCTCTTGAACGGCGCCCTATATTGCCCGAGATATGAAGTGATCCGTGCGGAACAGATCAAATGTCTACGCTACGCGGCAAGCATCCAACTTCTTGGGTGTACTTGACTCGTCCCGTGATCTTATCACGTCTGACGCACGAGCGAAGAGCGCGTCTCCTGTTGCGGTGTAAGGTGCGCTATGCGGAAACACGCGCGCGAAAAACGGCGCAGATGGAGAAGCAGGCGGTGTACGTGACCATCGAGAGCCGGAGCGTAGGTGTATCGAGTATTGGTTTCCCGGCACGCTACCTTTGCACAGACGATACGTGCGACGACTACACTGAAAGGGCGAAGCGGTGGCGAACGGGGGGTGGTGACGGCGAGCGGTTTAGGGGGACTCTTTTTTGCACCTACCCTGCGAAACACCTGCGAAAAGAGCGCGAGGACATCGATGAGGAAAAACACGATAGCTGACAAGCGGCAAACTGCTTGAATGACTGAACGCAACGTGTGCCTGAAAATGAGGGCGCAGCATGACAGACTGCATGACAGACTAAAAGAAAAAAAGTACAAGAAAAAACGGAGGAGTATGTTAAGGGAGTGGAGTCCAACATTTCAAACATGTGATATGAACTAACTATAGGTGAAAGAAAACAACCTAACCCCCTTTGTGTCCCCCGTGAGAAGCTGCCAGGTTACTGACATTCATTCATTCATTCATTCATTCATTCATTCATTCATTCATTCATTCATTCATTCATTCATTCATTCATTCATTCGTACACTTCGTTTTATATATTTTTTTCTGTATCCACCATGCTATAGGGTCTTGGAATAAATAAATAAATAAATAAATAAATAAATAAATAAATAAATAAATAAATAAATAAATAAATAAATAAATAAATAAATAAATAAATAAATAAATAAATAAATAAATAAATAAATAAATAAATAAGGAACTGATATGGCTGCCCACTGGCTCGTTGTTTCTTGGCACTTTCAGGCATCTCGCTATTGATCACCTTGCCGGGCCCCTCAAGGCTAAAAAAAAAAAACAATTTTTCTAATGGGGCATAAAACAGTTATGCAAAATTATCGATTGTACTGCCGACAGTTGAGCTACTATCGAGCGATTGACGGTAAAAAAAGTCGGTAGCTCTATCGATCGTCTTCTGAATAGTACATTATAGAGGTATTATTATCACGACTACTTTCAATAAGACTTTTAATAGAATCAAATGCAAAATTTGCCTTGGATAAAACATAAACTTAGTTTAGTCTCACTCCCCTGGGTTAGAATAAACTCCATTACAGCCACTGCTCTCAAATATAGCCAGTAACTTAGAGGATGGACGAGTATGTGTCATTACCCTCAGACAGGCATGGTTTCTCGGCCAGCAAAATAGCAACATACGCGAAACATAGCTTCAATCTAAAAATCTTCTGTCATCGTCTTTGTGAAAAATGCAGTTCTATTGTTTAAAATAACACCGAGTCATAGAGGAATAATTGAGAAACCTTTGTCGAATAATTAAGAGAAGGAAACAAGACAGCTAAATGCATAATAAAATGCGGAGTGTATAACTAAACCATTGCCTCTTGATCGATTGTGCAATACTTAATTTGCTCACAAAAATAGCAGTTCTACGTTCCTGTAACTAAATCTACCACTGTCCGCCGTTCCATAAATTCCAGACACCTTTTTTTATAGAATAATAAATTAAACAAATAGGAAGACAAACTGGATATATAAAAGGACAGATGATAAAGACTTACAAGGGAAAGAAATTGCGCTGCCTGCAGACATCTCCAACTTTTCCGTGCAGAAAATAATACTCTCTTTGAGTGTTTGTGAGTTTTTCAGAGGCTGTCCACACACATTGAGGGCCTAGAAGCAGTCGACTGCGTATATAGTTACCTGCAAGGCTATATGTGCGTCAGTAAGTCAACAACAATGTTTTCAGTCAAGAAAACAATGCCAGACAAGTATCGAGTATTGTAGGCTAAGATTATATTTTCTAACTTAAGAACTAGATAATTGCTAGCTGATTAATTATACTCTTTGTTCAAGTAATGCCACTGAGCAGGGGCCCCCATCTCCTATGACGAGCTGTGACGTAGAACCTCACTTTTTTTCTTTTCATTCCGCAACGCGAAATTCTCTAAATTTTCTTTTTCTTTTTCCCAATAATTTATTTTATATTGGTTTAAATCCGTTATGCTTTAGGCGGTGCGAGCTGGGAACGCAATTTTTATTTCTCTTCAATTATACACACTGACTTCTGTCTACATCTCACCGAGCTTTGCAGGCGTAACCTACGTAGATTACAATATAAAGTGTTAGTATTAATTGTGCTGGCAACAACCACCAGAGAAGCACAGTGAAGAGGTTGACAGTGATGCGACACAGCGGGATGAGAGGGCTGTGGCTGTGGAGACCACCAAACGACGCCTTGAGAACTGCATAAGGCGTACTAGATAAATAGTGTTGGTGGCGTTGCGCCAGAGCGGGACAGACTCCGTCACAGTAGAGAATTGACTTGGCTGGGACCTCTCTGGTCCACCTGGTAAAAAAGAGAAGCCTCAGAACCAATCCAATCCAATCCAAAAGCACAAGTCTCTCGTCCCGCCCGCTTCTGAGCCGAAATGGGGGAGAATTTTTGATTCATCAGGTGTGACTGCCGGCCGACGTGTTGTTCGGAATTTGGCCACTGCTTTGCAAACAACAGACGCGGCTGGTTTCACCAGATGAGCATGTATTGAGCGTTCAGCGTCAGCAAGCAGTCGATAAAAATTAGGCTAGGCAAAAAATTGCCAACACTTCGCAACTAGAGCAGGATTTATCAAAAACGCTTCTAGTTTCTTGGCCGGCATTTCAATTTGTGTCAAATTTTGGGGCGTTGCACTCCAACAACTTTCTTCAAAAGGAAGTAATCGATATTCCGAATGCGGAAAGAAAAACGAAAAAGAAAAAAAAAAGCCGTATTAAGTGTTCGGAATTGCTCTCCTATAAATTTAAGCGGCCTTTCTTGATTTAAAAATAAAAAAGAACTCTAACTAAATTAGTTAATGTGCTGAAATAAGTTGTCTTGAGAGTGAAATTATTGGTGGATGCATATACAGGGGCTTTAAATTCCGAATTTGATAATTTATTTAATTCACCTGAAAAACTGTTTACGGGCTGCCCGAGCATTGCTGGTAGCTACTGTAAATGTTTGGCAGCATCGCTGGATAACAAAACTGCATATGTATTCGCAAACCTATCTACAGTTATTGATGGCACCACCGATAGGGGTACCATCGTTTCTACCTATCCATTTTGCTAAAAACTGTAGATACTATCAATAGCGAATTTACGGTTAGTTTTGAATCTCTGTGGCATATACATTGGCATCGGGTTTCGGTAAAAACATCTCTGGGATATAAATAATTCCATAGTAAATGTCCCCGTACACAGCAACGTTTATAAAGCATCTATAAACGTTGGTACACAGGACGTCCCGGAAAAAACAATCCCCCTATGCGAAGTAGAAAAAAAAAAAATGTACCCAGACGGGCGCAGTCAAACGTATCGCAACGTAACGATTTACTTCGTCTCGTTCACGACTTATCACAGGTGAGTTGCTTTTACTATCGCCGACTATCATTGCATATTTTATGATTGTATTTTAAACTTTATTTGCATTTTTGTTTCCGGTCATTTTGCCTCTCTTTCCAAGTGCTGCAGTTATTTAATGGCCTATAAAGCGTATATACTCTGTTTTTCCGGCGCGAGCTGCAACAGTGTATGATATACCGCTTCCACCCGTCTGCTTTGGAGTCATCAAACGTCGAATTGATGCGGAACATTTAGAAAATGATTCCACCGGATCGTTCAGTGCTTAAATGACATCAAAGGTCGAAATATGTTGTAGTTACATGACACGAACTGCGCGCTGCACGATCGTGATGTAAACTGCTGCCAGAAGTGCAGCAATAATTTTATTCTGTCAGAATCGGATGATTCGTGAGGGTGTTTCAATGAAGCCTTTGTTGTGAGCAGCTCTCGAAGAAAATCAGAGGACCCAGTTAATTGTTTATTTCTTAATGAGTAATCTTAGACCGCGGATTATATCTGTCTCAATGAGTTTTTAATGAGGTGAGGAACTGGGGACCGCGCACTGTATATAGCTAGTCGGATGATATGTTGTGATAGACTGTTAATTTCCGTCTTTGCCCTGCCTTCTGCAGTGCCGGTAAACACGCCAGGCACCCACAAGAGTCAGCTAACCTGAACAATTACTAAATATATTTTCAAAGTCAAGAAAGAACTCACTAAACGTGCACATTTTGTTTTTCTTTTTCTTTTTTGGAAAGTCAGTTCTGGTGGGGGGGGGGGGGGGGGGGGTGCATTTTTAAAGACGATTTACGCTTCGAGGACATTTCTCCTATAGAAATGGGTTTTCAGGGGCTCTTTATTTCAGGGACGTTTATCTTTTTTCCTGGACCGTACTTCCCGAGGGTGATTTTGTGGGAACAATTTTACCTACACCCATTGACATTACCTGCAGCGTATTTTAAAAGCTTCCTTTTTAATTTCGGATCAATTTTGTTTTCTGGCATTGGTCACATTGGTTGGGTAAAGAAGTCTCGCGTTTCAAGCGTCCGTGGGAAGTGGCTGCACCCCATGGGTCATTAACGACTGCCCCTCAGCATTGGCTGGAAGACGCAACCAGCGGTTGGCTAGAGCATGTGGCGATCGAGTGGCGGTGCCTGTCTTGGATGGTGGTATCCGCTCTCTTGAAATTTCTTAGACTGGCCGCTCGTGGATTTCATCGGATGCTCTCACATGGTGACGTCCGACCAAATGGAATGACAGGCGGACGGACGGACGGACGGACGGACGGACGGACGGACGGACGGACGGACGGACGGACGGACGGACGGACGGACGGACGGACGGACGGACGGACGGACAGACAGACAGACAGACAGGCAGGCAGGCAGGCAGGCAGGCAGGCAGGCAGGCAGGCAGGCAGGCAGGCAGGCAGGCAGGCAGGCAGGCAGGCAGGCAGGCAGGCAGGCAGGCAGGCAGGCAGGCAGGCAGGCAGGCAGGCAGGCAGGCAGGCAGGCAGGCAGGCAGGCAGGCAGGCAGGCAGGCAGGCAGGCAGGAAGGACAGACAGACAGTGAAATAAGACAGACAGATAGGCAAACAGGACAGACAGAGAGGCATACGTACAGAGAGACCGACAGACAAACAGATAGATAGACAGACAGGCAAGCAAGCAGGACAGACAGAAAGACAGGACAGAGAGGTAAACAGGACAGACAGACAGGCAGGACAGATAGACATGTAAACAGGACAGACAGCATTACAGAGAGACATGTAAACAGGACAGGCAGGCAGGCAGGCTGACAGATAGGCAGGCAGGCAGGACAGACAGTGAGACAGACAGACAGACAGACAGAAAGAGAGACAGGCAGGCAGGAAGGACAGACAGACAGGCAAACAGGACTGACAGAGGCAAGACAGACAGACAGACAGGCAGGCAGGCAAACATGACTGACAGATAGACAGACAGGCTGGGCAGACAAAAAGGCAAGCAGGATAGACAGACAGCCAGGAAGGACAGACAGACATATGTAAACAGGACAGGCAGACAGACAGACAGGCAGGCAGGCTGGCCAGACAGACAGGCAAATAGGATAGACAGACAGCCAGGCACGACACATAGACATGTGAATAGGACAGACAGACAGGCAGGCAGGCATAACAGACAGACAGACAGGCAAACAGGACAGACAGCCAGGACAGCTATGTAAACAGGACAGACAGAGAGGCAGACAGGATAGACAGACATACAGACTGACTGACAGGCAGGCAGGCAGAACAGACAGACAGTGAAATAAGACACATAGACAGACGTGCAAACAGGACAGACAGACATACAGACAGAGAGACAGGACAGGGCATACACACAGACAGGCAGGTATGACAGAAAGGTAGGTAGGCAGGCAGGCAGGCATGATGGAACGGTAGGTAATGCAGGCAGGCAGGACAGACAGACAGATAGACAGGCAAACAGGACCGACAGACAGGCTGACAGACAGACAAGCAGGCAGACAGGCAAGCAAGACAGACAGTACAGGTAGTCAGGACAGACAGGCAAACAGGGCGGACAGACAGACAGGCAAACAGGATAGACAGACAGCCAGGCACGACAGACAGACAGGACAGATAGACATGTAAACAGGACAGACAGAAAGACAGGCTGGACATACAGACAGGCAAACAGGAGAGACAGACAGCCAAACAGGACAGGCAGACAGACAGACAGTCAGGCAAGCAAGCAGGACAGACAGGACAGGTAGGCAGGACATACAGACAGACAGGCAAACAGGACAGACAGACAGACAGACAGACAGACAGACAGACAGACAGACAGACAGACAGACAGACAGACAGACAGACAGACAGACAGACAGACAGACAGACAGACAGACAGACAGACAGACAGACAGACAGACAGGCAATCAGGCAGGCAGGACAAACAGGCAAACAGGACAGACAGACAGACAGACAGACAGACAGACAGACAGACAGACAGACAGACAGACAGACAGACAGACAGACAGACAGACAGACAGACAGACAGACAGACAGGCAGGCAGGCAGGCAGGCAGGCAGGCAGGCAGGCAGGCAGGCAGGCAGGCAGGCAGACAGGCAGGCAGGCAGGCGGGCAGACAGACAGACAGACAGACAGACAGACAGACAGACAGGCAGGCAGGCAGGCAGGCAGGCAGGCAGGCAGGCAGGCAGGCAGGCAGGCAGGCAGGCAGGCAGGCAGGCGGGCAGACAGACAGACAGACAGACAGACAGACAGACAGACAGACAGGCAGGCAGGCAGGCAGGCAGGCAGGCAGGCAGGCAGGCAGGCAGGCAGGCAGGCAGGCAGGCGGGCAGACAGACAGACAGACAGACAGACAGACAGACAGACAGGCAGGCAGGCAGGCAGGCAGGCAGGCAGGCAGGCAGGCAGGCAGGCAGGCAGGCAGGCAGGCAGGCAGGCAGTCGGGCAGACAGACAGACAGACAGACATACAGACAGACAGGCAAACAGGACAGACAGACAGACAGACAGACAGACAGACAGACAGACAGACAGACAGACAGACAGACAGACAGACAGACAGACAGACAGACAGACAGGCAGGCAGGCAGGCAGGCAGGCAGGCAGGCAGGCAGGCAGGCAGGCAGGCAGGCAGGCAGGCAGGCGGGCAGACAGACAGACAGACAGACAGACAGACAGACAGGCAGGCAGGCAGGCAGGCAGGCAGGCAGGCAGGCAGGCAGGCAGGCAGGCAGGCAGGCGGGCAGACAGACAGACAGACAGACAGACAGACAGGCAGGCAGGCAGGCAGGCAGGCAGGCAGGCAGGCAGGCAGGCAGGCAGGCAGGCAGGCAGGCAGGCAGGCAGGCGGGCAGACAGACAGACAGACAGACAGGCAGGCAGGCAGGCAGGCAGGCAGGCAGGCAGGCAGGCAGGCAGGCAGGCAGGCAGGCGGGCAGACAGACAGACAGACAGACAGACAGACAGACAGACAGACAGACAGGCAGGCAGGCAGGCAGGCAGGCAGGCAGGCAGGCAGGCAGGCAGGCAGGCGGGCAGACAGACAGACAGACAGACAGACAGACAGACAGACAGACAGACAGACAGACAGACAGACAGACAGACAGACAGACAGACAGACAGACAGACAGACAGACAGACAGACAGACAGACAGACAGACAAGCATGAAAGAAAGACAGAGAATGGGAAGAATACGGTCCCTGGGCATCAACCCCAATTATAAGAAAATGATCGGTTTGGGTTGCACTTCTCGTCTTCATCAAAGTTCGCTGAACAGAAATGTCAGCTCACGGATTTATAATGTGAACTCCATTACAATTAACAACGCAGTAGCACCGAGTTCCATGCGTTCCGTCAGGGAATCGCTGTGCGAGCGCAGATGTACCGCACAAACAGACCCTCGACGCTGCTGAGTCTTCCGTTCTCCGGCCACTTTCTGTTGCGCTGATCCTCGAAAGAAGGTTCTTAGAATAACGCAGCTTCTGTCCAAACACTTTAACGGCGCTCGGCTCAGATGTGCACCTGAGCCTTTTGCAGTTGAGGTCTTAAAAGAGAATCGGTGCGAAAAAAAGCCTTGTATTAGTCCAAGCAGCAAAATACGAGGAGCTCCTAACTGTCAAGGGTATACTTCTTCCGCGAAAAAAAATATTTGATCCTCTATGCCCGCCCCCCCCCCCCCCCCCCCGCCCTTCCCCACTTTCTTTTGTGGAAATCATTTCGAAGAAATAACTCAATATGTCGTGTAGATGGGACGTTATCTCTGTCTTTCGAATATCAGTGTGTGTCTTCGACGGGGGCGAGTGGCGTGCCCTTCAGGATATTGTTGAAGTAGTCCTTACGAAGAAGCGGTGAGCCGAATTCGTTTAAGAGCCACTTCGCTGCAAGATAACATTTGTGTTCGACTCCGCAGCCCGGGGACAAAAAGGCCCTTTAGCCATATTTACTAGAAGAAGGTTTGCACAAAAGTCCGGCATTTAGCGCACTGACAAGCCATTTGTACACTTGAAATCGAAGAACATCTCTGGTGCTTACATTACCAGTACGTCGCGTGAAATTTTTGTTTTCATAATTTTAGAATTTGGGGCTCGTACCTAGGTATAGCGTATAGTTCAAAGGACTGTGCATTTATTAGGATGTCTAAAGTACTGAACAACGCGACCTGGGTAGCGTATAGTAGGATGTCTAAAGTGCTGAATAACGCGAAACACATGTTCAAGTTGCTTTGAGATATATACCACAGTAGAAAGTAAATAAATGAACTAATTATTTTAGTATGAGCAAAATTTACTCCAGAAAGAACTCTTCTCATTACTACTCGCGTTAGAAGCCCGCTGGCTCATATTTAGGTTGCTTGGAACTAATAAAGTAAAAGTCGATCCAATTTATTCACAAACTAGAATAATTAAGCGCTTAAAAATGTATCCACTAATGCAATTTCTGGAGGCTGTCGCGAGGAAAAGCAACCTAAACACCATACCCTTTCCGTATAGTGTTACCGTGACAGACACGCTGAATTTAAGCTGATTTTACACTAAGCTTAGGTTTTGTACTAAGTCCGTAAAAATTGACGTTTCTCTATCATGCTCTTGAAAATTGTGTTAGCGAAATGGATTTAGAGCAATGCGGCGAGCATAGTACATTCTGTAAGCTAAAAAGAAAAGCAATAACTTTAGATTTCTCAGTTTTGTACTCGATGCGGTAATTGATGCATTATCGACATAGTTTTCATTTGTTGGCAGCCAATGTCTCGTAACCCACGATTGCTTTTGATTGCTCATCCCCATAGCAGGAAAAACGACAGTGATTCTATTTGTGCTGTTCCAAAAGAAAGATCAAAATGATTCGCAGGAGCTTGAAGAGATGGTTATCTGGTTGAACAAGCGACTGGCTGAGGCAATAATTAATAAATGGCATGCGTATGCGAATCAACAAGACGAACTGTAATCGCGACAGTGCCCCAATCATTCACGGCTATTAAGGAAAGCTCTTGGAACTGGGATAGATGGGACAACTTGAGGAAAAAAAAAAAAAACGGGTAAGTGGTATTTTTAGAACGTATTTTTCTGTTCTATTAAGATATAATAAAAACTTCATATGTGAATGTTTAGACTCGTAGGATTAACGTTGTGTTAATATTGCGATAGCACTGAGTGAACACGAGCATAAAAAGAATTTGGGGCAAAGAAATGCTCTGATTGGTCGAGACGTTGATGATATCACCAGGTCTCGCGACATGGCATAGAGCTGATTGGTCGGCGTTGTGTGCGAATTCACGAAACGTCGTGAAATGGCCGAATTGCCAGATTGAAGTTAAGTTTATAGGTGACATGGCCGAACACTGAATGGACTCTAGAGGATGTGACGTCATGATGTCACGGGATATGGCCGAGTTCGCAGCTGATCTGCTGACATGACATAGCCGAGAGTGGTGTCGGACTGGGCAGGCAGTTGACAGCAGCACTTTGTTGCGTGCAGACGTGTGTAGACAGCTCCGCGTAAGAACAACCCGCAGTCCCTGTCGCAAACTATAAGAAATGGTAAACGTTGCTTCTGATGGGGTCTCTCGCGTTCTGCTCTTGGGTGACTTAAGAATCCCCATAATATTTTTAAGTGCAATGAATGTGTCCTTTTCCATGAGCAACCATGTCCATATTTGCACACAAATACTAATATGTGCAAAGCATGGAAACTTATACCATACCAACATTTCTAGTTTTTCAACATGCGGTTGTCCAGTTCACACGTTTGTTCAAGATCTTCAGAGAAGCAGTCATGTGCGGGTGCTAAAGAAAACCTGCCCCAGTAAATACTTGAGAATCATTATACTAAAAGCTGTGCTACGTGACAAGCGCTTCGCAGCACCTTCCTTGGGTGGTTTTATTGCTTATATCGGGTCAGTGTGCTAAGATATAATTTTAAAACTGTGTTCTTCAAGACCCAGAAACTGCAGTGCCAGTGCCATGAAGTAGCGCTGGCATTAGGAACAATTCCACATCGAGTGCCATGTGCTTGATATTAATAAAGCTTTCTTAGGAATCTTTATGCGTGCTTGAGTGCTTACTCAAGCTATTGTAAGCAAGTTCCAGTTGATGAGGTTGGTCTTGCATCAGTAGCCACTGGCCTGAATTCGGTCTGTGTCAATCCTCAAACTTAGGAAACTCGGCAGACTAGCACACACCGACAGATAGGGTTGGCTGCGTCCACCAACTTTACGACGGGACCTATAGTTGGATAACCTTCGTTTATAGTCAATGTCCAAAGCTGGGCCAACATTGGCAGACAACATTGGGTATATCTAAAAATGGCTAGTTATAGGATGCTGGGTAGACATTAGGTCAAGTGCTTCGTTCGCATGCCCACCTGCAGCCGGAAGCTGCTGCTGTTGCTGCTTGAAGGGCCTGCTAGCTGCAATGTTACTGCAACATTGTACATTATATTTTAACGATCACAAGGGTCATAGTGGGCGCCTGCAGCCAACCTGTTGCTACCCAAGCATACATAATTTTCAAATGCTCATCTGATAAATTACCATCCTGGAATCTGGCTTATGATCACTAATTATCAACTAATCAGAGAGGAATTTTTAATTCCCAAGTTTAGGGCTCTGTCGTCCGATGGAAATCAAAGCATATGGAAGTCAACTTGTGTGTATTAGTAACAGCAACTTCAACGCGAAAGCGTTGGAGGTAATATTCTCTAGAAAATGCGCCGTTGAGAGAAACATCCCGAGCGAGCCTTTGGTAGGTGCTAGTTGGCAGGTAAGATGGTCGGGCGCTAACTGGGTCGACGGGTTGCGTGACGCTCGCAATACAAGTGCAGTAGGCCTTCTAGGCAGCACAAATCATCAACCCATTATTGGGACTGTGCTGGCAAGATCCAGACCTACTTAGGACCAGTGCATTAACAACAAATTATAATATTCGACCAATATTGGGCCGGTTTAGACCAGTGGCTTGTGTTGCCCGGGAGGCCATTTACGGAATATTTGCATTTTCCTTTAGCCCATATTCCGCTTGGGTAATTTTCGACGTGGGTCTTTTTACTAATAGCATTAACTAAGGTCCTTCAGAAAATCTGGGGCCAGCGTTGTAGGTATTGTGAGCGAACAGTCGAGAGCAAGGGAGGTGCTAGCTGGGACATTCACCTGACATTTCATTTCATTTCATTTATTAATACTGTCAGCCACCGCCGTAACTATTCTTCAACAGACCTCTGCCAACAAGCCCAACTACCAATGTTAGAAAGCAGAACCAGGTATGAAAGACTAAAAACTCTTTACCTCATTATCAATAATTACCTAAAAATTAATAAATCAGACTATTTTGAGATCAAAACTAATGAGACATCAAGGCATCGTCATAGTAGGTTCATTCCATTGCCGGCTATAAAAAATAATTGCTTCAAATTTAGTTATTTCCCGCGAACTTGTAAGGACTGGAACTCTCTTCCAGATTCTGCTGTTCGATCATCATCATTATCTGAATTTGTACGCCATTTAGAAAATTTCATCTATGGCTCTACCACAGGGTGATGAGGTTCTATTGCTGTTGTGTAGGATGGCTGTTGTTCTGATTCCTGTGTAATTCATTTTTGTTTTGTTTGTGTGTGTATTCAGAGACAATTTTTGATTGACTATTGATTTTCATCGTCTTCTATATTGCTCATTTTTTGTTTTGTATTTTCCACTCCTGTTACAGCCCCTTATTGTGGCTGACAGTATTAATGAATGAATGAATGAATGAATGAATGAATGAATGAATGAACGAATGAATGAATGAATGAATGAATGAATGAATGAATGAATGAAGGGGCTGTAACAGGAGTGGAAAATACAAAACGAAAAATGAGCAATATAGACATTGATTGATTGTAAGATTGTCCCACTCCCGAGGCCACCCGACATGGCCGATGACGCAGCAACTGCTGACGCGGGCTTGTCAGGTGAGGTGGGAAGGTGTGGGGAATCGTACATCTTTCCGAGACTCTTGAATCCTGATTCAGACACACTAATCCTAGGCCACGCAAGCACGTTCGTACGGCTTAATTAAGCCGTACGAATTTTGATGATGATGCCGAAAGAATTATACACTGCGGGGTCACTGATTGGGATTGAGTGGCGGTGCATGTGATCGAGCCTCATATATCCGCAAAGGAGAAACAAAAATACATAACATGGACACACTCCGCTCCTGAGAACAGCGGGCTGTGTCAGCACCTGTATTTCACCCTTGGGTGTTTTCTATATAGTTTATAAAGAATCCCTTTCAGCAAAAGTTGCTTCTATCTGACTGAAAATTCCTCAGCAATTGATATAGGTCAGCTCTTATTCGTTATTGATTTCTATTGAACCGCATAAACTGAGATGACATATTCCAAAGATAACTATAGCTCCTTGGAATTACGCCTGAAGGACCAAGCAATATGAAAGGGAACGCTTAATTTTAGCGCAACCAATGCTTATACCCTCTCATTGAGAATTTTGTTTGCCAAGAGCGAAGCGATTCATTCTCGACTTTGCCAAACAGGGGAACGAGGCGTCACACACCCTCCGAAGGAAGCCTCGTGGCCAGTGGCAACAGCCGATTGGCATGACGTCACAGTTAGCACCTTCGCCTCTTTGAAGGCATTTGCCGCTTTTTTATTGAGTTGTATCTGTCGGTAAGTAGTGTTCCCCTAGGACGACGGTACATATTTATTTTATGCACGTGCGAAAAAGAAAGAAAGAAAGAAACCAGGCTGTTAGGTGTGAAATAAGTGTTCCGTTTAATATTGGTGCCACCTGTATCTTACGGTTACAGCTCGCCTAGCTGCTTCACCTAAATTTACTGCTAAATGGTGCAGTGGCTATGGAATCCGTCTTCGGTTGGTTTTCTACTTCCACCTGCTCATCAGGACACCTTTGCATTAACCTAGACACATTCAGTGTCACGGACAACCGCAGGCACGCTCCGCCACCCTATAAGCTATAGCTACAACGTTGCTCCAGCAGCCCTGAAGCGTGATCCTCGCGAGGCCACGCAGAAGGCCCCGATTATCATTACTCACGCGCTCGAGATCGTGGCTTCTGCCTCTGAAAAGGCATTGCGTTGAAAGGAGTTGTCAAAGGGGGGGAGAGAGGGAAGTTACTTGAAGGCGGCTTACATTCCGTCTCGCTAAAAGCGTTCAGCGCCTTGAAACCTACGAAGCTCGCGATAGATGGGCAGCGGTTGGCTGCAGACTCTCGAAGTCGTTTTCGATTAAGAAGGCTCCATAAATAATGAATATTGATTTACCGGCGCGGTTTTCTATTAATAACTACGGCATCCGAATAGCGGAGAGACGAAAAGGGACTAGCTTTAGTGAGGAACCGCTCTGAAGTTGTATAGTGCAAAGCGAGCCGTCTGGTCTAAAGAAACACTGATGAAAACTTAGTGCCGTTTTGTTTCTAGGTACAAATTGGTTATCTTGCTGCCTATTCTATATTAACGTTCGTTTAGCAGTGAAATTCGCATTTATCGTCGAAAAAAAAAAAATGAATTTCAAAAAGTTTTTTCCGCAAGTGGATTTATGCTTGTGTGTCTTTGCGGAAAAGGGTGAGCTGCTACCGTTTTGAACTGTGTTGCGTCGTTATCGGCGTGTCGCTATATCACGTGACCTCGGGTCATCTGATTGGTCGAAACGCCGGAAGCGGGTGTTGCCACTACGGAACCGGAAGTGGTGGCAACATCCTTTTCCGACGTTTCGACCAATTAGATGTTTCGAGTTCACTTGAGATAGCGACACTTCGATAATGACGCAAACTCGAAATACGGGCCCTGGGTGTGTATTACAAGCATGCGTCGTTTTCAGAAGTGTCGCTTTATTCCTGACCTAGTGTCGTGTGATTGGTGCAAACACGGGAACCGGATGTCAGTGCCGTTGCCTCCATTTCCGGTTCCGGCGTTTCCACCAATCAGATGAGGGTAGGTACGGATAAAATGACACAAACTCGGAATATGGACCCTGAACCTTAAATCTACCAAAGCCTTTCACTTGCAGAATCGACTAGGGGGGGAGGGGAGCTGAGAGGGTGGCACCTCTAACTCTATTTCGTTCTTTTTCGCATTTTATGGGCCACAAAAGCTTGTTTCTTATGAAGGTAAGTGAAGGTAAGTGATTATAGCACGGTAAACTATCGTAAAAGGTCAACTTCTGTTTTTCGCAAGTGTCCGAATTTAAAGGCATAGAGAGATTCGAGCCGTACGAGCTCTCGTTGATTCTTGCTGCACTTCATTCGACAGCGTATTATTTACTCGCAGCACGAACTAACCATGAAAAGCTTTCACCACTTTGCTCAACTGTCCATGATGCTCCAGTTTCACAACCACGCCATCTGGTGATTCGCAGACGCTGCAGTTCCGGTCTCACCAACGCTGCACAGATCTTCACGACCCTTCGCGTAAGCGAGGGAAGGTTAAGGCCGTGCCAACAGCAACACACGCGGAGCGGCTTGCGCCGTCGAAAGCGGCTCAGAACGCCTCCTCGAATAGCCTAATTGGTGCGTGTTCGCTGGGCTTCTTCGGCTCGTCTTCTCCACCAAACGCGTCGACGGGGGTCGTTTTTTTTTGCTTTCTATTTTATTTTATTTTCTGTTTTACTGCCTTCCGCGCTCACGGCGGCCTCTGGAAGGCCTGGCTCGCTCGCGTGCTCACAAAGGACGTCTCTTGTTACGCGAAAGACGCCACAGGGAGACGGCCAAGGTCGAGAAACGTGCGCTTGTAGCTGCTCTGGCCGCGTGCAGTAGACGGCACGCTCCGCCTGAGCAGAGGACGCCAAGTGCAAAACAGTCGATCTAATCGTGGCCCACGTGAATCGATGCTACGATTACTTCCGACTAGGGCACGTGGAAGTAAAAGCGTTGGTGGTTGCGTAGCCGTATGACGTCGAAGAGGCGCGCTACTACCCATTTCGTATACGGTCATTCTATGCTACAGGTTCGAGCACAGTGTACTCTGTTTAGACAGAGAGAGTAGAGAGAGAGAGAGAGGGAGAGAGAGAGAGTGAAAACGACTGCGAAGTTGCAAATGCAGTGGATTAAAATTCGCGAGGCAGGCTTGTTTGATTTTACTTGAATTTTGTGTTAAAACGTTTTACAGTCCCACAGGGGCTTTTTCAAGGGAGAACACCGGTTACAGAATTGTGCGTCTGGGTAGGTCGCCTAGTGTACAGCTGAGGCGGTTGATGACGTGGGTGATGACGAGTACTTGCGTCATGGGTAGCGTGCCGGCGTTTTTGCGAGACCTACACGGCGATTGGGTGTTTGTCGTATGAGGAGTGTATGATGACATCTTCGATCTGTTTGATAAGGAAGTTAAGTTTACTTAATGGTCTAGAAGAAAGACAATGGTGAGTGAGGCTTAGCTTTCCAGAGTCTCAAAAATTCGGCTTCGGGATTAGTTCAGACCAGCAAGGATTAACAAGCAATGGCGGTGCAATGCACTCTGGCGTTTATAAATTTCGCCTTTCAGAAATTCGGCTACCAGGGCCGGTATTATATCTCGAGCCCTGCAGCTCTGCAGCTCCGGAACTATAGGCTGGCGGTGAGGATAATGTAGAAAGAAAAAGAGGGGGGGGGGGGGGGGGTGAGGGGAGATGTCTTGTTCTGTAACTTCTTGCTAGCGAGATAAATGTATTAGAAGACGATTCCTTTTCCCCGAACCACGCGATTAGAGTACCTTAGCAGAGGCAATGTGTGCCTTAGTTATCGACACACTTCTGTCTACAAGCCGTATCACGATAATGCGGTTTGCAGCTGCTGAATGCATAGTGAGGGGGTACTCGATAGTCGCCCCTTTTCTTAAGTATACCAGTGGTCTTGCTTGATAAAATTTTTTCTTTCAAAAACAAGATTTAGAACGTCACTCAAGTGGCTACGCAATCTGGCCAGGCGCATACATTGCTTATGCTTATTTGCAAATAATTATTGTCTTACACCCTGTTAATGCCTTTCAAGTGGACGATAGGTATAACTCGTAATATAAATTTAATGAAGTGCATCTAGAGAGGCACTCTCAGGTCATGATCAGCAGCTTAATAGTAAAAATTACAGTATGTTAAAGTTGTATCTCGCCAGTACAGTGTACTATGGAGGGAAAAAGTAACAGGCGTAGCATAGAGAGGCCGGAAGCTTGCAGAGTGAGCCAGTCATTATATATTATAAATATTTTAATGCATTATAAAATTTAAAATGAATAGACACTAACTAGCCTAACAAGAAGTTCTCTTAAGAGTGAGCCAGTGAGCAAACCCGAGCTAATGATATTTTAGTCGAAATCAAAAAGAATAAAAGGGTATGAGCAGGACAGTAGTATGAAAACAAGATAACCGATTATCTATAAGGGTAACTGAGGTGATCGAGAGGGAAGGCAGGTTTAGCAGGAGGAGGCAGGAGCTCGGAGGGCGAGTGAGATTAGGAAGAACCCTAGCCGGTACAGCACATGGTGATAGTGATGTCAATGCGTCGAAATTCGGCGCAAACATAAGCTCATTTCAATGGGATTAAGCCTACGCTGCTGACGCCGGCAGCAACGATGATGATGTATGACATAAAGTCAGATACACTGTATAAGCTTATTTTGTTAAACCTAGGCGTAGTTCTTGCTGTCATCGCTACAGCTAATAATACCGAGTGTAGCATCCTTTTCGGGCGAGGCTACGTGTCAAGTCTTGCGCAGCGCTGAAGCAGATATGACAGAGGCTCGAAGAAAGGGATCTTCCTGACGCACTTATGAATGAGTGTCGAGCGAGCTTGCGGGTCTTTATGGCGTCACCGCTCGCGGAGTGAAGCGTATAGTACGTGCGTGGAAAGACACGAAGAGGCAGCTGACGTAATCGCCGTATCAGCGCCTCTCTTTTCGCGTGGGAGCCGTCGGTGGCATGACGCTTTTGGTCGGGAACACGGTGAAAGAGAATAAGGCAGTCGTCCTCTTACAAAACCAAGTACATCTTGAACACTAAGAGTGGTCTGCCGTCTACATAACTCCCTTCGTGCTTTATGCGCGATGGAAACAGCTGCTGACGCAGCAACGTGATCATACATTTGACGTCGTTGCGGTTAATTACATTCTGACGTCATTTAGGAATAGGAAACAAACTGGTACTGGTGAGCGCTGCCTGTCTTCTCCATCACAATGCCTTTCTTGTGTGCATCAATGGGAGTGGAGACGACAGCGGCCAGTGAAACTCTATAGGCGATTAATATAGTTCGGTGATATTGAAGAGCTCGATATTCGTCGCAAGTCGTGGTCCCGGTCTGTATTCCTTAATCGAGCGTCAAAGCCAACGTCGAATGGTAACAATACTTTCGCCTGCGAAGCTGCCATGGAGCGTTCATAGGTAGCAATGTCGACCTGCGATATTGGGATCGATCTTAGTCGCTTTACAACTAAGCCAGCATCGCTAAAGAGGAAAGTATACAACAGTTGCATCTTACCTATACTCACATACGGGGCTGAAACGTGGAGGCTAACCAAGAGAGTTCTACTTAAGTTGAGGACAACCCAGAGGGCTATGGAGCGAAAAATGGTCGGGGTAACGTTAAGAGATAGGAAGCGTGCAGAGTGGATCAGAAAAATAACTCAAGTTACCGACATTCTAGTGGAAATTAAGAAGAAGAAATGGACATGGGCAGCACATGTAGTGCGAAGAGAGGATAACCGATGGCCGCTTAGGGTAACAAACTGGATTCCAAGGGAAGGAAAGCGTAGCAGGGGGCGCCAGAAAGTTAGGTGGGCGGATGAGGTTAAGAAGTTCGCAGGGGTCAAGTGGATGCAGCTAGCACAGAACCGGGTTAAGTGGAGAAATATGGGAGAGGCCTTCGCCCTGCAGTGGGTATAGTCAGGGTGATGATGATGATGAACTAAGCCAGCAGGAGCCACGAATGCAACGTAACCCCGAATTCAGCACATCATGCTATACTGACATATGAGCTTGCCTTTGGTAATCACCGCAGCGAAATTTCCTGCATTTATTACTGCGAAAAGCTGCAGGTTGTCCATCGTACTGGTCCCACTCTACAGTTCTGCAAACTAAATGGCACGCAGTCACTGGTACGTGTAGATTTCAAAGGTATTCTACAGACGGGCATTAAAGTGGATAACGGTTGCAGTTATCTTTTCGTATTTAGTTTAACTTTAGTGCTCATAATATCATCTAACTACGCGCACTCTTATGGCCGATTTCAAGAGAAGTATTTAATCCACGAAGTCACTATCTGCTTCACTTATATATGGGTTCTCCAGCTAATGGTCTAGAGCATCAAAATAAAGTAGATATAAATATTATACTAACCAGGCGCTGCTAGTTTCTTTTGTGTATATGCGTTAGCTTGTGGGCGTATTATGAGCTCATGCACGCGCATGCGTTTGAGTGCCTAATAGAACTTTTCATTTTGTAAAGCATGATATCTAGAGCCGATCGCGCAGCCCCAGTAATGCACCGTAGTGATGAAGAACTCTTACTCAGTTGTGTCTCGTCAATACGATATCGGTTATATGGGCGACTCGAATAATGGAGTGGTTTTCTGAGGACTAAATTTTTTCACTGCGTTTAAACCTCGTTAATATGGAAACTCGCTGTCCGGACAATGCACTGAGACCATTAGGGGCCATATATATTTGCCGCGATAACATCGGCGATAGTATGAGCAAGACCTCAGTAGCCACAGCCAGATGTTTCATTTTCAGCATTTTGAGGGCGGGACAGTAAGGTAAGGAGTGAAAAAAACGTTTCTCTGATATCTATTTCTGAGCCTGGAATTGGTGATCCATTGGCCTGAAAATGAAAATAAATAAGCGGCAGCATCAGAAAAAAATAACAATTCGGGGTGGAGATGAGTCAGCACTTCAAGTAGGTTCGATCCTGACACGCCTTTCTTGAAAGGGAACCTGCATTCCAAAGGGTTCTCATAAAGCATAAAGCTGCAAGGGAACAGTTCTCGAAAGTTTCTGCAAAAAGGGAAGAAGGACAAAAAAAAAATAAATAAAACAGAATAATAACAGATCAAGTGAATCACACCTGCCATGCCCTGTAGAAAGGGTTCAAGGAGTAACCAGAGCAGGAAGCGATAAAAAGGAAACATGTTTGGAGAGAGAGAGAGAGAGAGAGAGAGAGAGAGAGAGAGAGAGAGAGAGAGAGAGAGAGAGAGGGAGAATAAACTTTATTGATACAATTTGATTGTGCAGGTGGCTCACCCAGGTCCGGGAAACCATTGGCGAATACGGCCCTCCAGGCCTGACCGATCAGCTGGAGCTGTTTAGAAAAGCACCTGCAGCTTATTCTATTACGGAGGGGGGATAGAGTGTACACGTGCTGTGTACAAACTGTACCATTAACGCTATTTGGGATTGTTTTCCCGTATATTTCCCGGGGAATGTTTTCTTCAGTCGTTCGCTATACGTTAGCATGGAGAGGTATTTCCGCAGAATATTGTTTAAACAATATAAAAATAAACAATATTCTGAGGAAATACCGCTCCATGCTAACGTGTAACGAATGACCGCGAAGAAAATAATTATGTCCGGAGGCACCAAGGATAACATGCAAACGGAGCATGAACCCCAGAGATATTCTTCTAAACTCGGCAACAGTTGCGTTCAGCACAACCACATCTTTGCTTTCGACCCATATAGGAGACGCGCAATCATTAGAGAGTTTTAGGTTACCGTGATCCGCGATTCGCTACCGTGATCCGCCACCGCGTGTTCCACTGCGCATGCCCAGGGTAAGTAAGTCCCTTGGCGCCGATAGATGGCGCCACATACTGAATATCGGCACATAGACCTGCTGCGTCGGGAGCAATCAGCTTGTGGGCCCGCCCACGCACGGTAGCGGGTCACGGTGGTGGATCGCGGATCACGGTAAGCTAAATCTCTCTAAAACGACACTGCGGTTAAGAGTACGGCAAGAAATTTCCCTTTTTACGTAAAATCAGGCATTAATTGCACATCGTCAAACGTTATCTACATTTTAGAACACTTTTCATGTGTGTGTAGACTGGAATTTTACTTCCTTGTACCTTCCCAGCGCAGTTATAACAGGAACTGGGATACCTGTTGTAAACAGAAAAGGGACACTAAAGGCTTGAAAAAAATTACAGGCCAATCAGCTTACTATTTGTTACGCACAAGCTATTTACTAAGGTACCTAATCGCTAAAACAGTCAGGGCAAATTTAGACTTCAATCAACAAATTGAAGGATGAAGCAGGTTTTCGGAAAGGCCATCGACCATATCCATACTGTCAACCAGGCGATGACAAATGCTCGGAATACAACCAGCCGCTACGCATTGCATTCCTTGATTACGAAAAAGCATTTGACTTAGTCTAAACTTCGACAGTCATGTAGATGTTACGAAGTGAGTGCATAGATGAGCCATATGTGACAGTACTGCAAGGTATCTATAGCGGCTACACAGCAACCATAGGTCTGCATAAACAAAGTTCTAACATTCCCATAAAGAAAGGTGTTATGCAAGGAGACACTACCTGCCCAGTAATATTTACAATTTGCTTAGAGGAACTATCAGGGGCTTAGAAGGGCAGCAGTTAATAATAAGGGTTGATGGGCAGTATGCCTCAGTAATCAGTGATTCGTCGATGAGATTGCCTTGCTAAGTGACTCAGGGGATGAACTGCAAATAATGGTTAATGACCTATACACGAAAAACAAAAAGGTAGACCTAAATTAATATGCAGAAGACTAAGATATTGTTCAAGAGCCTCGGGAAGGAACAGGAGTTTACAGTAGCTAGCGAAGCACTGGAAGTGGTCGGCGAATATGTCTACTTAGGACAGGTGCAGTAACATAAGATTCGGACCATGGAAGGAAAATAACTCGGAGAGTAGACTGGGAAGCAGTGCCGGCCTTAAGCCCGTTTCACATGGTGCGACGCGCACGGAAAAATTCGGCCCGGTCGCACTGTCGTTGCGACGGCAATCGCAGCAGCCCGTTTCACATGCTTGACAGTGCACTGCGATTTACGTCGGTGCGGCCCGAGCGGTCGATGATTCTGAAAAAAATTGTTTTCAGAAAATAACTGTCAAACATAATGTATTGTCTTTATTTTATTGTACGATAACTTTTAATTTATATGTAATCTACATTTAGGTAAAAAACTATTATTGAAACTTTCGTCGGTTTCGACGGCTTCCGCTCCGTCGTTTCCTGTGACGTATGCCTCGGAATCGTATTGGCTGACGGCTGGCCCCGTCGCATGGAGGAAGAAAAAAGTTTTTCTTCCTCCATGGCTCCGGCTGTGCGGCAATGCGACCAACTCGTTGGAAGCCCGTCGCAGTGGCGCTGCGACGAGAGCGGCGAGCATTTCTGTCGCTGTGCGGCTGAAATCGCACTCTGCTGCGGCAAGAATCGCATCATGTGAAACGGGCTTTAGGAGTAGGCTGCCAGTGCGGTTGCACAGTTCGCCATTGAGAAAGGGGCGACGATCAAGCCTGTCGATGTCGCCGTGCCACTTGCATTTTAAATCTCCCATTCTTGCACTTCTCCATCTGCGATCCTGCACGCCAAAAAGGGTGAATTGGTATCATTATTATTCTGAGAGCCATTCAGTACGTGGCAAGCTGATACTGTATATCACCGAACGCCGTTAATATGCCACACTTTTTGCAACTCGCAGGCTTTATACGAGTATGTAAAAAGACGTATTTAAATGGTATCTGGTTGTAAACATGTCACACTGAGGATTTACAACAGAAACCGGAATGCTTTGCATATCGCAAGCTTCTATTTTGGTTCTGCCCCTTCAAATACTTTTCGTTTAATGTTATATTTAGTTATAATTCATAACATATAGTAATTTCCTTTTTTGTTAACATATTCACCGCATGACACATAATTAGATCCTTATTTTTTGTTTTCTGAAAGACAAATTCCGCAGCGAGCTAGAGGAGAACTTTTCATTTACACCAGCGGATGAAGGAGCTCCGACCTTCCGTCGCTTGGGATGGATGGCGGGGAGGGGGGGGGGGGGGGGGGGCGCCTCAGCCGCAGGCCGGCAGAAGTTGTTGTCCGGCGGCGTCCCAGGCTAGCTGGATGACGGCTAACTGGAGCCCAAGGTCGGAGCAGGGCAGCACGACCTCCCAGAGTTGCGGCGTCAGATTTAGGCTTCTCCCGGGAGAAAAGAGGCAGTCCCAGATGATGTGTTCGAGGGTCCCTCTCGAGTCACAGTTTATACAGAATTCTGATTTTTCTCTTGGCAGCAGATAGCTCACCAGGAGCGGGTGTGGGAGTGACCCAGTCTGAAGGCAACGCCAGGAGAGGGCTTGTCTGCAATTCAGAGTAGGGGCTGGCGCAGCAGTAACCTACCTACTCACCTGATGCTGCTGTAGAGTTTCGGTTTAAGATTTGACGCACTACGCTCCCCGCTCCAAGCACCCTCTCTCTGCCGACGGCTCAGTGGTAGAGCCCTCGAGCCATGGCATGGGCGGATTCGTTGCCGGGAACGCTAGTGTGCGCTGGAGTCCATATCAGCTGTACAGTTCGCGAGGTTGGAGATTGATGTAATATTCGATTCACCTGGGGAGTAATCAACCCACGACTGTAATTTCATACGGCAGTTTGGTTGTCGCAGACCACAAACACGCCTTCGTCTGGGCGCAAGCTAGAGCTACAGCCACTTCCTCAAGTAGCTACAGCCACTTCCTCAACAAATTTGACAAGTTATTTTTGGCCGGCACCTCATAGTTCTTTGCTGCATCGTATGCTTTCAAAGTAAAGATGGTCGAACGGATCAGTTAACCAAATAACTTAAGTTTCTAATTCATTCTTGCCCCCATGTGCACTTGTTCATTACGAGGAATTCGCAATACGCTGGCACAGGCTTTCGCGCACTGATCCGATGTGCGATCTAATACTGCTTGACAAGGGTGGAAATTTGGGCTAGTCGGTATTGTTCCATAATGTTACTCGATTTATTTTTTTTTTGTCTTGGTTGCGCTCTTCTTTTTATTATGGAATATGACAGCATGGAGGTGTCTGCAAGGTGATACTTATCCAAATCCGGTCCTAAACAAATATATATTCCCAGATTTTGAAGATGAGAGCTGCATGGTTTGCGCGGAAAGGGGCACCTTGAATCACATAATATGAGTGTGTCTTCATTCCCCAGACAGGGCAAACAAGATTCATCGTAGAGAAGCCTGGGAGGCTTTTCTGGAAAACCCAAGCACAGAACGCCAGCTTCTAGTGGTTCGACTGGCTGAAGAGGTCGCTGAGATCTAAGGAATTTGGGTCAGCATCTGAAGCGGATTCCCACCTGCCATAAGGCACCTTTCCTTTAGGGGGGAGGGCCTGGGGTAGGAAAGAAGCCTTTTCTGTTGAACAATAAAGTTGAATCACTCACACTCACACTACTTCTTTTTCTAAGGTCTACCTGTGCCCCAGTTTTGGAATAAATAATACAGTGGCAACAACCGACTCCGCTGCATAAAAGGAGTGCTCTCTGTTTAAGAGCTTTCTTAACTAAATAGAGTCTTGACTTGTCCCTTCATAGCTGAGACCCAGGTGCTGCTACTTCTCCCTGTTTCCTACCACTGACTACAGGGATTCTTAGTAAGTACATGTGTCGCTTTCATTCCCCTCCTGCCATGACTTTAGAAATTGTTGGTTTCTTTTATGTTTAAATAACGTTGTCACAATTAGTCCTTCGCTTCTTCGAAAAACTTGTCGAAGAAAAAAAATATTTATGGCGTTTTTGTTTACTGCCAATAAACTAACCTTCCATAACAAGCCTTATTGCCTCTCTATATTTTAAACTTACCCGCCTGCAAAGGCAGAGGTCCATTACCTTTTGTGATACCTTGGTGGTGAATACTTCTAGGCACTATAATTTCGCTGTATCCTTCCGGGCATAAGCCATCTAAACTAGAGATGAATAATTAGTGCAATATGAAGACACGTGAGGAATATATTTTATTCCGTTTCCTACCCAGAAAAATATTTTAAAAAGGAGGAAAAAACAATTGTGCACTGCCAATCTAAAAGCGTTATATTTATTAACGCCAAAATGAACATAATTCATTTATAATTGCGTCATTAAAGTTTTAGTAATGCTCCGGATTGAGAACCTACGCAAGATTCCACGTCAGTATGTTCTGAAGGACGTCCATTAGCATCAGTATGCCCGATTCATTGCTACGTGTTTCGCTGCGTACCGGACAAAAGCACATGCTCGCCTGTAAGCCAGTTGAATACATTATTGTTTACATTCCGAAACTCAGACCATTTTCATTCACAGGCCGCAGCAGACAGGGAACGTAGGGTACGCGACAGGTGGCGGAACTAAAAGGCTGCATGGAGCAATTTTTTTTTGCCACACATATTTAAATGTTTCCAAAAGTGAACCACAGACAAATATAATAATAATAATAATAATAAATAATAATAATAATAATAATTGGTTCACACTTGTGTCTGTGCACACCTGAACCGCGCCGTAAGGGAAGGGATGAAGTTGGGAATGAAAGTGGATAGAAAGAAAGGGGAGCCGTAGGAGGGCTACGGAGTAATTTCGACCACATGGGGATCTTTAACGTGCGCTGACAAGGGCGGGGGGGGGGGGGGGGGGGGGGGGGGGGGGGGGGGGGGATAGAGGCTACGCAGGATTCGATTGCTAAAAAGTTGAAAAGGCTCTCCTGCTGTACCTAATGTCAAACTGCAAAACGCGGCTAAAAGAACAAAATAGGTTTTCAAACTCGTCGACGCAACATGCGGATGTTTAAAGACCCATTTTGCATTTTGACTCAGAGTGCCCATTTTGTCGCGCGGCTTACGACTGTTTTCTGAATGCTAGCATTATCTACGTTTTCCCCCTTCCGCACGTAACATAAAACACAATTGTACGGTTTCACTTAAAGTTAAACCGAGTTAGACGTGCGAAAGCACGGGTTATTTCGGTTTAGCTATTGACAAGAATTTTTTTTGTTGTTCTAAGTATCGGTTTGGTTACGTTCTAGGATATACATACATTAGGGAACGCGTTCACGTTCGCGGCGTATTCGCTCCCTTTCCAACTCATCCCGCCGGACACGGCGCGCTTCTTCGACCGAGACAGTGGAAGGACCCGGCTCGCTCGCCATCCTGACATGGTCTGACGTGCTGTAGCACTTGTGCTTTGCGCCTATGCGTTCGAACCCGACCTCGGCGGCTGCGTTTCGATAGAGGCGAAACGAAGAGGCGTCCGTGTGCTGTGCGATGTCAGCGCACGTTAAAGATCCCCAGGTGGTCGAAATTACTCCGTAGCCCTCCACTACGGCTCCTCTTTCTCTCTTTCCACTTTCACTCCCACCTTCCTCCCTTCCCTTACGGCGTGGTTGAGGTGTCCACAGAAAACAAGTGAGACAGCTACCGCGCCTTCTTCCTTCCTATAAATTAATCAGTTTTTTTTTTTTTTGCGCTATGCCGGCAACCAAGGCGCGCAGCAAGATGCCAGTCTCATCGCGTCGGGGCTGAATCACTGTCGGTGCCACACGGGTGAGACAATCCTGTTGTCCGGATAACCATTACTGCAAAACTGCATTAGGAGAATACGCAGCCGCCGTGTTCGGGTTCGAACCCGACCACGGCGGCTGCGTTTCGATGGAGGCGAAACGAAGTGGCGTCCGTGTGCTGTGCCATGTCAGCGCACGTTAATCCCCAGGTGGTCGAAATTACTCCGTAGCCCTCCACTACGGCCCCCCTTTCTCTCTTTCCACTTTCACTCCCTCCCTCATCCCTTCCCTTACGACGCGGTTCAGGTGTCCACAGAGCAAGTGTGACAGATACTGCGCATTTCCCTTCCTGTGAACCAATTATATATATATATATATATATATATATATATATATGAATGTGAAAGTATTAGTGCTACCGCAAAGTTTCTCTAATTTTTGCTGTTCAATCTTTCAGTGCCCCGCCGGGGTGGTGCAGTGGTAAGACGCCCGACTACTGTGCCGGAGTTCCCGGGTTCGAACCCGACCTCGGCGGCTGCGTTTCGATGGAGGCGAAACGAAGAGGCGTCGTGTGCTGTGCGATGTCAGCGCACGTTAAAGATCCCCAGGTGGTCGAAATTACTCCGTAGCCCTCCACTACGGCTCCTCTTTCTCTCTTTCCACTTTCATTCCCACCTTCCTCCCTTCCCTTACGGCGCGGTTCGGGTGTCCACAGAGCAAGTGTGACAGTTACTGCGCCTTTCCCTTCCTGTGAACCAATTTAACTTTTTAATCTTTCAGTGTTTTTAATGCGAAAGCATTACTTCGCTAGTTCACAGATTTCTGTCCGCAGATCGCGTCCGCAAAATCGTGCCCGCAGCAGTTGTAATTGAGAAGTGGTATAGGTTAATGAGTGGTGTCAATCGATAGAGGGTGACGTAATGTTTTTGGTGAAGAAATTATTAGATAATAAGTTAATTAACTAATTAATTACAGACAAGATGTAAAAGTTGTCCGCACCAGTTGTGAGTTATTGAGAAGTGGTAGAGATTAATGAGTGATGTCAATCGATAGAGGGTGACATAATGTTGTGTCCGAAAAAATAATTAGGCCAATAAGTTAGTTCGGTAATTAATTAGAGACAAAATACACAAAATTGTGTCTGCAGCAGTTTTAGGCAATATGTTAATTAGACAATTAAATAGAGGCAAAGTAAATGTGAAAATGGTCTTATTAACCAATGGCTTGGCCCATTATTTAAATGCATCAAAAACTAAAAAGTTAATTAAATCAGGTAAGGTGACGTCAAGAATGTGACGTCACGCAACCGGAAGTTGAGCCGAAAAATGGCATAGGAAGAGATTGACGCGCATTTCAAAAGTACCAAAGACTAAAATGGGTAAACAAGAAGTTAATGTGACGTCAAGGGTATGACGTCACGCAACCGGAAGTAGAGCTGAAAAAGGGCATAGGAAGGAATTGGCGCGCATTTTGAAAGTACCAAAGACTAGAATGGGTAAATAAGAAGTTAAATAATGTGACGTAGAAGTTGTGACGTCACGCACCGGAAGTGGAGCCGAAGAAGGGCATAGGAAGGGAATGGCGCGCCATTTGAAAGTACCAATGACTAAAATGGGTAAACAAGAAGGAAATTAAGTAGCTAGAAACAACCAAAAGCAACCAGCAGCAGCATCCATGCTTTCGCATTACTCCAATGCAGATTCTGCAGTGCTCTTTAATTTTTATTTCTTCATTTTAAATTCATTTATATATCTTGTTGGTTTTAGTTTCTATTTTATTCTTTTATCCCACTAATTATCTTGGATTATTATTTTATTAGTATTTGTTATTAATTACCATCACCACTATCATTTGTCCATACCCTATAAATTCTTTCATTAAGCTAAATTGGTTCACAGGAAGGGAAAGGCGCAGTAACTGTCACACTTGCTCTGTGGACACCCGAACCGCGCCGTAAGGGAAGGGAGGAAGGTGGGAATGAAAGTGGAAAGAGAGAAAGAGGAGCCGTAGTGGAGGGCTACGGAGTAATTTCGACCACCTGGGGATCTTTAACGTGCGCTGACATCGCACAGCACACGGACGCCACTTCGTTTCGCCTCCATCGAAACGCAGCCGCCGAGGCCGGGATTAGTTTTTGGTTTACAGGAAAGGAAAGGCGCTCTCCGTGGACACCTGGATAATATAATAATAATGGTTTGCAGCAAAAACAAAAGGCGCAGTACCTGACGCGCGCATCCCGAAGGCCCGGTAGACCTCGTGGAATAGTGCATTCGCACTAAAAGTATCAAGGGACAAAATTGAAGAGGGTGGAGGTGGGGGCGTCGCAGTGGTGCGCACGGCGCGCTGATTGGGGTAGAGCCGGCCCTGCTGGAGTGGAGCGCATTCGGCAAATACTCGCACGTTATTACTAAAAGCTTAGAGCTGTCGCTCAATAGGAGAGTATATAAAACAGTCACATTTTACATGTACTCATTTATGAGACTGGCACGTGGAGACTAACGAAAAGGGTTACGCAGAGAGCTATGGAATGGAAAAATGCGTGCAGAGAAATAACCCGAGTTAATGACACTCCAATGGAAACCAAGAAGACAAGTAGGACCGGCAGCGCGAAGAAGGGATAGCCGATGGATGGCCACTTAGCTTAACAAATTGGATTCCAAGCAAAGGAAAGCGTAGCAGTGGGCGGCAGAAAGTGAGGTGCGCGGATGAGGTTAAGAACTTCGCAGGGGTCAAGTGTATGCAGCTAGCACAGGACCGGTTTAATTAGAGGAATATGGGAGAGGACTTCGCCCTGCCGTGGGTATAGTCCTACTGATGATGATAATGACCATTCTTCTTCGTAATTCCTTATCACTCCATTGATTGTCCACCAAATGCCTTGGAAATAAATGTGAATGTGCTTTGCGAGCAGATCGTCATGAGCAATTTCAACGTGTTATAATCCATGTAGTTTGACCAGTCACAGGGCCTAGGCACCGCTGATCTTCGTGATCGCATAAAAGCAGTCCTGTCTGAAAATAATATTTTCACAAAAGCAACTCGCATTGTCCATCACATTATGCTCCTTCTCTGGTAAGTGGATTTACCGGCCATCGTAGGCATCTAGCCACTTCTCACAGGTTGTTGACACAGTGGAGTGCTGTCTCAAATCTATTTTGGATTTACTGTTCCATTCTCATCCCAAATAACATATCATTGGATCAAACTGCATGGGCAGGCTTCTAGGAGATCTAGGATACAATATGTTGCACTAATTGGTTTCGGAGCTCCATAGTAACAGCGCACTTACGGCACAAATGAAAAGAGGACACGTGATGAGTGTGATACGCGGTCTTTGAAAAGCTTGGAACCACTAAGATATTGGAAAAGGGAGAGAGAGAGAAAGCAAACTTTATTGTCGGGAGTAGTCTTACTGGGTCTTAGTGGAAGAGCCAAGTGGCCGTTAGCTGGTGGCTTGCGGCGACTTCTCAGCGCGGTTTACGGCGCCCAATGGTATATCAGGGCTTGCGTTACGCAGCACTTCCTCCCAGGATTCAAATGAGGGAGCTTCTATGAGAGCCTTGGGAGGCGGGTCCTCTGAGCAATTCCACAGGATATGATTAACGTCGGCTTTCTCTCCGCACTTAGTGCATGATCCGGAAATATGAGTACACCGCAGGGTTGGGGAAGGAGTTCGTTTGCAGTTTCCTCCAAACAATTTCTTGTTGTCTTGTTATTTGTGTGGTGGTGGGTATACTCTTCTAGAGAGTTTGAAGTGTTGTGTAAGGTCGCTGTATGTGAGCAATCTTTCCATTTCATGTTCCTCGGCATTAGGTCTCACCGCTCGCCCGACAAAAACCTCGAGCGTGTTGATGAGCAGCCTCCCTGAGTGGGCGGGTGTCCATACGAGTTCTATCTCTTTGTCGAGTCCGATATTCGAGAGGATGTTTCTGGCAGTATTTGATATTCTGCCACGCGAGACATTACGTATGGCAGTTTTTGAATCGCTGATAATAATGGCCTTCTCAGCACTACCATGAAGATGGTCTTCAGAAAAATGTGGCCACGAAGTGTTCGCCTACTGTCTTCAGCTCGTTTCGAATACTGCCGATACAGGTGCCATGAATGCTTGGTTTGGTTTAGAATTTAACGGATCTAAATGACATAGGCTATGAGGGACGCCGTAGTGCATTGGCGATCTGGCGTTTTTTAACCTGCGCTGTTGTCCTGAACTACGCGGGTGAATTGCGTTTCGCCTTGATGGAATGCGACCACTGTGTTTGGGATTAACGCCCGCCCCCAGGCTCAGCAGACACGCGCCCCAACTATTCAGTGACAGCGGCGGGGCTGTCATATGCGTTTGTCACCCAACATTGGTTGGTTGGTTGGTTGGCTGGTTCACAGGAAGGGAAAGGCGCAGTATCTGTCACACTTGCTCTGTGGACACCTGAACCGCGCCGTAAGGGAAGGGAGGAAGGTGGGAGTGAAGGTGGAAAGAGGGAAAGGGGAGCCGTAGTGGAGGGCTACGAGTAATTTCGACCACCTGGGGATCTTTAACGTGCGCTGACATCGCACAGCACACGGACGCCGCTTCGTTTCGCCTCCATCGAAACGCAGCCGCCGAGGTCGGGTTCGAGCCCGGGAACTCCGGCACAGTAATCGGGCGTCTTACCACTGCGCCACCCCGGCGGGGCCCCTACATGTCCAACGAATTCGGATTCTGTTCGTCGAAAACTTTTAAGCCATATATGACGTAACGTTTCATAGTAAAACTCAATTTTTATCACAGTTAAGTAAGTCGTGGTAATTATTCAACACCTGTAATCATTGTAGTGCGATCGTATTCATATAAGCTGATCTACGATATCTGACAACAATGTCAGCTGTTGTTGTTGTTGTTGTTGCTGTTGTGGCTGTGGGAAGAAGGAAAAGAAATTGCACGGGCCTGATACTGGCTCTGTGGCTTAACCACCTCCGCTGCCTCGTGTGGACAGAAGAGAAAATAGAGAATAAAGAAAAAAGAAGAGGCGCTACGTCATCACACTACGACGGAGCTCTTTCGTCGTCTCCCGTCTCGGCACATATCCGGGAAGCGGGTGCGAGGGGTGCGAGTGGTTATTCTAGGTGGTGTTGTTGATGCTCCAACTGCAGTGCGAGAGTTCGCCTTTGTGCAACATGTGTCGCAAAAGTTTTTCTGATTTCTTTTTTTTTAGAAATAAGCACTGGATGAGTGGCGGTGACAGGTGTGCGCTGATTCTGCAGTGTTTTCATCAAGTGTGCACGTTTTGAGAATGCCTGGACATTGCTGTGAACCGCGGTGCCGCGGAAACTATGATGGTGGAGATACAGTGAGAGTCTTCACGTTCCCATCGGACCCAGTGAGAAGGGCTCAATGGATAAAAGCCATCCATCGTGCCGATTTCACACCAGGAAAGCGATAGGTGGTAAGGGAAATATTCCTCTTTACTATTTGTTATCGACAACTTCTTTGCATCATTAACGCTACATAGATACTCCGAGATTATGTGTACGTGATACATACCTTAAAAATAACGAGGGACTTTAGCAAGTAGTGGAAGGCGAAAGCCCGAGAAATCTCATCTTGTCTAGCGTTCCTGACATCTGCAATCCCACACTTGAACGCGCGCGCCAAGGAACGCCACGCCACAGGAGCGATAGCGTACCATCCAAACGCACACTTGTCGGAGAAAGTGCGACGGATACTGCGCCTTTCCTCCAGAAGTCTCATCTTGTATAGCCTTCCTGCACCTGAATTCCACACTTGAACGCGCATCGAGGAACGCCAAGTGACAGCTGCCGCAAAAGCGGGACACACTTTGTCCACGAAAGTTTCCATAGCTATGGTGCGAACCTTATTATATACTACGTGAATGTGATTTAGAGACACAGTATTACTGATATTTGGTGCGCGCGGACTTTAAACTAAATTGCGATCATTAGTACCTTAAAAGGTGGGGTTGCTGTTTTTTTTTTTTTTACCTTCAGGTATTGCATCCTTCTAACGTCTGAATTCACATCCTAGGCCTGCGAGCGTCCCTTTAAGCCTGCGGACATGGTCGACAAAACAAGTTACGTGGATGCGAAGACAGGAAAAGTGATTGAAGCTAAGCTGAAACAACTGGTACGACTTCGACCTGACGCAGTACCAAGCATACTCCCAAACTGCCCAGCGTATCTTTCTGGTCGAGCTACAAGTGCCTCTCGAGAGTATTTTTTAATAAATACTTTCATACTCGATACATTTTACGTATTTATTGAGCTGAAATCAATTCTAGAGCCAAAAATAAAGTCCACTGCTGATCGTAGAGTTACATGTTTTGAGTGCTATGAAATAATTGCGAAACTTTCTTCCCATTTGTTTCCAAAACGAGTACAGAGACTTAAGAATGTCCCAGCGTTTATAGAGCTGACTTTCTGAAGCTACGTTTATATCCGTAGCGTTATACTAACACTGGCAGAATAAAAGCAGTGCTTCTGGCTTTTCATCCTAATCCGGCTTATACATTCAAAGATATCGTAAATTACTACCAATCTAGCCACAGCCTTTACCCCCGCCCATGTAAAGGCCTTTCAAAGGCGGATGAGCGGCTCTTACTCCGCCTCTATACAAACACACTGCTGTGCCCGGCAGCTCTAAAACACTTCGACCCTGCTTTCTCTGGCAGCTGCCCGCACTGTGGGGTGGTGTCTTCGGACATCTACCACATGGTGTGGGCCTGCCCCTCAAATCCGGCTATCCCCCCTCACCCCAACCCAACCCGGGAGGACTGGGAGGCGACCCTGCTCGGCTGCTCCGACCTGAAGGCCCAACGGGCCTTAGTCGGGCGAGCCCGAGCGGCGGCAGACGCCACTGGGGTCCCGAACTAGGGACCTCCACCTAGTGTTTGTGAGGGTTGGCCCCTTCAGGGTCAGCTCACGCATAACCTCCTGTATTTGTCCTATATAAATGTTTTCTACCACCACCACCTGGCTTTTCATAAACTCATTTAGATTATGTGCTGTTTCCTGAAACTTTAATCTTCTTTAGAAAATCCGCTGCACGAATATACAAACGTTTACTTGCGATATTGCAGCCGACTGAAAAGCTATGTATTACCTTCCTCCCTCCCCTAACGGCGCGGTTCAGGTGTCCACAGAAACAAGTGGGACAGATACTGCGCCTTTCCTTTCCTATGAACCAATTATTATTATTATTGTTATTATTAAACAACGGGGCTTAAAATACCAAAGAATGTTTTCACATGCGGCAACAATCACAATTCTAGTGAAACAAGAATAAGCCCGCAGCAGCGCGCAGCTTCCGCGTTCGTCGTAGTGTGATGACGTCACGGAGGAGCGGAGAGGCCTTGAGTAGTCTAGGTGGTATTAGAAAGACGCGCGCCGCAACCACAGCCATCGTCCACCACTGAAGCAGTGGCGGGTGCAATGACGGTCTACAACAGATAAAGGCTGGATAGCCCTCGCCGAAAGTGGCTTTGACCTACCATCCTAGCCCGTAGGGCCAGGAACTGCCACCCTTCACCACCTCCACCTCGCGATGTCAGCGCACGTTAAAGATCCCCAGGTGGTCGAGATTACTCCGTAGCCCTCCACTACGGCTCCTCTTTCTCTCCCCTTTCACTCCCGCCTTCCTCCCTTCCCTTACGGCGTTTTTGCGGTGTCCACAGAAAACAAGTGAGACAGTTACTGCACCTTTCCCTTCCTGCAAATAAATCAGTTTTTTTTTCCTTAGAAACAAATGTGACATATACTGTGCCTTTCCGTTTCCTGTGAACCAATTATAATCGAGCGGAACAGGAGCAACTTTAGAGGCGTTATCTTAATTTTTTCTCAAAACAGAATTTCCGGAGGTACAAGACCGTTTATTATCGAACTTGAAAGTTTAAGGAAGGATTCCTCAAAGTATGGGTTGGTTTTGTTTTTAGGGTTTAACGTCTCAAAGCGACTCGGGCTAACAGAGACGCCGTATGAAGGATGCCGGAAAGTTCGACCACCTGGGGCTCTTAACGTGCACTGACATCGCACAGCACACGGGCGCCTTGCTTTTCGCCTCCATCGAAAAGCGGCCGAGGCGGCCGGGATTCCACAGCTTTGAATCAATGCCTTTTACATTAGCGTGGAAAATATAATTAGTCGAAGGGAATATGCATTAGCGGCAGTTTATTAGCGCCGATGAATAAAATCTTGGCTGAAGGCTTAGCTTGGTTAAGCCTGGAAGGTTGCGAAAGCAATAACCTTGGCTGCGCCTTGTTCGGCGACTGCGCCCCGACTACTGCAAGGAGCCGAGCCACAGCCCCATTTATTTATTAATTGATTGATTAAAACTTTAATTTCCACCGATTTAGGAGGCCCCCACTCCCCGCTCCTGGCCTGGCGCACAGGCCTGAGGATCGGGGGCTGGAACCTCCGCGACTAAGGTCTGGCGAATATACATTTATCCTCCTAGCGTGACGTCACAAACAGCGAGTGCCCTCTCTCGGCTGCGACACAGCGCCGTGTATGGACTCGCCGCCCCCATCCGATGGCGCGAGCTGGGGCAACACCACCTAGAAGACTTCTAGTGTTGTTGGCTGGGGCCCCGTCTCTCGGTCTGTCGTGACATCACACGGTCACGAGAAAATGGCGTGACGTCACCGCTGCGGCTCCTGTAAGGACTTACCGCCACCACCCGATGGCGCGAGCTGGGGGGAGGGGGGGGGGGGCGTCTCTCGGTCTGGAGTGACGTCACACGGTTACGTGAAAGGTCATGTACGCGATGCAAACCCTCTGGCTCTTGAGGAGGGTCGCCACTAAATGAAAAGGCCTCAAGGAGAGGAATTTACTAAAACTAATCCAGGCATACGTAATAAGTAGAATCAGTTACGCCACGCCCTACCTGGACATCAAGGCCGGTGAAAAAGAGAAGTTATACCCCTGTCACACGAGCAGAATTAATGTCATTCGTATCGAATGACATTAGCATCTAATGTCGCTATTCCTCTGCTACACGAGAAAATTTAATGTCATTAGGTTCCAATGACATTCTTCATCGAATGAGTTTGGGGAACTCATTCGCATTCGATCGCGAACCGAATGTGTACTCTTGACGCCAGATACGCAGCAGAAACAAGTAACGCAGCAACATATTCTGCACACAATGAAATTAAGAAACTATATTTCTAGAGTTCTGTTTTAAAGCCTGTTAATTTAGGTGTAAAATTATTCGCACTGCAGGCTCTCGGGGAACAGCATTACTGTCGGTCACAGCAGTGGTCCAGTCATGGCAGCGACTTACGAGCATTTTGGACTCTGTTTCTTGGCGGCCGCATCTCACCATATGCTTATCTCAGAACTATTTAAAGTTGTGAGTGATCTTCTCACAGTTTGTACGTCCATTACATGCTCTACGTGTCTCCGTACGTGTCCGCATTGTGTATCCGCGCTCCGCTGTGTTCATCCGTTTACATTTATCATGGAGGAAGGAAACAACTTAGGAGAGGCCCTTGCCATTATGCATTGGAGAAAATATGGCGGAAGTGACATCAAAATTTAGGGTTAGCCAAGTCGGGCCATTAGCAACGGCGACGCGTTGCTATGAAAACTCGGGCCACTAGCAACAGCGTTGCTAAGGGCCCTAGGTACGTGAGCGTCGCGGAGAAAGAGCATGCGGAGAGTAGAGGAGGAGGAGAGACGTTGCAGCGTCCGGTCGCGGCGCGGCCGCGCCGGCTTCAAAAAAAAAAAATGACGTCAGAGCCTCTCCTAAGTTCTTTCCTACCTCCATGACATTTATCAAATTTGGGAGTGTCTCGATACTTGGCTTGAATTTTTATGGCTAAAGGGCCACCGCACAGCCAAAAGTAATATTTTTCGCTTGAATTGTCGTACAGAAATGTTTTGATCAGCTTTAAAATCTTACACAGTGATTTCAAACGCCTTTTATGCGCACTGATGTTCCTTAAGTGCAGTATTTTTTTTATAGCTGATCGTTATTCCCACCATTTGCGAATTACATTATGTTTTACCGTGTAGCACCGAAAGAAACCGAATGACATTCGATGCATCGAACGAAATTTGATACGAATGACATTAAATCTGCTCGTGTGACAGAGGTATTAGACTGCCTGATTCTAAGATGCGTTAAGAAGGCGCTAGGACTGTCTATGGGTACCTCGAGCGAACGACTGCTCGAACTCGGGGTGCATAACACGTGGGCAGAATTGGCGGAGGCAGTGCGAGTCTCCCAATTAGAGAGACTAAGCATGACCGAGACGGGCAGGGTAATCCTTGCAAAAGTAGGCCTCAACCCAGACAGAGGAGTTAAAAAAAAAGTCACGATTAATAGTGAAATCAGGAAAGCCTTGATAGTCCCCCCCTTCCCTAGGAATATGCATCCGGAATTTAATGTCGAAAGAAGGACCGACCGACCGACCGACCGACCGACCGACCGACCGACCGACCGACCGACCGACCGACCGACCGACCGACCGACCGACCGACCGACCGACCAGACCAAACCAAACCAAACCAAACCAAACCAAACCAAACCAAACCAAACCAAACCAAACCAAACCAAACCAAACCAAACCAAACCAAACCAAACCAAACCAAACCAAACCAAACCAAACCAAACCAAACCAAACCAAACCAAACCAAACCAAACCAAACCAAACCAAACCAAACCAAACCAAACCAAACCAAACCAAACCAAACCAAACCAAACCAAACCAAACCAAACCAAACCAAACCAAACCAAACCAAACCAAACCAAACCAAACCAAACCAAACCAAACCAAACCAAACCAAACCAAACCAAACCAAACCAAACCAAACCAAACCAAACCAAACCAAACCAAACCAAACCAAACCAAACCAAACCAAACCAAACCAAACCAAACCAAACCAAACCAAACCAAACCAAACCAAACCAAACCAAACCAAACCAAACCAAACCAAACCAAACCAAACCAAACCAAACCAAACCAAACCAAACCAAACCAAACCAAACCAAACCAAACCAAACCAAACCAAACCAAACCAAACCAAACCAAACCAAACCAAACCAAACCAAACCAAACCAAACCAAACCAAACCAAACCAAACCAAACCAAACCAAACCAAACCAAACCAAACCAAACCAAACCAAACCAAACCAAACCAAACCAAACCAAACCAAACCAAACCAAACCAAACCAAACCAAACCAAACCAAACCAAACCAAACCAAACCAAACCAAACCAAACCAAACCAAACCAAACCAAACCAAACCAAACCAAACCAAACCAAACCAAACCAAACCAAACCAAACCAAACCAAACCAAACCAAACCAAACCAAACCAAACCAAACCAAACCAAACCAAACCAAACCAAACCAAACCAAACCAAACCAAACCAAACCAAACCAAACCAAACCAAACCAAACCAAACCAAACCAAACCAAACCAAACCAAACCAAACCAAACCAAACCAAACCAAACCAAACCAAACCAAACCAAACCAAACCAAACCAAACCAAACCAAACCAAACCAAACCAAACCAAACCAAACCAAACCAAACCAAACCAAACCAAACCAAACCAAACCAAACCAAACCAAACCAAACCAAACCAAACCAAACCAAACCAAACCAAACCAAACCAAACCAAACCAAACCAAACCAAACCAAACCAAACCAAACCAAACCAAACCAAACCAAACCAAACCAAACCAAACCAAACCAAACCAAACCAAACCAAACCAAACCAAACCAAACCAAACCAAACCAAACCAAACCAAACCAAACCAAACCAAACCAAACCAAACCAAACCAAACCAAACCAAACCAAACCAAACCAAACCAAACCAAACCAAACCAAACCAAACCAAACCAAACCAAACCAAACCAAACCAAACCAAACCAAACCAAACCAAACCAAACCAAACCAAACCAAACCAAACCAAACCAAACCAAACCAAACCAAACCAAACCAAACCAAACCAAACCAAACCAAACCAAACCAAACCAAACCAAACCAAACCAAACCAAACCAAACCAAACCAAACCAAACCAAACCAAACCAAACCAAACCAAACCAAACCAAACCAAACCAAACCAAACCAAACCAAACCAAACCAAACCAAACCAAACCAAACCAAACCAAACCAAACCAAACCAAACCAAACCAAACCAAACCAAACCAAACCAAACCAAACCAAACCAAACCAAACCAAACCAAACCAAACCAAACCAAACCAAACCAAACCAAACCAAACCAAACCAAACCAAACCAAACCAAACCAAACCAAACCAAACCAAACCAAACCAAACCAAACCAAACCAAACCAAACCAAACCAAACCAAACCAAACCAAACCAAACCAAACCAAACCAAACCAAACCAAACCAAACCAAACCAAACCAAACCAAACCAAACCAAACCAAACCAAACCAAACCAAACCAAACCAAAATAAAACACGAAGCACATATATTTTTGTGTAACGTAACCATTTGTATTTCCTTAAAAAATCACGGGGCTTTGCATTCAGTAAGTTTTAAGAAAATGGCACATATGGACGCAGAGCTATTGCAGAGGCCCGCCCGATGTGTCGAGTGCTCAGTGACCTAAGACGTTTGCGGGTGGGCCTCAAGCGATCTGCTTTATATTGTTCTATAGTGTATCTATTTCTTTTTATTTTTACCCACGTACCCTTTCTTTTCTCCCTATCGCTAACCTCTTTGATTTCTTCTACCCCTTCCTCGCTATCCCTTTATTTCCGCCGCCCCAGTTCAGGTGCTTCAGATATCAGATAGCAGATACCGAGGCTGGCAAACATATTTTCCATCCTTTTGTATATACCATAAATAACCACTACAACAACATGTAAATTAAAAAAAAAATCATTTGATCTAGTTTTGACCTCTCTTACCAGCTGCACCTGTTTAGGAGATTGTATAGCAAGTGGATGCAGCTAGCACAGAACCGGGTTAAGTGGAGAAATATGGGAGAGGCCTTCGCCCTGCAGTGGGTATAGTCAGGCTGATTATGATGATGATGATAGCAAGTTTTATAGCTGCGGCTTTTCTTACGGCTACCCTGCAGACAATCTCTGAAAGTAATTTTTAATGCTACTCACTTTTTATTCGTCGTGCATACATAGCGAGCTCTGTCGCTAAACAAAGCTCTGTGCACTCATTTCGTTAAGCCACTAGAAAGCAGTCAAGTGGTAACAGCGCTGCCATATATTGTCTTAACATCGCATTAGCAGCCCGTGACGAAGTGTCTTGGAATTATGTGCATAAGTCTAGCGGGCAGTAACGAAGAGTACTTAGCCGTAATGTCGAGTTATTAAATGCAGAAATTAAATCTCGGAAAGCCCCTCATTTTCCTTCATAAAAACCGGCTTTGAAGGCCCTAAATAGCCGCAAAATGTGCTTCGTTAATTTCGATATTGGTTTTTGCAATGTGAATTTGTATTGAAAGCGCTGCAGATTTGAAGCTCGAACTTAGTCACGTTATGTTGGCCACTTTGCACAAGCTGCTGGAAGATAGTTTCGAAACGGTAGTAAATTTTCTTAATTGCCGTCATTTGGGATTCTTACCACGAGAGCACGTTGGACTAAGTACGTAACTTGTTACGCCAACCCTGATAGCACATGGATTTGAGGTTTCCCCTGCTGAACCTCGCCGAGCGTTATATATACCAATGTGTGAAGGAACAGTTGGCAGCTCACGTGGTTAGTGTCACACTTGTTACTAGCAGTTGAATGGGTATATCCTCTTTGAGGAAAGGCTGGAAATCTCGATTCATTACTTAGAATTTCGAAAACAAATATGTGGTATGTCGTTTATGCACAAATCTGTAGTTTATGTGCATTCCTAAGGACGGTATTCCGAGCTGTTACCTGTACTCACAGATAGTAGCGCCGCCATATACTGCTTACATCACACATCGGTGTTTGTCCCTAATAGTGTCGTCAGGTATGCCAGATCTTTACAGTAAAGGTCTCAGTCTTTGCCGAGGAGTAGCAGCTTGAGCAGCAAGGAGTCTGCTGCTTTAGCGCCTTCATTTAAATTCTTGTTTTGATGCCTGAGAGGCTACAGGCTTGGTTTTGATAACATCTTTGGAAGCAATATAATGCAAAATGTTTTTTTAGGCATCTTTTTAACTTCTCCTAGAGACTTGCTTCTGAAATTTCGCTAGAGGTGCCTTTTTTTAACTTGAGAACGCATTTGTTTTACAGCATGCCATATTTGTGAAAGCGTTTGACGGGCTTCCATTTTATATATGACAAAACATTCGTGTGTTTTTAGCACGCAAATGCTTATATACTGTGTGATCTTGAAGACGTGCTTCAAAGTCACAGAGAAAATAATAATAGAAAATAGCCTCGCTTGAGACTTGCGGCGCAATTTAAGTTTGTTCTTAGAAGTAATGCCTTCCTCACAGCGTCGAAAATATTTTTACTTTTAGCAAGCTAAGTATATTCATCGCAGCCTGCATATCGAGATAGTCCCAGGCCACTGCAAACTTGCAAAAAAGAAACAACAAACAAAGTGGTGAGCATGAACGCGGCCCCTTCAGTGACGTCATTCATAATTTTTTCTTCTAAAGTATTATCATTACAACAAATCTAATTTCACTATTGACGTACTCAATAATATGCGCGTAATGTATAAAGTAATCAAAGAAATTTAAGATTTGAAATTTTTTGCCACCTTGGTCACACGTGGGATCACTCCTACATTACCTGACGCATATCAAGTACAGCTAAATAGGTAAATACATGTAGAGACCAGATCTCACAGCTCATTAGCGAAGCTTTTGACTTGGACAATTGGCGATAAGTGTGCCAGTCAGCCACCTGTGGCTATGAGCCTCTAAAAGCTCGTGTTTCTTTATCAGTGACCCCATTTGATACAACCTGCTTGCTGAAATTTCTGATTTATGACGTCATGTTCCCTTCATATTGCTGTTCTGCCTGTCCCACTATCTCCTTTGCTTGCAAGTCAGTGCACTTGTATTCTCTTTCTATAGATTCTCTTTGCGCTGTTTACATGAAAATGCGCCAACCCTTTTCCTGAAATCAGCATTTGATTTACAGATCCTCGCAGAGTGCATACGTAATCTGAAGAGGCTACAAAGGTCATTTAAACTTGGATAAAGCCAATTTTAACTGCTTCATATGCAATGCTAATAAAAAGTGATTTATTGTGCTTAGCTACATGTAAAATAAAGCTAAGTGCGCCGAATTTCTGATTTCTGTAGCTGTCATCGGTGCATGCGTTCGTTAAAGGAGTATATGCTGCATAAATAAGAGTATATATATATATATATATATATATTGTAGGGGTGTGCTTATTCGGTAAACCCAGATGGATCCAGCCGCTCAGGAGGCAGGAGGGACTCGCAGCGGAGCGTCAGGCGTGGCGAAAGAGCAAGGCAGTGAACGACTTCTTCGTCCTTGAGAGTGGCAGCACGCGACGCATGTCAGTGGTTATATCGATGAAGATTACCACACTACAGTTTCCCCCCGGGCAGAGAAGGAGCCATCCTGGCGACTCATGGTGCCGAAATGACAGACGGATCGTAGTAGGGCTTGATTCGGTCCACATGAACTATTTCGCGTCCACGGCGACGCAAGTCCGCAGATGGCGTAACGGGCTCAACTACGTAGTTCACAGGAGATGTTTTTTGAAGGACTCGGTACGGACCGTGATACCGAGCAAGAAGCTTCTTTGACAGGCCGGCGGTTGTGGCAGGAACCCAGAGCCACACCAGGGAGTTGGGCGCATATGAAGGCGCCTCGCCAGTGTCACGATGGTGTTTTTGTTGCCATTGATTTACCTTTGTAAGCGAACGAGCGAGCTGATGGCATTCTTCTGCGTACTGGGCGGCGTCCGAGAGTGGCGTCGATTCAGAAACATCAGGTCGGTAGGGAAAAAGTGCGTCCATTGTGCAGGTTGGCTCGCGCCCGTAAAGCAGAAAGAAGGGAGAGAATCCAGTGGTGGTCTGTATCGCAGTGTTGTACGCGTACGTTACGAAGGCAAGAACGCGGTCCCAGTTGGAATGAGCGTCGTTGACGTACATGGCCAGCATGTCACTCAGAGTACGGCTGAAGCGTTCTGTCAGGCCATTCGTCTGAGGGTGGTAAGAAGTAGCGGTGCGATGAATGATGCGACATTCTTTCAGTAGGGCCTCGAGAGCGTCGCACAAGAAAACGCGTCCGCGGTCACTGAGCAGTTCCTTCGGAGTCCCGTGGCGAAGAATCAAGTTGTTGAGAATGAACAAAGCAACGTCTCTTGCAGAGGCAGAGGGTAACGGTGATGTTTCAGTGTAGCGAGTAAGATGGTCTACTGCCACAATAATCCACCGGTTTCCAGTAGGAGTAGTAGGAAGAGGGCCATAGAGATCTATGCCAACGCGGTCAAACGGACGAGCAGGGCAGGGTAACGGCTGCAACGAAACAGGGGACTTCTGAGGAGTTTTTCGGCGTTGACAAGATTCGCCAGCGCGGAATATATATATATATATATATATACTGTTCGTTTCATTATATATATATATATATATATATATATATATATATATATATATATATATATATATATATAAAGAAGCGAACAGTCGGCGAGGCCAAGGAAGCATTGGGGATTGTACTTTGTCTTTTTTTTTACTTCGGTAATCACATAAATTAGTAATTTTTTCTGTTTAGGGGAAAGATAAACACAAAGTAGAAGAAAAAACAACGTGCCGTGCCGATATATATATATATATATATATATATATATATATATATATATATATATATATATATATATATATATATATATATATATATATATATATATATATAGCGTTGTCTAGCCTTGTCTAGCGTTTTAATCCGATGACAAAACCCAGGCACGTGCCGGCGCCGCGGGACGATGATGATGGTATGTACAAATGAAAGAGGAAGATCATGGCATGCACAAATTAAAGAACATCCACGGAAGGCTCACACAATCTGCCCGGGGGGTCGGAAGCGGCCAGCCTGGCCGCTCCTAACTAAGCGATGCATCGCGGTGCACAAACGGTTTCAGGCGAGACACATGAACAATTTTAGTTCCATGGTGGCGTCGATCAGCTGGGGGATCAACAGGCGTCACTTTGTAGTTCACTGGGGAAGTTTGGCATATGACCTCATAGGGACCTACGTAGCGGTGGTGGAATTTATAAGGCCAGGGGTGCGCAATGGTGTGTAAAGCAGTACTTCGTCACCAGGACGAAAAGAGAACACTCGATGTGTAGAACCATAGCGAGTCATGCGGACTTCCTGGCACGCTGCCGTGTTGAGGCGGGCAAGATGACGGCATCTGGCCACACGAGATAAAAAATGGGTAGGTACTGATGTGGAGTAGTCGGGCGTAGAGAAGAAGGAAGCGTCGAGAATTGTAGTGGGAGGACGGCCATAAACAAGAAAAAATGGAGAGTAACCGGTAGTTCGCTGTACTGCTGTATTATAGGCGAATGTGACGAATGGTAGAATAGTGTCCCAATTTCGATGATCTGGTGTGATGTACATTGATATCATGTGCGACAAGGTGCGATGAAATCGCTCAGTCAGACCGTCAGTCTGGGGATGGTAGCTTGAGGTTGTCTTATGAAGGGTGGATGAGGCAACGTTACTAGACTAGCTAGTAACGTTGGGATTAGGCGTGAAGAACTTCGGCAACGACTTTCGATAAAAAGGCTGTACCGCGGTCACTCAGGAGCACCCGAGGAGCGCCATGACGCAATACAATTGATCGCAAAAAGAAATTTGCTACTTCTTCAGCGGAACCAGTCGGTACAGGTGCTGTCTCAGCGTAGCGTGTGAGGTCGTCGACAGCTGTTATAATCCAATGGTTACCCCCATAGGAGAGGTAGGGGACCATATAAGTCGATGCCGACTACGTCGAATGGCGTGGTGGGACAAGGAAGAGGTTGTAGAAGGCCAGCGGGCGAAGACGTCAGCCGTTTGCGACGTTGACACAGAGGGCAGGATGCGACGTACTTGGCAACGGTGGAAGATAAGCCAGGCCAAAAGAATCGTTTTCTCACGCGGTCGTAGGTTTTGTCAAAACCAAGGTGACCTGCAGTAGCGTCATCGTGGAGAGCCGCCAGTATACGCGGACGAAGCACACGCGGCGCTACTGGGATCCAGCGAGTTCCATCAGGGCAATACACGTAGCGGAGTAAAATGCCATCTTCGAGCTTGAAATTGCGAAGCTGTCGGCGAAGCCTAGCATTGGGCCGGTCAGAAGCGCCGATAAGGCGGTCGATGATAGGACGGCAGTAGGCATCGGCTAATTGCTGTGAGCGGAGAGCGTGCTTGTTCTCAGAGTCGTCAAAACAAATTGTTGTGATATACGTCGGGCAAAGAGATGGTCGGCTCTGATCAGAGGTGGAAATGAATTGGGAAGAAAAGCAGCAAGTGGATTCCGAAAGGGGACAGCGAGAGAAAGCGTCGGCGTCTTGGTGTTGGCGACCAGATTTATAAGTGACGTCTAAATGGTATTCTTGCAGGCGTAGAATCCAGCGGCCAAGTCGGCCTGTCAAATGTTTGAGTGAAGGCAACCAGCAAAGAGCATGGTGGTCGGTCAGAACTGTGAAGTGCCGACCGTATAGGTAAGGGCGAAATTTTTGGACAGCCCAGACGACAGCAAGACACTCCTGCTCGGTAATGGTGTAGTTTTTCTCAGCTGGAGTGAGAGTCCGACTGGCAAAGGCAATCACTTTCTCTCGCGATGTTGCATCACGCTGCAGAAGTACAGCGCCAAGACCGTGACCACTGGCATCGGTGTGCAGGATAGTTGGAGCGCTGTCACTGAAGTGGCCAAGAACAGGATCTGATGTGAGGGCGTGCTTGAGGTTATTAAAAGCAGTTTCGCACTGCTCAGTCCACACGAAAGGGCTGCGTGCTTTTAGTAGCTCATGAAGTGGTGCAGCAATAGTTGCAAAATGCCTTATAAAACGCCGGAAATAAGAGGCGAGGCCGAGGAAACTGCGCAAATCTGTAGTCCGTTGTGGACGAGCAAAATTAAAGACCGCGATTATTTTTTCAGGATCTGGGCGAATGCAGTCATGGCTGACCAGATGTCCCAATATTCTAATTTTCTTCTGAGCAAAGTGGCACTTCTTGGTGTTGAGCTGAAGGCCTGCCGAAGCGAGACAGGTGAGGACTTCATTCAGGCGCGTGAGATGGTCATTAAAGGTTGCCGAAAAGATAACAATGTCGTCCAAGTAACACAAACAGGTTCTCCATTTTAGGCCACGAAGTACAGTGTCGACCATTCTTTCAAATGTCGCTGGTGCGTTACAAAGTCCGAAAGGCATAACATTAAATTCGTAAAGGCCATCGGGTGTTGCGAAAGCGGTTTTTTCTTTGTCGTCCTCGTGCATAGGTATTTGCCAATAACCTGAGCGAAGGTCCAAGGTCGAGAAATATATATATATATATATATATATATATATATATATATATATATATATATATATTCCATGGTCCTCCCCAGTAGTGCTAGTTAAAAAAACAACGGCTCTCCATTTTAGGCCACGAAGTGCAGTGTCGATCATTCTTTCAAATGTCGCTGGTGCGTTACAAAGTCTGAAAGACACACACACATATATATATATATATATATATATATATATATATATATATATATATATATATATATATATATACGGTTGGTTGGTTGGTTTGTGGGGTTTAACGTCCCAAAGCGACTCAGGCTATGAGAGACGCCGTAGTGGAGGACTCCGGTAATTTCGACCACCCATGGGGTTCTTTAACGTGCACTGACATCGCACAGCACACGGGCGCCTTGCCTTTCGCCTCCATCGAAAAGCTGCCGCCGAGGTCGGGATTCGATCCCGCGTCTTTGGGAACAGTAGTCGAGCGCCGTAACCACTGCGCCACCCCGGCGGGGTATATATATATATATATATATATATATATATATATATATATATATATATATATATATATATATATATATATATATATATATATATATATATATATATATATATATATTGTGAGGCAGAAGAACGCACCAGCAAATTCACCTTTTTTTACTTCAGGTAGGTCGAAGCAGCAGCTACCGACTAGCCACAGCTTAGCAACACTTCGTCTTCTTCGCACGACCCGATGACCGATGATGATTACGCTGAGATGAAGATGAAGGTCACTCACAGTGCTTACAACATTCCCCCTCCCGAACGAAAGCGACCATCCTGGTCGCAAATTAAATCTTAAGGTCGGCGGTTAAAGGGTTTCAAGCGCGACACGTGCACAATCTCGGTGCCGCGACACCGACGATCGCGAACAGGCGATGCAGGTGTGATGAGATAGTTTACAGGGGAAGTTTGTTCCAGAACCGTGTACGGGCCAATAAAACGGCTCAGAAACTTTTCACACAGGCCGGGGATGCGAGTAGGTGTCCAGAGTAGCACTTCGTCTCCAGGGCGGAAAGACACTGAGCGATGAGTCGCATCATACGTGCTTTTCCTGGAAGCTTGAGTGGCTTCAGTTTGAAGGCGGGCACGATCACGGCAGTGGGCGATACGAGACACGAACTGTTCGTGGGAAGGCGCGGCAGAAGGAGTAGAAGCTGTGAAGAAAGATGCTTCGAGGGAGAAGGTAGGATGGCGGGCATAAACAAGAAAAAACGGAGAGTAGGTGGTGGTTCGTTGAACGGCAGTGTTGTAGGCGAAGGTTACAAAGGGGAGTAAAGAGTCCCAGTTGTTGTGCTGAGGGTGAATGTAGGTGGATAGCATATCAGAAAGGGTGCGATGAAAGCGTTCTGTGAGGCCATTGGTCTGAGGGTGGTAAGGAGATGTAGTTTTATGCACCGTGCCTGAAGCATGAAGCACTGCGGCGAGGACGGTGGAGAGGAACGACTTGCCACGATCGCTAAGGAGGAGGCGAGGGGCGCCGTGGCGAAGAAGTATGGTGTGGAGGAAGAAGTTGGCGATTTCGGAAGCGGAGCCGGAAGGAAGTGCTGCGGTTTCAGCGTATCGGGTGAGGTGGTCAACGGCAGTAACGACCCAGCGGTTGCCAGCTGGAGTCAAGGGCAGGGGTCCGTACAAGTCGATTCCGACGACTTCGAAAGGTGTGGAAGGACATGGGAGAGGTTGCAAGAGACCGGCAGGAGGCGACGTAGACCGCTTGCGTCGTTGACAAGGGATGCAAGACGCTACGTATTTTAATACTGAGGTTGAAAGGCCAGGCCAGAAGAAACGACGTTTGATGCGGTCGTAGGTTTTGTGGTACCCAAGGTGACCTGCGGTGGGGTCGTCGTGAAAGGCTTGTAGAACTTGAGGACGCAGGGAAGAAGGAATTACGGGAACCCATGTGTGGCCCAGTGGGCTGTAGTTGTGCCAAAATAATGTGCCATCCTGTAACTTGAAATTTTTGAGCCGACGACGGAGACGGGCATTTGGAGGTCTAATAACACCGCTGAGACTATCAATCAGCTTTTGACAGTAAGGGTCAGCACTCTGGTGGTGAGCAAGATTGCAGTGTATATCTGGCATGGGAGCAATAGAGGCGGCGCTCAAAGACTGCATAACTGTAGGGTTTAAATGGCTTGACTCCGTTGGGACAGGAGAGGAATGCGAGGACATGGGTTGCGACGGCAAAGCAATAGGGCAACGAGAGAGAGCGTCGGCGTCCTTGTGCTTCTTGCCCGATTTGTAAGTGACAGTAAAGTCGTACTCTTGAAGGCGGAGGATCCACCGCCCGAGACGACCGGACAGATTTTTCAAAGTGGATAACCAGCATAGGGCGTGGTGGTCAGTGACGACTGTGAAGTGACGGCCGTACAGGTAAGGACGAAACTTCTGAACAGCCCAGACGACGGCGAGACATTCTTGTTCGGTAATAGTGTAGTTTTGTTCCGCAGAAGTCAGAGTTCGGCTCGCATAGGCAACAACATTTTCTGTAGAGGTGTTTTGGCGTTGCAGAAGGACAGCGCCAATGCCATGGCTACTGGCGTCGGTGTGCAAAATTGTCGGTGCTTTATCATCAAAATGGCAGAGGACGGGACCCGAAGTCAGAGCACGCTTCAGAGTTTCAAATGCTTCTTCGCAAGCAGGAGACCAGATGAAAGGCGTGTCGTTGTGAAGAAGCGCATGTAAAGGTGAGGCAATAGAGGCGAAATTGCGGATGAATCTGCGGAAGTATGATGCCAAGCCGAGGAAACTGCGGAGATCTTTGACCCGAGTTGGACGGGGAAAGTGCAGCGCAGCAGCGATTTTTTCAGGGTCAGGCTTAATTCCTTCGCTGCTTACGAGATGGCCAAGAACTTTAATGGATTTTGATGCAAAACGGCATTTCTTCGTGTTTAGCTGTAGGCCAGCGCTGGAAAGTGCTGTCAAAACTTCATCGAGACGAGTAAGGTGATCAGGAAATGACGAAGAAAAAATGACGATGTCATCTAAGTAACAGAGACATGTTTTCCATTTGAGGCCGCGGAGAACTGTGTCAATCATACGCTCGAATGTAGCAGGAGCGTTGCAGAGTCCAAAAGGCATTACATTGAATTCGTATAAACCGTCCGGTGTTGCAAAGGCGGTCTTCTCTTTATCATCTTCATTCATGGGGATCTGCCAGTAGCCTGATCTTAAGTCAAGGCTGGAGAAAAATTGGGCACCTTGCAAACAATCGAGGGCGTCGTCAATTCGAGGGAGGGGATACACATCCGTACGAGTTATTCTGTTTAGAGCACGGTAATCTACACAAAAACGAACCGAACCGTCTTTTTTTTTGCACTAGCACAACAGGCGATGACCAGGAACTAGACGATGGGCGTATGATGTTGCGTGCAAGCATGTCAGCAACATTTTCCTGAATAACTTTGCGCTCGGTTGGAGAAACACGATAAGGCCGGCGTCTAACTATGCTTGATCCGTCGGTGAGTATGCGATGCGTTGCTGCAGCGGTTTGACCCAGTGTGCCGGAATTGACGTCGAACGAGTCTGCGTGCTTGTTCAATACAGCGAGCAATGCGTCTGTCTGGTCTGTTGTCAGGTCGGTGCTGATCGTGTGGCGAAGTGCTGCACTGAGCGAGGCAGGGGATGAATCAGAGCGATCGGAGGTGGAAATGGGAAGAAGTGTGACAGGCTGGGCGGAAGCAATTGATGCAACAGTAGAGTCGCGTCGCAGAAGAATGGGCTCTGATGTGGTGTTGAATGCGGCGAGAAGAGAAGAACCGCTGGAGAAGCGAAGAAGGGACACGATGATGATAATACCTCTTGACAGGAGACGAGGGCTGGGTGTAATCAGGACGTCGCCATCGGTGACGGCGTCAGAAGTCACAGATAGAATATCTTCGTTGCCCGGATAGAGGACGTGATCGGCAAGCATAACTACACGGGAAGAAAGTGGTTCTCTATCGGTAAGAATGTTGCATTCAGTGACTTCAATAGTGGGAGGGGAACACGTAATGACTGCTGAGGCGTTTTGGAGGAAATCCCAGCCGAAGATGAGTTGATGGACACAGGAGGATAGGACAGCAAACTCAATGAAGTGCAAGATGCCGTCAATGGTGACTCGGGCTGTACACGCTCCACAAGGGTTAATATTCTGTCCATTTGCAGCACGTAAAGGAGGACCGGTATAAGGTGTGCGCACTTTTCGCAGTTTTAAACACAAGTCAAGTTTCATAATAGAAATAGCGGCGCCGGTATCAATTAAAGCTTCCAGTTCATGTCCCTCAAGGAATACAGTCAACATGTTTGATGGGAGCAGAGGAGGAATTGGAGCGACGACAGGCGGTGCAGTTTTACCTCCGGAAACTGCACAGGTTAGTTTTCCGTTTGGCGGGCAGAAGTTGAAGATGGAGGGCGAAGGGGCGACGAAGTCCGGCGAAAGGGTGACGGGGAGCGACGACGCGATGGCCGTGCTGTCCTAGACCGGTCAGGAGAAGTCGACGGGGAGGAAGAGGGACGGAGGTCATTATCGGTGTAGTACTGGCGAGGAGGAAGCTGGTAGGCGTCGTCACGTCGAACGTACCCATAGCTCGCACGCTCATCTCGCAGTCGTCGGCGACAAACGCGTGTTACATGGCCGCGGATTCCGCAGTAGAAACATACTGGACGAGGTGGGAGAGGCCGCCAATTACCATACACCGGTGGTCGCGGGGACAGGGCGGCGAGGCTGGGTGGGACAGGCGCGTGATGGACAGGAGGACAAGGAGGAGGAGCCGCAGTGACTTCAGCATACGTCGGAACGTAGGGAGGGGCTGGTGGTTCTGTAGCCATGGGACGATTGAGTGAAGTAAGCTCCTCCTTGATAATGCCACGCAACCCAGTAGATTGAGCAGGTGGGCGTGAGAAGGCAGGAACCGACGAAATATCATTGTGGAGCTCTTCCCGTATTATAGATCGTATGATGGTGCGCAGATCAGTTTCGGGAATTTGGCTCGGATCCCAGGTGTTGTTGAGGCGGCGCGACTGTAGATAGTCAAGTCGCTGGCAAGTGGCACGAATGTCTGCCACCGTGACGGGATTTTGGGCAGCTAGAGCTGCGTAGGCAAAAGAGCCAATTCCTTTTAAAATATGTCCGACACGTTCAGCCTCGACCATGCCATTGTTAACTCGCCGGCAAAGGGCGAGTACGTCCTCAATGTAGGATGTGTATGTCTCTCCTGGAAGCTGCACACGGGTCTCTAGCTTCTTTTGAAAAGAGGCCGGACCAGCACCAACAGTTCCAAATATCTGGCGGATCTGTGTCGTGAATTGAGGCCAGTCAGGAATGGCGTCCTCATGGTTGAGGAACCACGTCTTAGCCACGTCACTCAGGTAGAATGAGACGTTGAGTAGCTTCATAGAAGCGTCCCAACCGTTAAAAGCGCTCACCCGATCGTACTGCTGTAGCCAGTCTTCGACGTCGTCACCGCGGAGACCGGCGAAAACCGGAGGGTCGCGCTGACGTGAGGTAACTGACCAAGTTGGGTGGGTCAAATGGTGCTGAGCAAGTGCACCTTGGGACGTCAGTGGTGCAGAGGTGGCATGGGCAGCCGTGGGATGCCCATCGGTAGCTACAGGCGCCGGAACGGTGAGAACAGGGGGATGTGACTGCGCCATGGCGGTTGATGTGCCGCCAAGAACACGACCGGAACGGAGCTCCAGGGGGTGCCGCGTTGAGGACGCTGGGATCAGGAGTCACTTCCACCACTTGTGAGGCAGAAGAACGCACCAGCAAATTCACCTTTTTTTACTTCAGGTAGGTCGAAGCAGCAGCTACCGACTAGCCACAGCTTAGCAACACTTCGTCTTCTTCGCACGACCCGATGACCGATGATGATTACGCTGAGATGAAGATGAAGGTCACTCACAGTGCTTACAATATATATATATATATATATATATATATATGTGTGTGTGTGTGTGTGTGTGTGTGTGTGTGTGTGTGTGTGTGTGTGTGTGTGTGTGTGTGTGTGTGTGTGTGTGTGTGTGTGTGTGTGTGTGTGTGTGTGTGTGTGTGTGTGTGTGTAAGAGAAAAACCTTTAATTAATACCGGGGTTCGCGCAAGACATGCACAGGTTCCGATACTGTTCAGCCGTCTCAATTTCCATTTCTTTCTCCCGATCTTCTGCTTCTGTTCTTCGACTAAGTCGTCTTCGCTCCGTGACAGATATTCAAGGCGGAAGCATTATTATTGATCTCCGTAATGAATGCAAAAAGTGGTTTCGGAAATGCGATGCAGAATAAAATGAATAATAGGTGTTCACAAGTCCGCTCAGAGCTCTCTGAGCCTTACACAAATGTTCCGTATGAGCGGCGTTATGGATGTAGAAGGATACGGATACAAAATATGTTAACGGAAATATGAAGAAACATTGTATTCGTATGGGTTCCAAATTTTTTTCTGAAACATTTCAATATTTTTTTTTCCTAAAAGCCTTTCCACATGATTTCCAAATGGTGACCCAGACGTCATAGATGTAGAGTTCGTATTAATTTCTCTTATTTTCCGCATGCGTTGTGCTATAGTCGACATTACGGCAACGTCATGCACAGCGTTCGATACAGTAGCTGTGGCAGTCACATTAGAGCAGCTGTCTGTGCATGAAAAAAAAAAAAAGATTGGCAGCGTCTATTGGTTGGCATAAATTAAATTGGTTCACAGGAAGGGAAAGGCGCAGTAACTGTCACACTTGCTCTGTGGACACCCGAACCGCGCCGTAAGAGAATTGGGAGGAAGATGGCAGTGAAAGTGGAAAGAGAGAAAGAGGAGCCGTAGTGGAGGGCTACGGAGTAATTTCGACCACCTGGGGATCTTTAACGTGCGCTGACATCGCACAGCACACGGACGCCACTTCGTTTCGCCTCCATCGAAACGCAGCCGCCGCGGTCGGGTTCGAACCCGGGAACTCCGGATCGTCCTGTACGAGCAATGAGATTGGCAGATTCCGCCGATGGCAGGCCATAAGCAGACCAGACGGCTGTCAGCTTCGGCGTTTGCTAAATTCGGGATGCTATCCTGATATCCCTTGGAATCGTCATATTATTCACTCTTTGCTGGTTCTCCTGTTCCAGTGCGGAAGAGCACGAAATAAATGTTTTCTCCGCTGTACTCTTCTGCGCAGTTAACGTTATAACTCCTTCCTTTTCTGCCTGTCTTCGGACAAGTTTTTCGTTTGCAGCGTTTGCACTAAATTACATCATCCTATGAGCACCTCGGTGGACATCTTTAATCGTTTTACCAGGATGTTTTGTTTGTACTTTTAACGAGCTTTATTACATGTTCCTAAAAAAACCTACAAAAAGAAGCACAGTGTTAGGAGCTTAGAGCTCATGGCGTCTACTTCCAAGCCATGCAGTGGCATTCAATTAACATTCATGGAATTTATACTCTTTGGAGCGTGCAGGACAAGAGATTTTACCTTCAGCAGATTGTGGACACTGGGAATGCATTACAAGACACGCAGGGAGGCTCAGACGCAAACCCGCTGGGTTCTACATTTTTGACAAAGACTGTACCCATGACTGACGACGTCACTGATCGGGGAGCAGGTCTATCAGCTATTTGAGCCGTATTCCATATGACTGATGGTCAGAAAAGCATTAAAGTTTCTTTATTTTCATTCTGTCTTGCTTGGTAAAAGATATAGTGCACTAGCTGGAGCACCTGAAGATATCCGGAAAATTTGGTCAAAAGTTGCCAGGCCACATGGTCTGCTTTTTAGCACTGCAGTTATGTCGCCACTCCTCCTCAAGCTCAATATTTAAGGGTAGTGAGCAAAAGGCTCATTCTCTGTCATGCCCGCCGGGGTGGCGCAGTGGTTACGGCACTCGACTACTGTTCCCAAGGACGCGGGATCGAATCCCGGCCTCGGTGGCCGCTTTTCGATGGAGGCGAAAAGCAAGGTGCCCATGTGCTGTGCGATGTCAGTGCACGTAAAAGAACCCCAGGTGGTAGAAATTTCCTGAGTCCTCCACTACGGCGTCTCTCATAGCCTGAGTCGTTTTGGGACGTTAAACCCCACAAACCAACCAACCATTCTCTGTCATGATGTACACGGAAATTTCACGGCCACCGCAAGTGCCAGGTTATACCACCCGAACGCAGACGCTGCAGCGTGGGAGCTGGGAACCTTTGACCAATTTTGCACCTAAATACCAAAACGCCATTCTTTAACGTGCGCTGACATCGTACAGCACACGGACGCCTTTTCGATGGAGGCGAAACGAAGAGGCGTCCGTCTGCTGTGCGACGTCAGTGCACGTTAAAGATCCCCAGGTGGTCGAAATTACTCCATAGCCCTCCACTACAGCTCCTCTTTCTCCTTTTAACTCCCACCTTCCTCCCTTCCCTTACGGCCCGGTTCAGGTGTCCACAGACCCAAGTGTGACAGATACAGCGCCTTTCCCTTCCTGTGAACCAATTATTATTATTATTATTATTATTATTATTATTATTATTATTATTATTATTATTATTATTATTATTATTATTATTATTATTATTATTATTATTATTATTATTATTATTATTATTATTATTATTTCTTCGCGGAGAATGCTGCCACATATTGGCGATGGCCTAAATGCAAAGCTGCTCGTTCGTTCACTTCATTAGCCGCATTATTTTTCTGCCTTGTGTGCAGCTGAAAGAGACAGCAGTTTTTTCTTTGAAGGTAAGCATATTTCACTCGGACGCCTCTGCGCCTCGATCACCAAGGAAAAACTTTAGACGATTGATGGGCGCGGTAGCTAATCCGTCTGTCAGCCATTTCAAGTGCTTTGTCAAAACAATGGGTCTTTATTTTATAGTGCAATCCGCAGCGTAGACCATTTAATTGCGCTGTAGCATGCCAGTGCGTGGCGTCCCCAACCAGAAATATCAGTTGCCAGTTTTTTTTTCTCTCTCTCTCTCTTTTTTTTTTGGGGGGGGGGGGGGGGGGGGCAGTTCATGTACCAAATTATCTGACAGGCTAAAAATATGCACTCTGTCGATTGTAAAACCGCTACTTTGAGCCTATAATAAACATTTGACAATGTCTGTTCCAGTGTTTTTCCTTGTTTAAAAATGAGCTTCGCTTCCAGTGAAGTATTATTAGCGATATCGATCGATTATTTTGCGTCCAAGTATGGAACAACGACAAATATCATAGTTCTTCTAGCCTCTCTATAATGACGCAGCGGCGTTCTCAGAAAATTTTTCACTCAAAGCACGACAGCAATACCAACTTCGCACTCACTTTTGCGCCCAGTTCACTCAGGCTCCCTCACAGTACGTTCGCGGAAAGGTTGCTGGCACTTGGCGTTCACAACACGCCTTTAGAGCTTTGTGGGGCTCAAGTAGTTTCCCAGATCGCACAGCTCCCAGATCACTCGCACGAACGTGAGGAAGGTCATCCTCTACAGACTAAACATGTGCGAACAACTTTCAGGCACTAACGCGAAAGCACAGTTACCTACACATGTCAGGAGAACTATCTTGATTAAACTCCTAGCCTAGACATCCACCCCGCACATACCGCAGGTCGACACACGTTGATTGCTCGTGCCCTACATGTCAAATGCGGCCGGTACGTGAACGGAGCATACGTGGACGCGGCGATAATATTAAAATTAAAGAGCGCAGTAGAATATGCATTGCAGTAATGCGAAAGCACGGACTCTGCCTTGACGTCACACGTTATTGATAGAAGGCTCCACGACGTCAAAGGCTAGGGTCTCCATGGCAACCGTGTTATGACTATATCATGGGCGTACGCACCCATTTTGCCATGCCTGTTACCATGGGGATGGCACGAACACTAGACAAGGAGAACTAAGATGCGTTTCTCACGTTCCCGTTATGGCTTAGTCTGTTAACGCGCTAGGCTGGTGACTGGCGGGATAGGTGTTCGATTATCGGTGGAGGAATTTCGTCTTAAAGGTAAAAGACTCCGCCGCGATTTGATTGACAGGTTGAGTGTGGGAGTTTCTGCGCACATACGGATGCAAACTCATAAGCCTATGAAGGCTTTCGCCTTAAAACAGGCTAACACACCTGATGCCGCCATTGCACTGACGCAAATCAATCAGAGAAAATGGACAAATACTATTCGTTTTATGCAAGCATTAAAACTGCGCCTAGTTTGGCCGATACACGCTCTGAGGCACACAGTCTGATGCACCACAGAGAAAATGGTCAAAATGAGACCCATACGCCTGATTTCAACCTCGCTAAGGAAGTTCCCGCCATTCTATTGTTTCTTCTTGCATAATAGTTTTGCTTACGATGAATGTCTTTTGCTGCGTTCAGAACGTGACGTCAAAATATATTTCACCAAAACAAGGCGCCTCAGGTGTGCAGTACTACAGCACAGTCAATTTGGGCTTCGAAAGTCTCTGAATCACCTTTAGGTCGAATCGTCGCCATGAACTTGTAACAATCGAGGCTCAAAGGTGGCGCTAAATTTTTAACGACCGAGAAATAAAGATGCAGCACAAGACGGTACTTGGCCATAAGAACTTTGGCGTGGTTCATCATCATGTACAACCAGCTAGGTCCAATTCTGGCAATTTTGTTTTTCAAATATTGCATTTTCAGAATAACCACGCACTAATGATCTCGCATTTTGCTCCTGAAAACTGGGCTCAGTCTGGCAAAGCCACAAATCCCCCCCCCCCCCCCCCCCAAACCCCGCGACTCGTAACAACGAGACTGCTTCGTTCTAAATGAATAAATGCAAGTATTATTCTATAAATTAATGAAATCCCTTTTATTTGCCTTGAACTGTGTCTCAATAATTGCGTGTTTTTGATGTAATGTAATCGCTGCACCAAAGAACTGAGAATTACTTTCAACCAGAGGCTTTAACGTAAAGTACACACTGAGGTCACATTGTGTTTTATTAATTACTTCAACTATTCTGAGAAAGGGTAAAAAATCACCTTCATAAGAGAACATTTTCTGACCTTCCGGGGAAGGTTAACCTCAATCACCGTGTCAGCATGGCTGACAAAAATGCTTGTAAGTGCGAGTGCTACGTTAGGCCCAATCCATAATTCCGAACTTTAAATGTACACGCCCCCCCCCCCCCCCCCTTCCTTCCCCGAACGAACATCAGTTCCAGTATGTGAAAAGCAGCGCCATAATGTTCTCATGTGAAGTGCTCGCATACAGCAAAGATTTTAAGCGTAAGTCGGAGCTCGCACTGAATGCCCGAAATGACTGGCATTGTGCCATAACTGTTCAAGATGCTCGATCTGACAGTCTTTTTTGAGCACTAATATCCCTGTTGCGCTCAACCTTGCGCTGTACATGTCCACCTGTGGCTGTGGCTTATGTTGTCTCCGTAGGCATTAACGAAGTGCTTGGACTGACTGTCATATCCGTTATATTCTTATACCCTGGAATGACGACCTGTTATAATTGTATTCCATTTATTATCCTGCCGAGCGGAAGCAACGTGCCTAGTTTCTACAGCGGCAGTGACGGCACTGTGCAGTGCTGTTCATAAATTCTTTCAGAAAGAGATACGAGTGTTTCTTTTTGCACATAACATGTTTCGTGTAAAAACATTTTATCCGCAAAAAGAAACGCGCCCGCGTTGAATACCTCAAAAATATCCGATGGTACTTGTTTTTAGTCATTTTAAATCGCAAATCCCCCACTATAGGGCCTCACTTTGCAGTAATACAGCAGCAAGACAGAAGCGATGGAGGCGTTGACGGTTTGAGGTTTGAGAACGTGAAGGTATGCTTAGACAACGCTCAGTGACGTAGCTATAGAAAGTATGGCAACAGAAGCCTGGTGACATGGCTACACCTTAAAACGTATGACAGTGGAGAATTAAGTTCTAACTCAATGTCATTGAAACTTTCCTCGAAATGCCCTCAAAATGCTCTTGAAAAGTGAGAGCTTCGAAGATGTTAGGCAACGAGTGAGCTGTGTGCAGAACATTCCAGTTGCCGTAGTAGAAACAAAGGTCAAAGGGCACTTTCGATGTCGGCCAGGGGCGCATTCCAAGAGCTAGAATCATAACACGTCCTAAGGAGAGAGACGTGGACTGCTGATGGCTCATTTGAAAGGCACAATTAACAAAGGTGAACACTAGGTCGGTCTCAAGGACCTGAAGCTATTGACGACATTATCGTTACAATGACTGATTCGTTATGCATACATTTCTCACGGAGAGGAGGACCTGACGTTATTGACGACATTATCTTTACAGTTAATGATTCGTTATGCATACGTTTCTCACGGAGAGGATATTAACTTAATGGCGATGACCGATATTTAAAATTATGAAAATTAAAAGGGCAAGATCATAGCAGAAGTCCTGATTCCGAATCTAATATTACCCACATCAAAAGGGAAATCCTCTCTTTGCCCGCCTCTTCATGGTACCTAATTTTTTAGGAGAAAGCGGTCGCATAACCGAATACTCAAGTATATAAGCGTCCTCTCTTTTTGCTGCTGCAAGTAAACCTCAAGCATACTTATAAGCAATTGGATGGATGCGTCAGTTGCATACATTACTGCCTTTTGTGAATACTTTGCGCCATAAGTTTGCTTTTTACGTTGAATATCATGACTGATTAAGTGCAAAAATATAAATATCTGGAGAAATTGGTTCACTCGCTATGCGTGTACTCTGACGTCACACCTCCTGCAAAACTGTGTTCATTAATATTTATGCGGCGCAAAATTTCCTTCCGATGAGATCTGCCATCATTAAGCTAAGCGGCAGTAAATGGTGCAGCAGTGTTGTGGTGAGTCGGGCTCTCTGTGGAGGCTGTGGGAAATTTTGCGATATGAGATTTTTATGCTTCGCTGCTGTCCTTCTTCTGGCTCTTGCCCTAACAAACGGGGGTGTCAAAAGGTAAGTTCCGAATTCAGAGTATCGGCATGATATGCGACGCGCGTGAGCGGTGTTCATCTTTTGTCTGAGCCGAGCATAGATAATTTCGTTGTGCAGATTTACAGTCTCGTGTTTGAGACGACAATGGCAGGCCGAATGTTCAGCGATAGACTCGTCACCGAAGTGGGAGTAGTCGGCACAGCGTGTCGGAAATAATTGGGGACTGCGTAAAAAATCGTTCCATGGTAATTTTTGGTTCTAATGAATGACTGATTGGTGTGTGATAGGCGATGAGTTTTGATGAATTGTAGAAATAAAAAAATGAAAAATTGGAAAAAGATAGAAGTTCAAATGCTTCTGATGCTTGATTATGCTAACTCAGAAAATTTAGAGTGCGTAATTCATGAATTTGAATTAAAATAATCGAAAAATTGAAAAATTTGAAAACAAATGGTCTTAAAGGTGTCAGAATGATCAGAATGACAAGAAGCACAATGCTTGATGATCTTAATTAAGAACATTTAGAGTGCTTAATTGATCAAATAATTATTTGAATTAATCAATAATGAAAACTTTGATAAAAGGCGGTTAAAAGCTGTGAAAACGCTCAGAATAAAAAGCTATTGCTTGGTGACAGTAATTAAAAAAACAGAGTGCATAATTAAACAGTTATTTGAAATAACTGACAAATGGAACATTGAAAAAGGGGATTTTCGGATCCAGGCTAGCATTCAGTCGCCCAACTCTAACTAGAATGTGATGCGGCCACCTGTTCTGTGCTCACGACCGTTCAAAAGAAGATAACCGGCGAAAAGAGTCTAAGAGGCTAGTTAAATATTTGGGCGGCTGTACATGCACCTTTCTGCTTGCTTAATCAACGACCTCTTATCGTGTGCCTATATTATCTTACATGCCCTCATATAGCCTACAGTCGTAAGCTGGCATATTACGTGAAAGACAACCCGATACAGAGCCCCGCTTTAACCAAGCCGTCCGACCTCCCCTGCGTGCCCTAGGAGTTGCGTCTCCCTCAAAAGTCCAAGGGTCCCACGTTTCCGTTAGGGAGCTGCCAAATCGGGCACCAATATATACGAACTATACATGCCTTTAATGAGTTCGCCTATTTCCCCGTATCAGAGATACGATCGTGAGTTTTTGCTCGCAACGCATTGCACATAGAAACACGTAGCCATCTAATTTTCTATCGCATATTTTATGATGCTTAAGATCATGCGTAATGCGTAAGAATGATGCGTAAGGCATTGCTGCACACTGATTACCGAATGCTATTTGTCTACGACCGCGAAGTATTAGCTTTTCCACCATTTCGTTTAGACAGTCTAGCGATGGCTGTGATGTCAGAGTTAAGAATAGGTCCCGTGCGGGATGAAAGAAACGATACTATAATCGATCTTGAGCCTTTTGATTCACACCAACATTACAGCCAGCCTACACCAAGAACAAAAATAACGACGATTGAAGAGGCAGCGATTAGTTTGCAGTTTTTCGTATTCTTATATACTTTTTATTTCGCAAACTGGCCATAAGAAATGCTATAAGAAATTACGTAACGCTTTTCTATCTGGAACCGGAGAAGGCTTCTTCCCTTATAGTCGTATGTCACCCCCATGGGGAAATCATCTTCACTTTTCACCGTCACTTAATGTAACATAACATAACCTAATCTCCCATTCCGGTAGCGCGCTTCATCACCCTCGCCAACTGCCCAAGAACAAAGTCACCGATTACTTTTGTTCCTCCTCCATAAATGCGGGGAAGGGACTTGAATTTCTCCACTCTGTCCACTGGTAGACGTGGCAGGTGGTATTTCAGCCTGCCACTTGTCATGACTGCCAGGTGGCAATCAATTGCAAGGGCGCACAAGAGCTTGAAAGCCTCCACGATAACGCTGTCGATCCTTGATAGTATGTTTGGTGGCAGCTTTTCGATGGAGGCGAAAAGCAAGGCGCCCGTGTGCTGTGCGATGTCAGTGCACGTTAAAGAACCCTAGGTGGTCGAAATTTCCGGAGTCCTCCACTACGGCGTCTCTCATAGCCTAAGTCGCTTTAGGACGTTAAACCCCACAAACCAAACCAATAGTATGTGGTATGTGGACATGTCGATGGCAAGGATGCCTGGTTGACTGAAGGGCTTTTGTTTGAAGGACGTTCTGTTGCTCTTTTGGTGGATTAGATGTTACTCTCGGGGACGAAAGGTTTACACCTTTCTGAATGGTCGATGTTGATCGGGGTTCAGTACTGCGCAGGGGAGAGGGTTCATGACGGTTAGAAGTCTTGAAAATTCTGGGGTTTCTTGTAGAATTGGGAGAAGCGGAAGAATGATTGCTCCCAAAGTCGCTCCAAAACGAAGGCAAGGAGGCAGACTCCTGTTGGATGTAGAGATGTCGAATGTGGCTGGACAAAATTACTATACCCTTGAAACTATAGGTTGCAATGCAATTCATCGGTGGCTAGGTCACGGATAAAAACAGAGGGTCTAAGATATGAAGAAGAAAATGGCGAATATACCTTTCCTCTCCTATCATTTGCTCCTCATCGTTTTCCTCTTATCGGCCCCCGCCGGGGTGGTGCAGTCGCAAGACGCCCGACTACTGTGCCGGAGTACCCGGGTTCGTACCCGACTTCGGCGGCTGCGTTTCGATGGAGGCGAAACGAAGCGGCGTCCGTGTACTGTGCGGTGTCAGCGCACGTTAAAGACCCCCAGGTGGTCGAAATTACTCCGTAGCCCTTCACTACGGCTCCTCTTTCTCTCTTTTTACTTTCACTCCCACCTTCCTCCCTTCCCTTACGGCGCGGTTGAGGTGTCCACACAAAATAAGTGACAGTTACCGCACCTTTCCCTTCCTATAAATCAGTCTCCTCCTCCTTATCGGCGTTCGTTGCAGTGCTACATATAATTATAATTGCTTCACAGGAAAGGAAAGTCGCAGTATCTGTCACACTCTATCCGGCAAGTGCGAGTTTAGACGGTCCACTATGTCTCTTCGCCTCGCCTCGGTTGTGCAGTGGTAAGACGCCCGACTACTATGCCGGAGTACCCGGACTCGAATCCGACCACCGGCGGCTGCATTTCATTGGCGGTGAAACGAGGAGGCGTCCATGTGCTCTGCGATGTCAGCGCACGCTAATGATGCCCAGGTGGTTGAAATTACTCCGTAGCCCTCCACCATGGCTCCTCTTTTTCTCTCTTTCCACTTTCACTGCCACTCTTCCCTTCCCTTACAGCTGGGTCAGGTGCCCACATAAACGAGCGTGACACATACTGCGCCATCCCGTTCGTGTGAACAAATTTACATTATATCGCTACTGTCGCGTGGCCTGCCCTCATGGGGCTGGTGCAGGTGGGTCACCGCTGCTTGCGGCGGGGGCTGGCCTGGCACCAAATTTTTATCTGTTGTAGGCCGCCATTGCACCCGCCACCGCTTCGGTGGTGGACGACGGCTGTTGTTGCGGCGCGCGTCCTTCTTTCCCTCTTGCTTTTCTTTCTTCTCTCTATTCTCTTCTATCTGCACTAGGCAGCGGAGGTGGCTCAGCTACAGAGACAGTAGAAGGCCCGTGCATTTTCTTTTCCTTCTTCCTACAGCCACAACAACAACAACAACATTCTTTAGCGCGCGTTCAAGTTGCCATTGCAGATGGCAGGAACGCTAGACAAGAAGTGATCTCGTAGAATCTCGCGGAATATGACAGATCTCGCGCGCACAATTCGCGCGCAGGATTTCGTTCCGTGAGCCTACAGAGGCTTTCGCCTTAAAAGGGGGCTCAGCCTAACACAGGAACCGCAACGCTTGTTGCTTACCTCATGCTTTTAACCTATTTGTGCGTGACTCGCGACCGAATGGTCAGAGGTTTTTTTTAATAATGATTGGTTCACAGGAAGGAAAATTTGCAGTATCGGTCACACTTGTTTCTGTGAACACCTGAACCGCGCCGTAAAGGAAATTTATAGTAAGGGAAAGGCGCGGTAACTGTCTCACTTGTTTTCTGTGGACACCACAACTGCGCCGTAAGGGAAGGGAGGAAGGTGAGAGTGAAGGTGGAAGGAGAGAAAGAGAAGCCGTAGTGGAGGGCTACGGAGTAATTTCAACCACCTGGGGATCTTTAACGTGCGCTGACATCGCACAGCACACGGACGCCTCTTCGCTTCGCCTCCATGGAAACGTAGCCGCCGAAGTCGGGCTCTCACATGTAATTATAATTGGTTTACAAGAAAGGAAAGGTGCAGTATCTATAACATTTTCTCCGACAAGTGTGAGTTTGGATGGTACACCATCGCTCCTGTCGCGTAACGAAAGAATATAGAATAGTCGCGAAGTGAAAAAGGAGGAGAAGTTTGATCCTTCTATTTGTTGTGGCTGTAGGAAGAAGGAAAAGAAAATGCACGGGATTGCTACTGGTTCTGTAGCTGAGCCACCTCCACTGCCTCGTGCAGACAGAAGAGAAAATAGAGAAGAAAGAAAAGGAAGAGGGAGAGGAGAGAAAGACGCGCGAGGACTGGCCTTACGGGGCTGGGACTGGTACTCACCTGATGGGGCTGGAACAGGTGGGTCACCGCCGCATGCGGCGGGGGCTAGCCTGCCACAGAATTTTTATCTGTTGTAGGCCGTCATTGCACCCGCCACCGTTTCGGTGGCGGACGACGGCTGCAGTTTAATCCTTCTCGTATTTGTTTTCTATTTAAGCGACGTCACTATGTGTATTGTATGTGTATTGTACTGACTACGTTGTCAATCCCATCGACCAATGAGGATTTTCCAATCAGGCTGGCGGCGCATGACAATGCATGCATGCTTACGTTCACAATGTGCGTAGCACCATAAAAATTGACTGGGATCATATTGAAATGTAACAGACGTCTGCGAATATGTGGCTATAATAAATGCAAATTTTGTCAATTCTGAATAAGCAATGTTCGAGAACGAAAGTGCACCGCTCACTTTTTCGAAATCCCTCGCACAAAGCAGCTTCGCTACGTGTCGCTGTTTTCTTGCAATCTCAGATGATTTCTAACGCACATTTTCTGCTCAAATCTGATTTCGCTATTGTTGCTGTGCGCGTAATGTGGACTCAGCGTTATCGGCTGCAATTTATTTTCACCACATGCATGTTTCCTTTCCATTTTGGACAATTTGTACGGCAGACATTTGCGTATTTGGGTTTGGCTCTACTTTACCTATAGTTCCCTTATAGGATTAAGAAAGCGGCTCAAAAATGCGTGCGTTCTTTGCTGCGTCCCCCTTTCTTGTAGCGCGCACTGCTGTTATCACAGTGCCACTAGATCGATATATAGTTTGTATATACTCAGCTGGAATATCCGCTTGCAATAGAAGCTAGATGTTCAGTTCAGTTCTGTTCAGTCGTGAAGTCGTGCCCGACTCTTCGTGACCCTATTGACCATATCACGCCACGCTTTCCGATCTCTCACTATCTTCCTAACATCACATATCTTCATCTGCAGCGCCTTGAGGATGCCATCTAACCACCGCGTTCGCTGCCTACTCCTTCTCCGGTGACCCTCAACCTTTCCCAACATCAATTCTTTCTCCAGCGACTCCTCTCTTCTCATGACCAAAGTAGCTGAGCTTTAACTTTAGAATTTGACCCTCCAATGAGCAGTCAGGGTTTATGGTCGACAATATCGACTGATTTGATCTTCTGGCAGTCCAAGGAACTCTCAAGAGTCTTCGCAGCACCACAATTCAAACGCGTCAATTCTTCGGCGGTCAGCCTTCTTCACAGTCCAACTCTCGCATCCATACATCACAACTGGAAAGACCATAGCACGAGTTATCCGGATCTTGGTTGGCAGTCTAATGTCTCTGCTCTTTACTAGGTGGTCAAGGCTAGCAAAGAAGCTAGATGGGGAGTGGTTAAATTCGGCATCACTCGACGTTACTGGCAGAGGGGGGAAGGTGGTACATTTTTCCGGACCAACACCTCGCTATGAAAGGGAAGTCTATCCATAAGTAATGTTAGTTCCGTAGGGCAGTGCGAGGAGTCGCTGCGCTTCGTTTACCTGGTCTGGGCATTGTCACGGCAGCGTGGGCATGTTTCTCTCCAGTGCGCTCAAAAATCGTTACAGCATTAAGGCATCAGACGGCGTAAACTGAGTGGGATTCTTCTCTCCTGCCCTTCCCTACCCCGCTTTTCTATTTTCAATCTTACGCTTCCGCCTTTCCTTCTTCCGCCACTGCCCTCCCCTATCTCAAGACGCATCACACTCTTCCGGTCTTCATTTCCTCTCTCGTGTTGTGCGATTATTCTGTTCTAACCGCAAATGTATGCTTTTACGCTTGCCATCGTTTCGATGGAGGCGAAACGAAGAGGCGTCCGCGTGCTGTGCGATGTCAGCGCACGTTAAATATCCCCAGGTGGTCGAAATTACTCCGTAGCCCTCCACTACGGCTCCTCTTTCTCTCTTTCCACTTTCACTCCCACCTTCCTCCCTTCCCTTACGGTGCGGTTGAGGTGTCCGCAGAAAACAAGTGAGACAGTAACCGCGCCTTTCCTTTCCTATAAATCAATGTTTTTTTTTTACGCTTGCCATCGTGCTGATTATTCTCACAGCACCAACGTGTGGTTGCTCGTTATTCATAATTAGCCATAGCCTCCCCCTTTCCTGGGTAGCCACCCTCGACAATCTTACACTTATCGAAAACGTTCCTGCCAATTTACTTTCATAATGGATATTACACTCCTCCTTTCTGATTTGAAGCGGTTAATATCCTGGCAGGATCGATAATTTTCACCCCAGGTGTACCTTCACTGTATACATATATACCCCTGTGATTAGTACTATCTTCATGGACTCGGCGTTAGCTCCCATTCGAGCATTTTTTTCAAACTTGAGATTTCAGCTGAACAATTTAGTATTTAAATGAATCCATTACGTTCTGGTTCACAAACTGTACTGCGCACAATATAGGACGTAATCATTCCAATACGCTTACAGGCTGCACCAAAACCTGATTCAGTAATAGCCGTCCATTAAGACCGAAAATGTAGGGAAACTTGATTGAAGAAACCCTTAATATGTGCCGTCATGGTGATTAAAATCCTTTACGTTTAATGCACAGTTAAAAATTGTTTTCGCATCCATCTACTTATTCACGCCTTCTTACTCCGCTTCAAGTAACAGTAGCAGCTTTTTAGTTGCGAATTATTAGTGGCAAATTGCTTTCGTTTACAGAAACCCTACTGCGGTCAGCATATTCAAATTTAACCGCAGTCAGGTAAAACATTGCGTAACTAGGATCCTATACAGCCAAGCCGCTCCCTTTGAAATGACTTTAATTCTGAGCCATCGGCGTTTTGAGGGAATTGCGCAGAACTTCGAGGCGTTCTTGCGAAATGAAAACATCCGGAAAAAGATTATTAATGCCACCCTGAAATGCGCCGACGCACTTGTCGCTACATTGCGTAACAAAAATATTGTGTAGCAAAAACATTGCGTAACAAAAATACTATCTTAACCCACCGTGGTGGCGCAGTGGTTACGGCGTTCGACAACTGTTCCCAAGGATGCGGGATCGAATCCCGGCCTCGGTGGCCGCTTTTCGGTGGAGGCGAAAAGCAAGGCGCCCGTGTGCTGTGCGATGTCAGTGCACGTTAAATAACCCCAGGTGGTCGAAATTTCTTGAACCCTCCACTATGGCGTCTCTCATAGCCTGAGTCGCTTTGGGACGTTAAACCCCACAAAACAAACCAAACCAATACTGTCTTGAAACAGCCAACTAGCTCAGTTTCGACCTGTTTGCAGCCTCTGTTCCTGTAACCAAAACGTTAGAGGCATTCTAAGCAGGTAGGACAGCATACTGATGCAAAGTTAGCGTTTGAGGATATCTTCGTGGAATCCACGGGAACTATTTCACGTGATGATAAATACTTGCGTGATATTTTTTATTAGAACTGCTTTTTGTCCGAGTTGGTGTATTCTAAAAATGACGGCGCGTATTAGCTTATAAACGTGTCACATAAAGAAATGCGGCAACTGACGCGTCATGCACACCGTTTCTATCGCTTTTTGATTCTGAGTTCTAGTTTTTAGATGCGGCCGCGAATGAGTGGCTAGCCTTGTTTTCAGTTATACTCCCGCAGTTCCTTAATTGTTAGCACGTCCGATCTTTCTGTTCGTTGCGACCACCCCCGCGTGATTCACTCCCTTACCTTTTCATCTTTTTTCTCACCTTACATAAGCTTTCTCTCTGCAAGAAATAAAATTCAGATGGAAGTCAGCACTTGTTCTTGCTCGTGTTCTCTTGTATCTTCTGGTTGCATACCTCTAAGTTTTGATATTTTCCAATGTTACTATGGTTCAGGTTTTACAGTCTGTTTCCAGTAAAATAAATGTTTTTGTAAAATTTGTCTCCACGTCGCAACGTCAGAGACAGCTGTTAGCCCTGCTTCCTGCTACAACCAGGATCTGTTGTTTATGCTTGAAAGGCCTCCGAGCTGTAACGCGGATTACATTTGTTCTTTATATACAGAGTGAGACAGTATTTCTGGAAACATGCTTTCCATACTGTGTGTATGTTCTCGATTCCACACTATCCGGAAGTGTCGTTTCGCCCTGTTGTTGCTTCTGTAAAAAAAAAAAAAAAAAAAAAAAAAAAAGAAAAGAAAAGCAACGCATCTCTTTGTATAGTTATCCATCGCACAAAGTTGCCAAGTTCTTGTATGTGGGAGCAGCCCTTCGGCAGCCTCTCTTGTCTGAGCCCCTAAAATTTCTGCGAGGCTGAAATATGACTCGGGTATATAGTCGTAGTAGATCAAGTATTTATTCCGCCTGCTAAGAAGCAAGGTATACATTTTGTAGCGTAAAGCTACACAACCGGTTCAGATCCGAGTTTCGAGTTAGTGTGCGCCGCCCGTTATGCGCATGCGCGAGAGCCGCGTGACGTCACGAGAGGTGCAGGTGCGTCGCCTCCTCGCCGCCGCCGGAGTGCGCTCCTCTCCGACGCGTGACCTTTAGCCGGAGCCGTGTTTACGACATTTGCGCCATGCGCTACTGCGCATGCTTTACGCTACGTATATCCAGGCATAGCAGAGCTAAGCCACTGCATCTCTGCAGCCCCGGCTTTTGACCTCTGAGGCTTGCCGATTTTGCTGCCATCCCGGGCTTCACCGTTGACACAGGCGACATCGGAATGCCTCCTTCTAGGACTCTTGGATCCCGCGTCAGTAGCGCTTCTCTTAAGACGCGCATACCTGTTCTTGCGGCTTGGTTAAAGCGGAGCTTATATCACCAGCGAATGGTCTTTGTTAAAATCTGATATTGATACTGTGTGCTAATTACGGGTACGGGTGGTATATTAGAGGTGCAAGTTAAATTATCAGTGGCGAAGTTCCTGTACGCGAACGAAGATCAGCAATGGGGTTGGAAAGTGGGAACATTTAATGCTCTCGCGGCATACCCTTAAAAACCGAGCTTAATGGCCCACAGTAAGGGGCTTGAACGGCAGCGGGTGAGAAGACAGTAATAACGTCATCTGCATCTACCATTTGTGATCTACGAAAATGAAGTAGGCTAAACTAGCGCTTTGACACACTGAACTAGGTTTAGCCACGTTAAAACTCTGCCATTTTTTAAAACTTGTGATGACGTCTTCGTTTCCTTGCTCGTTTGTGTGTGTGTGTGTGTGTGTGTGTGTGTGTGTGTGTGTGTGTGTGTGTGTGTGTGTGTGTGTGTGTGTGTGTGTGTGTGTGTGTGTGTGTGTGTGTGTGTGTGTGTGTGTGTGTGTGTGTGTGTGTGTGTGTGTGTGCGTGCGTGCGTGCGTGCGTGCGTGCGTGCGTGCGTGCGTGTAAGTGATTGTTTTCTGACCGCGGAGACAAAAACCTTTTAAGACACGTGAATTTATTTCACCACGATAGTTTATTTGACAAAATTACCTTTTGGATTCCTTCCAGGAAGCCTTTCCGGCAATATCCAGAAGAAATTAAAAAGCAAAGAGACACCTGTGGCCTGATTAGGGTATGTTCATCGTAGGCAATGCTTTGCGTAATGCTGTTCATGAAGCGCAATAAATCATTTTAGTTGATATTCTTGGCAGTCAAAGGGGACGCATTCCCTGAACATTGGTGCAGAGCCGCCGACAAAAAATGGCATCCGGTAGAAAAACACCCTCCCCATTTTCGTTTCCCCCTCCCTAGAACCTTGAGATGAGTTCAAACCAGACTAGAGACTCTGTGTAATTGCAGATGTTGATGTGAAGGTCCCTTGATTACCTACCTTTTCATTCTCCAGAGATGGCGAGTATTCGTATGCATGCCCAGCAGCGAAATCTCTCGGAGGAGCCGAGATCGCTGCTGACGTCCTAAAAAAGAACCGGCAAATCGGGACGGAAAGACACGAAGAGGTTAACTGCAGCGGCTCGTCAATGGTACAGTTCCAAGCTCAGAAGCCGGCGATTAATTGCGGCGCTATCTATGTACAGCAGACAATGGAACTGCTGCTGCGACTATAAGCCTATATCTATAGCCTTCCTACAATGCGCAACTCTTTTCTTGAATTCCATTCCATTGTTACGGCCGCTGTCGACGACGTGGCAGCGTTGACTTTATATGGCAACCTTGCAAACCAGGTGGAAGCTACTGCTTTAAGTCTATATTAGTCTATTATAGTACCTAGAAATATTCAAGTGAAACAGAGACGGCTGAATAAGATGTTTTCCTGCGGACGGTTTGCTGGATGAGACTCATTATCTTGAGTCGTAAACAACGTATTTCAGTGATAAAATGCCGTGTTATGCAGACAGCTGCTAAAGAAAACGTGCTTACGCCAACAGCGCAGCGTCAACATATATAAGCACAGGGCTGAAGAGAAGCCGCCGACAGAACAAATAAATAAGACACAATAAAGTCGAAGATATAGCAAAATGCATGAAGTTAACAAACCAGAGAATGAAATTAGTTACTCTCTTCCAAACGCAAGATTGATATCAGTCTGATCAGCTTAAACATACCTTTAGAAAGAAAACAATCATTTTTTTTTGCATGTATGTTTTGTGCTAAAATATTATACGCAATAACAAATGTGCAGTCAGGGAAAAAAGATTGCGGGATACGGATTTGAGGAAAAGCATTTATTTCCTCGTTTTCTCCTTAGCTTTTCTTGTAATATATTTTCCTTGATAGGGCAGTGCATTTCCCTTCGTGTTTAAGCAAATTTTATTCACTATGTTTGCTGTCACACAAAAATAAACATTCTTCCCCGAACTCACGTCCCGCAAACTCACGTCCTGAACGTCCCTGTCTGCACTTATACTTGTACCAACTTTATAGTTTAGTTCATGTTTTATGGGGTTTATTGCCTGAAAACGAGTCGGGCTATGAGGTATACCTTAGTTGAGGCTGCCGGGTAACTCTACCTTCTGACATCGCATAACACACAGATGTATTGCGTTTCACCTAATTAAAAAATGGCCGCAGCGGACGGGATCAGCTTCAGGTATCCTGCTGTATTAGTCAGTTGCAGACGGGAGTTGCAGACGCCATGTGGAGCTAGCTAATTACAACCTTATTGGGGTTCCGAGGAGCGATAGTTCCCGTTTCGCACAATAGAATTGCCAATTGGAGCAAGCTTTGAGCCGTGGCGTCAGTATAAGTTCTGTGAACCGCCGCTGGCGCCAAGTTCAAGTTCAAGATAACTTTATTGCCGTCGATGTAGAGGCCCATCCACTCCCTCAGTAAGACCCTAGGGGGCGTCCAAGGAAGAGGGAAATCTCTCTATCTAATACCGATTGTCCAAGTATCCTAACTGCTTCTTTTGAAACAATCCCTTAATAAAGTTTCTTACTGCTGTCCTGGTGTCACAAAGTATGAAATTGGCTTTGGTGCTCCTGCAGGCTAACGCCAGAACAGCGTCTTCCGCTATGAGCGAGTTTCTAGGGCTGAGGAATCCGGGGACCACTGTCTCGTAGTCTCCATCCATTACTCAATACAACCGCCCCTTCTAGACCGCAGGCCGCATCGCAGTGCGAAATTTGAGTAGAGTCTACCCCTCGTAGTCTTTTTCTAATAACTTTGACTCTATGTACCCTGCGCTCCTTGTTGTGTGTCGGGTGTATGTTCTTCGGATTTGGAGCGATCTTCAGTCTTTTTCGGACCGGAAGATCTATATCTGCTGCCACGTATGACAGCAGCTGTGCGGGGCGACAGGAGGACGAAAAGCCCGCGCTTTCCTGTCTTCCTGGCGTCACGTGAACACCTTTGTTTCGCTCGGCTTGTTAACGTCCTGTCTCTACATTTCACGACAAACGTAGCGGAAAAGCTTGCGTTCTATCAGCGTCATTTCGAGGAGCTCGATCCGACGCAGCGGCGCCATCAACGCTGCCGCTGCGGGGTAGCAAGCCAGAGACACGACTGCGAGATATCCTGGAGATCGAGGGCTGTGCCAGAGGAAGGCTCATCTGACCACCCTCTCCCGTATCCGCTGGAGCTACCTGTTTCATTTGCCTCATTGAGATTTCTTGCCGAGATACATGGTTAGGAACATCGTGTGCTAAGTATAACGTTTTTACACGTCCAGAAAAGAAAGTTACGGCGGACAAAGCTGTGTAAAATCTACCTTTGCAGTGATCCATATGCATGGCTTTGCAGTTGTTCATGTACTCTTGGCGTGCCGCTTGGAAGCACGATACACTGATTACTTTACTTCACCGGGCAAACATTGACGACTGGCTCCCTGCATGAATGACACCTGCTCTCCTCTATCACTGCATGGTCATGAATAGGATTTTCTGGGCGCGCTTGTGACGTCGTTGTTTAGCTTATATTAACGCATCAGTGCCAAAACACTCTGCTTTTATTTTGCAGTGTGATCCGAGCAGAGGGGATTACGCCTGCCTACGTGGTTGCCGATGCGCGACACACCCTTACAGGAGATCTCTGCATTTTTGTGTTATTCGAGGAAAGCCATTGCCCAGAGGAATGTTGACGGAGTACTACCACCTGATTATGTGACCAGCTGGACAAAAGCTTTTTTTTATTAAAAAGTTAAAATGTCCAGGTTTCAGTGTGCTTGCCTCGTCGTCATTATCGCGTTTTTAGAACGCCGTATTAGGTGCAACTGGGGAGGTTTTTATTAACATAACAAATATTTTATCGCACTTGTGCGCCCTGTAGCATGAAATGGCTGTCCCCAGGTATAGGCACAGGCTGAATTCCTGAAGGAAATGTAGCAAGGGCCGGAGATGTAGACCTAATCCTGCCATCCGCATCCAGAAAAGATGTGTTGTGTCTGCCTCGGAGACAGGAGAAGGACAGAAAGGGCTGGTGTAGTCGAATGGAGCATGAGTCTGGGTCGACCATAACCAGGCTCAGGGCCGAGAGCGACCAGAACGTGCAATTTTCGAAGCAAGACCTCTTCCCAGCACACAAGGCCGCCAGGTAGGTCGCGGCCATGTTGTGCGAGAAGTGCAATTGCTTTGCGCACCGAAGGTTTTTCTTTTTCTGAGGTTATTCTAGTCAATAAAATGGGGAGTTGAGCTAGTTGGTGCGGCATACTAAAGAAACGACGGCGCAATGGACAAAGGACAAGCGAGTAGACAGGGAGGGCGTTGACTATCAACTCAGAGTTGATATTCAGCGCCTTTCCTGTCTACTCGCTTGTCTTACGTCCGTTGCGCCGTGTCTTGGTCAGTAGTCTAGCCTTTGATAGTGAGAGCGGCCATTTCAAGGGAACGAGGAGGTGTTGCAGCGACTTGACTTGTTCCATCCACCAAGGCTATAGCAGGGTGTGCAATCCCATGGATCCAGGCTACCCCAATGGTTAAGTAGAATTTTTCCAGCATGTCCTAAATATCCTGTGGCAAACTTTGCGATTTAAAACACGCCACAGACTAGGGATGGCGGCTGAAGATTCCGTTACTATGCCAACGTGACTACTAGAGGGCAAGATAACCGGACAGAGAAGGGATATTGCGTTGCGAATGGCAAACAGCTCCGTCTGCGTCGACGGTCATGCTTCCCTCCTTCCTTCTACCCTCCCTCCCTCCCTCCCTCCCTCCCTCCCTTCCTTCCTTCCTTCCTTCCTTCCTTCCTTCCTTCCTTCCTTCCTTCCTTCCTTCCTTCCTTCCTTCCTTCCTTCCTTCCTTCCTTCCTTCCTTCCTTCCTTCCTTCCTTCCTTCCTTCCTTCCTTCCTTCCTTCCTTCCTTCCTTCCGCGAAAATTTGTCGTTGCCACAGGAAGACGAAAACTTATAATAATTTGGTACCAACTCTGTCGCATATTTAACACGAGAACATCAGTACCCGCATGCGGTTAAAGATTCGCCGAGGTTTATCTCCGCGACTCGAGACACATATGTAACCAGTTTGAATCTATGTCACTAAATAGCACTAACTTGACTAGCAGACGGATTATGAAGCGGAAGTGAAATGACCCGATATTACTGGATGCTGAATAAGAACGATTGCTTCACAATTTTGACGCTGTGGTGCAGTGTAGCGTTAGGGTGCTCGATTGATGTACCCAAGGATGTGAGATCCACACCCGACCTCCACTGCGTCGTCTCTCATAGCCTGAGCCGCTTTTGGACGTTAAACACCACAAACCAAACAAACCAAACCAATTAAACCCATTATAACTAACTAATACTAATGATTACACGTTCACTATGGAAAAGTGTTGGTGACGTGGCCGGATTTCTGTACTCCGCTTTTTATGGGCGATGTCTTATTTTGGTGCCAGGAGCTGCAGAGATTTCGCAGTAATGAATTCAGGTCCTAAAAACTGTACGATCAATATTCTTAGCTCCCGCGCAGGGTCAAGTGCGGAATATAATATTACTAAGCAGGTTTTGACTTGACTTCGTATAATTACACAATTTTGTTATATATTTGTTTTGTTTGTACATCGTCTCGAGTGTGTATACGGGCAACATTTTCATTAGAACGGTAGCTACAACGCTCATGCGCCCTGAAATGTTGCCTTATTAAAGTACCTTAAAAATCAACACTCTAAAAATGATAACCATTCAATTAGTCCAATAATTGGTGTCATGATATCTAAAAATTTCGGAAAAGGAAGTATGTGATCTTGTAAAGTAGTTGTAGTCATTTTCAAGGTGAAATTCTCTTGCTACGACAATTAAGCAACAAAGTGTCTAGGCTGTGAAGTGTCCATAAGATCTACCCGTAATTCGAAGAGCATTCTACCTGAAAAAAAAAAAAAATATTGTCGCATCCCTCATTGATGAATCTAAACCTGCATGTGTGTATCGTGTTGTGGGAAAAACACCTCCTGTGGTCAAAGACGCGAGGTAAAGTCCCGGTCGAGAGGGCCGATTTTCGATGCTTTTCGATGGAGGCGAAAAGCAAGGCGCCCGTGTATTATGCGATGTCAGCGCAGGGTAAAGAACCCTGCGGGGTCGAAATTTCCAGGAGCCCTTCACTAAAGCGTCTGTCGTAGCCTGACACCAAACCATCACCATCACCAGCCGGACTATATCCACCACAGGACGAAAGCCTCTCCCATTTTTCTCCAGTTAATCCGGTGCTCGTTAACGTTACGGACAAGAATATCGTCTTGTCCGTGCAGCAGTTTTGTATGCCAGTTGCTTTTCTTTTTTTCTGACGAGATCGTTTGTATATACCTTTTTTTTTTTTAATTATACAGAATGCCCTCACTGGGGCATTGTTGTAGGGGGGAAAAACTTCGCGGAGCTTCAAACCTGTCGAAGTCAAAAACAAATTCCAGCTTCTCTTTCGTTTTCGTTGCGATCGATGTTAGAGCTACTATTATTAAGGCGAAAGCCTTACTTGGCTACGGTTGCGAAATCGTGTCCGAAAAATGTGGAAGCAAAAAGTGAAAGCAAAACATGGACGCAAAATATGGAAGGAAAATGTAACGTGTGGTATGGCGTCATATTAAGACGAGACTGGTAGTCATGAATAGTTAGACAACGACGAGTGGTATATAAACTCCATGTCCTGCCTAACTATGTCATGTGAGTCATGAGTTAATTTATTCATGAGTCATGGTCACTTGTCATGAGTAAGATCGAATATGCAATGTGCATGACTATGGAGTGCGTGACTTGTGTAAGTCGAAGTCATGACCATGACAAGTGTCTAGTCATGACTCTCAAAAGTGCTCAGTCATGGCACTCTAGGAGCTGCTAAATAGCAGCCAACGAACATGTTTTCGCAGTTCTCCAATGCAGATCTCTGCAGTGCTCTCGAAGTTTTTATTTCCTATCCCTACTCCACGCACAAGTCGCTCATCAGGATGTGCCCGGCGTGTGTCACGGGCATGGTTCTGGCAGGTGTTAGTTGGCAGGTGGAATGTCGGAGTCCTGATTGGTCGATTGGTTGTGTGACGTAATGGCGCCACATGACGCCACAATGTTGCAAGGAACTGCAGAGTCGGGTTACTCATTTGAGGTTGGGGGTTGGGATAGGCATAACCTTCCAAGGGTGGGATAGGTATCTACTTTCCAGGCCTCTTGGGTGTCGAATAATGCACGCTACTCGGTGGCCAGGAAGTTACGTTCGAACGGATTAGTTAAGGCAGGGTTTTACATCTAAGTCGTTTGGCCAAGTGCGACTTGTAGCTGAATAACGTGGTAGCTAAATGACTATTAATAATTAGTATGTGTGAGATATTAGAGACACAATTGAAGAATTGGTAACTAAGCGAGCTTAACCTACATGCACTCGAACGAGGATCCGCAAGGGGATCTGGCAAACGGCAGCCATTGACGCTATGACGTCACACCATTAAAGACGGAGCTTAATTGTGCCCCATTCATTTAGAGTGGTAGCGTCGCCGAAACTGCTATTAGTTATTCGGTTGAGATGAAACGAACGATCGGCTAACTAAACCGAACTACAGCTCATCAAACTAGGTCCAAAATTAGGTAAAACCTTGCTAAATGTGGCAGGACCCGACAATTCCCGCACCGGATTTGACGCGCTCGCCTCTTTGTGAAGTTGTATGCGAGCTTATGCAGTAAACATTGTTGCTGTTGTATCAACAGTTCGTAATACTCTGCTGATACCATGCTGTGTATTGCTGTATTTAAAGATATGCATTAGTTCTCAACTATTTTACTAAAATTTAACCTTTAAATAACTAAACTCATTTGCTTCAGAAATCGTTTCAAGACTGGAGTGATTTATTAGCCAAGTTTTTATAGAGTAATCAGTGTTCGCCGTGTTCTCGACCTACAGTTGAATACGTTTCTTCTATAAATAGACGGGCATGTTTTTATACCCGAGCGTTTCTAGGGAACCAGATTTAATTCATGTTTGCAATCGCCTTAGTGATGTTGCCCGGTTTCTTTATCATTGAAGAAACACTGTGTATTTTTCAGTTAAAAAGAATGATCGTCCTTGGACTTGCGTATGACATACTATGTTACGGCATTACTATATATATTTACTTTCTGTCCGCGTCCCTGCCAGCACCGTATCGATTAATTTATGAAGAGCGCACTTAGAATGTCGCGTACAAACAACCAATAATTCTAACTATCCAACGAAAATTAGATCGCTTCGTTTTCCGTTTCCTCAATCCTTATTCCTTCACACAGTGATATTACGGCACTTCGGTACTTCGGTAGCCTAGCTTTAAATATTAATCATGTTCTTCAGCGTGCGCTAGTAGAATTTCGTGTCACATTTCTTCATGGAAATACCAGATACAACAAAGTTACAAAGCGTTGCGTCTATCTGCCTAAAGTTTTCAGTGACTCGCCCAACGAAGTTTATCCTCCTGCTTCCATAAAAATGCTGATATATCTATTTCATTGAATTTCACCGTTCTGTGGAAAGCTTTATTATAGCTTTACATGCCCGACGGCAGTTCCTATTGCTTCGAAATTTATTTCTAGGTTACTGGCGGGTTAGTCACATCGGATCAGTTAAATAGGGGGAACTGATGTTGTGAACTCTACTGTTCAGTATTTCCATGCATATATACTAGGTCAGGTGGTTTCACAAGTCGCGGTTAGTGCTTAGACTGGCCTGTGGAATATTGTACTGAACTTATCCGGCCATGAAATGTATTAACATATTATTATTATTATTATTATTATTATTATTATTATTATTATTATTATTATTATTATTATTATTATTATTATTATTATTATTATTATTATTATTATTATTATTATTATCATCTTGAACTACTTTTTATCTGTTTCTAACTTATATTTCAACTTTAAACTTTATATTCGAATCTTACTGTCCCTTGTTCAATTTTACTTCTTTATTGTATTATTCTGTATTTCTAGCCTGTGTTTTAAGTGCCATGCACTTCTTGCGCCTGGAATGGTTGTTTATTTTATGTATATTTCTATATTAATATAATCAATGTCAGTTATTTGTTGTTGTTTTTTTCTCTTGTATCTACCGTTCTTTTTTTTTCTTTTTTTCTTCTTTCCTGGTGTGTTCAAAAATTCTCTCACTGTGTATATAAGTGATGCTACTCATTGATTGCTTACTTTTTGTGATACTTTTCGTCTCAGTTTCATTTCATGTATTATTTATTTCTTTTTTTGTGTTCTCTCTGTGCGTGTAAACATGTTTGCGCTTTTTCATTTTTGTTTATTTTTTTTATTTGTGCTGCAGCACAAAGACCACATGGCTGTTCCTGCGCACATTAAATAAAGATTGATTGATTGATTGATTGATTATTATTATTATTAAGCATGAAGCGTTAAAAGATCGCTTCGACTCGACGAGTGAACCGTTTTCTCATTTAACATGAACTGCCTTGCTTCTCTTTCTGAACTCCTGTGCGAAATTACAATTAGTAATTGAGCGAATAACCTCGCAGCGGTTATATGTCCGCTTGAGTGGACAAACCTCGTACCCATCTATCTTGAGACACAGTGGTTCAGATTGGAGCTTTGCAGCCAATTTCCAGTACCACGTACCCTACTGAAAAACCAAAAGCTCAACGGGGCAATAACTTCACTCAATCTCATCAAATCGCATAGACTCTCATACGGTGCACATCATTATCACATAATATCTGCCATAACTTATGTTAATATGCAAGAAGCTGTGAGATCTTATGCAAATATATGCGACTTGTACCCTAGGGATTTCTTATGTGAATTGAGTGAGATTGTGTGAGAAAATGCGAGGTTATGGCCGCATACAATTTGTTTCTCTCTCTCCATGGTTCCTATTCAAAGCCAGATATATTTAGTCAACACCGACGCTTTATCATAATGGATCTATTACGGCGAGACTGCCCCTGGATAAACCATTACAACCCAATCTTATTCACGTACCCCGACTAGAAAATAGCCTGAGGAACACCTCTTCTTCGGAAAAAACTTTCTAGCTGCGATGTCAGTCTGTGCAAAAAACCGGGTCACGCAGGTCGGCTCCAAGAAAATCAGAAAACAGCTGCCGCCAGCATATGCTCTACATGACACGCATGTCCCGTGCGAAAGTTTTGGCGGCAGTCGACGCGTCGAGGGTGTGGTCTTGGAGGGGAACCGGCGAATGATGATCGAGTGTGACCTCGACTCGTCTCGGCGCCGTCGGGGACAACGACGACAACGGAGGCCTGGCGCAACGCAACACCGACGAAAAGGATAAGAGAGAAGGATCCGTCCGGTCGACGGCTGAAAACAAGCTCTCCTACCGCCATTGTGTGGCTATCGTGTGCGTCGGCGAGTCGGCGCTGTATATGAAGAGACGGGAAACGCTGGCCTTCGGCGCGATACACCCGGAAACGTGTAGGCAGGACGTTTGAGTCATCGGGGCCAACTCAGAGGAAAGACGTCACCAAGTCTCCGCGTATACGACTTGGCTCCCTTGCGGAAGCAAGGTACATGGCCACGCGGTGAAGACATGCAAGGCATGTGTATGGGAGGCACGGTGGGCGAACGAGCGTGCGTTCTGGACATCGTCCTTATATGAGAGCATCTATCCGAACGCACACAGATAACGAACTGCGAATGCTTATGCCTGTGTGTGTTTTTTTGTTACACAAAGTTCATCTTCTTGCCACAAACTAAGCTTTTGAGTCTTGCAAGGGCAGCTGCCGCACAACCATAGGTTACAAGCCTTCCGAAATGTAGGAAAACTGCCATACTTTCTGCTTTTTGTAGCGAAAGCAACACTGCGATAGGTTTTCAAGACCTCGGGTAGCCGCAGCTATGTCGTGAAGAGGAGTAGCTACGGTTTCCTCAGCCAGCCATGACATTTGAATTCACGTCACTCCTATGCCACGTCAGGAGTTGCCAAGACATTTGAATTCACGTCACTCCTATGCCACGTCAGGAGTTGCCAAGACATTTGAATTCACGTCACTCCTATGCCACGTCAGGAGTTGCCAAGACATTTGAATTCACGTCACTCCTATGCCACGTCAGGAGTTGCCAAGACATTTGAATTCACGTCACTCCTATGCCACGTCAGGAGTTGCCAACTCGGGTCGCTCTTTTTATGTGGGAGGGCGATGTCAGAATAAGCCTGCAAGAACCGCTTGCATTCTCGTTACCTCTACGACACGCAGGCACGTCCATACGACATGGTTGAAGCGTGACCTTATATATGGGCTGGTAGCTTACGCTCTCGCGTCATACCCTTAAAGAATGAGCCTAAGTGTCCCCAATAATTTAGCACCTTACATTGATATGGCGTGATAGGAGAATAATATAGCAGGCAAAAGAAGCTTCCGCCGTTGCTTTCGCAATTAAACGAGGGTTAGCCAGAGCTAAACCACAACTAATGGTTTATTTTCAGGCGTTAAAAGTACGATACCCGCCCATGTATGGGGCTCAGAATAAACTTATAGTGACTTGAAGACCCTTGACCAAGGGTGTACAAAACAAGTGAATGGGCTTCGCTATTCGGTACTTCCCATCTATCTAGCCAGTCGCTTTTCTTCCATTTTTTTCTATTCCTTTATCCTACGTATTTTACATTCCGCCAGTCCTCATTCACGTGTCGGACAGAGTGCGGGTACTTTTGCGTCCGGCGGATATTTTTGCCTGTTCACAGAACCAATAGGTAATAGAATTACCTATTGGCTGTATGAGGATGGTTAGAAACCATCCTCATACAGCCTAGAGTCGTCAATCCATAGACAGCTATTTCGCAGTGGGTGACGCTGGGCTGGATTATTATTAGAATTGTAGGATTGCGGAAATGCTATTTAAAAATGATAAGATGCTAAACCGATTAAAGATAAGGTTTCGAGAAAAATCTCTGAATGGGTGGTAAGTTCCTCGCAACAAAATGGATTCGGCAACCAAAATATTGTTTTTTAAAAACAAGACGTTTCGGCTTCCTTGCGGAAGCTTTGTTTACTAAAGCTACTCTTGGGAAACTGCGCTTAGGTCCATCCCAACAATCGTTCGAAACATCTTTCATTCCTGTGTGGATGATTACCGTTGTTGCTGTTCAGTGTTTCTGGCGCTAAAGCCAGTTCCTTTCCTTGGTGATGACGGAGGTCTCTTCTCAGCAGATATCATGCACGGCTGATATTGCGTGCGCCGAAAGTGCATCGGAAACAACTTTTTTTTTTTTTTTTTTTTTGACAACCTTCATACGTTCTTTCAAATCCCTTTCAAAATTACCGCTCTCGCCTATGTCGACATGGCCGCAAGCGTCGCAGGATATTCTTTACACACAATGTCTGCAAATTTCTCTTTTGACAGCTTTCACAGTCGCCAGTTCAGAGTATACCTTGGGGGTTGTAGGTAACCTGCACGTCGTGGTAAACCAGTGCACATCCTAGCGCTTCGCTTATGCCAGGCACATAAGATATGAGGCAAGTGATTGGCCGTTCTCTTGCGGGATGTGCTCCCTAGTATCATCGAGCGGCGCTCCACGGTATGTAAGAAAATGATTACTTATTTTACCCTCAGAGCTTACAAAAGCATCGTAGAGGGGAGAGGCAGAGGTACAAATGACACAGTGGAATTGGATTGAAGGAAACAAAATAGGAAAGAAAGAAAATTGCGGGGTAGCCGCGACTGGTCAGTTTACGGCGCACTTGCACCAGACCAGAGGCATGTTCTTGTGATTGCGAGCAGCGAAGCCGCAACCACGCGTCTTTGGCAGGTCGACTTTACAGAATTAAAAGTCATGCACAAGGTCAGTCACACTTAACGCGAATACGGCTCCGCGTGCCGGCGCACGCGTGGATTCTCATTGGGCCCAAACCGGTAGCAATTCGCGCAAAATGGCAGATATGCGAAGCACTCTTTCGAGGTCCTCATATTCGTGCGCCACTCTGCATTGTTAGTAACAGGGTTATGCGTAATGGCTTGAAATCCGTATTTGGTCACGCAGAGCCGTGTTCCCGCTAAGCGTGACTTACTCTGTATATGCCTGTGTGCGTGTGCGTGTGCGTGTGCGTGTGTGCGTGTGCGCGTGTGCGCGTGTGCGTGTGCGTGTGTGTGTGTGTGTGTGTGTGTGTGTGTGTGTGTGTGTGTGTGTGTGTGTGTGTGTGTGTGTGTGTGTGTGTGTGTGTGTGTGTGTGTGTGTGTGTGTGTTCTTAGTAAACACTTAGAAGGAAAGGGTGTGACCGTCTCGGTCCACTAATATGTCCAAAAAAAAAAAAAGGCAGTCTGTTGGCAACCGGTTCTTGAAAGTAAACTTGACGGCCTCTTTCACGCCGTTTATGTAAATGGGGCGAGTGCGTCCTTCTTGGTTATACAGAAACTATCATCAATGTACCGCTAGAAGACTTTAGGCCGGGGACTGAAAGTCAGAGCCCGGCTGGCTGCAGCTCCCATGGTGAGGTTGGCGGCCGTGACAAAAATGGGCGTGTCCGTTGCAGTTCCCGAACTTGTTTGCAGAACCTGCCTCGAAAGACGAAGTAGATGTTTTCGAGTCAAAATTTCAGCAGTCCCAGTAGGTCTTGTTCTTCTAAGGATGTTCTTTCGCGGTGCTTCACGTCATTCTTAAAAACGACCGTCACAACATCCACCGCTGGTTTCGTTAGAACGCTGGTGAACGGCGACTTGAGCTGAAAGATGCCATGACGTCGTCATCATACACCGTGACGTCACACACCTTTTCAGTGGGACGCGTAATCCAAACAAGGCTAACTAATTTCATGGAGAAAAACGACCTGTGGCCGCATGAGATGGTCGGGTTCCGACCGGGCCTGTGCACACAGGATGTAATGCTCCAATTACAACATGACATAATTGACTCGAAATCCAGAGACGCGAAGGTAATTCTAGCACTAGATCTAACAAAAGCATTTGACAACGTAAAACACCAGGCAATTCTCGCGGGACTACAGGAATTAGGAGTCGGCGAGAGGACATATAATTACGTAATGGATTTCCTGACAAACAGGACGTTGAAACTAAAGTTTCAGGACCTAGAATCCCCCACTGTCCACCTGGGAAGTAAAGGAACTCCGCAAGGCTCGGTGCTCTCCCCCTTCCTTTTTAACGTGGTGATGAGAGGCCTTCCTGCTGCCCTTAAAGTCATAAAAGACCTGAAGTTCAGCATTTACGCGGACGACGTTAATCTCTGGATGAACAACGGCAGCGATGGCAGCATAGAGGAACGCCTACAGGCGGCGGCGGACACCATTGTGTCCTACGCGGCCGAAAGGGGTCTTTCGTGCTCTCCGCAAAAATCCGAACTTTTCATATATAATCCAAAATCAATGAGGTGCAAGGGCGACTTTAACGTAGAAATAAAGGTCGACGGCAAAACCGTACCAAGAGTCCAGCAAATCAGAATCCTCGGACTTTTTATTCAAGAGGACGGGTATAATGACGGAACGATAAAAAAACTCACTACCTACGCGACGCAGGTAACAGGAATATTTAGGAGGATTGCATTCAAATGCAGAGGCCTCAAAGAGAGAAGCCTCTTGAGACTGATGCAGGCGTACATAATAAGTCGAATATGCTATGCCACACCGTTCCTCAACATCAGGACCAATGAAAAAGAAAAGATAGACGCACTCATCAGGCGTTGCGTCAAGAGGGCGCTGGGTCTACCCATCTCCTCTTCTACGGAACGCCTGATAGAAATGGGAGTGCATAATAGCTGGACGGAACTTGCTGAAGCGGTAAGAATCGCCCAACATGAAAGATTAAGTAGGTCGAGCACGGGTCGAACCATCTTAGAATGGGTGGGTCGAAAAATAGATAGGGGCACAGCCGACAAGGTTTTCCTACCACCACAATGTCGCGAGAACATCATTGTCCGTCCTCTCCCCCGCAACATGCACCCAGAATACCACAAGGAGAGACGGGAGAAGAGAGCAGAAGCACTGGTTAAAAGTGCAAAAGAATTCAGAGTAAAAGAAGTTGCCTACGTAGACGCTGCAAGCGGCCTATCAGGGGCGGCAGTCGCCGCGGTAGTCGATGGTAGCGGCGCACCAGTCGTCTCCGCCACCATCCGAAGTAGAAACATAGACACGGCTGAAGAGGTCGCAATAGCGCTCGCTTGCGTCGGAACGAAGGCTAGATTGATCTTTAGCGACAGTAAAACTGCTCTCTGGAATATCGGAAAAGGCAGGGTCTCACAAGAAGCCGCCCGAATTCTAAAAGCTGCAACTAAAATTGATCGCAAAATCACCCTAATTTGGGTCCCAGCACACACGTCCGTCCCCGGCAACGAGGCGGCCCATGATTTAGCCCGAGATCTCTACTTCCGGGCAAACGCGGAGCCGCCCGACTGCCAGGCGATGGACGAACGTTTGCAAACCTATAAAGAAATCATCGAAAATTATAGATTAGGAAGACGTCTGATGCCGCCACCGGATCCTAGCTTAAATAATAAAGAGGCCATAGCCTGGCGGCGATTACAAGCCGGAAATTTCCCGAACCCTGTCTGGTTGTTTCAAACCCAGATAGAGGAGAGAAAAAACGATAAATGTAAAGCCTGCGAAGCGAGGGGGACCCTCGACCATATAATTTGGGAATGCCCTAAGTCTCCGGGCGCTAGGGACAACATTAAAAGTAGAGAAGCCTGGGTAACCCTGCTGCGAAGCGACGTCCCCGCTGACCAGCAGAAAGCCGTCCGCCTGGCGGCTGAGGCCGCGAATAACCAATGTATATTCGCCAGTCCTTAGTCGCGGAGGTTCCAGCCCCCGTTCCTCAGGCCTGCGTGCCAGGAGCGGGGAGTAGGGGGCCTCCTAAATCGGTGGAAATTAAAGTTTTAATCAATCAATCAATCAGTGGGACGAGTTTTATATAAATAGGAACCATAAGAACGTGGGAAACAGCTCTTTCTTCCTAAAAGCTTCAGATGCTTGATGAACATAAATGTTAGATGAACAGTTATCAATGTCTGCCCTTTCTCGAAACCATATCTGCAGCAGCGACGCGCGCAAAAAAAAAAAAAAAAAAAAAAAAAAGTACTGACGAATGGTTTCGACGTCCCAGCTGTACACCTCCCAACTAACCTCGTCCGCTTCAGCCTCATTCATATTTATTCTACTACTCCCAAGAACACCGCAACCCTGAGTCCCTACGCGAGTCCCTACCGTGAAGTTGTAACTTCGCGAAGTCGTTCTCATTAACGCACCCGCTCGCTCGACTGTTAGCCTAATTCATTCCCGAAATGTAACCGATTGCTTATGCAAGCAACACCATGCCTTCTCCGGCAGTGTTGCTAACTCAAAAATAGAAAACCCGCTCTAGGAAGTCTTAGTACTCGCTAAAATAAACTCAATATTTTGCATCCAATAATAATAAATAATAGTTGGTTAACAGGAAGGGAAAGGCGCAGTATCTGTCGCACTTGTGTCTGTGGACACCTGCACCGCGCCGTAAGGGAAGGGATGAGAAAGAGGAGCCGTAGTGGAGGGCTACGGAGTAATTTCGACCACCTGGGGATCTTAACGTGCGCTGACATCGCAGAGCACACGGACGCCTCTTCGTTTCGCCTCCATCGAAACGCAGCCGCCGAGGTCGGGTTCGAACCCGGGAATTTCGGACAGCAGTCGGCGTCTTACCACTGTACCACCAAAAGTTAGTTTTTACGCATTTTATTTTGTTACTTTGCCTGTAACCAATATAGCCGATACAATAAATGGTTTCGAAAGCATCTTTTTTCTTGTTGACTAGAAACTGCGACCTATTAATACTTTCATGCTTAGGAATGTCTTTCCTAGCTTCTTTTGGTTGAAATAAGATTTTCAAGGGCACTCTTTTAAAGCGTAACTCCTATGGGCCCGTTCGGTGGAAGAGCCGCGTCGCCGTTAGTGGCGTTGCCGGTGTAACCGATAGGAAGAGAGTCACGAGCCACGATGAGAGCCACAAGCTAAAGTGAATTTCTCAGAAGAAGAGAAAGAAGAGCCACGAGCTCTGCGCCGCTCGCTCATTGCTCTTCTTTCTTTTCGTCTGAGAAATTTTCTGGCTCGTGAGAAGAAAAAAACAGAGAGCTTTGTAACTGCATACGGATGCATGCAAGCATCTCTTAAATTCCTTGCCTCAGATAACGCAAAATGCTTGTGTACCTACGCACAAATTTCCCAATAAAGAGTATCGTAATTGCCCCTAAATATTTCTTAACTGCTTACTTCAAGCCCTTAAACTCGCAAAAAAAAAAAAATGTCGTCTGCTTCTTTGCAAGCGACTGCCCACTCGTACTGCCAGTAGAAATGCAGCACTGTTGCTAAAGGGCCCCGTCGTTTTGTGACAATCTTCTGAATTACATTAGCGAGCAATTCGCAGTTTGAGCAGCATCTGGTATTCCTTAGTAGTCCGGCTTGAATAATTAAGATGGTATTCGTCATCTCTGTTGGGTGCCCTGTTTATATTTGATAATGCTCAGTTGACAGAACGCACGTTACCCTTCTGCGCTCGAACGGGGAAGCACCAGCAAGGATATAAGGAAGTTAAAAGGGATTTTGGCGAAAGCATCCCTGAACTTATTCACTTATTGGTCTCAGGATGCTAATGTGCTCCCCCACATGTTCGAGCAGCCGAGAGCGAGTTTCTTCTATTTTAATTTTTTCTCGTGACACTAATTGCTTCCAAAGAAGCGCAGACAACTGTTTAACTACACAAAAGAGCGTTCATTTGTATTTGGAACTTCCAGTACTCAGTTTCGGAAGTGAAATCGATTTTTCCTAAATTCTGCACATACTTGAGAGCCGCCAAACATCGGGCAGCATGACCGGCAACAGCACATTCGACCACTGTATTAAAAACGACGCTTAAATCAGTTGAAGGCGTATTGAGGGTTTTGTAATATTCGACACCGTGAGATGAACGTGACGGCGTGCGTACACTGCCACGTTCTCTTGCAGAAATGGGCATAATTACTTAGACTATTGTAAACAAAATATGTAGGATCACCGATAACCGCCAGAAAAGAAGTCAAGAGGACTGAAAAATATCTAAAAAATTAGAGCACTGCAGAATCTACATTGGAGTAATGCGAAAGCACAGATGCTGCTGTAGGTTGCTTCTAGTGGCTTAATTCACTTCTTGTTCGCCCATTTAAATGACGCCTTATACGCCTTAAACGTATCATCCGACATACCGTAAGGCTGCGCCCCGACTACTGCGAGGAGCCGAGCCACAGCCTCATTTATCCTCCTAACGTGACGTCACAAACAGTGAGCGCCCTCTCTCGGCTGCGACACAGCGCCGTGTAAGGACTCACCGCCACCATCGGATGGCTCGAGCTGGGGCCCCGTCTCTCGGTCTGGCGTGACGTCACACGGTCCCGTGAAAGGTCATGTATGGAGGCGCCACGACACGCCAAAGGCTCGAAGTGCTAGCAGTATTGCTTTCGCAATAAAAATCTCGCGTCCCGCAATACAATTTTGCCCACTAAATGGCGTAAAAAATCCATAAACTTAGTGGGAGACTCGTTAGCACTGTGGGCCCTCAGAAAGTTTTAATCCATTCCACTCCCTACCTCGGTGACCGAGTGACACGTTTATAAGACCACACAGAAGCAATATTACACACGTCATCAACACTCACTGCCAATGTTAACTATACTACATTATCTTCTGCCACCTCGCAGGCTCACAGGTTGAGAACCATCGCTTCGACCCCTCCTGCCTAAGTTGCCCTTGCTCTAGCGTCAACGTGGAGAATATCCTCAATTTCATCAATACCATCGGTTCCCTACCCTACAACTTTCTAAAACACCCCTCCTCCAAAATTTCGGGAGAGGCAGGACTGTGTAGTTCATGTCGACCAGTTGACACTTGTCCGATTGGAAAAAGACTACGCATAAAGCCGCCTTTATTTCACCTTTTATAACGAAGTATTTATCTGTCTCTTTCCTCGGAGCACACGTTTACGGTTAAAGTAATCCACGGTCGACGACGCAGTCACGTACATCTGCGCATTTAGTGGGTATACGCTGTTAGAAAAAAACAGTGTCTGAGCGTGCCTAGCCGAAGCAGACGGTCCTTTTTCTTGTGCGACTGTCGCAATGATGGATGGTCCTTCCAGCTGTCTAATGCGATCGGCTCCGACCTAGACACGAGACGTATACGCGGCGCCATCTGGGAACAATGTCGCAACAGACAGGCGGCTTGGATTCGCTTTCTTCTGCTCCATGTGTTATTTTTTTTTCTTCTCTTTAACCACTGGTCCCACCGTGTGACAGGCGGGGTCGGTCTTGGGTCTCCTTTTCCTGGAATTTGTCCCTGGTTATAGCCTTTGCTTTCTTGAAAGTTCCGTCAGATCCATTGTAAGGTTTTCCTTTCTTCTTCGAAGGGCACGCGTTTCTTCTGTGTCGCCTCAGTCTCTTGTTTTCCTTGTTCTGTTACCGTTTATATTGAAACTCTATACACAAAAAGGTCGGTAGCATTGAAAAGGTGAAGCTTATAACTGAACACGAACGTGAATACGAAAAAAAGCTGTTCCCCGTTCAGAAAGAATAAATAAAGCTTGTCATGAAAAAAAAAAAACATCTCCCACCGCGGGCCTCGGCGGCTGCGTTTCGATGGAGGCTAAACGAAGTGGCGTCCGTGTGCTGTGCGATGTCAGCGCACGTTAAAGATCCCCAGGTGGTCGAAATTACTTCGTAGCCCTCCACTACGGCCCCCCTTTCTCTCTATCCACTTTCACTCCCACCTTCATCCCTTCCCTTACGGCGCGGTTCAGGTGTCCACAGAGCAAGTGTGACAGATACTGCGCCTTTCCCTTCCTATGAACCAACCAACCAACCAACCATCCCACCGCGGCAAAGAAATACGGACGAGTGACATGGATCTGAGACATTTTTGTTTTCGTTATATTAAGAATGTAATCCACCTATAACGAAATGTTAAGTAGCCTCCTTACTGTCTCACTTAAAATCTTTTTTTAAAAGCAACTTTCACATCTGTTTTCATGAGCCGTCCGCATATTTAAGTGCGTGGTAACTGTAGCTTGGATGTCAGGGTACGTGAAAGTTGCTATAGGATTGACTTGTCGCTTGCGATAATGACAGGTATAATATATTGCTTCTGCGGCTCTTCTTTGCGGGGATCACTTCGCTATGCGCGCAAAACAGAAGTTGGTGTAAGCCAGCGCTACGGACTTGTGATAAAAATGACACCGGATAGTTATCCTTGCATTTAATGAGACAGAGACTTCATGGCGCATGTTGACATCAGGAACCGCTGCAATACATCCCAGCAGATGAATCATCGAACCACGCTTCTTAAGTACTCATCACAAGTGCTTTTGATAAGACTTCGATCTTATGGTGTACACTGTTGCAATAATTTGATTGAATTTCATTTCTCCGAATTGATTTTTTTGTATATTTATGGTAGAACCCTTACACAGTGCAGTAAGACGTGTTGGCGAATAAAAAGCAAATGCTGAATGACTTCGGATTGCTGAGACCCACTCAGTGGTAAGGTTAATCGCTTGTACTATAACTGCTTTTTCTCCGATGGCAGTTAAAATCCAAAGTACTCCCTTAAATTTACTATAGCGACTCTCGATACTGGGAAATCAATGGAGCCGAGATATGCACGATATACATTGCTGGAATTAGGGTAATGACATTTCAATAGATACTTGGTTGACGCGACCAAAATGCTCCTTTCAATAAACAGGCGTTTAGAATTAATTGGCTGAATGCACAAGTATTTATGTCACCGACTCGGGACAGCAGGCGCACTTACGTCGCGCCATCAGTGCAGTCATTGCTGCCTGCGCTGGAGTCAGCGGTGGTGATCATAAACATGAGGTGCACTTCGCGTGTATGCAACCGCGGCGACGTCACTACTCGAGCATTGCAAGCGTCCGGTGGCGTACACACAAGAAACACGCAGGCGTATGAGTTTTGGCGTACTCGACAGGACAGCAGGGAGCGACCGGACGCGGTCGCCTGCTGGGTGTACCAAAGTTGTATGCAGTGCGCAGAAAGGCGCTTGCACTGAAACTGTGCGACTAACAACATGGCAGTGCGCACAGTCCAAGCATGAGAATGAAGAGCGTAATAAACCGGTTCCCGCACACTGAATATGGTCGTGCACCGAGCTACGGTCATGCTTAACAGATACGGCGCGGTGTGAGGGTATGAGGGTAAAATGCAGTACCTAGCGGGTGTTTATGTGCGCATTTGAAATCCGTGGATGACTTGCGATGTTCAGATCGATAATTTAAGTTAGGAAATAAGTGGAAACATTAAAAGGGGGGTTTGTAAAAACTTCGACACATTTCTGCATAATGCCAGGCTAGAGTATATTGAAGTGAACAGGAATAAAATGTTTCAGAGAAGTTGCAGCTGGCTCTGTGCCAGCCTAGCAAACACGGAGGAATAGATTAAAGAAGGCGATAAGCTGCTTCACGTGAATACCCCTTGTACGACAAAGTTGTAAAGCATGCGTTCCTCATGGCCACTGCACAGGAGATCGAACACTCTTAGAACCGAATCAATACGAAGCCGGCAAAGCATCTCGAGTTGCCCTTTTCTTGGCAAAGCATACCGAACCCAACCCGCAGCTACCGCGCTTTCGCGCCTAGCGTCCCCATTAAAAGAACCAAGAAATCAAAGGGAAAGCGGGTCGATACCCGGGTGAGCTGTGTTTTCCTTGCGGATTCGAATATACGAGAAGCTCCTCCGTGTTCCTACCCTAAAAGGGGCCTGGGTTTAAAACACGCACACAACTGGGCAAGAATCGATATGCAATTACGCATCTCTCTACGACGTGCCATCACAGTCAGCTAGGACGGAGTAGCAGACACGGCCACCAGTAATCGGCAGCTTCACGACCGACGCCGCCGCTAATTGCGGTATCCTCGAGGGGAAACTGCGCTACGAGGCCTTATATACGGACCTACTCTCCAGAGGCACTGTCAAGGCATTGGGAAGAGAGAAAAAAAAGGACAGCGATAAAAGAGACGAGTAACGGACTAAGCGGCCGCCTCCACCTGGGTTGCGGTATGCAGCAGCAGTACATACGCTAGCAGACGACGACGCAGAGCAGCCGTCTGCACGTCCAATGGTAGCAGACGACCGCACTGGCGTTCTTCTCGCCTGCCGCAGTGATTCACCGTACTGCGGCGCTTGCGCAGCGTATGCGGAGTGCATTACTCCTGGCGCCGGCTATGGGACACGTCTCCAAACAACAACCCTCGCCCACTTCGCTTCAATTTGTTTGTTCGCTTGCTCGCGGCAAGGCAGTGATTCTGAACTAGCAATCTTTTCTCTTTCCCATCGCCTGGCCCACGCTTGTTCATTCCGTGTTTCAAGGTCCTCGCCCCGTTTTCTCCCGTTTCGTCTGCAAACACACAGCCGTCGATGTCGTCTGCTAGGAGAAAAATAACAGTGGGCGTCACGACTTCTGTACACACACGTGTATATGTACCGTCTTTGCCAAAAGTAACCAGGCTGCATGGTTTGCTTCTCTGCCGTGTTTGGAGCCCTTAATCTATTCCAAGAGGCTAAAAATCATCTTCACAGATAAAATTGAGGGGCTTTCTTTCCGTACAGGTGATTAATAATTTGGCATTTTCTATAAACGCTTAACTACAGGGCTAAGGAGCAAACCGTGCTGCCTGGTTACTTTTGGCAAAGTCGATACATAAAGCAATTCAAAAATATTTTTAAGATGTCATAATGACTGCAAGTTTCCTATTTTCAAGTTGCACAATAAGGCAGGCAGATACCTGATTCGATATTAATTAATTTGTTGCCTTAGGTGCTACAAATAACTCTGTAATTAACTTGTTTTAAGCAACCTGCCCTGAAAAACCATCTTTTTTTTTGCCTTCCGCCCTCCTTTTCTCCTCCTCCTCTTCCTCCTTCTCATCTTTCAATATTCGTGTAAAGCGTACGCCTTGCCAGTTATAGCATTCATGATTGAGAAGGCTGCTCAATGTTCCAACGCTTGCTGATCTGGTTGGTTGGTTGGTTTGTGGGGTTTAACGTCCCAAAGCGACTCAGGCTATGAGAGACGCCGTAGTGGAGGACTCCGGAAATTTGGACCACCTGGGGTTCTGTCGATGATTAAATGTCAACTACGGCGAGCAGATTTTGCCAATTACCCACCGCAGATTAGCAGAGCTCGAACCTGCGGTCGATGACGTCGTATCATCGCACAGCTCTTGTAGCACATTTCGCGCATTCCTCGGCCGAAGGCTGGCGCTTATTATTAAACAGTCCTCGCCTCTAAATCAACCACATATTGCTGGGTAACAAACTTGCGCGCTCGTGACAAAAAGCAAATGACTGTGAGTGTGTCGTCAGATTTGATGCCATTACCGCAGATGATATACCTTCGATCTTTGCAGGGGCTCGATGAAAGTGCAAGCCATTTCCCTTTCAGGCAACGGAACGGAAAGGAAAACGGTATGGAAGCCTTCTGGGATTGCCTCCCGACGTAATTTTCGTCATCTACGACTTGGTATACGCAATCTGTGAGACCGCTCTAGTCCGAATGTGAAAACAAAACAGAGATATAAAAGAGATAGCACGAAAATGTACTGCATGTATCAGCGTTTGAAAATTGCTATCTTCTGAAACACGGATGTCCCGCAGCCCGGAACCGGAAACTACGCACTGTAACATCTACACTTTGCAGTCGTCTGCACATTGTAGCACGGCATCCATAAACTGCGACGTCTTCTTACAGACGACGTCCAAAGTGTCCGATAGAGGGCCGGCCTGTAACATCTACACTCTGCAGTCGTCTGCACCTTGTAGCACGGCATCCATAAACTGCGACGTCTTCTTGCAGACGACGTCCAAAGTGTCCAATAGAGGGCAGGACTCTCAAACTCGCATCTGCAGACACGGACAGTAACCACATAGTCTTTAGAATGTTCTCGCTCAGGTGCGCTCGTTGTTGTTTTTTCTTTTCTTTTTTCAGGCAAGCAAAACCAATACGAACGGCGGGAAATAAAGCCTCCTTCAAGAGCGCAATTTAGTGTCGTCTGCTTCTATGAAGAGCCTCAGCGGAGAGAGCGAGAGAAAATGTTCACTGAGATCGCGGCGTCGATAAAGCAAACGAAGGCTCACTGTATCGATTCCCCAGCCCGGGAAAGGATGCCGGGGGGGAAACTTCTCTTTCGGAATGTTGGCTAAAGCTCTCCGCATCTGCAGGGCAAGAAAAAAAAAAAAAAGAATTACGACAGAGTGAGGGTGCCAGAAGGAGGGAGAGAAGCAAAAAATATATAGATGAGAAAAACGACTGGGTGCACCGGAGAAGAAAACGCCGCATTGCGCGTCTACGCAGGAAGCAGATCTCCAGCTCCGGTCCGGAGTGGAGGAGGTGCACCGCGCAGTGAACTTGAGCCCTTGAGCCCCCAGGGTTGGCCTCTCCTGCAGTCACGTGACACGCTGACGTCAGCGTCCGCGCCTGGAGCTGGCTCCCGTGATGTAACACGGCTGTCGCGGAAGTTTCCCAGTGCCCAACTTACCCTCCACCTCCTCTCTCGTCATTTCCACGATCCCCCTCCTTCATCGAAATGTTCTGGGCGCGTCTCTTTCGAACTGCTGAGAACGTCTATTTAACGCGTAGTCGTATGGCGGCAAAACAGCACAGAAAAGTGGCTCAAAAAGCGCGATTAGAATAATAGTTTCGCTATTGAAACAGCGAATTATAGATGTCACTCAAGCCTAAATTTTTATACGAGTTAAAAAATAGCTTGAACCCTGCAATGCCCAGACGTTGAGAGCATCGAAGTCGTGAACCTCCAAGATAGCAGCACTAATCGGTGCTTCATAGCAAAAAAATGTATGTAATGACATAGTTTGAGCGGAAAATACATTTAGGAAGTCATTAAATCTAACTACCCTGAGGTACTTTTTGATGTCTACGGATAATAGAACCGTGCGCGGATATTATTTTCGAACTTGGACAAGGCATGTCCCGTATTACTTATCTTCTGTTGTCCCTTTCTGCGGTTGCCAAAAGTAAGACTACAAACTTACAAGACGCCTTCACCAACACATCGGAGTGCAAATTAAGTCACTAGGGCTTCCATGTCCCATTACACGTAGCCGCGGTGGAGCCTCGTGCAAGCCACAGTGGCAGTTTTTGTGTTAGCTGCATTTGATGCAACGAAGGTACCCCTACAGCTGCTGAATGACATTGACATGACATCTTTCAGTGCCCATGGAAAAGGCTTATGTGTTTGGAAATATAACTTTGCAACGGGAAAACTGAACTTGAAGCCTGCTGAAGACACATTGCTCGTGATATTTTTGATGCGCGCTACGCGTCACACGTGTGTTCGTGAACTCGTGTGTAAATGCTCACGTGTCTGCGGTATATTATCGAATGTCACGCGAGCAAGATGAGTGTACAAAAGCAGCTCGCATGTCAACTTTGTATTAGCGGCTTTAAAGCAACGACTTGAAGTCGAGAGCAATGGCAGAAGCAGTAGGTTTTATTGCGATAGCAATACTGCGCCAGGTTTCGGCTCGCTGCGTCGTCCCGGGTAGGGCCCCGTTTGGCCTTGAACATCTGCAAAGAAGAAGAAGCCGAAGAAGAAGAAGACGAAAAAGAAGGAAAAGAAGACGAAGAGCAAAGAAGAAGACAAAGAAGACGAAGAAGAAGAACGTTCGGTCACCGGCAGCTTATGCTTTCGCTCCACATTCGGTTCAGCAGCATTGAACCCTTCTCATTTATATGTGGGCTGGTAGCTTACTCTCTCGCGTCATACTCTTAAAGGATGAGTTTAAGTGTCTCCAATATTGTAGCATTTTATACTTATAGGGCGTGATAGGGAAATAATGTAGCAGGCAAAAGAAGCTTCTGCCGTTGCTATTGCAATTCAACTAGGGTTAACCAGTGTTAAACCACAACTATTTTTTTTTGTTTCAACTCACGTCATCATCAAAGAGGAGTTGAGGAGAGGTGCGGTAATAACGACTTCAAATTTGAGCACAATGGCAGAAGCAGTAGGATTTCGTTTCAACTGACGTCATCATCAAATAGGAGTTGAGAAGAGGTGCGGTAGTAACGACTTCAAGTCGAGGACAATGAAGGAAGCAGTAGGTTTTCGTTCCAACTGACGTCATCATCAAAGAGGAGTTGAAGGAGAGGTGCGGTAGATGCTTTACTGAGCACGAAAACCTTAACCCTGCCCTAAAGTAAGTAGGATGAAGGTAAATAAAAAGTGAGAAAGGCATGCATGTTTCTGCGTACCCTCATTGCCTAAGTCTTGCCTGATGTAGGAGCTACTAACCCACTCCACCTCCGTATGCAGCCTCTCTCTTTTCTCTTTTCGTTCTGTATGCACCATGAGCGTAAGTGGAACATCGGGAAGAAGTGGAAAGTCGGAGAAGGCACCGCGAGATGCAGTGCAGCTGGTACTGCTTGCTACTCAATTTACGGCTTCCTCGCCGGCGCTCCTGCTGGCCCGATTAAAAAAGGATATTCCTAAACCTCCTATCCAGGAGGGTGTGGAGGAAGACACAAGAGTGGTTGACTGCTCTTAGAGCGCCTGTTTAATGGGACACCAAAATGGCGCGGTTAGCTTGTGAACGGTGTGCCAAATCTGAGGATAGCATTCAAGGCCACCATTCTGGAACGCCCTTTATTTTGAAGACAACTGTGGTGATAATTTAACGTATTGTTACTAACTTGTTGATGGGAATGGTCTTAGCTTCGGAGGCGCAGCAAAAAAATTGTAACATTTTTTTTTTTTGCGCTCAAAGCGAATAATTAAAGCTGCCATAGAAAACCAATACACTGTGTTTTTTGAAACAAATTATCAGATATTGTTAAATAAATTGATGAGCATGAGAATATAAAAAAACTTGAGAGGAAGCTAGGAATATTGTATCACAATTTTATGGGTATATTGATAGAAATCGTCTAACCTTCCCTCCAGTAAAAAGATTCTAAACTTAATTCTGCGTGCACAACGAGCAAACACAACAATCGAATTGGAAGCAAATAGAATCAATTGGAAGCAAATAAAAAGAAATAGCAATAAACTACAAGGCTGTCGAAGGGTGACACGCGGATATATTTATTTTTATGATACAGGTGCACGACATGCGAAAACAAAATTGTCATTCAACCAGTTTTCTGGAATTTGTCCAATCTTTCGGTGTAATTAATGATAATCATATAATAGTAATAATAATACCTTTATTTTATATCATGTGAAGGGCAAGGCAGGGAGGAAAGGCCGAGTTATTGGCTTGATGAGCTGTCCCCTCCCTCCCCTCCCTTGAAACAATGCAATGTGAAAACATGAGCATAACAGTATATCTTCTGTGAAAAAAAGAAAAAAAGAGGTGCTCTCGCTCGACAACACAGAGATATATAATTTGAATAATTTCAGAAAAAAAAAGACGCGTACGCTTGCGCGTGAGCCGAAAGTAGGCAGCCTGAGAAAAAGCAACGTCCCAGTGTGTGCAGGATAAAAATAAAACAATAAAAAAGACGATTTTGTTTCCAATAGCGGCAAAACCACCCTCAGGGCAAACGCCCAAAACTTTGATCCCGTGTCAAACTTACCCAAGCAGATAACAAGAAAAATAAATCAATGGAGGTCCACTTAAGAAAAACAGCAAGATCCATCTCTGTTACAAAAGATAATGGTCATGGTAAATAAAACGAAAAAAAAAAAAAACATTTCCTGGCAGAAACATAGCCTTCAAGAGCACTGACATGCGGTTTTCAAAAACGAAAAACAAGTTCAGTCCCGAATAAATCTACTCTGATGTCATCTTTTGGGTGCTTCGTTAAACGAAGCCCTATCATCGTTCAAACTTGGCGCACTGAATTGATTAGGTGCTACTGTCGTTCATCCCTCCGCTTCGAATTCCTTCCAGACAAAAGGTCCTAGCAGGGGCAAGACCTTGGAAGCCTCAGCTGCTATACAGACGCCCGGTGCCACTCCTGCAGGATCTGTCAACCGAAGCCAGCCCAGCCAGCGATGGCAGCGTCACCCAGCGGCGTGTGACATGAGCAGCAAAACTGGGCCGCCTCCGGTGCCAGCTCACCGGTCCCTCCCCGTCATGGCGTACATGTTACTGCGGCGAAACCCCCGCCACTATTTGAACTCTCATGTCGTCTTATACACCTAATCATCGCACCCTTCTCTCTAGCTTTCGACGGCCATTTATTTTTGCCATATTTCAAGCATCAGTCAGCGTCGGTAAGGCCGCGAGGGAGAGTTACCGCACATGGACGGACGAGAGCACGTCTGTACGCCGCGAGTGCTCTCCTTTCTTGTGAAAAGGAGCGTAGCATCATGATCAATGATCAGGATCCGATGCATTGATGAGGCGAACTGCAAAATTTGCAGAACACTGTGAACTCACCAGGTAAGGGGGACCCACGTAATGCGAATGGATTACGGGATGCGAGCCGCCAGACATTTTCTCGATGTGACGACGCGTCGAAGGAGACGTGTTGCTTGAAAGGCATTAGTGCGGATGGCAAGGGGGGCCGTAGGAAACAAGGTAATGGAGGCCATAGAACCAAGCGCTTCTTGGACAACAACCGACTCAGTACAGAAAGAAGGAGAAGCATAGGTATTTTAGCATGCGGTTAACGTACAGTCATGAGCAAAATGACAGAGAACAAACATCTTGCACAAAACTGCGAATATTACCGGTATTTCTCCAATAAATATGAGGACGACCTTTGGATATTGATGTGTCCAGAAGAAAACTAGTTAGAAAACTGGAAAAACTGCCCACGTCATACATAACACAGAGTAATCACTAAAACATTGCTCAAACTTTGTTCCCTCTCATATTGCACACGACTGTATGCACAAGAATCGCGAAGCATTCACATGATGAATCGGGGCCAGCTGTTCGCCGAATTGTCCGTGTTGAGCAACAGCTGAACCGCACAAACTTTCCTCATTTTGTTGATGTTCATCTGAAAGCCATAAAGACGTCCTTATGACTGAGAAAACTGAATCCAGAAATGTAACAACTTTTCCCCCTCCGTTGATTATATTCAAAATTCTGACGCACGGAGCGAAATGGACTCCGTGATCGCATTCTCTAAGTGAATGACTACAGTAAACTAAATTTAATGACGATATAGCCTACCCTGAGAGATTCTCGGAAAGGTTTATCTTCCCGCCAGTGTAGTTTACGTGCGGAAATTACTGGAGGTGATGGGGCCCGCGTTTCATTTTTGTTTGCCTCTTCTAACTTATAAAAGCTCCATTTTCAGAGAATCAAGTCTCAGCCATTAGAACGTAGTAACCTACCCATACGAGTGATCTTCAATTTCCCCGGCGCTCCTGCTCTGTTTTTAAACTCGGCCGGGCTCTGAAATGTAATAGTATGCTCTTAAACAAATTTCATCGCTTAAGCGAGTCCCTATATTGTGCGTCTTCCTGTGGAAGCGTTCCCGGCCGTTTCACGATGGAGCCGTTTAAAGGGTTAGCGGTCATTAACCCACCCCCTCTCCTCTGGGATGAAACGTTGGCGACGTAGACGGGCAAATAGAGCAAAGTAGGAGCTTATATATATATGGCCTGCATAGTCATTTCCCTCAGAACGTTCCCGCCCATAAATAGGTCGCAGTTCATTTTGACGTATTACAGTGTTAATGGCGTTACCGTTCTAAGAGTCGTGCCGTTGCATTGGTGATGGCGCCGCGAAAGTTTTAACAGAATGATGATAAAGATGGACACGGTAAAAAAAAAAAAAAGAATGTTCACCTCTTTCCGTTTCGCACGCAGTTTATTGTTTTCTTTACCACATTTCTCCTTTTGTCTGTCACTTATGCACAGGGGTAATCAAAAGTTCTCAGGCCACACGGTCAGCTCCACAGCAGTATAGTCAGGCAACTACTACGGCCCCAAATCTCCAAATACCTGAAGAGGGTAGAAGAAGCATCACTATAGTTTCTGATATATTTGATAGTTTTAATGAGATCTTAAGCTCTATTATGTGCCCGCCATCTACCAATAGCTCCATTATGTGTGTGCGTGCGCGCGCACGCACGCACACACACACACACATTCCCAGATTCCCGGGTTGAGTATATAAGGCCGGTCGATTATGTAGTATGTGATACACAGGGGGGGGGGGGGGGGGCTTGGTCACATGGCTTTGGGAAATCATGACGTCACACCTGATGTGCCAGGTGGTAGACTCCATAGTTTGGGTGGTCACGTGGTACCGAATAAATTATTTGGAATGCGGTAGCTGTGATCACGTGACTTGACCGCCATATTCAGTCAGAAAGCGACGGAGAAACGGACAAGAAACCGCCAAGTGTAAGTAGTAAGAGCTAACGCTCTTAGAATTATCTGCCCCTCCAGTAAACGAGAGTAGATATAAGCAGATGTATGTAGATAAGGGAGTGCTGCAGTTGGGCTACATGGGTGGCCTTTTTTTAAGGCGAGATCCTGTCTTG